>NC_091283.1:721964613-722565968 GCF_032444005.1 Ranitomeya imitator | reverse complement strand
TATGTCAGTAGTGGAGCTCTCCTGGAATACATCATCCGAATATATGTGAATATACAACACCTAAAATAACAATGCACCATTTTTATGCAACATCTAAGGGTATGTTTCCACTGTCAGTATTCGCTGCAGCCACAGCATCCAATCTGCAGCGGCCAGATATTACAGCATAGTGGATGGGATTTTATCCCTCCGGCAACCCTGTGTAAATGGACATGCAGCGCGTCTTTCTAGACCTCAGCATGCCAATTTATCTTGTGGAGACGCTCAGTCTCCGCAAGGAAAATATCACAGACCAATGTATAGCAGGCGGTGATTCCGCATGGCTCAATGAACACATGCGGAATCACCGCGTGTACAAAAGCCGGCTGCGTCCAAAGCGCTGCCGATACAGATCTTGGAAACATACTCTTAGTTGTGTAACTTGCTGCGTATTCGCCTTGGCTTTGACTTTTTACATTAGGGGGAAGGGTTACTGGATTGGAAGAAAAACAGGCAGAGTGCTCATAGGACAAATCAACAATGTTTACAGAGCCAGGTAGAGAGACTTGGTGGAATGTCGCTCACTAGAGATGGGAGAATCGAATTGCAGCACTCTGGTTGTTCAACCAGCTCAGTAATCTGTGACCACTAGCATCTGACGAATCTCCTCATTTCCGGGCATTCTTGGTTCCTCCTTTATTAGCTGGGGCTGGCATGATCATTGCAGCGTCAAACAAGATCATCCAAGAATGCCTAGAGGTAAGGAGATTCATAAGTCTCCAATCCAGTTGTGGTTACTGACCTGATCGATAGACCAGAGTCTTGCTAATCGATTCCATCATCTCTATCGCTCACCTATTGTGGTTGTATATTGGACACAACAACCAACTGTGCTGCTTAGTGCAATCATTCAGGGTGCTGCTGTTGCCTTTCCTACATCATTGGTGACTCAGAATGACCACCTAATGACAAAAGATATGTATAGGTAAAAGGTTGGACTGATGCAAGTCATATCTTTCACTTTTTTGCATTGCAAATAGCGAAATTCACAAAAAACACAAAATTAATTATGGTAATTCACTACAGATTCCATATCAGCAGCATAGGTAATTTTAATTGCACCTTTTCTCTGCAGAGAGTGTATGAGAATTTATAAAATGGGTACTATAATATGCAATGGATTATCCACCCAAATAAAAAGTAAAATATTCAGATTTTCTATAAGGGTAACACAGTAAACAATTATGTGTGATATTCAGGATTCACGTAGTGGCATGCACCCCTTGAATTACTCCTTAATGTTATGACATGTTTCAGGTCCTTCTCCAGGCTTTGCTCCATCACCTGCCCCTACTTACTCAGCACCTCCTCAGCCAGAGCCAGCCAATCGCCCTCCATGGATTACTGATGAAACCTTTTCTCAAAAATTTGCACCTGGAAAAACTACGTCCACAGTTTCTAAACAGATTCTTCCAAAAGCAGCACCTCCTCCACCACCTCCAATAACTACGCCAAGCTATCCCCCTCAGCCTGCTAGTCAGCCACCTACACAAGCACCAAGAGGTACGATTCAGCGGGCTGAACGATTTCCAGCAAGCAGCCGAACCCCCCTTTGTGGACATTGCAACAGCATCATTAGGTAAGCAGATCAAGTAGATTGGAGAGAAACATATATCTAATCCTAGCTATCCACATTGACCATGCCAAGGGTTAGTTGGGGAAGCATGTTCAAGATTCAAGTCAAAACCTGTTTTAAGGAGAGGTTGTCCTTTTAGGCTGTGTTCAGATCATGCATTTGTTATTTTTTTTGCTGTGAAAACATGGTCACATCATGGTGATTTTACCGCTTTTCTGAAAAATCAAGGCAAAAAAAGCTTTGGAAAAAACCTAATACTTTTGTAGACATCAAAAGTGCACTGTCCAAACAAGGATTTCTGAGATGTAGCAATGTTTGCAGTGATTTTATATAAAATGGGTTAACAAACTTTTTGTATCCATTTACTATACAGGGGTCCATTTTTAGTGGCCATGGGTAGATCATGGCATCCAGAAGAATTTAACTGTGCCTACTGCAAGACTTCCCTAGCTGATGTGAGCTTTGTTGAGGAGCAGAAGAGTGTCTACTGTGAACGATGCTATGAGCAGTTCTTTGCCCCAACCTGCGCTCGCTGCAACACTAAAATTATGGGGGTAAGTCCTGAACAAAATTGAAAGCGGTTACCCTAAATATAAGAAGTATTACATATCTGTTATCTATTTTAGCTGATAATTTGGTTCTGATTTTGAGTGAATGTTTAATTTACTACATTCTACTTATTGCTTCCATATATGTCAAGTTATGTTGATGTATTGGTAGCTCTAGGATTGAAGCTAAATTTACCACGAATAGGAATGTGAGAGTACCAACACAAACATAGACTACAATTGCTTTTTTATTTTGCGCACTCATATAGCACTATCACATTCTGCAGAGCTTTACAGACATCATCATTACTGTCTCCATTGGGGCTCACAATCTACATCCTCTATCAGTATATCTAATATATAAAGCTGAATGTGTGTGTGTGTGTGTGTCTGTGTGTGTATGTATGTGTGTATGCCCGGGATTGGCATCTGCACGTCACAGCTACAGCCACAACATTTTGCACAGTCACACGTCTGGACCCCGAGAGCGTCATAGGCTATGTTGTGAGGCGAAATTTATAACCCTGCGCATTCCAATTCACCAAACAATTTTGCCCCTATCTACATAATGGGGAAAAAGTGAAAGGAAAAGTGTTGGAGGCAAACTGACAGCTGCCAGATGTGAAGAAGGGGGACTTAAAGAATGAGAGCGATGGCGCCAAAGAGTATATACCATACAGTTGCTAAGGTGGGGCCCCAACATGGGATACTCACCGTACACGGGGATATGAAAACACACACAAAATGCCCCACACACTACCACGCGTTTGAACACATAAACCACCCTCAGCACACATTTCAACACACATACACCAACCTCGCCACATAAAAGTCGAAACACAAAAATCGACACTCAAAACTCGCCAAGCGCAAAATTCACCACATGTAAAACTAGGCTCACGCAAAACTAGGCTCACGCAAAACTCGCCACACATGCAAAACTCACCTCATGGAAAACTCGAAACACGCAAAACTTGCACACGTGGAAAAATTGCCACATGCACAAAAGTTGCAACACATGCAAAAGTTGCCTCACACAAAACTTGCACATACTCAAAACGCACCACACATAAAGCTCGCCACGCGCAAAACTCGCCATGCGCAACACTTGCTGCACACAACTTGCTACACTAACCTGTCACATGCAACTCGACACATAAAAGTTGCTACACGCATGTCACCACACGCAACTCAACACACACAACTTGACACATGAAACTCGCCCTAAAACACACACAAGTCTGGTATTATCCTTCAAAAATATAAATCTGATTAATAAGCAGACAAACTACAAGAGCAACAAATGTACCATATAGGAAATATGGCAGCTGTCAGTCACATGACCTGTCTATTATGTGTATGTGTGAGCTAATATATACTGCCAGGGGGGAGGGCTTCCTGTTGGCTGGGGATTTATCAGGCTGCCAATTTAGCTTACAAATACTGAGGTAAAAATATTGACCAAATAACGTGTGAACGAGGTTTAATACAGGAGGAGATGACACACAGATATATACTATATACAGGAGGAGATGACATACGGGTATATACTATATACAGGGGAGATGACACACAGGTATATACTATATACATGAGGAGATGACTTACAGGTATATACTATATACAGGAGGAAATGACATACAGGTATATACTATATAAAAGAGAACATGACATACAGCAGGTATATACTATATACAGGGGAGATGACATACAGGTATCTATATATATAAATGTCTAAGGGTTTTTCCGTCTGTCTGTCTGTCTGTCTTTCTGTCTGTCTGTCTGTCTGTCCTGGAAATCCCGGCTCTCTGATTGGTCGAGGCCGCCAGGCCTCGACCAATCAGAGACCGTCACAGCATCGACGTAGAAATCCCGCGTCTCTGATTGGTCGAGGCCACCACTTCTGTATTGATCAGTCCTCCTGACACTTCTGTATTGATCAGTCCTCCTGACACTTCTATATTGATCAGTCCTCCTGATACCTCTATATTGATCAGTCCTCCTGACACTTCTATATTGATCAGTCCTCCTGACACTTCTATATTGATCAGTCCTCCTGACACTTCTATATTGATCAGTCCTCCTGATACCTCTATATTGATCAGTCCTCCTGACACTTCTATATTGATCAGTCCTCCTGACACTTCTATATTGATCAGTCCTCCTGACACTTCTATATTGATCAGTCCTCCTGATACCTCTATATTGATCAGTCCTCCTGACACCTCTATATTGATCAGTCCTCCTGACACCTCTATATTGATCAGTCCTCCTGACACTTCTATATTGATCAGTCCTCCTGATATCTCTATATTGATCAGTCCTCCTGACATTCTATATTGATCAGTCCTCCTGACACTTCTATATTGATCAGTCCTCCTGATACCTCTATATTGATCAGTCCTCCTGACACTTCTATATTGATCAGTCCTCCTGACACTTCTATATTGATCAGTCCTCCTGACACTTCTATATTGATCAGTCCTCCTGACACTTCAATATTGATCAGTCCTCCTGACACTTCTATATTGATCAGTCCTCCTGACACTTCTATATTGATCAGTCCTCCTGACACTTCAATATTGATCAGTCCTCCTGACACTTCTATATTGATCGGTCCTCCTGACACTTCTATATTGATCAGTCCTCCTGACACTTCTATATTGATCAGTCCTCCTGACACTTCTATATTGATCAGTCCTCCTGATAACTCTATATTGATCAGTCCTCCTGACACTTCTATATTGATCAGTCCTCCTGACACTTCTATATCGATCAGTCCTCCTGACACTTCTATATTGATCAGTCCTCCTGATACCTCTATATTGATCAGTCCTCCTGACAGTCCTCCTGACACTTCTATATTGATCAGTCCTCCTGACACTTCAATATTGATCAGTCCTCCTGACACTTCTATATTGATCAGTCCTCCTGACACTTCTATATTGATCAGTCCTCCTGACACTTCTATATTGATCAGTCCTCCTGACACTTCTATATTGATCAGTCCTCCTGACACTTCAATATTGATCAGTCCTCCTGACACTTCTATATTGATCTGTCCTCCTGACACTTCAATATTGATCAGTCCTCCTGACATTTCTATATTGATCAGTCCTCCTGACACTTCTATATTGATCAGTCCTCCTGACACTTCTATATTGATCAGTCCTCCTGATACCTCTATATTGATCAGTCCTCCTGACACTTCTATATTGATCAGTCCTCCTGATACCTCTATATTGATCAGTCCTCCTGACATTCTATATTGATCAGTCCTCCTGATACCTCTATATTGATCAGTCCTCCTGACACTTCTATATTGATCAGTCCTCCTGACACTTCTGTATTGATCAGTCCTCCTGACACTTCAATATTGATCAGTCCTCCTGACACTTCTATATTGATCAGTCGTCCTGACACTTCTATATTGATCAGTCCTCCTGACACTTCTATATTGATCAGTCCTCCTGACACTTCTATATTGATCAGTCCTCCTGATACCTCTATATTGATCAGTCCTCCTGACACTTCTATATTGATCAGTCCTCCTGATACCTCTATATTGATCAGTCCTCCTGACATTCTATATTGATCAGTCCTCCTGACACTTCTATATTGATCAGTCCTCCTGATACCTCTATATTGATCAGTCCTCCTGACACTTCTATATTGATCAGTCCTCCTGACACTTCTATATTGATCAGTCCTCCTGATACCTCTATATTGATCAGTCCTCCTGACACTTCTATATTGATCAGTCCTCCTGACACTTCTATATTGATCAGTCCTCCTGACACTTCTATATTGATCAGTCCTCCTGATACCTCTATATTGATCAGTCCTCCTGACAGTCCTCCTGACACTTCTATATTGATCAGTCCTCCTGACACTTCAATATTGATCAGTCCTCCTGACACTTCTATATTGATCAGTCCTCCTGACACTTCTATATTGATCAGTCCTCCTGACACTTCTACATTGATCAGTCCTCCTGACACTTCAATATTGATCAGTCCTCCTGACACTTCTATATTCATCAGTCCTCCTGACACTTCTATATTGATCTGTCCTCCTGACACTTCAATATTGATCAGTCCTTCTGACACTTCTATATTGATCAGTCCTCCTGACACTTCTATATTGATCAGTCCTCCTGACACTTCTATATTGATCAGTCCTCCTGATACCTCTATATTGATCAGTCCTCCTGACACTTTTATATTGATCAGTCCTCCTGATACCTCTATATTGATCAGTCCTCCTGACATTCTATATTGATCAGTCCTCCTGACACTTCTATATTGATCAGTCCTCCTGATACCTCTATATTGATCAGTCCTCCTGACACTTCTATATTGATCAGTCCTCCTGACACTTCTATATTGATCAGTCCTCCTGACACTTCTATATTGATCAGTCCTCCTGACACTTCTATATTGATCAGTCCTCCTGATACCTCTATATTGATCAGTCCTCCTGAGACTTCTATATTGATCAGTCCTCCTGATACCTCTATATTGATCAGTCCTCCTGACAGTCCTCCTGACACTTCTATATTGATCAGTCCTCCTGACACTTCAATATTGATCAGTCCTCCTGACACTTCTATATTGATCAGTCCTCCTGACACTTCTATATTGATCAGTCCTCCTGACACTTCTATATTGATCAGTCCTCCTGACACTTCAATATTGATCAGTCCTCCTGACACTTCTATATTGATCAGTCCTCCTGACACTTCTATATTGATCAGTCCTCCTGACACCTCTATATTGATCAGTCCCCCTGACACTTCTATATTGATCATTCCTCCTGACACTTCTATATTGATCAGTCCTCCTGACACTTCTATATTGATCAGTCTTCCTGACACTTCTATATTGACTAAGGGTTTTTCCATCTGTCTGTCTGTCTGTCTTTCTGTCTGTCTGTCCTGGAAATCCCACGTCTCTGATTGGTCAAGGCCGCCAGGCCTTGACCAATCAGCGACGGGCACAGCATCAACGTAGAAATCCCGCGTCTCTGATTGACACTTCTATATTGATCAGTCCTCCTGACACTTCTGTATTGATCAGTCCTCCTGACACTTCTATATTGATCAGTCCTCCTGACACTTCTATATTGATCAGTCTTCCTGACACTTCTATATTGACTAAGGGTTTTTCCATCTGTCTGTCTGTCTGTCTTTCTGTCTGTCTGTCCTGGAAATCCCACGTCTCTGATTGGTCAAGGCCGCCAGGCCTTGACCAATCAGCGACGGGCACAGCATCAACGTAGAAATCCCGCGTCTCTGATTGACACTTCTATATTGATCAGTCCTCCTGACACTTCTGTATTGATCAGTCCTCCTGACACTTCTATATTGATCAGTCCTCCTGATACCTCTATATTGATCAGTCCTCCTGACACTTCTTTATTGATCAGTCCTCCTGACACTTCTATATTGATCAGTCCTCCTGACACTTCTATATTGATCAGTCCTCCTGATACCTCTATATTGATCAGTCCTCCTGACATTCTATATTGATCAGTCCTCGTGACACCTCTATATTGATCAGTCCTCCTGACACTTCTGTATTGATCAGTCCTCCTGACACTTCTATATTGATCATTCCTCCTGACACTTCTGTATTGATCAGTCCTCCTGACACTTCTATATTGATCAGTCCTCCTGACACTTCTATATTGATCAGTCCTCCTGACACTTCTATATTGATCAGTCCTCCTGATACCTCTATATTGATAAATCCTCCTGACACTTCTATATTGATCAGTCCTCCTGACACTTCTATATTGATCATTCCTCCTGACACTTCTGTATTGATCATTCCTCCTGACACTTCTGTATTGATCATTCCTCCTGACATTTCTATATTGATCAGTCCTCCTGATACCTCTATATTGATCAGTCCTCCTGACACTTCTATATTGATCAGTCCTCCTGACACCTCTATATTGATCAGTCCTCCTGACACTTCTATATTGATCAGTCCTCCTGACACCTCTATATTGATCAGTCCTCCTGACACTTCTATATTGATCAGTCTTCCTGACACTTCTATATTGATCAGTCCTCCTGACACTTCTATATTGATCAGTCCTCCTGACACTTCTATATTGATCAGTCCTCCTGACACCTCTATATTGATCAGTCCTCCTGACACTTCTATATTGATCAGTCCTCCTGACACTTCTATATTGATCAGTCCTCCTGACACTTCTATATTGATCAGTCCTCCTGACACTTCTATATTGATCAGTCCTCCTGACACTTCTATATTGATCAGTCCTCCTGACACCTCTATATTGATCAGTCCTCCTGACACTTCTATATTGATCAGTCCTCCTGACACTTCTATATTGATCAGTCCTCCTGATACCTCTATATTGATCAGTCCTCCTGACACTTCTATATTGATCAGTCCTCCTGATACCTCTATATTGATCAGTCCTCCTGACACTTCTATATTGATCAGTCCTCCTGACACTTCTGTATTGATCAGTCCTCCTGACACTTCAATATTGATCAGTCCTCCTGACACTTCTATATTGATCAGTCCTCCTGACACTTCTATATTGATCAGTCCTCCTGACACTTCTATATTGATCAGTCCTCCTGACACTTCTATATTGATCAGTCCTCCTGATACCTCTATATTGATCAGTCCTCCTGACACTTCTATATTGATCAGTCCTCCTGATACCTCTATATTGATCAGTCCTCCTGACATTCTATATTGATCAGTCCTCCTGACACTTCTATATTGATCAGTCCTCCTGATACCTCTATATTGATCAGTCCTCCTGACACTTCTATATTGATCAGTCCTCCTGACACTTCTATATTGATCAGTCCTCCTGATACCTCTATATTGATCAGTCCTCCTGACACTTCTATATTGATCAGTCCTCCTGACACTTCTATATTGATCAGTCCTCCTGACACTTCTATATTGATCAGTCCTCCTGATACCTCTATATTGATCAGTCCTCCTGACAGTCCTCCTGACACTTCTATATTGATCAGTCCTCCTGATACCTCTATATTGATCAGTCCTCCTGACACTTCTATATTGATCAGTCCTCCTGACACTTCTATATTGATCAGTCCTCCTGATACCTCTATATTGATCAGTCCTCCTGACACTTCTATATTGATCAGTCCTCCTGACACTTCTATATTGATCATTCCTCCTGACACTTCTATATTGATCAGTCCTCCTGATACCTCTATATTGATTAGTCCTCCTGACACTTCTATATTGATCAGTCCTCCTGATACCTCTATATTGATCAGTCCTCCTGACAGTCCTCCTGACACTTCTATATTGATCAGTCCTCCTGACACTTCAATATTGATCAGTCCTCCTGACACTTCTATATTGATCAGTCCTCCTGACACTTCTATATTGATCAGTCCTCCTGACACTTCTATATTGATCAGTCCTCCTGACACTTCAATATTGATCAGTCCTCCTGACACTTCTATATTGATCAGTCCTCCTGACACTTCTATATTGATCAGTCCTCCTGACACCTCTATATTGATCAGTCCTCCTGACACTTCTATATTGATCATTCCTCCTGACACTTCTATATTGATCAGTCCTCCTGACACTTCTATATTGATCAGTCTTCCTGACACTTCTATATTGACTAAGGGTTTTTCCATCTGTCTGTCTGTCTGTCTTTCTGTCTGTCTGTCCTGGAAATCCCACGTCTCTGATTGGTCAAGGCCGCCAGGCCTCGACCAATCAGCGATGGGCACAGCATCAACGTAGAAATCCCGCGTCTCTATTGACACTTCTATATTGATCAGTCCTCCTGACACTTCTGTATTGATCAGTCCTCCTGACACTTCTATATTGATCAGTCCTCCTGATACCTCTATATTGATCAGTCCTCCTGACACTTCTTTATTGATCAGTCCTCCTGACACTTCTATATTGATCAGTCCTCCTGACACTTCTATATTGATCAGTCCTCCTGATACCTCTATATTGATCAGTCCTCCTGACACTTCTATATTGATCAGTCCTCGTGACACCTCTATATTGATCAGTCCTCCTGACACTTCTGTATTGATCAGTCCTCCTGACACTTCTATATTGATCATTCCTCCTGACACTTCTGTATTGATCAGTCCTCCTGACACTTCTATATTGATCAGTCCTCCTGACACTTCTATATTGATCAGTCCTCCTGACACTTCTATATTGATCAGTCCTCCTGATACCTCTATATTGATCAGTCTTCCTGACATTCTATATTGATCAGTCCTCCTGACACCTCTATATTGATAAATCCTCCTGACACTTCTATATTGATCAGTCCTCCTGACACTTCTATATTGATCATTCCTCCTGACACTTCTGTATTGATCATTCCTCCTGACACTTCTGTATTGATCATTCCTCCTGACATTTCTATATTGATCAGTCCTCCTGATACCTCTATATTGATCAGTCCTCCTGACACTTCTATATTGATCAGTCCTCCTGACACCTCTATATTGATCAGTCCTCCTGACACTTCTATATTGATCAGTCCTCCTGACACCTCTATATTGATCAGTCCTCCTGACACTTCTATATTGATCAGTCTTCCTGACACTTCTATATTGATCAGTCCTCCTGACACTTCTATATTGATCAGTCCTCCTGACACTTCTATATTGATCAGTCCTCCTGACACCTCTATATTGATCAGTCCTCCTGACACTTCTATATTGATCAGTCCTCCTGACACTTCTATATTGATCAGTCCTCCTGACACTTCTATATTGATCAGTCCTCCTGACACTTCTATATTGATCAGTCCTCCTGACACTTCTATATTGATCAGTCCTCCTGACACCTCTATATTGATCAGTCCTCCTGACACTTCTATATTGATCAGTCCTCCTGACACTTCTATATTGATCAGTCCTCCTGATACCTCTATATTGATCAGTCCTCCTGACACTTCTATATTGATCAGTCCTCCTGACATTCTATATTGATCACTCCTCCTGACACTTCTATATTGATCAGTCCTCCTGACACTTCTATATTGATCAGTCCTCCTCGACCAATCAGCGACGGGCACAGCGACGATGATGTCATAAAGGACGTAGAAATCCCACGTTTCTGATTCAGCGACTGGCACAGTATCAACGTAGATGTCATAATGGTTGCCATGGCGACGATGATTTCATAAAGGTTGCTTCGACCAATCAGGGACGGGAACAGTCTGACGCGAATTCTGGAATCATCATTGTCCATATACTACGGGGACATGCATATTCTAGAATACCCGATGCGTTAGAATCGGGCCACAATCTAGTATACTATATATAGGAGGAGATGACATACAGGTATATATTATATTCAGAAGAGATGACATACAGGTATATACTATATACAGGAGATGACACATAGGTATATACAATATACAGAAGGTGATGACATACAGCAGGTATATACTATATACAGGGGAGATGACACACAGGTATACACTATATACAGGAGGAGATGATATACAGGTATATACTATATACAGGAGATGACATACAGGTGTATACTATATATAAGGGAGATGACAAACATGTATATACTGAGGGGAAAATGAGAGGTGTGAGTTGAAAATGAAAAGGTGTGAGTGTAAAATGAGAGGAGTGAGGGAAAATAGTGGAGTGATCGGAAAATGACAGATGTGAGGTCGAAATGACAAGTGTTAGGGCGGAATGAGAGATGTGAGGGGGAAAATGAGAGGCGTGATGGGAAAATGAGAGAAGTGAGGTGCTATAACTAACCATGCAAACACGGGAAGAAGATACAAACTCTTTGCAGATATTGTTCTTGGAGGGGCTTTAACCCAGGACTCCAGTGCTACAAAGCTACAGTGCTAACCACTGAGCCACCATGCTGTCCATTTATAGGTTTAAGTGAGTTTTTAGGTTGCTTTTTTTTAGGCCTGAAGAGTAAAAGAGTTACAAGGTTTTGTGGCAAACAGTTCCAAAATACAGGAAATTTATTTGAAAATGTGTGAAGGCAACAATGTAAAAATGATTATAGAGGTAGTCTAACCCCAGAGTAATCAATTCAAGTCCCTCATTTAAAAAAAATGGATTCTTGCTTCCTACAGCTCTGCCGTTCCAGAGTTGTTGGTGCAGGTGTTCCTAAAGAGTTAAACGACCTGTTGTATCACGTGCCGGCTGCAGCCAATAAGCCCTCTCTCTTTGGCAGCTGCTCATCAATTTTCTAGTAGGGTGGATGTCCACTCTAATGAAATATGAAGGTTGCTGCTTGGCATCACCAATCACAGAACAACCTATGGCTGCAGTGGTGCTCCCATTTCTCTTGAGCCCTCACCTCAATCTGTCAATTGCCATATATGACCCAACCTGAGTCGACTATCTATTGTTAGTAGTGATGAGCGAATATACTCGCTACTTGAGATTTCTCGAGCACGCTCGGGTGACCTCCAACTATTTTTTAGTGCTCGGAGATTTTGTTTTCATCTCCGCAGCTGAATTATTAACAGTACATCTGTTAGCCAGCCTGAGTACATGTGGGGGTTGCCTGGTTGCTAGGGAATCCCCACATGTAATCAAGCTGGCTAACAGATGTTAATCATTCAACTGCAGTGAGGAAAACTAAATCTCCGAGCACTAAAAAATACTCGGAGGTCACCCGAGCTTGCTCGGGAAATCTCAAGCAGCGGGTATATTCTCTCATCACTAATTGTCAGTGGTGCAAGGTTATATGATTGTCACCACTTTGCACATTCCGTTTCAATCAGGAACGGCATGCAGACTGGTCACAGTGCCTGTCTGTGCAATATGGCCTTGCTTGGATTTGTGGTACTACCACTAGCTTCTGTGCTGCGGCTGTTGTTGTACTGTTGCATACAGATGATGACTGAAAATTTTCCAACCCCTTCCCTCTGATACAAGCCTGGTTCCCCCTTTTGAAGATCCCCAATGTTCTCCTTCCTCTACAGAATGGGTGTCCTGCTGCCATTGATGCAAGTTGCTGACCAGCATTTGTGCACAATCTGTGTCACAGTGCGCTTTTTTCTTTTTTAATTTGCATCTTGAGGCCACTGAGTGCTGATTAGTGACACACATCACTGATCAACATCTCTGTCCAAGACCTTTTTCTTTCTTGTCAGTTTTTCACTTTTTCATTTGCACCAATTCTGTGGGTGCAGCCTGCTGCCACAGGGTGCTGATTGATGATGTAAATTGATGTTAGGCTACTTTCACACTAGCGTCGTACTATGCACGTCGCAATGCGTCTTTTGGTGAAAAAACGCATCCTGCAAAGTTGGTTGCAGGATTCGTTTTTTCCCCATAGACTAACATTAGCGACGCATTGCGACGCATTGCCACACGTTGCAACCGTCGTACGACGGTTGCGTTGTGTTGTGGCGGACCGTCGGAACAAAAAAATGTTGCTTGCAATGTTTTTTTGTGCGTTGTGTCCGCCATTTCTGACCGCGCATGCGCGGCCTGAACTCCGCCCCCTCCTCCCCGCAACTCACACTCATTTCCCTGTGAGCGCCGGCCATAAAGCACAGCGGTGACGTCACCGCTGTGCTCTGCTTTACGGCCGGCCGGCGCTCACAGTCAGTGCGGGAAGCTGACAGCGAGGGACGTGACAGACACCGGAATGTAAGTATGTAGTGTTTTTTTTTTTTTACATTTACAATGGTAACCAGGGTAAACATCGGGTTACCAAGCGCGGCCCTGCGCTTAGTAACCCGATGTTTACCCTGGTTACCCGGAGACTTCGGCATCGTTGGTCGCTGGAGAGCTGTCTGTGTCACAGCTCCCCAGCGACCACACAAGGACTTTCCAACGATCACGGCCAGGTCGTACCGCTGGTCGTGATCGTTGGAAAGTTGCTGAGTGTGACTGTACCTTTAGACATCCAAGATCAGATTTTTGCTGAGGAGTTTTGGGGTCTTTTTGTATTTTTTTTTTTTTTTTTTTAAATCTTGTGTTATTATTTGTAATTTTATCCACACTACCTCTTTGTGCGACCGCTGTGCTGTGATCAGAGACCATGTTAACATTCTGCTGCAGGATGGTAGATGTAGGGCAGCATATTTTGCACTAAAAATTCTCATGCAATTGGTTAATATTACAGTATTTTTTTTTTTACTAATATGCAGTATATAGAAATACAGATAGCGTCAGTAAGTTGCAGGTGTTCAGTAATCGTTTTCACTGACGTTGGCATAGCATTTAGTGTAGTTTCAGATTTTTAGTGGAAGATTAGTGTATTAATTATTTTATTACAATTTCTTCTATCAAACTATAGAATTACAGTTAGTAACAGTTACTTGCGAGTGTTCAGTAATTGCTTTTACCGACATTCACTTACAATTTTATTTAGTGTAGTTTCAGCATTTAAGTGGGGAATTACTGAAGTAATTATTATATTACATGTTTTTCCACTAACATACAGAATTAATGCTAGTGTTTGTTACAGTCGACCATAATTACAGTAATAGTTGCAGTTCTGCATAATTTTGACCTACTGTAAGACTGCATTAGATTTTCATACAGGTCCTAAAAGTAGATAAAGAGCCAAATAAAAAAGAAAGAGGCTGGCTGGGCTCTGTGGCAGGGGCCTGGCTGGGCTCTGTGGCAGGGGCCTGGCTGGGCTCTGTGGCAGGGGCCTGGCTGGGCTCTGTGGCAGGGGCCTGGCTGGGCTCTGTGGCAGGGGCCTGGCTGGGCTCGGTGGCAGGGGCCTGGCTGGGCTCTGTGGCAGGAGAGCTGGCTGGGCTCGGTGGCAGGTTATAGCTGGCTGGCCCCTGTGGCAGGTTTGTAGCTGGCTCCGCTCTCTGGCTCCTTTGTTCTTCAGTCTTGGCAGGGCGTGGTCTCTCTGGCTGGCAGTATGGCTGGAAATGAGTGAAAGCCTCAATGGCATTGCTTTATATATGTGTCCTGGGGATGGGCCCATAGTTTCTGAGCATGCTCAGTGTAAAAAGCCGAATCAGGCCGCCGGATCCTTTTATACAGTCCAGCATTAATCACCACAATCGCCCCAGCTTTGTCCACATTTTTAATTAGAAGATCTTTATTTTGTGCTAATTGATCTAACACTATTTTTTCTTTTCAACTCAAATTGCCCTTGGATTTTTTGTTGTATTTTTACTCAATTCAATCAGTTCCAATTCAACAACCTCTTGAAATTTATCCAGGATTGCTGGTCTTGACTTAAATGGATAATAATCCGTATTAGATGTTAGGAACTTAACCGACTGATCCCCAGGTTTTTATCAGTCGTATCAAAAGTCATACAAATCTTTTAATGTCCTCTGTTCTTCAAACATCAGTAATTCATCTTCTTCCATGGAAAGTTCCATATTCGACTTAGTCTCAGCAGGTTCCAGAATGCTGTTATAATAATAATATAATAATAATAATATTTTGTATTTATATAGCGCCAACATATTCCGCAGCGCTTTACAACTTATAGAGGGGACTTGTACAGACAATAGACATTACAGCATAACAGAGATCACAGTTCAAAACAGATACCAGGAGGAATGAGGGCCCTGCTCGCAAGCTTACAAACTATGAGGAAAAGGGGAGGCACAAGAGGTGGATGGTAACAATTGCTTTAGTTATTCGGACCGGCCATAGTGTAAAGGTACACTTTACACTTAACGATTTACCAACGATCACGACCAGCGATACGACCTGGCCGTGATCGTTGGTAAGTCGTTGTGTGGTCGCTGGAGAGCTGTCACACAGACAGCTCTCCAGCGACCAACGATGCTGAAGTCCCCGGGTAACCAGGGTAAACATCGGGTTACTAAGCTCAGGGCTGCGCTTAGTAACCCGAGAGTAAAAAAAAAAACACTACATACTTACATTCCTGTCGCGTCCCCCAGCGTCAGCTTCCCTGCACTGTGTAAGCGCTGGCCGGAAAGCAGAGCGGTGACGTCACTGCTGTGCTCTGCTTAACGGCCGGCCGGCGCTGACACTGAGGGACACAGGGAAGCTGACGCTGAAGGACACGACAGGAATGTAAGTATGTTTTTTTTTTTTTTTTTTTTACTTTTACAGTGGTAACCAGGGTAAACATCGGGTTACTAAGCGTGGCCCTGTGCTTAGTAACCCGATGTTTACCCTGGTTACCAGTGAAGACATCGCTGAATCGGCGTCACACACGCCGATTCAGCGATGTCAGCAGGTGATCCAGCGATGAAATAAAGTCCTGATCATTCCCCAGCGACCAACGATCTCCCAGCAGGGGCCTGATCGTTGGTCACTGTCACGCATAATAACTTCGTTAACGATATTGTTGCTACGTCACAAAAAGCAACGATATCGTTAACGATATCGTTATGTGTGACGGTACCTTAAGGCTCGGGTGTTCATGTAAAGCTGCATGAACCAGTTAACTGCCTAAGTATGTAACAGTACAGAAACAGAGGGCTATTAACTGCATAAAGTGTGTGAGAACATGATGCGAGGAACCTGATTATGTTTTTTTTTTTTTTTTTTTTAATAGGCCACACAGGGATAGTTAGGATGATGCATTGAGGCGGTAGGCCAGTCTGAACAAATGAGTTTTTAGGGCACGCTTAAAACTGTGGGGATTGGCGATTAATCGTATTAACCTGGGTAGTGCATTCCAAACAATCGGTGCAGCATGTGTAAAGTCTTGGAGACGGGAGTGGGAGGTTCTGATTATTGAGGATGCTAACCTGAGGTCATTAGCGGAGCGGAGGGCACGGGTAGGGTGGTAGACTGAGACCAGAGAGGAGATGTAGGGAGGTGCTGAGCCATGGAGTGCTTTGTGGATGCGGGTAGTAGTTTTGTACTGGATTCTTGAGTGGATGGGTAGCCAGTGTAATGACTGGCACAAGGTAGAGGCATTGGTGTAACGGTTGGTGAGGAATATGATCCTGGCTGCAGCATTCAGGACAGATTGGAGCGGGGAGAGTTTGGTAAGAGGGAGGCCGATTAGTAGAGAGTTACAATAGTCCAGACGAGAATAAATAAGTGAGACAGTAAGAGTTTTTGCAGAGTCGAAAGTAAGAAAAGGGCGAATTCTAGAAATGATTTTGAGGTGCAGATAAGAAGAGCGAGCCAGTGATCGGATGTGGGGGGTGAATGAAAGCTCGGAATCAAGGATGACCCCAAGGCAGCGGGCATGTTGCTTTGGAGTAATGGTGGAACCGCACACGATGATGGCAATGTCAGGCAAAGGTAGGTTAATAGAGGGAGAAACACGAGGAGTTCAGTTTTTGACAGGTTCAGTTTCAGATAGAGGGAGGACATGATGTTAGAGACAGCGGTAAGACAATCACTGGTGTTTTCTAAAAAGGTCGGTGTGATATCAGGAGAAGAAGTGTATAATTGGGTGTCGTCAGCATAGAGATGGTACTGGAAACCAAATCTACTGATTGTTTGTCCAATAGGGGCAGTATACAACGAGAAGAGGAGGGGGCCTAGGACTGATCCTTGAGGAACCCCAACAATAAGGGGAAGGTGAGAGGAGGAGGAACCAGCAAAACATACAGTGAAATATCGGTCAGAGAGATAGGAGGAGAACCAAGAGAGAACGGTGTCCTTGAGGCTGATGGAGCGGAGCATAGTGAGGAGGAGCTGATGATCCACAGTATCGAATGCTGCAGAGAGATCCAAGAGAATTAGCATGGGGTAGTGACCATTAGATTTAGCTGTTAGTAGGTCATTAAAGACTTTAGTGAGGGCAGTTTCAGTAGAGTGTAAAGAGCGGAAGCCAGATTGAAGAGGGTCGAGAAGAGAGTTATCTGAGAGATAGCAGGTAAGACGGGAGTGGACCAGGCGTTCGAGGAGTTTAGAGATGAAGGGAAGATTAGAGACAGGTCTATAATTAGCGGCACAGTTTTGATCGAGGGATGGTTTTTTAAGTAATGGATGTATGATGGCATGCTTAAATGAGGAGGGAAAAATACCGGAAGTGAGGGAAAGGTTGAATATTTTTGTTAGGTGAGAGGTGACAGCCGGGAAAAGGGACAGGAGGAGATGTGATGGAATGGGGTCACTGGTGCAAGTGGTCGGGCGAGAAGATGCAAGGAGCCTGCTTACTTCTTCTTCTGTAACTGGTTCAAAGTCAGAGAGTGAACTAGATGGGGGAGGGAGGACAGTGCATGGTATGAAGAGATTGGGAGATGATTTCCTGTCGAATGTGGTCAATTTTTTCTTTGAAGTAATTGGCCAGATCGTCAGCACGGAGATCTGTGGTTGGGGCCTGCTCTCTTGGGTTGAGTAGGGACTGGAAAGTGTCAAAGAGACGTTTAGGGTTATTGGACAGTGAGGTGATGAGGGTGTTGAAATAGGTTTGTTTGCAGAGGTGAAGGGCAGAGTTGTATGTTTTTAGCATGAACTTATAATGGATGAAATCTTCGGGTTATCTTTAATATAGTGGCAATCCAGCGTCCATAGACATGCATTGTAGCGAAAAGCCGGAAAGGCTGGATCCGGCCTTCCGGATTTTTCGCCGCAGACAAAAAACGTTACAGTAGACGTTTTTTCCAGATGCCGGAATAGATTGTACGCCGGATCCGGCATCAAACCGTAAGGAACGCTGGGCCATCCGGCGCTAATACAAGTCAATGGGGGAAAAAACAGTTCCGGTTTTTATTTTTTCCGTTTTTTCTCCTGAGAGCCGGATTTCGCCTGAAACAAAAAACCTGATGTGTGAAAGTAGCCTTACATATAGGACCTTCAAATTCACCTCAAAGTGAAGTGGTAAAAAAAAAGTTTTCTTAATTTTGTTGAACAATTGCTAACAAACTTTTAAGTCTTCTAATATTTTTTAGAAAAACAATATAGTAAAAAATTATGCGGATATAAACTTGATATATGTTTAAGGTTATTTACTAACTTTTTTGTGTGTTATGACTATTTTAAATGCATAGAAATGTAAAGTTTGAAACTTGCTATTTTTCTAATTTTGGGCAAATTTCAGATCTTTTCAGAAATAAATGTAAATCAAATCGATCTAAAATGACAAGTATCATAAAGTAAAAAGTGTAAAAAAAAAACACAATCTCACTGGGATATGTTGAAGCATTCCTAAATTATTATCACATAAATTTACAAATCAGATTTGAAAAACTGGTGCTTGATCAGGAACACCAAAATTGGTTGCGGCAGGACCAGACTGAAGGAAACCTAAGGGCATCTGCATCAAGGGCATCTGTAAGTGGATGTTTAACGTGACCAATATTACAAGTCATGTTGAAAAGAGGGAACATTGACATTAAAATAGTTCTTGTATAGGCATGCCACAGACTCTGGTAATCTTCTAGCTTATATTGATCTTTGTAATAGGTCTTTGAGGTCACTGAGAAGAAAACAAGCTTCTGAGATAGGTACACTACGCAAGCTTTGAACTATGCTGTGCTCAACACTACCATAGATTATTACACTTGGCCTTGTATTATTACTTTGATAATCTGCTAGAATACAGATACTCCTTCAGTTTACTGTAAAAGTAAAAGCTCAGTGCCATGTGTTAGGTCATAAACTTCAGACAGTCTGTCCGGATAACACTCCGAAACTGTGAATAGACCCAATAGTGCATTACAAGGTCACAATGCACTATATTAGCAAGATTAGGGAACAAAACCTGGCAGAACAACAGAAAAAAACATGGCGTTATCTTGCTCCCTTTATCACTGCTCTGTTTGAAGAGGAGGCTTAAATATTTGAGAACCATGTCTTGGAAACAATTCTCTTATGGATTCTCTTATGGATTCATTCATTATCCATGTATGCAGTTTGGAAATAAGGCAGGGTCATAATATATAATATTGTGCAGTGATTTTAGATGGCGTTTTACCAAAGGTGTATTCTTTATCATTCAGATATTCAGGCATATTTTAGCAAACATATTTTGGTCATAATTCTCAGCCCCCACGCCGTAGCTCATTCATGCGTCAGTTATCATTAATTATTATTATTAATGTCATAAAGTTGTCTAATGTAAATGTTCCTTAAGTCTATACAGAATAATTCTGATTTTCACGTAGAGAAGCAGCATGCAAAACATGCAAAAGAATAGGAAATCAGGAAGGGGCAAACACATTTTCACACAACGGATGTTACAAGACTTGTGTCCACCGCTTGTGATCATGAAGATGACAAGCGGTGGCCACTGCGTCTTGTAATTCCCATATACAGTGCCTTGCGAAAGTATTCGGCTCCCTGGAACTTTTCAACTTTTTCCCACTGACATGAATTCACACCGTGCTGCCAACAATATGTCACGGATTCACACCGTGCTGCCAACAATATGTTATGGATCGGGGGTGACCTTTGGCCAGCACACGGCTATCACATGTGCAGGGGGGCTTATCTTAGTTATCCCTCCACTGGTACACTGTGATGAAAACACAAACAAGGCTATTGACCTATCAATTTACCGCAGGAGCTTATTTTAGTTATCCCACTGCTGCTACAATATCACGAACTGCAGGGATTTATGTATATCCCGTTTTTTCCAGTTCCGCTTTGGAACTTGCAGCTCTCCGGTGCCCCCCTTACCATCAGGTCAGTCAGGGAACTACACCTAGGATAATTGGTCGCCGGATGGGCCGCTTCACTGTGGACTGGCTAGCAGGTACGCTGCAGCAAAGGAATTATAAACGCTGAGGCCGCAGCCAGACAATAGCTTATAAAACCCCATTACGTCACTGCCAGCTCAGCTTCCTAGCCCAGAACACTTTTCACTGCCACCAGCTCAGAGTTCTCCACAGAGGGGTTCAGAGCCAACCCAAATTAGTAGCGTAATTAACTTCAGGCATGTGAAAAATTTGCATAGAACATGAAGAATACGAACTAGTAGTTTTATAGTTTACTCCAAAAGATTAGGCAGTGTTTATAAAAGATTTAGAAAGATGTTACAATATGAGACAAAGTATGTACAGCAATTATAAAATAAACAGGGATTAAAGAAAGATAAAACTCACATTTTGCTTAAGTCATTTCAGGCTAACCAGGCTGGTAGGCGGAGCAAAATGTCCCAGTTCATCAGACAAGACCTGCTGTAACAGCTCTTCAGGCAAGACTAGAGGCTGGGTTGAGTACAGTAACTTATACCTGCAGGTTTGTGACCTCACTAAAGGGGCTGGTTTGCCTGCCCCCTTCCCTCTCCTCAAAGTTACAGATTGTACCAGCAATACTTATAATTCTCGTATCTTGGCTTCAGAATATGCCAGAGTCACAGCACACCCATCATTCATCTTATATTAAAATTAGCTTTCTATTGATACCAAATTCGTACTAGTTGTTCTACACGGTTCCAGAGAAATCCGCACCGATGGAAATTCGCAATATGGACTTCTTATTTTTCTAGCCGAAATCGGTGGCCCAATATCTCACTATAATAGAACAAAGAACCTCATGTCTTTTGAGAGAGACTATACCAGTTCTAGCTGGTACTAGATGGGAGGATGGTCTACTGCAGCTTCAGAGGTCGTAAAAATTCTTGTGGGGAGAGGGAATGAGAGGTTTAGGATTCACACACACACACACACACACACATATCAGCAGACAGAGAGAAGGGGGGTCAGAGCCCACAGCATGTGTGCTAACAGGAAAAATGAAAAATCCTACTCCATTTTATACATTATCATGACACCCACATATCATGCTTTAAACAAAGAATACCAAATGTAAATTTTTGTTGAAGAATCAGCAATATTATTTTGGCCCCTTTAACTTAATACATTGTTGAGCCACCTTTTGCTGCGATTACAGCTGCAAGTCGCTTGGGGTATGTCTCTATCAGTTTTGTACATCGAGAGACTGAAATTCTTGCCCATTCTTCCTTGGCAAACAGCTCGAGCTCAGTGAGGTTTGATGGAGATCGTTTGTGAACAGCAGTTTTCAGCTCTTTCCACAGATTCCTCCGCTGGTAGGAAGGGAATCCATAGTGATTTAATAGGGTGATCTTTCCCTCCCTTCTGTTGTATAACCTGCTTTTGTACAGACCCAGATCATAAGGGGTATTAAAACTATATATTGATATTTGATATTTTTTATAATAATATAATAAGTTATGTTTTAATTGGTGCTATTCGGTGAACCCTATATTCTTTGGTGCCTATTTATTTGATTTACGGTGAGCATTCAGCTGACATGTGCCCAAACAGGGGGAGTCCAACATTGGCGTATTATTACACCGAATGTTGGAAAGGGGTTAAAAGAAAGGAGACGTTACCAGTGTGAGACATGTAATGACTGGCAGTCTGCTCTCTTTTTATTTAAAATAAGCCCTGGGGGCAGATTCTCAGTGTCAGTGTCCGGTCCATAGACTTGAACAGCTCATTTACATGTTAAGAAAAATGCGGATTTCTCCTAAATAAAATATCCAATTGCAGATATCAAGATATAATTTATTAAACTTCTTGTTATCTACATGTCCATATGGATGGCTTAAGAGGTTTGATCCTGCTGACAGATTCTCTTTAAGTAGAGAGGTCGATGCTCACGGAAGACCACCTCTCCAGTAAAGTTAAAGCAAAAAGTGGCCACTTTGCATCAGCAAATGGATGTCAATTGTGCATGAATTTTGCAAGGATAACATTATATTATATGTATAATTTCCCCTATATTCTAATTTTTTACTATTGTCTTTTCAGGAAGTGATGCATGCCCTGAGGCAGACCTGGCACACCACCTGCTTTGTGTGTGCTGCCTGCAGAAAGCCATTTGGTAATAGCCTCTTCCATATGGAGGATGGAGAGCCATACTGTGAGAAAGGTAAATTGTCAAGAGCACAACTAATCACATTGATTCCAAAGTTTTACAATCTTGGCACAATTAAGTAGGACTGGGTTGCGGGGGAAAAAGCACAATAAAAGGTTAAATATGGCACCAAAGAATGTAAACCTAATAGAAAATTCAATGAGCCCACACAAAACATCCCTTTGGCTTTGGCAAAAAAAAAAGAAAGTGTGTGTCCCCCATTATTCAGTATAAACTTTGTTTTCTTGGTTTTTATTTTTGCTTTGCGTCATCATATTATACAGTATAATGTTTTTAACATTGTTTAGTGCTACTACCAAATTTATCATCTAATGTACTTAATGTAGTATACATAGAAGCTAGCATTACAAATTAGGATATTATATACAGTCTCATTTATTGCTTGAACTTTTATGAGTTTTACCATTTACCAATAAACATACAAAAAAATGAATGATGAAACGCAAGATAGTGACACCAAAAAGAAGCAGTAAGCCATAATGGGATGAAATAAAGAGTTACGGAAAGTGTGTACCATTTATCAACAGCATGGCTAAAGGCAGTAACTCATAGTTTATGCTTATAAGCTTCAGTAATAATAATATATTCAGCTTTTATAGTCTGCAGCAAAATAATTTCTCATAAAATGTGCAGGAAAGGGCATTGCTATTTTTATTAAAGGAAGCCCATCCCATTTATTTTGGTGGTCATGGATATTAACCGGACTCTGTCAGCATAGAATGACTGTTCAAACTGAGTTCCATAACTCGGTTCTTCACGTCGGGGCCAATCATTGAAATACACCTTCCCACCTGCTTGTTTTCTATCTATCTCCACCCCCATGAAGGGTGGATGGAACCAAGCAGGTGGACAGTTGTATTTAAATGATTGTCCACACCATTAAGGACTGAGCGCCTGTACTTGGTTTTAACAGTCATTCTGTGCTGACTGAGCACCTTTAAAGATGCCCATACATGAGTTAGCTTCTTCATCTTTCTACTGTATCTCCTGACTCCCTAATACACATAAATGTCAGGTGAACATATGTGTTTTTAATGTATAGAAAGTAGTAAGAAGTTGCAAGACACCTCTGACTGGATCCAGCTAAATTATTGAGTTTTGCGGAAGAATCAAATGTGTATGGGTCCTTACCAATGATCAAATGAATGGTTAAATATTTGAGCTTTCTCTTTTGAAGAATTCTCAGTCAGAATTTGGTATAGGCAATTGATAATGTTGTGAAGATAAGAAAATGATAATCAGTTTTACACAATTCAGGAATGTTGTTATCATACACTTAAGTTGACCATACATATGAGATAGTGTGTCCCTCTTAAACTAGGCTGGGTCCAGTGTGTATATTTCTTAAAGGGAACCTGTCACCCCGTTTTTTCAAGAAGAGCTAAAAATAGCGTTAAATAGGGGCAGAGCTGGGCTTTACATTAGTGTATTTTGGAGCCTTTATTCCCCACCTATGCTGCCGAAATACCTTTGTAAAGTCGCCGTTTTGGGCTGTCACTCACACTGGTCAGGTCATATGGGCGTGGTGACAGCGCTGTTTCTCCCCCAGATCTCCGTTGGTGGCGTAGTGGTGTGCGCATGTCCAAGTGGCGAATCCACTGCACAGCTTCAAGGAAAATAGCGCGATTTGCGCTATTCAGCTGTTTATCGGTGGGCGCGGCCATCTTTGTCAGGCCGCGCGTGCGCAGACGGTTCTTCTCGTCTTCAGGAAAATGGCCGCGGGATGCCGCGCATGCGCAGATGGCGATCTCGACGGCCATTTTCCTGAAGCCGAGTTCGCATCTCGGCTGCAGGAAAATGGCCGCCGCGATCTCCATCTGCGCACACGCAGCATCCCGCGGCCATTTTCCTGAAGCCCCGGGAAGCTGAGAAGAACCATCTGCGCATGCGCGGCCTCACAAAGATGGCCGTACCCACCGATAAACGGCTGAATAGCGCAGATCGCGCTATTTTCCTTGAAGCTGCGCAGTGGATTCGCCACTTGGACATGCGCACACCACTACGCCACCAACGGAGATCTGGGGGAGAAACAGCGCTGTCACCACGCCCATATGACCTGACCAGCGTGAGTGACAGCCCAAAACGGCGACTTTACAAAGGTATTTCAGCAGCATAGGTGGGGAATAAAGGCTCCAAAATACACTAATGTAAAGCCCAGCTCTGCCCCTATTTAACGCTATTTTTAGCTCTTCTTGAAAAAACGGGGTGACAGGTTCCCTTTAATGGGGAGCGAGGCCTGGCAGTCCCCTTACACGTCTTATATTTTTTTTCCCCAATTATTTTGTTTGGGGACAGATTGGAGGCCCACATACACATTATTATTATTATTTATTTATATAGCACGATTGATTCCATGGTGCTGTACATGAGAAAGGGTTACATACACATTACAGATATCACTTACAGTAAGCAAACTAACAATTGCAGAATGATACATAGGGGTGATGAACCCTGCCCTTGCGGGCTTACATTCTACAGGATTGTGGGGATGGAGACAGTAGGTTGAGGGTTGTAGGAGCTCCGGTGTTGGTAAAGCGGTAGCTTCGGTAGTGGTGAGGAGGCAGCAGGGTCAGTGCAGGCTGTAGGCTTTCCTGAAGAGGTGGGTTTTCAGGTTCCGTCTGAAAGATCCGAATGTGGTTGATAGTCAGATTTGTTGGGGCAAAGAATTCCAGAGGATGGGGGATATTCTGGAGAAGTCTTGGAGGTGGTTGGGTGAGGAGCGGATAAGTGTGGAGGAGAGAAGGAGGTCTTGGGAGGACCGGAGATTACGTGAGGGAAGATATTGGGAGATTAGTTCAGAGATATATGGAGGAGACATATTATGATTGGCTTTGTAGGTCAGTATTAGTAATTTGAACTGGATTCACTGAGGGAATGGGAGCCAGGGAAGAGATTTGCAGAGGGGGGGAAGTGGAGGAGTAGCAAGGAGAGAGATGAATTAGTCGGGCAGCAGAGTTAAGGATGGACTGGAGAGATGCAAGGGTGTTAGCAGGGAGGCCACAGAATAGGATGTTGCAGTAGTCAAGGCGGGAGATGATAAGGGCATGCACAAGCATTTTAGTAGATTGACGGTTAAGAAAAGGATGGATTCTGGTGATATTTTTGAGCTGGAGGCGACAGGAGGTGTAAAGAGCATGGATCTGCAGTTTGAAGGACAGGGCAGAGTCAACGGTTACTCCAAGGCAGTGGACTTCCGGTATGGGGGAAAGCGTGATGTCATTAATTGCAATAGATAGGCCAGAAAGGTAGATCCGAGTGTCATCAGCATAAAGGTGGTACTGGAATCCATGGGACTTTATGAGTTTTCCCAGGCCAAGTGTATAGATTGAGAAGAGTAGGGGTCCTAGAACAGAGCCTTGGGGGACTCCAACAGAGAGAGGGTGGGATTAGGAGGTAGTGTGGGAGTGGGAGATGCTGAATGTATGGTTGGAAAGGTATGAGGAGATCCAGGATAGGGCGAGGTCTTTGATGCCAAAGGAGGAGAGGATCTGTAGTAGGAGGCAGTGGTCAACTGTGTCAAAAGCAGAGGACAGGTCTAGAAGGAGGAGTACATAGTATTGTTCGTTAGCTTTGGCTGTAAGTAGGTCATTAGTGATTTTGGTCAGGGTTGTCTCAGTTGAGTGATGGGGGCAGAAAACAGATTGTAGATTGTCAAAGAGCAAGTTATATGAGAGGTGGTGAGGAAAGTTCAGTGTGGGCGTGCTGCTCCAGGATTTTGGAAGTGAAAGGAAGCAGCGATATTGGGCGATAGCTGGATATAGCTGTTGGGTCGAAGGTTGGCTTTTTAAGGATAGGCGTGATTGTGGCATGTTTGAAAGCAGAAGGGAAGGTGCCAGAAGTTAGTGATAGGTTGAAGAGGTGGGTTAGGGATGGGATAGGTGTGGTGGTGAGGTTGGGGAGGAGGTGGGATGGGATGGGGTCAAGCGCATAGGTGGTGAAGTGCGATTTGGAGAGGAGACAATTAAGCCCCCCTTCAGTGATCTTGAAGAGCGAGGTTATGGGGTTTGGGCATTGGTCTGGTATACAAAGGGGTTGTGGTGGTTGAACAATGAAGACTTGCCTTGTTTGGTCGATCTTATTTTTAAAGTGTGTGACATAGTCCTCAGCAGAGATGAGGGAGGTTGGAGGGGGCAGTGGGGGGCAGAGGAGGGAGTTAAAGGTTTTGAATAACTGTTTGGGGTTGTAGGATAGGGAAGCTACGAGGGTTGTGAAGTACGCCTGTTTAGCAGAGGTGAGAGCTGATTTAAAAGCGAGTGTTGCCTATTTGAATACAGTGAAGTCATCTTGTGAATGTGTTTTCTTCTTTTTAGTGGTGTCATTGTGCCAGGGTTGTCTATTGATACGTTGCACTCTGCCATGAATGAGAGGGGCGACCGTGTCAATAGCTGATGTGAGAGTGGCATTGTAGAAAGCAGTGGCAGTGTCTGTGTCGTGGAGTGAGGATATGGATTCCAGTGCTAGGATAGAGTCAGAGAGCATGTGGGAGTCTAGGTGTGCAAGGTTTCTGCAGGGGTGCGCATGTTGCTAGACATGGGTGTCCGGTGAGGAGTACCGGGATGAGAAAGTGAGCAGATGGTGGTCGGATAGAGGGAGAGGGGAGGTGGTGAAGTTAGATAGAGAGCAGAGATGGGTGAAGACCAGGTCTAGGGTATGTTCGTCTGTGTGGGTGGCTGCGGAGGACCACTGAGTAAGTCCAAAAGATGAAGTAAAGGACAGAAGTTTGGAGGCTGTTGACTGAGGGGTATCAGTGGGGATGTTGAAGTCACCCATGATGATGGTGGGAATGTCAGCAGAGAGAAATTGAAGAAGCCAGGTGGAGAATTGGTCAATAAAGGCAGTGGCTGGGCCTGGGGGTCGGTATATGATGGCCACTTGGAGGGTGGAGGGAGAGTAGATGTGGACAGAGTGGACTTCAAAAGAGGGAAGGATAAGGGAGGGTAGAGGTGGGATTGGGTTAAAGGTGCAGTTAGAAGAAAGGAGAAGACCCACTCTCCACCATGTCTGTAGCCGGGACGAGGGGTGTGGGTGAAGTGGAGGCCGCCATAACACTTTGCAGCAGGGGAGGCGGTGTCAGAGGGTGTTAGCCATGTTTCTGTGAGGCCAAGGAAGGCAACCTTGTGAGAGAGAAAAGGTCATGAATCACATGAAGCTTATTGCAGATTGAGCGCGAATTCCAGAGTGCTCCAGAGAGAGTTAGCAGGGGGGTGGGCGTCAGGGGCACAGGTTTTATGTTTGAAAGATTGCGGTAGTTCGTATTAGATAGGGAGCGATAGAAGGGGTAGTCATGGGAGGTATGAGCTGTGGGGGTCCAGGGTTGGGAGCTATGTCGCCAGCAGTGAGGAGAAGCAGAGAAAGGGAGAGCAGGTGGGAGAAGGAGAGTGGGCGACTTGTTTTATGTTTTATTAGGACATATTTGAGATTGAGGAGCAGGTCAGCAGAGGAGCACAGGTAAGAGTGCAGTGGAGATGATTATTTGATTAGAGGGTGCTGCGGTTTGTGGATGGCAAAGGAGAGAGAGAATTAGTAGAGCAAACACTGTAAGGGCATATGTAAACATGATGGAGTAAGATGGGTTAATAGAAAAGCTAGATTCAAGTAATTAGAAGCGCTTATTCAGCAGACATACCCAAAAGAGACATATGCATAGAGTGGGGTCCTGACTCCTGCTGTGACTAACTGCCCTTGAAATAACTGCGAAGTCTCTATGCTTAGCTGCGTGATGCTTTGCTGCAGGGATGCGCGTGCCTGACCCCACTCGCGTGCACCCCTTAAGATGCTACTAAATTTATAGGACTGAGTAAAGGATCAGGTGAGAGGGATTGTGGGACCTGATTGGGGATAAATTAGCAACTGGCCAACACCCCAGGGGAGGATACATGATCAAAGGCACTGAGCCTGGCTACAACCATATGCTCGAACACCTCCTTGCACAAGATAATATCTCCTGTGACCCCAGCATGGATGTACAGCAGTAAGTATTTAATACAATACAACAAATGAATTTAGCAAACATTCAGCAGGCACATTAAAGGAATTGTTACAGGGTAATAAGCAGCAGTTGACAGGAAGCAGAGATTGTACCATTAAAGGGAATGTTGCAGGATGATAGGCAGCAGTTGACAGGAAGCAAAGATTGTACCATTAAAGGGAATGTTGCAGGATGATAGGCAGCAGTTGACAGGAAGCAGAGATTGTACCATTAGATTATCAATGGGTTTAGACAAATTCTCTTGAGGTTTATGTTCAACTTTAAAGGGCACCTGTCACCCCGAAAATCGCGGGTGAGGTAAGCCCACTGGCATCAGGGGCTTATCTGCAGCATTCTGTAATGCTGTAGATAAGCCCCCGATGTTACCTGAAAAAGGAGAAAAAGACGTTATATTATACTCACCCAGGGGCGGTCCCGCTGCTGGTCAGGTCGGATGGGCGTCTCCAGTCCGCTGTGGCGCCTCCTATCTTCTTTCCATGACGTCCTCTTCTGATCTTCAGCCACGGCGCAGGCGCAGGCGTACTTTGCTCTGCCCTCTTGAGGGCAGAGGATAGTACTGCAGTGCGCAGGCACCGGAAAGGTCAGAGGCCCGGCGCCTGCGCACTGCATTACTTTGTCTGCCCTCAACAGGGCAGAGCAAAGTACGCTTGCGCCGGAGCCGTGGCTGAAGATCAGAAGATGACGTCTTGTAATGAAGATGGGAGGCGCCGCAGCGGACCGGAGACGCCCTTCTGACCTGACTCAGCAGCGGGACCGCCCCTGGGTAAGTATAATCTAACGTCTTTTTCTCCTTTTTCAGGTAACATCGGGGGCTTATCTACAGCATTACAGAATGCTGTAGATAAGCCCCTGATGCCGGTGGGCTTACCTCACCCGCAATTTTCGGGGTGACAGGTTCCCTTTAAGAGGCAAGGTTTCTCCTTGTGGAGAGTGACATACTGGCTCTGGCTTGTCAAGGTAAGGAGGCTTATTCGCCATGCAATGCTCCTCTGAGAAATGTAATATGCAAATTGCCTCTTCAAAGAAAAAGAGGACTTGAACTCTAGTGCCACTTATCTTACATATTACATAGTTACATAGTTATTAAGGTTGAAGGAAGACTTTAAGTCCATCTAGTTCAACCCATAGCCTAACCTAACTTGCCCTAACATGTTGATCCAGAGGAAGGCAAAAAAAAACCCATGTGGCAAAGAGTAAGCTCCACCTTGGGGAAAAAAATTCCTTCCCGACTCCACATACGGCAATCAGACTAGTTCCCTGGATCAACGCCCTATCAAGGAATCTAGTGTATATACCCTGCAACATTATACTTTTCCAGAAATGTATCCAGTCCCCTCTTAAATTTAAGTAATGAATCACTCATTACAACATCATACGGCAGAGAGTTCCATAGTCTCACTGCTCTTACAGTAAAGAATCCGCGTATGTTATTATGCTTAAACCTTTTTTCCTCCAAACGTAGAGGATGCCCCCTTGTCCCTGTTTCAGGTCTATGATCAAAAAGATCATCAGAAAGGTCTTTGTACTGTCCCCTCATATATTTATACATTAACATAAGATCACCCCTTAGTCTTCGTTTTTCCAAACTAAATAGCCCCAAGTGTAATAACCTATCTTGGTATTGCAGACCCCCCAGTACTCTAATAACCTTGGTCGCTCTTCTCTGCACCCTCTCCAGTTCAGCTATGTCTTTCTTATACACCGGAGACCAGAACTGTGCACAGTATTCTAAGTGTGGTCGAACAAGTCACTTGTATAGAGGTAAAATTATGTTCTCCTCATGAGCATCTATGCCTCTTTTAATGCATCCCATTATTTTATTTGCCTTTGTAGCAGCTGCCTGACACTGGCCACTGACTATGAGTTTGTCATCCACCCATACACCCAGGTCTTTTTCATTGACGGTTTTGCCCAGAGTTTTAGAATTAAGCACATAATTATACATCTTATTACTTCTACCCAAGTGCATGACCTTACATTTATCCCCATTAAAGCTCATTTGCCATTTATCAGCCCAAGCTTCTAGTTTACATAAATCATCCTGTAATATAAAATTGTCCTCCTCTGTATTGATTACCCTGCAGAGTTTAGTGTCATCTGCAAATATTGAAATTCTACTCTGAATGCCCCCTACAAGGTCATTAATAAATATGTTAAAAAGAAGAGGGCCCAATACTGACCCCTGTGGTACCCCACTGCTAACCGCTACCCAGTCCGAGTGTGTTCCATTAATAACCACCCTTTGTTTCCTATCCCTTATCTGAAGTAGCGATCCTACAAGTCACAATCAACCCTTTAACGAGTCTTGCAATATTGTAGGATCGCTACTTCCAATAGGTGGCGCTATAGAGTTCAAGTCTTCTTTTTCTCTGAAGAGGCAATTTGCATGTTCAAATTAGAAATTGATTTGAAAAGCCAAATTATTGGTCCATTACTAGTCATTCAAATAGTCAGTAAGGAATTTTTTTTTTCTGGCTAACTGCCCTGTGCATTGTAGAAAAAAAAACATGTCCAATTTTATCAACTACAGAATATATACTATTAAACTATGTATATTGTAGAACATTGCTCCCCAACCTTCCTTATTCTGAAAGCCACATTCCGATGTTTGAGAGCCACAATCTATATAAAAAAATTGAAAAGGAGGAAACAACTCAAAGAAAAGGTCTGAGGCCTTCTCCTGACTAGTTATTCAGATACCAAAGTCATTTATGACTGTGGAAACTCAGGGATTAAGTTTACGGCATCAGAATGATTTCTGTTTCTGACAACTGCTTGTGCGTGCCCACTATATACATCATCTGGCACCCTCTGTGATGTGACCAGTGATGGATATATCTGAAACTGTTCATTAAAGGGTTATCCCAACTCCACTCATTTCCATATCAAGAGCAAGCAGCACTGGTCACATCACATCTACAGAGACTTGCTGAGACTTGTGCGTAATCGGCAGGTATCGTTTATTGCCTTCATTCTAATGAATAGGCTGGAATGACATACAGGTGCTTCTCACAAAATTAGAATATAATCAAAAAGTTAATTTATTTCAGTTCTTCAAAGCAAAAAGTGAAACTCATATATTATATAGAGTCATTGCACAGAGTGATCTATTTCAAGTGTTTATTTCTGTTAATGTTGATGATTATGGATAACAGCCATTGAAAACCCAAAAGTCATTATCTCAGTAAATTAGAATACTTTATAACACCAGCTTGAAAAAAGTGATTTTAAAATCCGAAATGTTGGCCTACTGAAATGTGCATTCAGTAAATGCACTCAAAATTTGCTCGGGGCTCCTTTTGCATCAATTACTGCATCAATGCGGCGTAGCATGGAGGCAATCTGGCTGTGGCACTGCTGAGGTGTTATGGAAGCCCAGGTTGCTTTCATAGCAGCCATCAGCTCGTCTGCATTGCTGGGTTTGGTGTCTCTCGTTTTCTTCTTGACAAGACCCCATAAATTTTATAAAATTTCCTGGTAGATAGCTGCGCTGACTTTCGTTTTGATAAAACACACTCAGTGGACCTACACCAGCAGATGACATGGCTCCCAAAACAATCATTGATTGTGGTACTTCACACTAGACTTTGGAAATCAAGGTCCCAGAGTCTGGAGGGAGAGTGGAGAGGCAAACCATCCAAGCTGCTTGAGGTCTAGTGTGAAGTTTCCACAATCCTTGATGGTTTGGGGAGCCATGTCATGTGCTGGTGTAGGGCCACTGTGTTATAATAATACCAAAGTCAGCGCAGCTGTCTAGCAGGAGATTTTAGAGCACTCCATTCTTCCCTCTGCCGACAAGCTTTTTTGGAGATGGAAGTTTCATTCTCCAGCAGGACTTAGCACCTGTTCACACTGCTAAAAATACCAATACATAGTTTAAAAACAACAGTATCACTGTGCTTGATTGGCCAACGAACTTGCCTGACCTTAACCCCTAGAGAATCTATGGGGTATTGTAAAGAGGAAGATGAGAGACACCAGACCCAACAATGCAGATGAGCTGAATGCTGCTATCAAAGCAACCTGGGTTTCCATAACACCTCAGCCGCGCCACAGACTGATCACCTCCATGCCACGCCGCATTGATGCAGTAATTCATGCAAAGGAGCCCCGACCAAGTATTGAGTGCCTTTACTGAACATACATTTCAGTAGGCCAAAATTTCAGATTTAAAAATCATTTCTTCAAGCTGGTGTTATAAAGTATTCTAATTTACTGAGATAAAGACTTTTGGGTTTTCATTGGCTATAAGCCATAATCATCAACATTAAAATAAACACATGAAATAGATCACTCTGTTTGTAATGACTCTATATAATATATGAGTTTTACTTTTTGTATTGAAGAACTGAAATAAATTAACTTGTTGATGATATTCTAATTTTGTGAGATGCACCTGTATATGTCCCAGTAAGTATCTTTAGATGTGACGCCATCAATGACTCTCACTTCTACATCGGAATAAGGCTAGGTTCACATTGCGTTAATGGGTGTCCGCTAGCGGACTCCGTTACATGGCGCAATTGTTGCAATTAACGCTATGTAACAGATCCGTTAGCACACCCATTGACTGCAATCCATGTTTAAAGGATTTTTCCATCTCCACCCACTCCTGCATCACGGAGTGAACGCTGCTGGTGACATGTATATACAGATATCTGTGTAATCATGGTGCACCACTCACCTCTCGATACAGAAGGAAATGGAGCCAAAAAAAAATGTAACATTTAAACATGAATGTATAAAATGGTCCTTATGAGCTGTTTTCTTCCAACAATAAACCTCTTACTGAAGAATGTAAAAGAGGTCAGGTGTGGGAAGCAAGGAAGAGTCATGTGTGCATCTGTCAAATTCATACTGAAGAGTAGCGGAGCGGGAAAGAAAGTGGACATCCAATAATGAGGGAGAACACGCATGGGAACAAGCTAGGAAGAGGAAAGTCACATGAATGTTAAGGGGGATGATATCATCAGAAAGGAGGAACAAAGGGCAGTGCCAAAATGCTAAAATCTTTACAGGTCTCCTTCTCCTCTTCTTTCTGCCAACAGTTGTCTGCTCTACTCAACTCTAATACATGGACTTAGTTAATAGCTGTAAGTCACTACTCAGAGGCCTGTGATGGGAAATCCTGTTCTAAAGTAATAATTCTTAAGTTGAGGGTCTGGTACAAATGTCAAGGCATCCCTTCAACCCCCAATTACCTCTGCTGCTCAGGCCTTTCCCTAGCCTACCATTTTATCTGATTTAGCACAATATTTGACCTTTTGTTTTGCTTACTCCTTACTTAAATGTTTTCAATAACATAAGAGAACATGGACTGGGTCCAGGAGTCAGCACCTTCACAAAAAGCTTTGGGAACCCTGCTTCAGAGAACATTTATTACCTATATTAGTGTTACCCATCTCCATTCCTCAAGAGTCACCAGCAGGTCATGTTTTTAGGATTTCCATAGTATTGCCAAGGTCATAATTGCATCACCTCCACAGGCAATAATTCCATCATCTGTGCAATACTAAGGTAATCCTGAAAACATGATCGGTTGGTGGCTCTTGAGGACAGGAGTTGGGAAACACTAACCTATATTATGATGTACATCTGTCTTCAGAAAAGCTGTCTTTCTCCAAGCCTAGTTTCACAAGACAGTAATATGTGTGCATAGTTACTGTTGTATCTGCACTGTATTATTACTGCAAGCCTCATACAAAGGACTACAGACCCAAACTGACTGCATCATAGATCCCTATGAAGCTCTTCGTTTGGGCTGTCCTCTGGACTTGCAGATGTAGAAATGCTAATGAGAAAGTTACACTGATCCAGTACTGTTTTTAGAGTAAAAAAAAATGCTAATTAAACCCTCTGTGTTTTAATTGTCATAATACCAGAGATCCACACATCGTTGTTTATATCAACTCCTCTTTGTCTTCCATTGGTGGCACTTTTGTATCCTGTGAAAGGAAATCCTTTGTAAGAAACCAGTCTTAACAGCTCACCAGCTGCACTCATCATTTTGGTTAACTTAACTTTTGCATTTACTAAGTAATCTACTGTGAAAGTCTTGTCTGGCATAGTGAAGAAAGTCAAGACAGACATGAGGGTGAGGAGAAGTAAATGAAGCAAAACAATAGCACCAAAACCAGTCACTTGTTCTACCTAAATCTGCAAGACAGAGGCAATGTTTTAGCTAAATACACACCCAATGTATTAGCAACGAAAACAGAAATGGCATCTAGTTCTATTGTTTGTCTGTCATGACACACTGGCATCATAATAAAAATAGATAAATATTGCCAATGAAAATGAGCAATGCCTATAAAAAGGTTTTAAAGTATTGTCCAGCCACATACAGCCTTCTACAAAGGTAGAGGCTGCACAGCCACTTCAGCGACAACACAAGTCTTACGGCCAAATATTGCCTTATGTAGCTGCCACATCGAGGGCAATGTTTGTGAATTGGGTAGCGCTGTATGCACAAGTTGTCATGACTGTGACAAACAAGTCCCAAAAGTTAAACTTATATCAAATTGTTGTGCCTTAGTTCTCGTGGTTGCTACATTTTGTGAGATATAGCAGCTAAATAACGTTGATTTTCTGCCGTCCACACCTTATAGCAGACCTGGGCAAAGTGCAGCCCGTGAGCCACATCCGTCCCTTTGGCTGTATTAGGCCGGGTTCACATTAGTGTTTCAGTCCGCAGCTTGGTGCTGCGGACTTCTTTCCTTAAGCTCCGCCTACTTCCGCATGCGTACCTATCTTTAACATTGTGTGCGCAGGGACATGCGTTGTATGCGGATGCGTCCGCATGCGTCATTTTGAAGTGCCCTCTGAACGCAACATGTTGCATTTTCTTGCGTTCGGCAGGCACGTCAAAACGACGCACATGGACACATCCGCATACAATGCATGTTCCTGCATACACAATGTTAAAGATAGGTACACAGGACACATGCGGAAGTAGGCTGAGCTTAAGGAAAGAGGTCCGCAGCACCACGCTGCAGACTGAAACACTAATGTGAACCTAGCCTTAGTCCGGCCTGCAGACCGAGACAGCAGAGGGGTTGGAAAGCAGAGGTCCACGAGTCGAACCGTGCAGGCAAGCTCGCTCTCTCCATCTGGCTGACTGCGTTCGTGGAGGAGGGGCCTCTGACTACTTCCTCCACCAATGAGCGTGTGAAACAGCTGACGCAATGACATAATTTCATCGTGTCAGCTGTGTGCTGCGGAAAGTCAGCGCACCAGAGACACCGAGACAGAAGCAGAGCGCCAGGGACGGGACCGAGGTGAGTATGTGGTGTTCAATTTTTTTCATGTGTATGGGATGTTTGGGTGGGCATGGGGAGGCTATGAGGGGGTTGTGCTGCACAAGGGGAGGCTATGAGGGTGTTGTGTTGCACAAGGGGAGGCTATGAGGGTGTTGTGTTGCACAAGGGGAGGCTATGGGGGTGTTGTGGTGCACAAGGGGAGGCTATGGTGGCCTTGTGCTGCACAAGGGGAGGCTTTGGGGGCCTTGTGCTGCACAAGGGGAGGCTAAGGGGGTGTTGTGCTGCACAAGGGGAGGCTATGGGGCCTCGTTCTGCACATGGAGAGGCTATGGGGGCCTTGTGCTGCACAAAGGGAGGCTATGGGGGCCTTGTGTTGCCCAAGGGGAGGCTATGGGGGCCTCATGCTTCACAAGGGGAGGCTATGGGGCCTAGTGGTGCACAAGGGGAGGCTACGGGGGCCTCGTGCTGTATAAGGGAAGGCTATGGTGCATCGTGCTGCACAAGGAGAGGCTATGGGGTGTTGTGCTGCACAAGGGGAGGCTATGGGGGCCTTGTTCTGCACATGAGGAGGCTATTGGTGCCTCGTGCTGCACAAGGGAAGGCTATGAGGGGTAAAGTGCTGCACATGGGGATGCTATGGGGGCCTCGTGCTGTATAAGAGAAGGCTATGGGGCCTCGTGCTGACAAGGCGAGGCTATGGGGTGTTGTGCTGAACAAGGGGAGGCTATGGTGGCCCCGTGCTGCACAAGGGGAGGCTATGGGGTCCTCGTCCTGCACAAGGGGAGGCTATGGGGGTGTAGTACTGCACATGGGGAGGCTATGGGGGACTCGTGTTGTATAAGGGGAGGCTATGGGGCCTCGTGCTGCACAAAAAAAGGCTATGGGGGTGTTGTGCTGAACAAGTGGAGGCTATGGGGGCCTTGTGCTGCACAACAGGAGGCTATTGGGGCCTCGTCCTGCACAAGGGGAGGCTACGGGGGCCTTGTGTTGCACATGGGGAGGCTAGGGGGCCTCGTGTTGCACAAGGGGAGGATATGAGGCCTCATGCTTCACAAGGGGAGACTATGGGGGCCTAGTGCTGTACAAGTGGAGGCTATGGGGGCCTTGTGTTGGACAAGGGGAGGTTTCGAGGGTGTTGTGCTGCACAATGGGAGGCTATGGGGGCCTTGTTCTGCACATGGGGAAGCTATGGGTGCCTCGTGCAGCACAAGGGAAGGCTATGGGGGGTAAAGTGCTGCACATGGGGAGGATATGAGGGGCCTCGTGCTGTATAAGGGAAGGCTATGGGGCCTTGTGCTGCACAAGTAGAGGCTATGGGGTGTTGTGCTGAACAAGGGGAGGCTATGGGGGCCCCGTGCTGCACAAGGGGAGGCTATGGGGTCCTTGTCCTGCAAAAGGGGAGGCTATGGGAGTGTAGTACTGCACATGGGGAGGCTATGGGGCCTTGTGCTGTATAAGGGGAGGCTATGGGGCCTCATTCTGCACAAGGAGAGGCTATGGGGGTGTTTTGCTGAACAAGTGGAGGCTATGGGGGCCTTGTATTGCACAACGGGAGGCTATGGGGCCTCGTACTGCAGAAGGGGAGGCTATGGGGGCCTCGTGTTGCACATGGGGAGGCTATGGGGCCTTGTGCTGCACAATGGGAGGCTATGGGGTCTCGTGCAGCACAAGGGGAGGATATGGGGGTGTTGTGCTGCACATGGGGAGGCTATGGGGTCCTCGTACTGCACAAGGGGAAGCTATGGGGCCTTGTGCTGCACATTGGGAGGCTGTGTGGGGCTTGAGCAGTATACGGGGAGGCTGTGTGGGGCTCATGCAGTATATGGGAAGGCTGTGTGGGGCTCATGCTCTGTATATAGGGAGGCTGTGTGGGGCTCATGCTGTATATATGGGGAGGCTGTGTGGGGCTCACGCTGTATATGGGGAGGCTGTGTGGGGCTCATGTAGTATATTTGTGGAGGCCATGTGGGGCTCATGCAGTATATATAGTGAGACTGTGTTGGGCTCATGCAGTATATAGGGAGGCTCTGTGGGGCTCATGCAGTATATATATTTGAAGGCTGTGTGGGGCTAATGCAGCATATATAGGGAGGCTGTGTGGGGCTCATGCAGCATACATAGGGAGGCTGTGTGGGGCCAATGCAGCATATATAGGGAGGCTGTGTGGGGTTAATGCAGCATATATAGAGAGGCTGTGTGGGGCTCATGCTCTATATTGGGTGGCTGTGAGGGGCTCATGCTGTATAAAAGGAGGCTGTGAGGGACTCATGCTGTATAAAAGGAGGCTGTGAGGGGCTCATGCTGTATATAAGGAGGCTGTGTGGGGCTCATGCAGTATATATAGGGAGGTTGTGTCTGGCTCATGCAGTGTATATAGAGAGGCTGTGGGGGGCTCATGCAGTGTATATAGGGAGGCTGTGGGGGGCTCATGCAGTATATAGGAAGGCTGTGTGGGGCTCATGCTGTATATAAGAAGGCTGTGTGGGGCTCATGCAGTATACATAGTAACATAGTTAGTAAGGCCGAAAAAAGACATTTGTCCATCCAGTTCAGCCTATATTCCATCATAATAAATCCCCAGATCTACGTCCTTCTACAGAAGGGGACTGTGGAATTCTCATTAAAGAGGACTGTGGAATTCAAATTGCGTAGTAAAATTTCAATCTACAAAAATGTTGAAACATCTTTTCTTAGAACTCAGTACTCTGACGTTCCTTCTGGACACATAAGTCTAGGTGTTATCATTCTCCGTGTTATTAGGGTGAGTCTCAGACACAGTCAGAAGTGATTGGAGTCTCAAAGAGTGTAGAGACATTAAAACATTTCAAAGGGAATGTTAGCCCCAGGTTTCAACTCAGTCATACAGCTTCAAAAGTAGAACCAGAGTAATGGTGCAACGCAGAGTTCAAAGAAAGGATGATGCTCATTCGTTCTATACTTGTTTTTTTGTGCAAATGAGTATTACATTTCTAATGACTTATTAATTACTGTACCACACATTGAGGTCATGGAATTATAGTGGAATCTTTGTGTTTTGCAGATTATGTTGCTCTATTCAGTACAAAATGCCATGGATGTGATTTTCCCGTTGAAGCAGGTGACAAATTCATTGAGGCCCTTGGACACACTTGGCATGATACCTGCTTTATCTGTGCTGTGAGTACATTCATCACCAGTTAGCAGACCATATCTAAACCTTAGTAAAAAAAAATTGATTTAACAGGGATGTTCTTCTAAAACCTGGTCTCATGAGATGATTGGTTTAAAGTTAATCGCTCAACAGATTGCTCCGTACAAAACCAATATTAGCACCAGGTTATAGACTTAAGTCAAACATATCTTTTCTTGACGCAAATTGAATTGCTGACAAAATAAACATCTATATGGGTGTGCTTAAGTCAGGCTTTGATCTTGTCCCTAAACCTTCCCCCACCCCTGCCATCTCATGATGATAGGTCCACCATTTGAAGCACCTAAATTTCTTTTTTTCTTCTGTGAATTCCAGGGACAATATATGTGAAGTAATTTGCCCTACTGCAATCTTAGTAAAGCAGTATGTAGGCACCACCCCCAAAATACATGGTGCACCCTATATATACCTCTCACTAAAGACGGAAATGTACATGGATTTCTAGAACTAACAGATTATCTTGCACTCCAGCTACAATCCAATGTACACTATGGAGACAACTCCATCACCAGAAGCAGAATGTCTATTTGGAGGAAACTGGACAATACCTAAAATAATAAACAGGGAAGGTATTCACCCTTCCTGGGTCCAGCGCAGGCTCCCCGCCATACTGACAGCACGCACTACCACTGCAGTCAATCACTGACCTCAGCGGCTGTAAGAAGATTGTTTACATGAGCCACCGAGATTAGTGACTGGCTACAGCAGTGATGAGCGTTGTCAACATGACATCACCACTGCAACCAACACACCGAGCCATAAGCACAAGTGGGGCGCCATACTGGACCCGTGGAGGGCGAGTACCTGCTTTTTTTGTTATTTTAGAGATTTTGGAGATCACTTTCCTGAATGTTAACTGGAGCACGGAATAAACCTTTTCTCTAAACTCAGTAGTGCCTTCACTGCCCAAAAAAAGTTCTGGAAGTGCATCAAACATTTTCTGAGTTAATTTCTAGTCTTTTATGACAATGAAAGACAGTTGATTGTTACTAACATCTGTAGAATCATGCCCTCTTATTTCCTCTGGAGGTGGGTGTGCAGTGCACAGCCTTAATACTAGCTCCACAAATATGCATTAAAAAAAATCAACCTACAGTGTAACTCCCGTTCGCAGAAGATTGATCATATTACATTGTAGCGATCATACTTTATTATAGCACTTCCATTAGCCACATTGATCATCAGTGGTCTATGCTGTCTCCTGTGTTTTTATTTGTAGTAATGTAATGGGATGTATAGTATTGATGATGGGAAACAGGAGACAGCATAGCCTACGAGAAGTCCATGTTGCTGTTCAGAACAAATCACTAATGCAAGTGTTTCACAAAATCAAAAGACTGCACTATAACAGTTTTTCTGCAATAGTTGACACATGATGCCCATGGGCACCATCAGTTCAGCCATGTATGATTGATTTTGAAATGCTGCATGGTTTCAGAGAAGAGCATGCTTTAAAAGCTGCTGGGGACCGATCTTCACCGGTGACTAGTCAAAAAGGCCTGTCCTTGGCTGATTCTTCCCGTCCCCTGCCTTGGAGTGACAGGTCTCTCCCTGCATATGTGTGTAGGGTAAAACTGGTAAGTCAGCCACCAGGAACCTACCTATCAGACTATTCTCTCATGCCGGTCAGGCCTGGCAGCTTTCAAAATATGTTTTTCTTCTAAACGCACCAGTGTTTCAGAGTCCAACACGCCGGACTGAGATTATACAGCCAGAGTCTGATATATGCTGTCCATGGATCAGGCTGCATGCATCAGCAGTAAGGTTCCCTTTAAAATGTCCAAAAAAGCTTTTCTGAAAATTAATTTAAAAAATCAGACAACTCTTTTGACAAACAACTTAAACCTATTGCACCGAAAAATTGTCACTTTGAAAACATGACAAATTTTGAGCAATTGACAACTTATCATGAGTATGAATAACTTTCCTATATACTGTATATATATATTATATATATATAATTAAAATATATGCAAAAAAAGTGTTATACTGTTAAAAAATACATTTTCTTTTTATGTTCTAGGTTTGCCATGTGAATTTGGAAGGCCAACCATTCTACTCCAAGAAGGACAAGCCTCTGTGCAAGAAACATGCCCACGCTATCAATGTCTAAAAATTCTAATTTATTGCAAAGATGGGAACAGACAACTCCCCAAAAAAGTTCACAACACCGAATTTTTACTTTAAAGCATGCTACAATGCAGCAGAAATCTAATAAGAAATTAAAAGAAACAACACATTAGAAATGAAATGTTAGAAACCTATGTAAAGCGAAGATTATAAATAACGTAATATGTGACCACCAGAATCGGATGGTTTTTTGTAATGTTAGGTAGGAAAATGACATAAAAAATAACCAAGTCTTTGAAATAACGAGGATAAAATAAGTTTTGTTCCGTTCATATGGTGGGGATGGAATGTGGCCTCCCTTCCCACTTTAGTATTAGTCCCTGCTGGTTTATACATTGAACAAAACAACAACCTTTCCAAGTCCCAGAAAGCAATTTGCTCATACGCAAAGCTCATAACAAAGATTAGACCAAAAGCATTTTATTGAGACCATTTAGCCAGAGGCCTATGATATAACCAGAATATCATCTTCTCTAGGTGACCTTCCCAAGATGTGGGGTCCAAGAGTGATAGTGATTACATAAAATGTGCTAAACCAAGGCCCTTGTATACATCCCCTGCCCAAGATATACACTATGGGACTGCAGAAAATAGTCCTGACGCCAAAGAGGTTTATTAAATACAAGTGTGTGACGAGATTATTGCTCTGATGATACTGATGTGAGATTGAACACAGAGCTATAGTCCGAGCAGAAAAATAAGCAGAGTGCCAAGCAACCAGATGTCTGGTATTTTTAGAGCAGCCGTGGATAGAGGTTTAAACTAAATGAAGTGCACCCTGGCCAAAAAAGGAAGCGCTGCTCCACTGTTTATATCAGCGTCCCGGCACCTTCCTGAGCAGGGGAATTAGCCAAGATACAGGCTGGTTGTCAGAATAGACTCATCCAGGAAAAAAGCCGTAAAAGAAAAAGTATCTACAAAAATAGTAGGATGTTACTGTAGAGTAATCACCCATCTGCACATGTCGGATACATGTTTAAATATTATTATGTCTTTGTGACTTGTGATAGTGGTTACACTGAAATACATACTGTACAATACTATTATGTATCACAATATTAAGGGTCTTGCTAAAAATATGATCAGAAAAAATTGAGCATGTACCTTTTTATGCTGCAGATATATACAGTATCCCTGATTATATCCATGGACATAGAGCATATACCCTTTATACACTGCAGATATATACAGTATCCCTGATTATATCCATGGACATAGAGCATATACCCGTTATACACTGCAGATATATACAGTATCCCTGATTATATCCATGGACATAGAGCATATACCCGTTATACACTGCAGATATATACAGTATCCCTGATTATATCCATGGACATTGAGCATATACCCTTTATACACTGCAGATATATACAGTATCCCTGATTATATCCATGGACATAGAGCATATACCCGTTATACACTGCAGATATATACAGTATCCCTGATTATATCCATGGACATAGAGCATATACCCGTTATACACTGCAGATATATACAGTATCCCTGATTATATCCATGGACATAGAGCATATACCCGTTATACACTGCAGATATATACAGTATCCCTGATTATATCCATGGACATAGAGCATATACCCGTTATACACTGCAGATATATACAGTATCCCTGATTATATCCATGGACATTGAGCATATACCCTTTATACACTGCAGATATATACAGTATCCCTGATTATATCCATGGACATTGACCATATACCCGTTATACACTGCAGATATATACAGTATCCCTGATTATATCCATGGACATAGAGCATATACCCGTTATACACTGCAGATATATACAGTATCCCTGATTATATCCATGGACATTGAGCATATACCCTTTATACACTGCAGATATATACAGTATCCCTGATTATATCCATGGACATAGAGCATATACCCTTTATACACTGCAGATATATACAGTATCCCTGATTATATCCATGGACATAGAGCATATACCCGTTATACACTGCAGATATATACAGTATCCCTGATTATATCCATGGACATAGAGCATATACCCGTTATACACTGCAGATATATACAGTATCCCTGATTATATCCATGGACATTGACCATATACCCTTTATACACTGCAGATATATACAGTATCCCTGATTATATCCATGGACATAGAGCATATACCCATTATACACTGCAGATATATACAGTATCCCTGATTATATCCATGGACATTGAGCATATACCCTTTATACACTGCAGATATATACAGTATCCCTGATTATATCCATGGACATTGAGCATATACCCTTTATACACTGCAGATATATACAGTATCCCTGATTATATCCTTGGACATAGAGCATATACCCTTTATACACTGTAAATATATACAGTATCCCTGATTATATCCATGGACATTGAGCATATACCCTTTATACACTGCAGATATATACAGTATCCCTGATTATATCCATGGACATTGAGCATATACCCTTTATACACTGCAGATATATACAGTATCCCTGATTATATCCATAAACATTGACCATATACCCTTTATACACTGTAGATATATACAGTATCCCTGATTATATCCATGGACATTGAGCATATACCCTTTATACACTGCAGATATATACAGTATCCCTGATTATATCCATGGACATAGAGCATATACCCTTTATACACTGCAGATATATACAGTATCCCTGATTATATCCATGGACATTGACCATATACCCTTTATACACTGTAGATATATACAGTATCCCTGATTATATCCATGGACATTGAGCATATACCCTTTATACACTGCAGATATATACAGTATCCCTGATTATATCCATGGACATAGAGCACATACCCTTTATACACTGCAGATATATACAGTATCCCTGATTATATCCATGGACATAGAGCATATACCCGTTATACACTGCAGATATATACAGTATCCCTGATTATATCCATGGACATAGAGCATATACCCTTTATACACTGCAGATATATACAGTATCCCTGATTATATCCATGGACATAGAGCATATACCCTTTATACACTGCAGATATATACAGTATCCCTGATTATATCCATGGACATAGAGCATATACCCTTTATACACTGCAGATATATACAGTATCCCTGATTATATCCATGGACATAGAGCATATACCCGTTATACACTGCAGATATATACAGTATCCCTGATTATATCCATGGACATAGAGCATATACCCGTTATACACTGCAGATATATACAGTATCCCTGATTATATCCATGGACATTGACCATATACCCTTTATACACTGCAGATATATACAGTATCCCTGATTATATCCATGGACATAGAGCATATACCCGTTATACACTGCAGATATATACAGTATCCCTGATTATATCCATGGACATTGAGCATATACCCTTTATACACTGTAAATATATACAGTATCCCTGATTATATCCATGGACATTGAGCATATACCCGTTATACACTGCAGATATATACAGTATCCCTGATTATATCCTTGGACATAGAGCATATACCCTTTATACACTGTAAATATATACAGTATCCCTGATTATATCCATGGACATTGAGCATATACCCTTTATACACTGCAGATATATACAGTATCCCTGATTATATCCATGGACATAGAGCATATACCCTTTATACACTGCAGATATATACAGTATCCCTGATTATATCCATAAACATTGACCATATACCCTTTATACACTGTAGATATATACAGTATCCCTGATTATATCCATGGACATTGAGCATATACCCTTTATACACTGCAGATATATACAGTATCCCTGATTATATCCATGGACATAGAGCATATACCCTTTATACACTGCAGATATATACAGTATCCCTGATTATATCCATGGACATAGAGCATATACCCTTTATACACTGCAGATATATACAGTATCCCTGATTATATCCATGGACATTGACCATATACCCTTTATACACTGTAGATATATACAGTATCCCTGATTATATCCATGGACATTGAGCATATACCCTTTATACACTGCAGATATATACAGTATCCCTGATTATATCCATGGACATTGAGCATATACCCTTTATACACTGCAGATATATACAGTATCCCTGATTATATCCATAAACATTGAGCATATACCCTTTATATGCTGCAGATATATACAGTATCCCTGATTATATCCATAGACATTGAGCATATACCCTTTATACACTGCAGATACAGTGGGGCAAAAAAGTATTTAGTCAGTCAGCAATAGTGCAAGTTCCACCACTTAAAAAGATGAGAGGCGTCTGTAATTTACATCATAGGTAGACCTCAACTATGGGAGACAAACTGAGAAAAAAAAATCTAGAAAATCACATTGTCTGTTTTTTTAACATTTTATTTGCATATTAAGGTGGAAAATAAGTATTTGGTCAGAAACAAAATTTCATCTCAATACTTTGTAATATATCCTTTGTTGGCAATGACAGAGGTCAAACGTTTTCTGTAAGTCTTCACAAGGTTGCCACACACTGTTGTTGGTATGTTGGCCCATTCCTCCATGCAGATCTCCTCTAGAGCAGTGATGTTTTTGGCTTTTCGCTTGGCAACACGGACTTTCAACTCCCTCCAAAGGTTTTCTATAGGGTTGAGATCTGGAGACTGGCTAGGCCACTCCAGGACCTTGAAATGCTTCTTACGAAGCCACTCCTTCGTTGCCCTGGCGGTGTGCTTTGGATCATTGTCATGTTGAAAGACCCAGCCACATTTCATCTTCAATGCCCTTGCTGATGGAAGGAGGTTTGCACTCAAAATCTCACGATACATGGCCCCATTCATTCTTTCATGTACCCGGATCAGTCGTCCTGGCCCCTTTGCAGAGAAACAGCCCCAAAGCATGATGTTTCCACCACCATGCTTTACAGTAGGTATGGTGTTTGATGGATGCAACTCAGTATTCTTTTTCCTCCAAACACGACAAGTTGTGTTTCTACCAAACAGTTCCAGTTTGGTTTCATCAGACCATAGGACATTCTCCCAAAACTCCTCTGGATCATCCAAATGCTCTCTAGCAAACTTCAGACGGGCCTGGACATGTACTGGCTTAAGCAGTGGGACACGTCTGGCACTGCAGGATCTGAGTCCATGGTGGCGTAGTGTGTTACTTATGGTAGGCCTTGTTACATTGGTCCCAGCTCTCTGCAGTTCATTCACTAGGTCCCCCCGCGTGGTTCTGGGATTTTTGCTCACCGTTCTTGTGATCATTCTGACCCCACGGGGTGGGATTTTGCGTGGAGCCCCAGATCGAGGGAGATTATCAGTGGTCTTGTATGTCTTCCATTTTCTAATTATTGCTCCCACTGTTGATTGCTTCACTCCAAGCTGGTTGGCTATTGCAGATTCAGTCTTCCCAGCCTGGTGCAGGGCTACAATTTTGTTTCTGGTGTCCTTTGACAGCTCTTTGGTCTTCACCATAGTGGAGTTTGGAGTCAGACTGTTTGAGGGTGTGCACAGGTGTGTTTTTATACTGATAACAAGTTTAAACAGGTGCCATTACTACAGGTAATGAGTGGAGGAAAGAGGAGACTCTTAAAGAAGAAGTTACAGGTCTGTGAGAGCCAGAAATCTTGATTGTTTTTTTCTGACCAAATACTTATTTTCCACCATAATATGCAAATAAAATGTTAAAAAAACAGACAATGTGATTTTCTGGATTTTTTTTTCTCAGTTTGTCTCCCATAGTTGAGGTCTACCTATGATGTAAATTACAGACACCTCTCATCTTTTTAAGTGGTGGAACTTGCACTATTGCTGACTGACTAAATACTTTTTTGCCCCACTGTATATACAGTATCCCTGATTATATCCATGGACATAGAGCATATACCCTTTATACACTGCAGATATATACAGTATCCAGGATTATATCCATGGACATTGAGCATATACCCTTTATACACTGCAGATATATACAGTATCCCTGATTATATCCATGGACATAGAGCATATACCCTTTATACACTGCAGATATATACAGTATCCAGGATTATATCCATGGACATTGAGCATATACCCTTTATACACTGCAGATATATACAGTATCCCTGATTATATCCATGGACATAGAGCATATACCCTTTATACACTGCAGATATATACAGTATCCAGGATTATATCCATGGACATTGAGCATATACCCTTTATACACTGCAGATATATACAGTATCCAGGATTATGTCCATGGATAGTGAGCATACACCCTTTATACACTGCAGATATGTACAGTATCCACGATTATATCCATGGATAGTGAGCATATACCCTTTATACACTGCAGATATAAACAGTGAGCATATACTCTTTATACACTGCAGATATATACAGTATCCCTGATTATATCCATGGACATTGAGCATATACCCTTTATATGCTGCAGATATATACAGTATCCACGATTATGTCCATGGACATTGAGCATATACCCTTTATACGCTGCAGATATATACAGTATCCACGATTATGTCCATGGATAGTGAGCATATATCCTTTATATACTGCAGATACACATAGTAATGGTAGAGCAAAGTGATTTTGCAATGAGGTGTGGAAGTAATGCAGGTATACATATGAGAAGAATGGATGGCTGAAAGATTGTAATATTGAAATGGAACTAGTCACGTGTGATGGCGCTAATAGCTCTAAGCTCTATGTTTTACAGCATGAGCTTGCGTTGCAAACACTACAATCACCTGAGCATTAATTGCATAAATATCTACATTTTTTATATTTACCAGGAGCATAAATATGGGTCCATTGTGGCGATGAGTTAGATTTAGGTGGGTAATTCTCTTGAGGTAGACATACAGGGGCAGATATACCAATGGTGCTACCTGTTACCAGCTGCACAGGTGCCCATCAAAGCAGCTGAGTTGTGCATTATGATGAGCTGCTGGATTGCAAAGGGCCCATATTCTGTTCTTACACAGGGCTCTCTTCTGTTTGTGTCCACTCATGGGACACCGTATGCAGGCCCAAACTGGCCCACAGGGAAACAGGTGAATCTCCCGGTGGGCTGCTATGCAGGAGTGGGCCCCCCAACCCTCTATATGAGGAGCAGTTGGCATAATACACTTGGTTTACTACATACATACAAAGTACAAAGGAAGTATCTCATCATTCATTCAATAAATTGTTTAGCTTATTATTATATGCAGGTGCTTCTCACAAAATTAGAATATCATCAAAAAGTTAATTTATTTCAGTTCAATGCAAAAAGCGAAATTCATATATTATATAGAATCAATATAAACAGAGTGATCTATTTCAAATGTTTATTTCTGTTAATGTTGAGGATTATGGCTTATAGCCAATGAAAACCCAAAAGTCATTATCTCAGTAAATTATAATAATTTATAACACCAGCTTGAAAAATGATTTTAAAATCCGAAATGTTGTCCTACTGAAATGTATGTTCAGTAAATGCACTCAATACTTGATCAGGGTCCTTTTTCATCAATTACTGCATCAATGCAGCGTGGCATGGAGGCGATCAGCCTGTGGCATTGCTGAGGTGTTATGGAAGCCCAGGTTGCTTTGATAGCAGCCTTAGGCTCACTGCATTGCTGGGTCTGGTGTCTCTCATCTTCCTCTTGACAATACTCCATACATTCTTTATGGAGTGAAGGCCAGGTGAGTTTGCTGGCCAATCAAGCACAGTGATACTGTTGTTTATAAACCAGGTATTGATACTTTTGGCCGTGTGGACAGGTGCCAAGTTCTGCTGGAGAATGAAATTTCCATCTCCAAAAAGCTTGTCGGCAGAGGGAAGCATGAAGTGCTCTAAAATTTCCTGGTAGATGGCTGTGCTGACTTTGGTCTTGATAAAACACAGTGGACCTACACCAGCAGATGACATGGCTCCCCAAACCATCACTGATTGTGGAAACTTCACACTAGACCTCGAGCAGCTTGGATTGTGTCCTCTCCACTCTTCCTCCAGACTCTGGGACCTTGATTTCCAAATTAAATGCAACATTTACTTTCATCTGAAAACAACACATTGGACCACTGAGCAACAGTCCAGTTCTTTTTCTCCTTTGCATAGGTAAGACGCTTCTGGCGTTGTCTATTGGTCATGAGTGGCTTGACACAAGGAATGCAACACTTGTAGCCCATGTACTGGATACGTTTGTGTGTGTTGACTCTTGAAGCAATGACTCCAGCAGCAGTCCACTCCTTGTGAATCTCCCCTAAATATTTGAATGGCCTTTTCTTAACAATCCTTTCAAGGCTGCAGTTATCTCAGTTGCTTGTGCACCTTTTTCTACCACACTTTTTCGTTCCACTAAACTTTCCATCAATATGCTTGGATACAGCACTCTGTGAACAGCGAGCTTCTTTAGCAATGACATTTTGTGGCTTATCCTCCTTGTGAAGTGTGTCAATGACTGCCTTCTGGACATCTGTCAAGTCAGCAGTCTTCCCCATGATTGTGAAGCCTCCTGAAACAGACTATGGGACTTTTTTAAATGCTTAGGAAGCCTTCGCAGGTGTTTTTTGTTAATTATTCTAACTTAATGAGACGACTTTTGGGTTTTCATTGGCTGTAAACCATAATCATCAACATAAACAGAAATAAACACTTGAAATAGATCACTCTGTTTGTAATGACTCTATTAAATATATGAGTTTCACTTTTTTGTATTGAAGAACTGAAATAAATTAACTTTTGGAAGATATTCTAATTTTGTGAGAAGCACCTGTAGAAGCATAGACACATTTGTTAATGAGAATAATGTAATATTTGCATGTAGCTGAACAGTGCCCCCCTTCCAGAGTTAATTTTACAGTTGGGTTCTTGACACACCAGCAAACACTGACTGTATGTCTGCTTAGGGTTCCCAACGCATCTTAGTGTGCCAAACTAGAACCAATAGAGGTTTATGCTAAATTCTAAAAAGGAATTGCATTGAGCCCCAAACCGTCCTGTCCCAGGATGGATGTTGATAAAATGCTCTAGGGCAAAGAGGGGACCTCATTCACATTGTTTTCATGGGGCACCTTTCCTCTCTTTTTTTAATAAACTGCAGATGTTGATTGCATATATTGCTTGTCAATTTTGTAATGGACACTAGAATTTAACCTATTTATAGGCATTTCTTTATGAAGTATATAGAATGATTTTCTAGTGATGGCTAGTTAGTATTTAGAATCTACACCCTATAGCGAGCACACATAATCTTGCTTTTTAGTATTTACACTGTATTTTGATTCAGGTTATGAGCAGGAAAGCACGGTTGGATTTTTTTAAATTCCGACAAACATGAGAAATCTGTTTTTTCTGAAAACGGCTTTCACAATTATTAGTTTTTATCAATTTTAATTATTTTAATTTACTAGCTGGTGTGAGTGTCATTTGAAATTTAATGGGTGTGCACTGCAATGAATAGTAATACCTAGGTAAGCTATATGAGTAGTTTGTCCTAGCAGCAAAATCATGCCAGACGTCGTCAGAGCTGACCAGGTTTAATTCTGGAACTGCAAATGACTCCACTCATCTGTCAAAGACGATAATTAAGTTCCAAAAACAAGAAATTGATTAGAAGCAATTTCTAGATCTTGCTGCTGGAAATTACGCATGTAGTTTAGACCAAAGGATTGATGAAGTAGATAGGCTTTGACATTGGCTGCCTTGGTTTTTCCAAGACAGTTTTGATTTGTTTGTTATATTTTATTGTTGTTTATTGTTATAATAATAAAACATTTGTATCTGGAAAAACTGATGATGACTGTTACAAAAATATATATAGAAGAGAAGATGCACAATGAGTGCCTGATAATGAACAGAGATAGTCAGAAAATTTAAGATTGTGAAAAATATTTTTTCTGATTTATTTATGTGTGCAAATTATTTAGTAGATTTAGAGTTGGGGATAATATGCAAGAATGACTTTTCTAGTTTAAACAGTGATGAGTTAAAGGCAGTGTTCTCATCACATGTAGAGTGCAGCCCATGAGTAAGTCAGCAGAAAACGACATTTCCTTGTAGCACCATGTCCAGTAGCTAGACCTGAGCACTGATAGACTGAAGTCCAATTGATGCACACAATTAGTTAATACCATTGAATTTTTACTTGCTTTCCACTTGAGCCAAGTGACTTGATAACTTGGGTCCAGTTGGTATGATGGGCCAATAACCATCTAAAAGGCGGAAACATAGTCTTCTAGAATTTCCAGGATGGTCCACTTCAGTTCGGTTGTTAGCAATTTTGGGACACTGTGCACTAGAGTAAGGATTAGTTTGCTGTACAATTATCAAAATATTACTCTCCAAGCATGGACCATGTAAACTATCCTATCAAAATCTTTGGGCCCAATTCATTAAAGCTTTCACGACTGAATGCTTTGAAAAGTTGCAAAATCACCCAGAGTTACACTTAAATCATGCGACTTTTTGTTCCTTCACGCCAGCAAAATCGGTAAAGTTGTAGAGGAACAGAGGCATGGCGACTGCCGCCCATCAAATTCATGTCAGGGGCTTGAGAGGGATTTGTGGCGAGGCACACACAGAGGTGTATGCCACTTGTCTGATGTATGCCTCTTCATGAATCAGCAGTATCTGATTCCAGCTTGACCCCTCATCAAGGCCAGCGTGAATAACTCTGGTCTTGAAGAATTGGTCCCTTTATTCGGAGGTCACTTGACAGCATGGCCATTCTCAAATTCAAAACTTCAAAAGCAGCCAATGAACCCAACTGACTTAGTATGGGTCCAGTGTGGTGTCTGAATGTGATTATTGACTAATACTTTTGCATCAATACATTTCCAATGCACATATGGTACATCTGTGCCTGCTATACTGAAGGATAGCCAGGTAGTGTATTGTCAGTCACTTGGGCAAAGGAGGCTGAAGAAATAATTTCAGGGAACACCATATTAAAACTGAGCTGAGTACTCAACTCCCACCAGGACACTGACAGAATATGATGATTTGCATCACTGTAGACAAGACAGAAGTTTATTGCATTTAGTAATAGCTAGATCTCAAAAACAACATGGCAAGGAAGCAATAGCAGATCACTCACAATGTGTTCCTCACATGAATGAGCTTTAACTATTGCACAACTGGTCCATATTGGTCCATAAGATAGAGTAGATTATTGTATTGGTGTATAATAAATGGAATATTAATATTTATTTGCATTCATTTTGGAGAAACATTTACATGTAACAGTTGCTGCCTCAAAATTGAGCAGGAGAAATATATGCTGGAGACTTTAGCTGTATGGACATCTGCTCCAATGATATCTGTTTCTAAATTTAACAAACACACACGCATTTAATGATAGAAAACAATTAGTACTCAGCTCTAGATCTGCTCTAAAGTTGTGCTATTATTTGTACTATTTTTCAGTATTTTTCTTTGGAGAAGTTGCAACTCCTTGTTCGGACACCATTGCACATCAGTATTTTGGTATTGTGCATCAGTATTTGTAAGTCAAAACTTGAGCTAGCTTCAACACAGGAGAGGAGCAAATCTTTCCGTTATATCTATTCTCCATTTATCTTCCAAGCCTGGTTTTGGCTTCCAAATTCCTAATGCAAGTTAGTGACCCAAATGCTGCCAGGTGAAAGTACAAACATAACCTTGCCCATTGACATTGAGTTTTTGTGATGGGTCTCTGCAATTATGTTCCAAAGGGTATGTTGAAAAATGATAAGAAAAATCTCTTTACAACATGAATCAAAGAAAAAAAACAAAACGTTTCTAAATGTGTGAAGGAGACCTAAATAGAATATTTTCAGGTAGATATTTTCTTGGCCTTATCTTGCTGTTTATTTAGTCTCCAAATCCAAGAGATTTATAACATGTTAGAAGCATATTGAGATCACAGTCATCTCAAATTAGTCCTTAGCTTTGAAAATAATAGCGATGGTAGCTCACAAATTTGCATGCTATAAAGTTTCACTGTCCTATGAAAACAAATGTACATCTATAAGTTAATATAGCTAAGTGACAACAAACTGCACTAGTGAGAACAAGCAGTGGTCTGTAGAGGTAAAATTGCTAAACTTTGTTTATGCCTAGTGCTTGAGGGGTGGTGCAGTCACCTGGCCTCTAAAGGCCCCTTCACATTAAGCGACGCTGCAGCGATACAGACAACGATCCGGATCGCTGCAGCGTCGCTGTTTGGTCGCTGGAGAGCTGTCACACAGACCGCTCTCCAGCGACCAACGATGCCGGTAACCAGGGTAAACATCGGGTAACTAAGCGCAGGGCCGCGCTTAGTAACCCGATGTTTACCCTGGTTACCATGCTAAAAGTAAAAAAAAACAAACACTACATACTTACCTACCGCTGTCTGTCCTCCAGCGCTGCGCTCTGCTTCTCTGCTCTCCTCCTGTACTGTCTGTGAGCCGGAAAGCAGAGCGGTGACGTCACCGCTCTGCTTTCCGGCTCACAGACAGTACAGGAGGAGTGCAGAGCACAGCGCCGGGGACAGACAGCGGTAGGTAAGTATGTAGTGTTTGTTTTTTTTTACTTTTAGGATGGTAACCAGGGTAAACATCGGGTTACTAAGCGCGGCCCTGCGCTTAGTTACCCGATGTTTACCCTGGTTACCAGTGAAGACATCGCTGGATCGGTGTCACACACGCCGATCCAGCGATGTCTGCGGGGAGTCCAGCGACCAAATAAAGTTCTGGACTTTATTCAGCGACCAACGATCTCCCAGCAGGGGCCTGATCGTTTGTCGCTGTCACACATAACGATTTCATTAACGATATCGTTGCTACATCACAAATAGCAACGATATCGTTAACAATATCGTTATGTGTGAAGGTACCTTTAGTACATCTTCCCAAACAAGTAATTTTCACAGGAATAGCTAGTCATGTAAACGCAAGTATGTGATCTGCATACTACCAGCCACATTCCGATTAGACTGTGTCTGACATCATTTAATACACTCGTATGAGCAAGGCTGCGCCCATCTAATCGGCACGTGATCACATGTCTGCAAATCACATACTTGCGGTCATGTGCCCACCGCTCCCGCATTGGCACCTACTGGAGGTGGACACTCAAAAGTAGTAGACTGGGTGTTCGCAAATCAAATGCACATCAGAGTGCATGTTTGCTCTGCCTGCACCATTATAGTCTATGGCTATGTCGGCGTTTGTATCAGAAAACCATTTAGTGGTGGAATTTCGATGCAAGCCCGACAGGACCCATGATCGTGCAGAAAGGAACAATGTGAAAGCACCCTAACACAATTGGTATGTGAGCAGGAAGCAGAGGATAGATGGAAAGCATTTTGATTGCAGGATCAACTACATATGATTTGCTTCTTATCTGTTGCCATGGAGAGACACCGAAGTTTGCATATCATCCTAAGACAAACTTGCTCAGAATTTTATTTTGACCTTTTATCAGGCCCCCGAGCAGATTCTCAGAGACTGCATTCTTGGGCAAGGAGCTGTATTTTGATTATAACCAGCTTATTAATTTCTTCTTGCTCTGTTAGCACACAAATGCAGGGTTCATTACTGAACACTGAAGCGCATGCAATGAAAGATTACGTCCTGAATCCAGTGCCAGAGTCAGGAAGCACTTTGTGGGCGAAATTTGTATGGCCCCCGAAGGATGGTATAAATATCCAAATGGCCCTTGGCAGAAAAAAGGTTCCTCACCCCTGTCTTAGAGCAATAAAAAACTATCGTGCAGTGAAAGTTTACATTGCAGAAGGTATAAGGGTACCGTCACACAGTGGCATTTTGATCGCTACGACGGCACGATTTGTGACGTTCCATCGATATATCCGGACGTTCCAGCGATCTCGCTGTGTCTGACACGCTCCTGCGATAAAAGCAGTGAAATGATAAGGGACCCCGCTGATAATCGTATGTCGTAGCAGATCGTTTGAAACTTTTTCGTCGTCTAGTGTCCCGCTGTGGCGGCATGATCGCATGGTGTAACAAAGGTGTGCACGATATTGTATACGATGTGCGCATAGTAACCAACAGCTTCTACATCGCACATATGTCATGAAATTATCGCTCCAGCGTCGTACATTGCAAAGTGTGACAGCAGTCTACGACGCTGGAGCGATATTGCTACGAAGCTGGAGTGTCACGGATCGTGCCGTCGTAGCGATCAAAATGCCACTGTGTGACGGTACCCTAACAGTTCCTTTTTATCACACCATTTGGTCATCAGATCAGCAAACAAGATGTGGTGAGACTTAAGCCTTCCATAAACATTAGTCTAATGGCAGTTGAACCCACCGATATTCTTCGGTTTGGCTGACAACAGTGTAATGTGTATGGGAGCCGCAGACAATTACCGGGGAAAATATCGATCCAGCATGTCCAATTTTGGACTGCCTATTATATTCTCTCCTGAAGATAAGCTGCTACCAGACATATTTGATGACGGCTCTCTTATAGAGAACAGAGGAGTGTTTGGCTGAACAAGTGACCTTGTGTATTGTAGAGACAGCCAAGGTGGCTGCTGTCCGAATGATTGGCTGAATCATCATTTGGCTGTCAGCTGTCAACCTTAGATACCTTTTGGCCAAACATCTGACTGCAGCTTATCTATACTTAGTCTAGTGGGTCTACACCATCTTTAGGGTGGCCCATATACATATGGTTTGGTCCTACAGTCCTGGCAGTATAGTCATCTTTAATTTGTATGGGGCCTTTACCTTGTATATAGTAAAATAGAGTTGTCAATTACTTGTTTGATCAAACTGAGCCATTGATCTGGGATGGTCTAATCTTACTTCTGGATTCAAGAATGAATATATTTGTTAGCAGTTACATAGCGAAATTGGAGAATTTGTTTAATCACTGAGACTTACTTGTACTATACCAAGAAAAAAAATTGGGTAGTAAGTTCTATGATGTTTACTATAGAGCCCAAAATGGCTCCAAAATACCATTTACATGTTCCTTTACATTTGATTTCATGGGATAGAGAACTAGAAACAATATTTTATACTGTTCGACAAACACTGCCTTTACTCCACCAAGTGCTCTTGCTTTTATGTTCATTATGTGAACCGCAGTTTACAGTATTACAAAAAAATGTGTGAATGTATATTGCATGTATTTTGTTCTGTAAAAACACCATTCTAGCAAATATGTCTGTGTAGACATACACTGAATAAATAAAAGCTTTTTTGTTGTTGCATTCTGGATATTTGACTACATTTTTACTTCTAAAACTTAATTTAAAAAAATATTTCCAATATCTAATCTAAAGACATTGGGGCAGATTTACTAGTGAAATGCTTTGCTTACCATGTCAATGTACCTGCATGTGCTTCAGAATTTATATTAGAGAAATATTTTAGACCTTTCGCAAGATGCAAACGCATTGACTCCAGCACCATTTTATAGAAGAATTCTACAACGTCAACATAGCAGTGCGCACTCATCGGCCATCGTCATTATCCCTATGGCCGGCGCACGCGCACTGCTATGTTGACGTAATACATTACTTCAATAAAATGTCACCGGAGTCAGCGTGTGTGCATACCGCAATCTCTGGCGCCATTTTATTGAAGACATTGTACAGGGTGGACCATGTATATGGATACACCTAAATAGAATTGGAATGGCTGGTGATATTAAGTTCCTGTTTGTGGCACATCAGTCTATGGGAAGGGGAAATTTTTTTAAGATGGGTGGTGACCATGGTGGCCATTTTGAAGTCAGCCATTCTGCATCCAACTTTATTTTTTGCAATGGGAAGAAAGTCATGTGACACATCAAACTTATTGAGAATTTCACAAGAAAGACAATGGTGTGTTTGGTTTTAACCTAACTTTATTCTTTCATGAGTTGTTTACAGCCATTGACATGTTGCAGAGGTTAACACGAGAGGAGTGGATAGAAATTGTGTTGATGTCTGGTGAACGCAATACCTGGGTCATTGCAGCAGATTTCAATGCAAGACACCATACACAAGAAAACTGTCACCATTCCCATGTTATTTAGGTGTATCCATATAAATGGCTCACCCAAAAAAGTTTGCCTCATCACTGAACATAATGTTCTGAGTAAACTGAGGGTCCTGTTCCAATTTTTGTTTTGCCCATTCTCCAAATTCTGTGAGCCGATCTGGGTCATCCTCGTTGAGATGCTGCAGCAGCTGGATTTTGTAAGGGTGCCATTTGTAAGTAGATAATATCCACCGAAGGGATGTTTGACTGATGCCAGATTGGCATCTATATCTCTGTGGAGGGGTAGGATCCTTAGGCATTTTTTTATCCCAGCAGGACTCAACCCCTCCACAGAAATATAGATTTCAGTCTAAGAGAAGATTCATATTAGGTTCCCATACAGATGAAGACGTTATTCTAAGAGAGGATTGGCATTAAATTTGGTCCTGGAAACGAGAAACGCCTTAACGTGGCTTCCAGGTGCACATGAATTGGCCAATTTATGCGCTAAGCTTTCTCAATTTTTCATATTTCTAGTGCAGTAATGCAATTCAATTTTCATATTTAATATTTCCATGCTATAGCGCCACAGAGTGCTGCTTTATTTGTTTGATTGCATTATGATCTATGGGGTGGCTGCATTATAATCAATGGGGTGGCTGGATTATACTCTGAGGAGGGCTGCATTATACTATATGGGGGATGCATTATATTCTATGGTGGGGCTGCATTATACTCTATGAGGGGGCTGCATTTCTGTATACTCTATGAAGGGGCTGTATTATACTATTTAGGGGCAGCATTATATTCTATGGGGGGCTGCATTATATGGAGGGCTGCAATAAAGTTCATTTTCTCCCCTCAGTGTTCAGGTAATTGCAGGTTAGTAAATGTAAATGAGATGATGGTGTAAATGAAATGATGGTGTAAATGAGAATAACAGTTTTTGGCCCGGACTCATCATGTTCGGTGATCTTCAATAATCTGTTGGTTATAGATAAATGAATAAAGTTCATTTTCTCCCCACAGTGTTCAGGTAATTGCAGGTTAGTAACTCTATTAAGCTGCAGATTAATCCCATATTAACCCCATTTCTGTTGATTAATAGCGTTTTAGATACTACTGCACAGACGCAAGATGGCGCACTGACGCCCGCACAGTAGCATCTATCGGCGATGGCCTACAGCAGCTACAGCGCAGGCGTGGAAACTTCTTTTTTTCGCCTATAGATGCTATTGCGCAGGAGGCAATTCTTTTTTTCTCTAGCAAGATTAGCCAATAGCTGCTACTGCGCAGGTTCCGGTGGCACTATCTTAAGAGGCAATTTTTTTTCTCTAGCAATATGGCACTACCGGCACCTGAGCAGTAGCAGCTATCGGATCGCAGGCGCCATTTTTTGAGCCTAATTTTTTTTTACCTATGAATTTATAGTATGAAATAAAATAATTAACTGCACATTACACATGTGATCATGCTGCAGCGCAGGTGCTGGCGCCTGCCTGCTGCAGGTGATTTGTTTCTCAATATATATAATATTCATTATGTAAAATAGGGGGCAAATCAGTGTGGGATCAGTGACCTGGCAGAAGCAATACAGAGCACCACATGAAGCCCCCCACAGGCAGCCCCGGAGCACGAGTTTATCATGAAGTCAAAACTGAAAATAAATATTAAACAACAACCACAAGATGGATTTCTTCAACCAAGGTATCATTTTAATTCGTATAACGGCACCAACCAGACAGCATGTGTAGGTTACTGTGCACAATCCTGCTGACAGGTTCCCTTTAACGCTGTTAGATCCATGCTCATGTCGCATTGCTAAAACCATATATTTATGATTTTATCATGATTTACCATGATATCACAATTTTTGCAATAATATGTCATATATAGAGATGAGCAAATATTTCAATATTCAGTTCGAATTATGATCACCGAATTTGCAACATTCACCAATGAATTTGCTAAATGTTCAGCGAACATAACCGAACGCCATTCATGTCAATGGAAGGCAAAAACAAATGCTTGCATAATACCTTATAATTGCCCTAAATGCTGTCAAAACACATCAAATGAGGGACAGACACCAGGAAAGTGGCCTTAATTCACCCACAGTACAAACTGTAGCATGGCACGGTAGCAATCAGCTAGGCATGAGGTATTGGGGTCTGCAACAGCATTTACAGCTTTCAATTGAATGTCACAGTAAGAAGAGGTGGGTGAGGGATTGGTGTAGGCCTCCTGTGCTGGGAGCCCGGATACCACAAGCAACAGCTCAACCTGCTTTCATACTCAGCCACACTCAGCTGGCACAAATATCATATAGATTTTGTAGGCTACTACTGTCAGAACAATCTAAGGATAGTAAAATGGGTAGTTGACTCCAAGGAAGTGGAGGCCTGATGGTCTCGGAGGCCTACTGCTACAGGCAACACGCATGAAGGAGACCCAACCAGGAGTGTTCACATATCCAAAAATTATTGGCAGACAATACCAAAGTGGCATCAATTTCACCACAGCATAGATAGTATAATAGGGACCAACAGATCTTCCACAACGCCCAATCCAGCAAATGGACACCCAACCAGGAGTGTTCACATTTCAAAAAATGAGAGCCTTACACCACAGAAGTGGCATCAATTTCACCACAGTAGAAATAGTATAATAGGGACCGACAGGTCTTCCACTACGACCAATCAAGCAGATGGACTCCCAACCAGGAGTGTTCACATTTAACCCCTTCCTGACATGCACCGTACTAGTACTGCTTTCCCGCAAACCGCAGTATTAGTACGGCGCTGCTATTTCCGGTCATCGCGCTGCACCGCACGGTGACCGGGTGGGGATGGCTGCTGTTTCTAACAGCAGACCACCCAGGCACGTCACCACGAGGGGCTATCCCGCCCCCCCCCCGGTCCGGGGATCGCTGTGATTGGCTGGTGAACTCTCACCAGCCAATCACAGCAAAGCTGATAATGAACTTTGAAAAAAAAAAGCATGTGACAGGCTGTGATTGGTGCTGTGTGACGTAGCACCAATCACAGCCGTCACAGTAGGTGGGGTGATCACCACATCACCTCACCTGATTAACCCCTATGGCGCTGATTGGCTGAAGAATAGCTTCTAGCCAATCAGCGCCAAAGGGGTTAATTTAAAATAGCGATCACCACCCTGCACGCCATCTTTCTCTCAGATTTGGTGTGCAGAGCGGTTGTCCAAGCCCCTCTGTGTACCTGAGTGAAGGAATCCATTGGTGGCCAGTGTGATCAACCCGGCGATCTCCTGCCTCCTGCTTCAGCGTTCTGACCAAGCTTCCTGCTCTGTGCTGTGCTCTCTGCTGCCATCTGCCTTGTGAGTCCTGTGATCACAGCAGCAGCAGCACCTCCCCCACCCCTTTCCCATCCCCCATCCCTGTTCCAGTACCCCCTCCACCTCCCTCTCCTCCCTCCAATTGATTTTTTTGCGCACTTTTTTTCCTGTGAGCAGCGTCCAACGCAGAGCATTCGTGCTCTTCCTGTGTCTGCAGCGCTTTGATCAGTATCGCTGCTGATCACAGACTGCGCTACAGGACTTTTTCTTTTTTTAGCTAGTTAGCGCAGCGGACTTTGCAGTCTAAGCGAAGTCTGATTTTTATTTTTTAGAAAAAATAGTAATCGTAGTTAGTACAGTGTAGTTTCAAGCTCAGCAAAGTACTGTAGCCAGCGTCAGTGTTTGACGTCCCCTTTCTCATCCCCCCTCCGTGTTCCAGTACCCCCGTCCCTCTCCTCCCTCTAATTGACTTTTTTGTGCACTTTTTTGTGCTTTTTTTCCCTGTGCGCAGCGTCCCACGCAGAGCACTTGTGCTCTTCCTGTGTCCGCAGCGCTTTGATCAGTATCGCTGCTGATCAGAGACTGCACCACAGGACTTTTTCTTTTTTTAGCTAGTTAGTGTAGCGGACTTCGCAGTCTAAGTGAAGTGCGTTTTTTTTTAGAAAAAATAATAATCGTAGTTAGTACAGTGTAGTTTCAGGCTCAGCAAAGTACAGTAGCCAGCGTCAGTGTTTGACGTCCCCTTTCCCATCCCCCATCCCTGTTCCAATACCCCCTGTCCCTCTCCTCCCTCCAATTGATTATTTTGCGCACTTTTTTGGCGCTTTTTCTCCTGTGCGCAGCGTCCTGCGCAGAGCATTCGTGCTCTCCCTGTGTCCGCAGCGCTTTGATCAGTATCGCTGCTGATCAGTGACTGCGCCACGGGAATTTTTCTTTTTTAGCTAGTTAGTGTAGCGGACTTCGCAGTCTAAGCGACGTCCAAGTTTTTTTTAGAAAAAAATTATCGTAGCTAGTATAGTGTAGTTTTAGACATAGCAAAGTAGTGTAGCCGGCGTCAGTGTTTGGTGACGTCCCCTCCCCCCCCCCCCATCCAATAGATTTTTTTTTGCGCACTTTTTTGCGCTTTTTTTCCTGTGCGCAGCGTCCCGCGCAGAGCATTCATGCTCTTCCTGTGTCCGCAGTGCTTTCATCAGTATTGCTGCTGATCAGAGACTGCGCCACGGGAATTTTTTTTTTTTAGCTAGTTAGTGTAGCGGACTTCGCAGTCTAAGCAACGTCCAAGTTTTTTTAGAAAAAAATAATAGTAGTTAGTACAGCATAGTTTTAGACAAAGCAAGGTAGCGTAGCTGGCGTCACATGTTAGTGACGATCAATCTTCTTTTAGAGAAAAAAAATTGTACAGCATAGTTTTAGTGCTAGCGTGTTAGTACAGCCGGTGTCACAGCGTTAGTGACAAAGTATAGAAAAATACCGCACACTCGATTTTGGTATGATGCAAAAGAGGTTTTGTGCCAAATTTATTTAAATGCAAGGTACAAGAAGTTGCCACATTGAAAGAGTGAAGGAGAGAACCCAACGTTTCAACCCTTCCCGGGTCGTATTCATGGGGTTGCTCTGGTTCTTGTTACAATTGTATACAACAGTGGCAATGGTAGAGGAAAAGACAAGCGATCCCTTCCAGGTATGTCCTTTGTATAGGGTCAAGTAAATATCCTGTGTCCCAAGTATATGGAGCCTGATAGGGAAGGCTGTCACACTGTTTAAGGCTTGTTCCTAAGTGTGTTGTCAGCGGCGCTCCCGCGCCCTGCTGTGGGGATACCCCACAGCAGGGCGCGGGAGCGCCGCTGACAACACAGACACAGGATATTTACTTGACCCTATACAAAGGACATACCTGGAAGGGATCGCTTGTCTTTTCCTCTACCATTGCCACTGTTGTATACAATTGTAACAAGAACCAGAGCAACCCCATGAATACGACCCGGGAAGGGTTGAAACGTTGGGTTCTCTCCTTCACTCTTTCAATGTGGCAACTTCTTGTACCTTGCATTTAAATAAATTTGGCACAAAACCTCTTTTGCATCATACCAAAATCGAGTGTGCGGTATTTTTCTATACTTTGTTGACTTGGATCACACGGTCCGTTATACCAGCACCTCCGTGTCCCAGACTCGAGTGCACACCATTACCAATATATTACAGCGTTAGTGACGACAGATCTTGTTTGAGAAAAAAGTGCATTAGGGAGCGTACGTCACATTGTTGGTGACGTCCGTTTTTCTTTTGTAAAAAAAAATAATTAGTTGCGTCGATTAACTTTTTAGCAAGTGCATTAGGGGAGCGTACGTCACATTATTGGTGACGTCCGTTTTTCTTTTGCAAATTTGCGTCGGATAAATTTATAGGGAGGGCATTAGTGTAGTGAACGTCTGTTTTTTTTTATACAAACTTTTTTAAAATCTGATTTTTCTTTACATTTTTTCTTCTACATTTTACCCTTCTACTTCTTTATTCTCTGTTTTGTTATAATAAAGAGTACCCTATACACAAGCCTCACACATTACACGTGTAAAAGCACCACTTACACACACATCCCCAGGGTTTGGGAAAAAAAATAAAAATGGCCCATTCATCAACAAGGCGCTATTTACCAGAGGAGGCTTACACCATCCTTGCGTCCGACACGGATTCAGCCAGTGAGGAAGAGCCCACATTCTGCTATTCCTCCTCCTCCTCCTCCTCCTCATCCTCCCCATCTGGTGAGGAAAGACCCCCAACAAGGCGCCCTAGAACCCAGGCAACTCCTGCAGCAATCGATCCTGTATGGATTGCATCCCCCGAAAATTTTCAGCCCGCCATTCCGGATTTCAGCAGCAGCTCAGGAATCCAGTTTGACACGACTGGCCTCACTGAAATTGATTTCTTTAAATTCTTTTTCAGTGAGGAAATAATAAATCTTATGGTGGCCCAGACGAACCTGTATGCCCAGCAATTTTTCACCCTACATCCCACGTCATCATACGCCAGATGGACCCCTGTAAATGCAGCAGAGATGATGACATTTTGGGGAATTGTGCTGCATATGGGCATAATAAAAAAAACAGAGATTCATCTGTACTGGAGTAATGATATTCTCTACAGAACACCAGTATTCCGCATGGCCATGAAAAGGACACGATTTGAAGGGATCCAAAGATTTTTGCATTATAGTGATAATGCGCAGTGTCCTCCCCGAGACGATCCTAACTTTGATCGTATATATAAAATTCGGCCAGTGGTTGAACACTTCAGCAGAAAATTTGCAGAGGCTTACATACCCCAGAGGGACATCGCTATTGATGAATCTCTTGTTCATTTCAAAGGGAGGCTAAAATTCCGACAATACCTGCCCAGTAAGAGGTCCAGGTACGGAATAAAGCTGTACAAACTGTGCGAGAGTACTTATGGGTACATCCACAGATTTAGGGTCTACGAGGGGAATGACACCCAAATTAACCCCTCTGAATGCCCCCCATCCTGGGGGTGAGTGGGAAAATTGTGTGGGAATTGCAGCACCCACTGCTGGATAAAGGTTATCACCTCTACATTGATAACTTTGACACCAGCATCCCACTCTTCAATGCCCTCTCTGCCAGAGGTACAGCTGCATGTGGCACTGTGCGAAAAAAAATCAGCAACGCCTCCCTAAGCCACTAATTGGGCAATTGCTGAGAAAAGGGGAAAGCAGAGCCCAATGCAGCGACAACATGCTGGTGGTCAAGTATAAGGACAAAAGGGATGTTCTTATTCTGACCACCATACACCGTGACAACAGCACCCTTGTCACTGTTTGTGGGACCACAGCACAAGTCCGAAAGCTAGATTGCATCTTGGATGACAATCGGTACATGGGGGGTGTGGATCTTTCAGATCAGGTCCTCCAACCATATAGTACCATGCGAAAATCCAAAGTGTGGTACAAAAAATTGGCCGTGCACATTGTACAGATGGCACTGTACAATGCTTTTGTGCTGTCCAAGATCTGTAGGCAATACGGGAACCTTCCTACAGTTTCAGGAGGAAGTCATCAAGGCCCTAATGTTTGGCACTCTGGGAGGTAAGGGCCCCAGTACTTCTGAATCTGATAGTGCCCGTATTGTCCCAGGTCAACATTTCCCAGGACAGGTTCCCTGAGCAGCGAGGACAGGCCAATCACAGAAACAGTGCAGAGTATGCTCCAAGAGGGGAATCCAAAAGGACACAACTTACCAATGTGAATCCTGCCCTGAGAAACCTGGCCTTTGCATTAAGGATTGTTTCAAAGCGTACCACACGTCCACAAACTAATAAAATTAGTTTATACCCTTTTGACACAACACATCTATAATCTGATGTACCAAGCACATCTTACACATACCGCCACATTATAAATTCATACACTAAAACCAAAAGCATTATAGTTATTACTATAAAACTATGCCTCTAGATAAATTCCTTCAGAGGTGTAGTTTCCAAAATGGGGTCAATTGTGGAGGATTTCCACTGTTAAGGCACATCAGGGGCTCTGCAAACGCAACATGATGTCCACAGACCATTCCATCAAAGTCTGCAATTCAAAATATCACTCCTTCCATTCTGAGCCCTGCCGTGCACACAAACAGCGGTTTTCCCCCACATATGGGGTATTGGCATATTCAGGAGAAAATGTGCAACAACTTTAGTGGTTTATTTTTTCCCGTTACCTTTGTCAAAATAAAAAAATTGGGGCTAAAAAAACCATTTTTGTGGAAAAAATGTGATTGTTTTTTTCACGGCTCTATGTTATAAACTTCTATGAAGCACCTAGGGGTTCAAGTGCTAACCACACAGCTACATAAGTTCGTTAAAGGGTCTAGTTTCCAAAATGGAGTCACTTGTGGGGGGTTTCCAATGCTTAGGCACATCAGGGGCTCTTCAATCGCAACATGGAACACGGCGTCCACTCTCAATTCCAGCCAATTTTGCGTTCAAAAAGTCAAAAGGTACTTCTTCCCTTCCGAGCCCTGCTGTGCGCCCAAACAGTGGTTTTCCCCCACATATGGGGTATCGGCGTATTCAGGAGAAATTGCTCAGCAACTTTAGTGGATCATTTTCTCCTTTTACCCTTGTCAAAATAAACAAATTGTTGCTGAATGATCATTTTTGTGACTAAAAAGTTAAATGTTCATTTTTTCCTTCCACATTGCTTCAGCTCCTGTGAAGCACCCGAAGGGTTAATAAACTTCTTGAATGTTGTTTTGAGTACATTAAGGGGTGCAGTTTTTGGAATGGTGTCACTTTTGGGCATTTTCTGTTACATAGACCCCTGAAAGTAACTTCAAGTGTGAGGTGGTCCCTAAAAAAAATGGTTTCCTAAATTTTATTGAAAAAATGAAAAATCGCAGGTCATCTTTTAACCCTTATAACTTTCTGACCAAAAAATATTTTGGTTCTAAAATTGTGCTGATGTATAGTACACATGTGGGAAATGTTATTTATGAATTAATTTTGTAACATATCTCTCTAGGCCTAAAAATTCAAAGTTCAAAAATTGATTAATTTTCAAAATTTTCGCCAAATTTCCATTTTTTTCACAAATAAATGCAAGTCAAATTGAAGAAATTTTACCACTATCATAAAGTACAATATGTCACGAGTAGTGTTGAGCATTCCGATACCGCAAGTATCGGGTATCGGCCGATACTTGCGGTATCGGAATTCCGATACCGAGTTCCGATACTTTTGTGGTATCGGGAATCGGTATCGGATCCATAGTGATGTGTAAAATAAAGAATTAAAATAAAAAATATTGATATATTCACCTCTCCGGCGGCCCCTGGACATCACCGCGGGTAACCGGCAGGCTTCTTTGTTTAAAATGAGCGCGTTTAGGACCTCAGAATGACGTCGCGGCTTCTGATTGGTCGCGTGCCGCTCATGTGACCGCCACGCGACCAATCACAAGCCGCGACGTCATTCTCAGGCACTAAACTCCTCATTCTAGGAATTTAGGACCTGCGAATGACGTCGCGGCTTCTGATTGGTCGCGTGGCGGTCACATGAGCGGCACGCGACCAATCAGAAGCCGTGACGTCATTCTCAGGTCCTAAACGCGCTCATTTTAAACAAAGAAGCCTGCCGGTTACCCGCGGTGATGTCCAGGGGCCGCCGGAGAGGTGAATATATCAATATTTTTTGTTTTAATTCTTTATTTTACACATTAATATGGATCCCAGGGCCTGAAGGAGAGTTTCCTCTCCTTCAGACCCTGGGAACCATCAGGATACCTTCCGATACTTGGTGTCCCATTGACTTGTATTGGTATCGGATATCGGTATCGGCAATATCCGATACTTTTCGGGTATCGGCCGATACTATCCGATACCGATACTTTCAAGTATCGGACGGTATCGCTCAACACTAGTCACGAGACAACATTCTCAGAATCACCAGGATCCGTTGAAGCGTTTCAGAGTTATGACCTCATAAAGTGACAGTGGTCAGAATTGAAAAAAATGGCCTGGTCAGGAAGTTGAAAACAGGCTCCGGGGTGAAGGGGTTAAACAAATGAGAGCCTTACACCACAGAAGTGGCATCAATTTGCCCACAGTAGAAATAGTATAATAGGGACTGACAGGTCTTCCACTATACCCAATCCAGCAGATGGACTCCCAACCAGGAGTGTTCACATTTAAACAAATGAGAGCTTTACACCACAGAAGTGGCATCATTTTTGCCACAGTAGAAATAGTATAATAGGGACCAACAGGTTTTCCACTACGCCCAATCCAGCAGATGGACACCCAACCAGGAGTGTTCACATTTCAACAAATGAGGGCCTTCCACCAGAGAAGTGGCATCAATTTCACCACAGTATAGATAGTATAATAGGGACCGACAAGTCTTCCACTAGAACCAATCCAGCACATGGACACACAACCAGGAGTGTTCATATTTCCAAAAATTAGTGGCAAACACCATTAAAGTGGCATCAATTTCACCACAGTAGAAATAGTATAAAAGGGACCGACAAGACTTCCACTGCACACAATCCAGCAGATGGACACCCAACCAGGAGTGTTCACATTTTAAAAAATGAGGGCCTGACACCACCGACGTGGAATAATGGTCACGAGAATAGATATAGTATAATTGGGACCGACACGTCTTCCACTACAGCTAACTCAGCAGATGTAGATAAACCATGATGGTTCAGATTTCCACAAATTTATGTTAACATCAGCAGCTACAGCAGGGACAGAAGCCACACTCAAGGTATCACAGAGTGCAGTTACATGACATTAATGCATCACACTAAAAAATGCAATATCACCTAGCCTGTACAGTCTGCAATGCAAAATGTCTGGAGTGCAAAAGTCCTTGGAAATCCATGACTTGTTCACCTTGATGAAAGTTCAGCGGTCTACACTTTCAGGGGACAGCCGGCTGCACTTATCCGTCAGGACACCACCAGCAGCGCTGAAGACATGTTCTGAGAGAATGCTGGCTGCCGGACACGAAAAAACCTCCAAGGCATGTGAGGCGATCTCAGGCCACTCATCCATTTTGGAAGATGAAAATGTGAAAGGGTCCAAACCCTCCTTGATTGTATTGATATTGAGTTCTAGATAACCCTGCACCATCCTCTCCATTTGAAGGGAAAGAGCACCTTTTGACTTTTTGAATGCAAAATTGGCTGCAATTGAGAACGGATGCCATGTTGCCTTTGAAAAGCCCCTGATGTGTCTAAACAATGGAAAATCCCCATAGGTGACCTCATTTTGGAAACTAGACACTTCAAGGAACTTATGAAGCTGTGCGGTGAGCACTTTGAACCCCAAGGTGCTTCACAGAAGTTTATAACGTAGAGCCGTGAAAGTAAAAAATCACATTTTTCCACAAAAATGAAAATTTAGCAACAATTTTTTTACTTTCACAAGTGTAAAAGAAGAAATTGGTCCACTAAAGTTGTTGCGCAATTTCTCCTGAGTATGCTGATAACCGATATTTGGGGGAAAACCACTGTTTGGGCGCACGGCAGGGCTCGGATGGGAAGGAGCACCTTTTGACTTTTTGAACACAAAATTGGCTGGAATTGAGAGCAGACGCCATGTCGTATTTGAAGAGCCCCTGATGTGCCTAAACATTGGAAAAGCCACACAAGTGACCCCATTTTGGAAACTAGACCCTTCAAGGAACTTATGTAGCTCTGTGGTTAGCACTCTGAACCCCAAGGTGCTTCACAGAAGTTTGTAACGTACAGCTGTGAAAATAAAAAAATCTAATTTTTTCCACAAAAATGGTCTTTTAGCAACAATTTTTTTATTTTCACAAGGTTAAAAAGAGAAAATCGACCTTTAAAGTTGTTGCACAATTTCTCCTGACTACGCCGATACCCCATATGTGGGGGAAAACCTCTGTTTAGGTGCACGGCAGAGCTCAGAATGGAAGGAGTGACATTTTGGATTGCAGACTTTGATGGAATGGTCTGCGGGTGTCATATTGTTTTTGCAGAGCCCTTGATGTGCCTAAATAGTGTAAATTTCCCACAAGTGACCCAATTTTGGAAACTAGACCTCCTAACGAATTTATTTAGACATTTAGTGAGCACCATGAGCCTCCAAGTGCATCAGAGAAAATTATAACGTTGAGTCATGAAAATAAAAAAAATAAAAAAATTTTTTCCACAAAAGTTGATCTTTTAGCCTCAATTTTTTTATTTTCACAAGGGTAACAGGAGAAAATAGACCACTAAAGTTTTTGTGCAAATTTTCCTGAGTATGCCATTACCCCATATGTGTGGGGAAAACCTTTGTTTGGGCGCACGGCAGGGCTTGGAATGTAAGGAGTGGCGTTTTGGATTGCAGACTTTGATGGAATAGTCTGCGGGTGTCATGTTGTGTTTGCAGAGCCCCTGATGTGCCTAAACAGTGGAAATCCCCCATAAGTGACCCGATTTTGGAATCTACACCCTTGAAGGAATTTATCTAGAGGCATAGTTTTATAGTAATGATTATAACGCTTTTGGTTTTACTGGTGTGTGAATTTATAACGTAGTGTTATGTGTAAGATGTGCGGGTTACATCAGATTAGCTTTGAAGCAATCCTTAATGCAAAGGCCAGGTTTCTCAGGGCAGGTTTCACAATGGTAAGTTGTGTCCGTTCGGATTCCCCTCTTGGAGCATAATCTGCACTGTTTTTGTGATCATCCTGTCCTTGCTGTTTGGGGAACCTGTCCTGGGAAATGTTGATCTGGGACAATACGGGCACTATCAGTTTCAGAAGTACTGGGGCCCTCACCTCCCCGAGTGCCAAACAATAGGGCCTTTATGACTACCTCCTGAAACTGAAGGAAGGTCCCCGTACTGCCTGTAGATCGAAACAGCACAAAAGTATTGTACAGTGCCATCTGTACAATGTGCACAGCCAATTTTTTGTGCCAAACTTTGGCTTTTCACATGGAACTGTATGGCTTGAGGACTTGATCTGAAAGATCTACACCCCCCATGTACCGATTGTAATCCGAGACACAATCTGGCTTTGGGACTGGTGTTTTGGTCCCATGAACAGTGACAAGGGAGCTGTTGTCACTGTGTATGGTTGTCAAGATAAGGATATCCCTTTTGTTCTTAAACTTGACCACCAACATGTTGTCGCTGCATTGGGCTCTGCTTTCGTCTTTTCTCAGCATTTGCCCAATTAGCGGCTTAGGGAGGCGTTGCTGATTTTTTCGCACGGTGACACATGCAACTGTAAAAGTTATCAATGTAGAGGTGATAACCCTTACCCAGAAGTAGGTGCAACATTCCCCACACAATTTTCCAACTCAGAAAATTGGGGGGGCATTCAAAGGGGTAAATCTGTGTGTCCTTCCCCTCGTAGACCCTAAATCTGTGGGTGTACCCTGAGGTAGGCCGGCATCACACTCCGCGTATAAAAATACGGTCCGTAATTTACGGCCGTAATACGCAGACAAGTCCCCAAAATAGTGGTCCGTATCTCCTCCGTAGGCAGGGTGTGTCAGCGTATTTTGCGCATGGCATCCTCCGTATGTAATCCGTATGGCATCCGTACTGCGAGATTTTCTCGCAGGCTTGCAAAACCGACATACGGACATACAAGGGATCCATGTGCTCAAAAAATAATAAAAACATATGTACTGTCTATATATATATATATATATATACAGTGGGGCAAAAAAGTATTTAGTCAGTCAGCAATAGTGCAAGTTCCACCACTTAAAAAGATGAAAGGCGTCTGTAATTTACATCATAGGTAGACCTCAACTATGGGAGACAAACTGAGAAAAAAAAATCCAGAAAATCACATTGTCTGTTTTTTTAACATGTTATTTGCATATTATGGTGGAAAATAAGTATTTGGTCAGAAACAAACAATCAAGATTTCTGGCTCTCACAGACCTGCAACTTCTTCTTTAAGAGTCTCCTCTTTCCTCCACTAATTACCTGTAGTAATGGCACCTGTTTAAACTTGTTATCAGTATAAAAAGACACCTGTGCACACCCTCAAACAGTCTGACTCCAAACTCCACTATGGTGAAGACCAAAGAGCTGTCAAAGGACACCAGAAACAAAATTGTAGCCCTGCACCAGGCTGGGAAGACTGAATCTGCAATAGCCAACCAGCTTGGAGTGAAGAGATCAACAGTGGGAGCAATAATTAGAAAATGGAAGACACACAAGACCACTGATAATCTCCTCGATCTGGGGCTCCACGCAATATCCCACCCCGTGGGGTCAGAATGATCACAAGAACGGTGAGCAAAAATACCAGAACCATGCGGGGGGACCTAGTGAATGAACTGCAGAGAGCTGGGACCAATGTAACAAAGCCTACCATAAGTAACACACTACGCCACCATGGACTCAGATCCTGCAGTGCCAGACGTGTCCCACTGCTTAAGCCAGTACATGTCCGGGCCCGTCTGAAGTTTGCTAGAGAGCATTTGGATGATCCAGAGGAGTTTTGGGAGAATGTCCTATGGTCTGATGAAACCAAACTGGAACTGTTTGGTAGAAACACAACTTGTCGTGTTTGGAGGAAAAAGAATACTGAGTTGCATCCATCAAACACCATACCTACTGTAAAGCATGGTGGTGGAAACATCATGCTTTGGGGCTGTTTCTCTGCAAAGGGGCCAGGATGACTGATCCGGGTACATGAAAGAATGAATGGGGCCATGTATCGTGAGCTTTTGAGTGCAAACCACCTTCCATCAGCAAGGGCATTGAAGATGAAACGTGGCTGGGTCTTTCAACATGACAATGGTCCAAAGCACACCGCCAGGGCAACGAAGGAGTGGCTTCGTAAGAAGCATTTCAAGGTCCTGGAGTTGCCTAGCCAGTCTCCAGATCTCAACCCTATAGAAAACCTTTGGAGGGAGTTGAAAGTCCGTGTTTCCAAGCGAAAAGCCAAAAACATCACTGCTCTAGAGGAGATATGCATGGAGGAATGGGCCAACATACCAACAACAGTGTGTGGCAACCTTGTGAAGACTTACAGAAAACTTTTGACCTCTGTCATTGCCAACAAAGGATATATTACAAAGTATTGAGATGAAATTTTGTTTCTGACCAAATACTTATTTTCCACCATAATATGCAAATAAAATGTTAAAAAAACAGACAATGTGATTTTCTGGATTTTTTTTTCTCAGTTTGTCTCCCATAGTTGAGGTCTACCTATGATGTAAATTACAGACGCCTCTCATCTTTTTAAGTGGTGGAACTTGCACTATTGCTGACTGACTAAATACTTTTTTGCCCCACTGTATATATATATATATTGTAAGATTACGCTACCTGAGTGTGTTGGGGGACACTCGCTTGGCACATGATTCAAGCACTCAGGCACGGTACCTCACATGAGTCTGGTTTATTAAACTGCATAAACAATATGATGTACAGTCCATTGCAATCCAGCCACGAAACATTAAAGGACATCAGACAGTACATGTAGCAGATAGGCTTCTCTGCTGTATATTACAATTCCCCCAGTCCGGGGTTACCTTTCAGGAGTTCACTCCTCACACTGACTTCACGTCAGTCCCAGGTCCTCAACACAGACCATCCAGGTCTACGGTCTCCAGGTGCTTCCAGGAGGACTCCACTCCTAGGAGCCTCCAACACCGACCGTCCAGGACCTTGCAGCACCCAGGCCACTCTGTAGTGTCCAGCCAGGACACATGGAAGTCTGTCCACAGTTGCAGTCTCCCAAACACTCCCACCGTGTGCTACACACACCTACTTTTCATAGGTGTAACCACACCCAGGTACCTGTCACATGGCTAGTCAGGTGAGTGTGACATCACCACAGGTCCTTCAACACAAAACCAACTTACGTATTCAGACACGCCTCTTTGGGTGGGTTTGTAGGTGACTAGACCCACCCATCTCTCCAATCACCTGGAAGCCTTCCCAATGTAAACAAATCCCTCAGTAGTAGATCTGCTTGAGCAAAACATACCCAGGCTTCCATCACAGGGCCACCTACCTCTGTGATACATAGCGTCCATCAATCACATGACCAGTTGCTGTTTCAACCCAATTATGTCTCCATGTGCATCCCGAAGTGCACATGCAGCGCCCCCTGGCTGCAACACTTGTCACTGCACCACAATATATATATATATATGTTAGTGAGACACATATATATTTATATATATATTAATATTTCATCCAGCGGGAGACAGCTTAAAAACCGGTAATTCAATTGCCGGCTTTTGCTATCTCCTTCCAAAACCCAACATGATATGTGACATGGTTTACATACAGTAAACCATGTCATATTCCCATTTTTTTTGCATATTCCACACTACTAACGTTAGTAGTGTGTATGTGCAAAATTTGGCCGTTCTAGCTATTAAATTAAAGGGTTAAATGGCGGAAACATTTGGCGTGGGCTCCCGCACTTATCCATTATTAATCCAATAGCATGAAATGGTTAAAAAAAACACAAACACATTATTAAAAAGTCTTTTAATGAAATAAAAACACAGGTTGTTTTAATATTTTATTATTCTGGTAATCCACCTGAAGACCCTCGCTCTGTGACAAAGAAAAAATAATAAACCAACAATATACATACCTTCCGCGGATCTGTCACGTCCCATGATGTAAATCCATCTGAAGGGGTTAATTTTTTTTACAGCCAGGAGCTCTGCTATAATGCAGCTGTGCTCGTGGCTGTAAAACCCCGGGGAATGAATGGAAACTAGGTCAATGACCTGTAGTTACCCTCATTCGCGGTGAGGCGCCCTCTGCTGGTTGTCCTCATATGAACTCGAGCCTGGGAACTTTTCTGAATTTTTCCCACGCTCGAAGGACATCCAGCAGAGGGCGCATCACCGCGAATGAAGGTAACTACAGGTCATTGACCCAGTTTCCATTCATTCGCTGGGTGTGGTGAGCATTTTGAACCCCCAAGTACTTAACACAAGTTTATAATGTAGAGCTGTAAAAAAATCTTTTCGCCCCCAATTTTTTATTTTCCCAAGGGTAACATGACAAATTGGACCCCAAAAGTTGTTGACCAATTTGTCGTGAGTACGCTGATACCCCTTATATGGGGGTAAACCACTGTTTGAGCGCATGGCAGAGCTTGGAAGGGAAGGAGCGCCGTTTGACTTTTCAATGCAAAATTGGCTGGAATTGAGATCGGTACCCATGTTGCCTTTGGAGAGCCCCTGATGTGTCTAAACAGTGGGGAAACCCCCCAAAAGTGACCCCATTTTGGAAAGAAGACCCACTAAGGAACTTATCTATATGTGTGGTGAGCACTTTTAACCCCCAATTGATTCACTAAAGTTTAGAAGGTAGAGCCGTGAAAATTAAAAAATTATTTCTTCTTTCCACAAAATTATCTTTTAGCCCGCATTTTTTCCCCCAAGGGTAATAGGAGAAATTGAATGCAAAAGTTGTTGTCCAATTTGTCCTGAGTACGCAGATACCCCATATGTGGGGGGGGGAACCACTGTTTGGGCGACGGCAGAGCTCGAAAGGGAAGGAGCACCGTTTGGGATGCAGACTTAGATGGATTGGTCTGCGGGCATCACGCTACATTTGCAGAGCCCCTGATGTACCTAAACAGTAGAAACCCCCCACAAGTGACCCCATATTGGAAACTAGACCCCCCCAAGGAACTTATCTAGATGTGTTGTGAGAACTTTGAACGCACAAGTGTTTCACTGCAGTTTATAACGCAGAGCCGTGAAAATAAAAAAATAAAAAATATTTTTTGTTCCACAAAAATTATTTTATAGCCCACGGTTTTGTATTTTCCCAAGGGTAGCAGGAGAAATTGGACCCAAAAAATTGTTGTCCAATTTGTCCTGAGTACGCTGATACCCCATATGTTGGGGTAAACCCTTGTTTGGGCGCAAGGGAGAGCTCGGAAGGGAAGGAGCACTGTTTTACTCTTTCAACGCAGAATTGGTTGGAATTGATATCGGACGCCATGTCGCGTTTGGAGAGCCCCTGATGTGCCTAAACAATGGAAACCCCCAATTCTAAATGAAACCCTAACCCAAACACACCCCTTATCCCAACCACACCCCTAACCCCAACCAGACCCCTAAACTTGACACACCCCTAACCCTAATCCCAACCGTAAATGTAATCCAAACCCTAACCCTAGCCCTAACCCTAGCCCTAACCCTAACCCTAGCCCTAACCCTAGCCCTAACCTTAACCCTAGCCCTAACCCTAGCCCTAAACCTAATGGGAAAATGGAAATAAATACTTTTTTTTAAAATTTTATTATTTTTCCCTAACTAAGGGGGTGATGAAGGGGGGTTTGATTTACTTTTATAGCATTTTTTTGTTGTAATTTTATGATTGGCAGCTGTCACACACTAAAAGACGGTTTTTTTGCAAAAAATAGTTTTTGCATCACCACATTTTGAAAGCTAGAATTTATCTATTTTTTGGCCCACAGAGTCATGTGAGGTCTTGTTTTTTGCAGGACGAGTTGATGTTTTTATTGGTACTATTTTCGGGTACATGACACTTTTTGATCGCTTTTTATTCCGATTTATGGGAGGCAGAATGAACAAAACCCAGCAATTCCTGAATTTCTTTTAATGGGGGCGTTTATACCGGTCCACGTGTGGTAAAATTGATAAATCAGCTTTATTCTTCAGGTCAGTATGATTACAGCGATACTTCATTTATATAATTTTTTAATGCTTTGGCGCTTTTATACAATAAAAACTATGTTATATAAAAAATAATTGTTTTGCATCGCTTTATTCTGAGAGCTATAACTTTTTTATTTTTCTGCTGAAGATGCTGTATGGCGGCTTTTTTTTTGCGGGACAAGATGACGTTTTCAGCGATACCATGGTTATTTATATCCGTCTTTTTGATCGCGTGTTATTCCACTTTTTGTTCGCCGGTATGATAATAAAGCATTGTTTTTTGCCTCATTTTTTTTTGCGGTGTTCACTGAAGGGGTTAACTAGTGGGATAGTTTTATAGAGCTGGTCGTTACAAACGCGGTGATACCAAATATGTGTACTTTTATTGTTTTTTTTTATTTAGATAAACAAATGTATTTATTGGAACAATATTTTTTTATTGGGAAATATTTTTTATTTTCCTTATTTGGGGATTTTTTTTTATACATTTTATTTTTTTTTTTTTTTACTTTCTAACATTGTCCCAGGGTGGGACATCACTATATTAGATCAGATCGCTGATCTGACACTTTGCATAGCACTGTGTCAGATCAGCGATCTGACAGGCAGTGCAGGAGGCTTTCCGGCGCCTGCCCCTGCGTTGTTCCGGTGGGAGAGCGTAGGGAGCCCCCGTCCCTGCGCGATGCCCCTCTATGTCGCTGACACTACTGACAATGGCATCAGAGGGGTTAAATGCCCACGATCGGCACTAGCGCCGATCGTGGGCATTGCTGCGGGGTGTCAGCTGTCATATACAGCTGACACCTGCACGCGACTGCTGCGGCGCTCAGCGTGAGGCCGTGCGATCATGCCGCCGTACTAGTACTGCGGTTTGCGGGAACTCAGGCCAAGGCAACTAAGGAGTGGCTCTGTAAGAAGCATTTCAAGAGTGACCTAGCCAGTATCCAGACCTGAACCCAATAGAAAATCTTTTTGGAGGAAGCTGAAACACAATGTTGTCCAGCAACAGCCCCGAAACCCAAAAGGACTGGAGAAGATCTGGATCCGTTTTGCCACGAGGAATAGACAAAAATGCCAGTAGCAAGATGTGGAAAGCTCATAGACATATAATCACAGTGACATGCAGCTGTAGTTGCCGCAAAAGGAGGCTCTACACACAAAACCAAATGTTCACAGCTGTAGGCATTTTGTTTACATAAACTGATGCAAACCCTCGACAGTGAAATTCAAAGTTGTGAAGTAGCAAAATGTGAAAAATGCCAAGAGGGGTGGACACTTTTGCAAGCCACTGTAGAAAGATTATTGTTCTCAAAATATGGCAAAAAACACTTTTTACAAAAAAAAGAGCATTTTTTAGTGTAAGATAGTAGCCTAACATAATAAAAACATAAATCTGGTAGAGCTGTAATCGCATCAATCCAAACAATAAAGTCGTCTAATCAATTATACTGGACAAGGAACAGCATAACAAATAAATAAAAGCAATTCTTCACCTGCTATTGATTTGTTCATTCTGTCTCCCAGAGAATGTCGTAAGGCTATTCGCACATTCATCATGCACGCTACGCTGAGTGTTTACACCGGGGTTTCTATGTAAATCTCTGAAATACGTGATTCAGACAGAAACCCCAGCAGAAAATTCCCTATAATGAGGTAGATGGCGATGCCTTCTGACCTATGAACAGAGGCATCCATGTTTTTAAGTGTGCATAAAAGCACAGTCGGTCACAGTTTTGTGCACTTCTGAAAAGAAGGACACCACTGAACAGAGGCCACGCGAAGCCCAGAGTAACTCTGTTGCCTCATTATAGTGAATGGATCCTTCGGGGGTTTCATCTGAATCATGTCATTCGGAGATTTAGATAGAAACCCTGGTGTAAGTGCTCAGCGTAGAGCTCAAGATAAATGTGATCAAAATGTTTTGTAAAATGTTCCTAATATAAGCTTAAACTCATTCCACAAAAAAAAACAAGTCCTCACTCAGGTCCGTCATCTGTCAATGGACATCTAGGAGACTTTCACATTACTGGCAGCACAAAGTCTCTAGAAAAGCACTATGGCTGATTGCCTCCCAAAGGAAATTCCATAGAAAACATATAGAGAGAGTTGAAGCTCCGAGTTGCCAAGCGACAGCCTCAAAATCTTAATGATTTAGAGATGATCTGCAAAGAGGAGTGGACCAAAATTCCTCCTGACTAGGGTTGAGCGAAACGGGTCGAACATTTTCAAAAGTCGCCGACTTTTGGCTAAGTCGGGGTTTCATGAAACCCGATCCGACCCCTGTGCGGGGTCGGCCATGCGGTACGCGACTTTCGCGCCAAAGTCGCGTTTCAATGACGCGAAAAGCGCCATTTCTCAGCCAATGAAGGTAAACGCAGAGTGTGGGCAGCGTGATGACATAGGTCCTGGTCCCCACCATCTTAGAGAAGGGCATTGCAGTGATTGGCTTGCTGTCTGCGACGTCACAGGGGCTATAAAGAGGCGTTCCCGCCGACCGCCATCTTACTGCTGCTGATCTGAGCTTAGGGAGAGGTTGCTGCCGCTTCGTCAGAAGCAGGGATAGCGTTAGGCAGGGTCCATTAACCACAAAACCGCTTGTGCTGCAGCGATTTGCACTGTCCAACACCACCCTCGGTGTGCAGGGACAGTGGAAGTTTTTTTTTTTTTTTTTTTCCCCTCAGCGCTGTAGCTCATTGGGCTGCCCTAGAAGGCTCCCTGATAGCTGCATTGCTGTGTGTACGCCGCTGTGCAAACCAACTGCTTTTTTCAAAGCACAAATCCTCTTGTTCCTTCCTTTCTGCACAGCTATCTTTTTTGTTTGTCCACACTTTTTATTTCATTTGTGCATCAGTCCACTCCTTATTGCTGCCTGCCATACCTGGCTGAGATTACTGCAGGCAGGGAGATAGTAGCTGCCTGCCATACCTGGCTGAGATTACTGCAGGCAGGGAGATAGTAATTGTAGGACATTCCCTGTTTTTTTTTTTTTTGGTGGGAGATTAAGATTGGCAATTTGGCATTTCTGCTAGAGTGCCATCCCTGTGTGTGCCATCTCTCTCACATAGTGGGCCATAGAAAGCCTTTTCATTTTTCTGTATTTTTTTTTGTGGGGTGTATAAATTCTCCCTGATAAAAATACAGTGGGAGATTAATATTGGCCTTTGGGCTTGTGTGCCAGTCCTGAGTGTGCCATCTCTCTCACAAATAGTGGGCCATAGAAAGCCTATTTATTTTTTTTTTTTGGTTTTATAAATTCTCCCTGAAAAAAAGGGAGATTAATATTGGCCTCTGGGCTTGTGTGCCAGTCCTGAGCGTGCCATCTGTGCCAGCCCTGAGCGTGCCATCTCTCTCACAAATAGTGGGCCATAGAAAGCCTATTTAATTTTTTTTTTTGTTTTATAAATTTTCCCTGAAAAAAGGGAGATTAATATTGGCCTCTGGGCTTGTGTGCCAGTTGTGAGCGTGCCATCTGTGCCAGTCCTGAGCGTGCCATCTCTCTCACAAATAGTGGGCCATAGAAAGCCTATTTAAATATTTTTTTGGTTTTATAAATTCTCCCAGAAAAAAAGGGAGATTAATATTGGCCTCTGGGCTTGTGTGCCAGTCCTGAGCGTGCCATCTGTGCCAGCCAGCCCTGAGCGTGCCATCTCTCTCACAAATAGTGGGCCATAGAAAGCCTATTTAATTTTTTTTTTTGTTTTATCAATTTTCCCTGAAAAAAGGGAGATTAATATTGGCCTCTGGGCTTGTGTGCCAGTTGTGAGCGTGCCATCTGTGCCAGTCCTGAGCGTGCCATCTCTCTCACAAATAGTGGGCCATAGAAAGCCTATTTAAATATTTTTTTGGTTTTATAAATTCTCCCAGAAAAAAAGGGAGATTAATATTGGCCTCTGGGCTTGTGTGCCAGTCCTGAGCGTGCCATCTGTGCCAGCCAGCCCTGAGCGTGCCATCTCTCTCACAAATAGTGGGCCATAGAAAGCCTATTTAATTTTTTTTTTTGTTTTATCAATTTTCCCTGAAAAAAGGGAGATTAATATTGGCCTCTGGGCTTGTGTGCCAGTTGTGAGCGTGCCATCTGTGCCAGTCCTGAGCGTGCCATCTCTCTCACAAATAGTGGGCCATAGAAAGCCTATTTAAATATTTTTTTGGTTTTATAAATTCTCCCAGAAAAAAAGGGAGATTAATATTGGCCTCTGGGCTTCTGTGCCAGTCCTGAGCGTGCCATCTGTGCCAGTCCTGAGCGTCCCATCTCTCTCACAAATAGTGGGCCATAGAAAGCCTATTTTATTTTTTTTTTGGGTTTTAGAAATTCTCCCTGAAAAAAGGGAGATTAATATTGGCCTCTGGGCTTGTGTGCCAGTTGTGAGCGTGCCATCTGTGCCAGTCCTGAGCGTGCCATCTCTCTCACAAATAGTGGGCCATAGAAAGCCTATTTAAATATTTTTTTGGTTTTATAAATTCTCCCAGAAAAAAAGGGAGATTAATATTGGCCTCTGGGCTTCTGTGCCAGTCCTGAGCGTGCCATCTGTGCCAGTCCTGAGCGTCCCATCTCTCTCACAAATAGTGGGCCATAGAAAGCCTATTTTATTTTTTTTTTGGGTTTCAGAAATTCTCCCTGGAAAAAAAAAGGGAGATTAATATTGCCCTTTGGGCTTGTGTGCCAGTACTAAGCGTTCCATCTCTCTCTCTCTCTCAGTCAGTGGGCCATAGAACGCATATTTTTGGTTTTATTTGTTTTCTAAATTCTCCCTGAAAAAATCATTTTATTTTATTTGGTTTCTAAATTCTTCCTGATAAAATCATATTTTTTTTATTATTTTTATTTCTAAAGTCTCCCTGAAAAAAAAAAAAAAAAAACAACCAAAAAAACAGTGGGAGATTAATATTGGCCTTTCTGCTTGTGTGCCAGTCTTGACTCCTGGGTGTGCCATCTCTCTCTCTCTCTCTCTCTCTCCAATTGTGGTCCATAGAAAGCCTATATTTTTTTTCCTTGATTTGGGTTCTAAAATCTACCAGAGAAAATAACTACATCAATCATTGGTAGAAAAATATTGGCCTCTGGGTTTGTGTGCCACTCCTGACTCCTGTGTGCGTCATCTCTCAGTCAGTGGGCCATAGAACGCCTATTTTTGGTTTTATTTGTTTTCTAAATTCTCCCTGAAAAAATCATTTTATTTGGTTTCTAAATTCTTCCTGATAAAATCATATTTTTTTTATTATTTTTTTTTCTAAAGTCTCCCTGAAAAAAAAAAAAAAAAACAGTGGGAGATTAATATTGGCCTTTCTGCTTGTGTGCCAGTCTTGACTCCTGGGTGCGTCATCTCTCAGTCAGTGGGCCATAGAACGCCTATTTTTGGTTTTATTTGTTTTATAAATTCTCCCTGAAAAAATCATTTTATTTTATTTGGTTTCTAAATTCTTCCTGATAAAATCATATTTTTTTTATTATTTTTTTTTCTAAAGTCTCCCTGAAAAAAAAAAAAAAAAAACAACCAAAAAAAACAGTGGGAGATTAATATTGGCCTTTCTGCTTGTGTGCCAGTCTTGACTCCTGGGTGCGTCATCTCTCAGTCAGTGGGCCATAGAACGCCTATTTTTGGTTTTATTTGTTTTATAAATTCTCCCTGAAAAAATCATTTTATTTTATTTGGTTTCTAAATTCTTCCTGATAAAATCATATTTTTTTTATTATTTTTTTTTCTAAAGTCTCCCTGAAAAAAAAAAAAAAAAAAACAACCAAAAAAAACAGTGGGAGATTAATATTGGCCTTTCTGCTTGTGTGCCAGTCTTGACTCCTGGGTGTGCCATCTCTCTCTCTCTCTCTCTCTCTCTCTCTCTCTCTCTCTCTCTCCAATTGTGGTCCATAGAAAGCCTATATTTTTTTTCCTTGATTTGGGTTCTAAAATCTACCAGAGAAAATAACTACATCAATCATTGGTAGAAAAATATTGGCCTCTAGGTTTGTGTGCCACTCCTGACTCCTGTGTGCGTCATCTCTCAGTCAGTGGGCCATAGAACGCCTATTTTTGTTTTTATTTGTTTTATAAATTCTCCCTGAAAAAATCATTTTATTTTATTTGGTTTCTAAATTCTTCCTGATAAAATCATATTTTTTTTATTATTTTTTTTTCTAAAGTCTCCCTGAAAAAAAAAAAAAAAAAAAAAAACAAAAAAAAAACAGTGGGAGATTAATATTGGCCTTTCTGCTTGTGTGCCAGTCTTGACTCCTGGGTGTGCCATCTCTCTCTCTCTCTCTCTCCAATTGTGGTCCATAGAAAGCCTACATTTTTTTTCCTTGATTTGGGTTCCAAAATCTACCAGAGAAAATAACTCCATCAATCATTGGTAGAAAAATATTGGCCTCTGGGCTTGTGTGCCACTCCTGATTCCTGTGTGCGTCATCTCTCACTCAGTGGCCCATAGAAAGCATATAGTTTGTTACATTTGTTTTCTAAATTCTCCCTGCAAAAATCTATTTTTTTTTTTTTGGGGGGTTTCTAAAGTGTTCCTGAAAAAAATAAAAATAAAAAAAAAATAATAGTGTGACATTAATATTAACATTTGTGCTTCAGTGACAGTCCTGCGTGTGGGGCATCTCTCTAATTTGCAGCCACCAAAAAAAGAGTGTGTAACATTGGGCCTGATTTTCGCTGTGGTCTCACCAACCTGTAAAGGGGTAGCTAAATCATACTGAAGTTATAGCTCACCGTGTAAGTTGTGTGACTGCAACAAATAACGTTAGTTTGGTTACGTTTTTAAAACAATGAGGAAGTCTAGTGGAAGAGGTCGTGGCCGGGGGCGTTCATTGTCAGCTGGTAATGAGGGTAGTGGTAGTGGTGGAGCATCAGGTGGTCGTGGGGGAAAAAATATTGCACCTAAGTCTGGAGCTGTGGAGCCAGGTTCGTCGTCCGGCTACACAAGGCCTCGAACGCTCCCTTTTCTGGGATTAGGAAAACCGCTTTTAAAGCCGGAGCAGCAAGAGCAAGTTTTGGCTTATCTTGCTGACTCAGCCTCTAGCTCTTTTGCCTCATCTCGTGAAACTGGTAAAAGTAAAAGCAGCGCGTCGTTAGTGGATGTTCACGGTCAGGGACAAGTCACTTCCTTGTCCTCTTCAGCAAAAACAACAACAGAGAAGAATGCAGCAGGCGACACAACGGGTTACTCCATGGAGCTCTTTACACATACCGTCCCTGGCTTAGAAAGTGAAGCAGTTAACAGTCCATGCCCATTACAAATTGAATCTGACATGGAGTGCACTGACGCACAGCCACAGCCAGACTACTATGCTGGTCCTTTGACTCAGACCACAACATTGCCCTCGCAGGGTGCTGATCAAGAATCAGACCCTGATGAGACTATGTTGCCCCATCACGAACGCTATACCACCGAACGACACGGTGACACAGACGAAGTTGCGCAGGAGGTACAAGAAGAGTTATTAGATGACCCAGTTCTTGACCCCGATTGGCAGCCATTGGGGGAACAGGGTGCAGGCGGCAGCAGTTCTGAAGCAGAGGAGGAGGAGGGGCCGCAGCAGGCATCAACATCGCCACAGGTTCCATCTGCCGGGCCCGTATCTTGCCCAAAACGCGTGGCAAAGCCAAAACCTGGTGGAGGACAGCGTGGCCATCCGGTTAAAGCTCAGTCTGCAATGCCTGAAAAGGTATCCGATGCTAGAAAGAGTGCAGTCTGGCATTTTTTTAAACAACATCCAATTGATCAGCGCAAAGTCATCTGTCAAAAATGTTCTACTTCCTTAAGCAGAGGTCAGAATCTGAAAAGTCTCAATACTAGTTGCATGCATAGACATTTAACCACCATGCATTTGAAAGCTTGGACTAACTACCAAACGTCCCTTAAGGTTGTTGCACCCTCGGCCAATGAAGCTAGTCATCAACGCAACATCCCTTCCGGCAGTGTAGGACCACCATTTAGCGCACCACCTGCTGTATCTGTGCAGGTATCTTTGCCAGGCCAAAGCAGTCAGGGTCAGGGAATCACCAGTTTCGTAGTAGGAAACACTGCATCTAGGGCACCGGCGGCAACAATACCATCTCCCACCGTCTCTCAGTCTGCCATGTCCACCGGCACCCCCGCTAGTTCCACGATCTCCAGCTCTCCAGTCCAGCTCACCCTACATGAGACTATGGTTAGAAAAAGGAAATACTTAGCCTCGCATCCGCGTACACAGGGTTTGAACGCCCACATAGCTAGACTAATCTCGTTAGAGATGATGCCCTACCGGTTAGTTGAAAGCGAAGCTTTCAAAGACCTGATGGACTACGCTGTACCACGCTACGAGCTACCCAGTCGACACTTTTTTTCCAGAAAAGCCATCCCAGCCCTCCACCAGCATGTTAAAGAGCGCATCGTCCATGCACTCAGGCAATCTGTGAGCACAAAGGTGCACCTGACAACAGATGCATGGACCAGTAGGCATGGCCAGGGACGTTACGTGTCCATCACGGCACACTGGGTAAATGTGGTGGATTCAGGGTCCACAGGGGACAGCAAGTTTGGGACAGTTCTGCCTAGCCCACGGTCTAGTAAACAGTTGTCTGTAGCCGTTCGCACCCCCTCCTCCTCCTCCTCCTCGTCCTCCTGCAGAAGCAAGAGCTCGTCCACAGACCGCAGTCGCACAAACACTCCATCCGCACCTGCCACTGTTGCACACCAGGTCTCCCATTATGGGGCAGCTACTGGCATACGTCAGCAGGCTGTATTGGCTATGAAGTGTTTGGGCGACAATAGACACACCGCGGAAGTTCTGTCCGAGTTCTTGCAGCAAGAAACGCAGTCGTGGCTGGGCACTGTAGATCTTGAGGCAGGCAAGGTAGTGAGTGATAACGGAAGGAATTTCATGGCTGCCATCTCCCTTTCCCAACTGAAACACATTCCTTGCCTGGCTCACACCTTAAACCTGGTGGTGCAGTGCTTCCTGAAAAGTTATCCGGGGTTATCCGACCTGCTCCTCAAAGTGCGTGGACTTTGCTCACATATCCGCCGTTCGCCTGTACACTCCAGCCGTATGCAGACCTATCAGCGTTCTTTGAACCTTCCCCAGCATCGCCTAATCATAGACGTTGCAACAAGGTGGAACTCAACACTGCACATGCTTCAGAGACTGTGCGAACAGAGGCGGGCTGTTATGTTTTTGTGGGAGGATACACATACACGGGCAGGCAGTAGGATGGCAGACATGGAGTTGTCAGGTGTGCAGTGGTCGAAGATTCAAGACATGTGTCAAGTCCTTCAGTGTTTTGAGGAATGCACACGGCTGGTTAGTGCAGACAACGCCATAATAAGCATGAGCATCCCCCTAATGCGTCTGCTGATGCAAAGTTTGACGCACATAAAGGATCAGGCGTCTGCACCAGAGGAAGAGGAAAGCCTTGATGACAGTCAGCGATTGTCTGGTCAGGGCAGTGTACATGACGAGGTACCGGGCGAAGAGGAGGTGGAGGATGAGGAGGATGATGGGGATGAGTATATTTTTAATGAGGAAGCTTTCCCGGGGGCACGGGAAATTGGTGGCGTGGCAAGGCCGGGTTCTGGTTTTTTGAGGGACACAAGTGACGTAGATTTGCCTGCAACTGCCCCTCAACCAAGCACAACCGCAGATTTGACAACGGGAACTTTGGTGTTATGGCTGGCAATCAGGCAACACAGCGTGCAGTAATCAGCGCACATACAGAGATCTGGCAATAACCAAAAACAATAGGACGAGCTCTGAGACGTGGAATCTCTGTAGACTGCAGTACCTGATCTATCCTCACACAACTGGAAGCAGCAGTGGATTGCGCCTATCACTACCTATGCAACTCGGCACTGCCTGAGGAGCTGACTAGCCTGAAGATAGAAATACAAGCCTGACTTACCTCAGAGAAATACCCCAAAGGAATAGGCAGCCCCCCACATATAATGACTGTTAGCAAGATGAAAAGACAAAACGTAGGAATGAAATAGATTCAGCAAAGTGAGGCCCGATATTCTAGACAGAGCGAGGATAGCAAAGAGAACTATGCAGTCTACAAAAAACCCTAAAACGAAAACCACGCAAAGGGGCAAAAAGACCCACCGTGCCGAACTAACAGCACGGCGGTGCACCCCTCTGCTTCTCAGAGCTTCCAGCAAAAGTTAATAGCAAGCTGGACAGAAAAAACAGAAAACAAACTAGAAGCACTTATCTAGCAGAGCAGCAGGCCCAAGGGAAGATGCAGTAGCTCAGATCCAACACTGGAACATTGACAAGGAGCAAGGAAGACAGACTCAGGTGGAGCTAAATAGCAAGGCAGCCAACGAGCTCACCAAAACACCTGAGGGAGGAAGCCCAGAGACTGCAATACCACTTGTGACCACAGAAGTGAACTCAGCCACAGAATTCACAACAGTACCCCCCCCTTGAGGAGGGGTCACCGAACCCTCACCAGAACCCCCAGGCCGACCAGGATGAGCCACATGAAAGGCACGAACAAGATCTGGGGCATGGACATCAGAGGCAAAAACCCAGGAATTATCTTCCTGAGCATAACCCTTCCATTTGACCAGATACTGGAGTTTCCGTCTAGAGACACGAGAATCCAAAATCTTCTCCACAATATACTCCAATTCCCCCTCCACCAAAACAGGGGCAGGAGGCTCCACAGATGGAACCATAGGTGCCACGTATCTCCTCAACAATGACCTATGGAATACATTATGTATGGAAAAGGAGTCTGGGAGGGTCAGACGAAAAGACACCGGATTGAGAATCTCAGAAATCCTATACGGACCAATAAAACGAGGTTTAAATTTAGGAGAGGAAACCTTCATAGGTATATGACGAGAAGATAACCAAACCAGATCCCCAACACGAAGTCGGGGTCCCACACGGCGTCTGCGATTAGCGAAAAGCTGAGCCTTCTCCTGGGACAAGGTCAAATTGTCCACTACCTGAGTCCAGATCTGCTGCAACCTGTCCACCACATAATCCACACCAGGACAGTCCGAAGACTCAACCTGTCCTGAAGAGAAACGAGGATGGAACCCAGAATTGCAGAAAAATGGAGAGACCAAGGTAGCCGAGCTGGCCCGATTATTAAGGGCGAACTCAGCCAACGGCAAAAATGACACCCAATCATCCTGGTCAGCGGAAACAAAACATCTCAGATATGTTTCCAAGGTCTGATTGGTTCGTTCGGTCTGGCCATTAGTCTGAGGATGGAAGGCCGAGGAAAAAGATAGGTCAATGCCCATCCTACCACAAAAGGCTCGCCAGAACCTCGAGACAAACTGGGAACCTCTGTCAGAAACAATATTCTCAGGAATGCCATGTAAACGAACCACATGCTGGAAGAACAAAGGCACCAAATCAGAGGAGGAAGGCAATTTAACCAAGGGCACCAGATGGACCATTTTAGAAAAGCGATCACAGACCACCCAAATGACCGACATTTTTTGAGAAACGGGAAGGTCAGAAATGAAATCCATCGAAATATGTGTCCAAGGCCTCTTCGGGAACGGCAAGGGCAAAAGCAACCCACTGGCACGTGAACAGCAGGGCTTAGCCCTAGCACAAATTCCACAGGACTGCACAAAAGCACGCACATCCCGTGACAGAGATGGCCACCAGAAGGATCTAGCAACCAACTCCCTGGTACCAAAGATTCCTGGATGACCGGCCAGCACCGAACAATGAAGTTCAGAGATAACTTTACTAGTCCACCTATCAGGGACGAACAGTTTCTCGGCCGGACAACGATCAGGTTTATTAGCCTGAAATTTCTGCAACACTCTCCGCAAATCAGGGGAGATGGCAGACACAATGACTCCTTCCTTGAGGATACTCGCCGGCTCAGATAACCCCGGAGAGTCGGGCACAAAACTCCTAGACAGAGCATCCGCCTTCACATTTTTAGAGCCCGGAAGGTATGAAATCACAAAATCAAAACGAGCAAAAAATAACGACCAACGGGCCTGTCTAGGATTCAAGCGCTTGGCAGACTCAAGATAAGTAAGGTTCTTATGATCAGTCAAAACCACCACGCGATGCTTAGCACCCTCAAGCCAATGACGCCACTCCTCGAATGCCCACTTCATGGCCAGCAACTCTCGGTTGCCCACATCATAATTACGCTCAGCAGCAGAAAATTTCCTGGAAAAGAAAGCACATGGTTTGAACACTGAGCAACCAGAACCTCTCTGTGACAAAACCGCCCCTGCACCAATCTCAGAAGCATCAACCTCGACCTGGAACGGAAGAGAAACATCAGGTTGACACAACACAGGGGCACAGCAAAAACGACGCTTCAACTCCTGAAAAGCTTCCACGGCAGCAGAAGACCAATTAACCAAATCAGCACCCTTCTTGGTCAAATCGGTCAATGGTCTGGCAATGCTAGAAAAATTACAGATGAAGCGACGATAAAAATTAGCAAAGCCCAGGAATTTCTGCAGACTTTTTAGAGATGTCGGCTGAGTCCAATCCTGGATGGCCTGAACCTTAACCGGATCCATCTCGATAGTAGAAGGGGAAAAGATGAACCCCAAAAATGAAACTTTCTGCACACCGAAGAGACACTTTGATCCCTTCACGAACAAGGAATTAGCACGCAGTACCTGGAAAACCATTCTGACTTGCTTCACATGAGACTCCCAATCATCTGAGAAGATCAAAATGTAGGAATGAAATAGATTCAGCAAAGTGAGGCCCGATATTCTAGACAGAGCGAGGATAGCAAAGAGAACTATGCAGTCTACAAAAAACCCTAAAACGAAAACCACGCAAAGGGGCAAAAAGACCCACCGTGCCGAACTAACAGCACGGCGGTGCACCCCTCTGCTTCTCAGAGCTTCCAGCAAAAGTTAATAGCAAGCTGGACAGAAAAAACAGAAAACAAACTAGAAGCACTTATCTAGCAGAGCAGCAGGCCCAAGGAAAGATGCAGTAGCTCAGATCCAACACTGGAACATTGACAAGGAGCAAGGAAGACAGACTCAGGTGGAGCTAAATAGCAAGGCAGCCAACGAGCTCACCAAAACACCTGAGGGAGGAAGCCCAGAGACTGCAATACCACTTGTGACCACAGAAGTGAACTCAGCCACAGAATTCACAACAGTATCAAAATGTCATCCAAGTAAACAATCAAGAATTTATCCAGATACTCACGGAAAATGTCATGCATAAAAGACTGAAAAACAGATGGAGCATTGGCAAGTCCGAACGGCATCACCAGATACTCAAAATGACCCTCGGGCGTATTAAATGCCGTTTTCCATTCATCTCCCTGCCTGATTCTCACCAGATTATACGCACCACGAAGATCAATCTTAGTAAACCAACTAGCCCCCTTAATCCGAGCAAACAAGTCAGAAATCAATGGCAAGGGATACTGAAACTTAACAGTGATCTTATTAAGAAGGCGGTAATCAATACACGGTCTTAGCGAACCATCCTTCTTGGCTACAAAAAAGAACCCTGCTCCCAATGGTGACGACGATGGGCGAATATGTCCCTTCTCCAGGGACTCCTTCACATAACTGCGCATAGCGGTGTGTTCAGGTACGGACAAATTAAATAAACGACCCTTAGGGAATTTACTACCAGGAATCAAATCGATAGCACAATCACAATTCCTATGCGGAGGAAGGGCATCAGACTTGGACTCTTCAAATACATCCTGAAAGTCCGACAAGAACTCTGGGATGTCAGAAGGAATGGATGACGAAATAGACAAAAATGGAACATCACCATGTACTCCCTGACAACCCCAGCTGGTTACCGACATAGAGTTCCAATCCAATACTGGATTATGGGTTTGTAGCCATGGCAACCCCAACACGACCACATCATGCAAATTATGCAGTACCAAAAAGCGAATAACTTCCTGATGTGCAGGAGCCATGCACATGGTCAGCTGGGCCCAGTACTGAGGCTTATTCTTGGCCAAAGGTGTAGCATCAATTCCTCTCAACGGAATAGGACACCGCAAAGGCTCCAAGAAAAATCCACAACGTTTAGCATAATCCAAATCCATCAGATTCAGGGCAGCGCCTGAATCCACAAACGCCATGACAGAATATGATGACAAAGAGCACATTAAGGTAATGGACAAAAGGAATTTGGACTGTACAGTACCAATAACGGCAGAGCTATCGAACCGCCTAGTGCGTTTAGGACAATTAGAAATAGCATGAGTAGAATCACCACAATAGAAACACAGTCTGTTCAGACGTCTGTGTTCGTGCCGTTCTACTTTAGTCATAGTCCTGTCGCACTGCATAGGCTCAGGCTTACTCTCAGACAATACCGCCAGATGGTGCACAGATTTACGCTCGCGCAAGCGACGACCGATCTGAATGGCCAAGGACATAGACTCATTCAAACCAGCAGGCATAGGAAATCCCACCATTACATCCTTAAGAGCTTCAGAGAGACCCTTTCTGAACAAAGCCGCTAGTGCAGATTCATTCCACAGAGTGAGTACTGACAATTTCCTAAATTTCTGACAATATACTTCTACATCATCCTGACCCTGGCATAAAGCCAGCAGATTTTTCTCAGCTTGATCCACTGAATTAGGCTCATCGTAAAGCAATCCCAGCGCCTGGAAAAATGCATCAACATTACTCAATGCAGAATCTCCTGGTGCAAGAGAAAACGCCCAGTCCTGTGGGTCGCCGCGCAAAAAAGAAATAATAATCAAAACCTGTTGAATAGGATTACCAGAAGAATGAGGTTTCAAGGCCAAAAATAGCTTACAATTATTTCTGAAGCTCAGGAACTTAGTTCTGTCACCAAAAAACAAATCAGGAATCGGAATTCTTGGTTCTAGCATCGATTTCTGATCAATAGTATCTTGAATCTTTTGTACATTTACAACGAGATTATCCATTGAGGAGCACAGAGCCTGAATATCCATGTCCACAGCTGTGTCCTGAAGCACTCTAATGTCTAGGGGAAAAAAAAGACTGAAGACAGAGCTAAGAAAAAAAAATGCTGTCAGGATTTCTTTTTTCCCTCTATTGGAAATCATTGATTGGCTCCTTGTACTGTTATGGCTGGCAATCAGGCAACACAGCGTGCAGTAATCAGCGCACATACAGAGATCTGGCAATAACCAAAAACAATAGGACGAGCTCTGAGACGTGGAATCTCTGTAGACTGCAGTACCTGATCTATCCTCACACAACTGGAAGCAGCAGTGGATTGCGCCTATCACTACCTATGCAACTCGGCACTGCCTGAGGAGCTGACTAGCCTGAAGATAGAAATACAAGCCTGACTTACCTCAGAGAAATACCCCAAAGGAATAGGCAGCCCCCCACATATAATGACTGTTAGCAAGATGAAAAGACAAAACGTAGGAATGAAATAGATTCAGCAAAGTGAGGCCCGATATTCTAGACAGAGCGAGGATAGCAAAGAGAACTATGCAGTCTACAAAAAACCCTAAAACGAAAACCACGCAAAGGGGCAAAAAGACCCACCGTGCCGAACTAACAGCACGGCGGTGCACCCCTCTGCTTCTCAGAGCTTCCAGCAAAAGTTAATAGCAAGCTGGACAGAAAAAACAGAAAACAAACTAGAAGCACTTATCTAGCAGAGCAGCAGGCCCAAGGGAAGATGCAGTAGCTCAGATCCAACACTGGAACATTGACAAGGAGCAAGGAAGACAGACTCAGGTGGAGCTAAATAGCAAGGCAGCCAACGAGCTCACCAAAACACCTGAGGGAGGAAGCCCAGAGACTGCAATACCACTTGTGACCACAGAAGTGAACTCAGCCACAGAATTCACAACACTTTGGCCCACATGGCGGATTATGCCTTGCGTATCCTCAAAAGGGACACACGCATTACAAAAATGATGAACGATGACGATTACTGGTTGGCCTGCCTCCTTGATCCTCGCTATAAAGGCAAATTGCAAAATATTATGCCACATGAGAACTTGGAACTAATATTAGCAACAAAACAATCAACTCTTGTTGACCGTTTGCTTCTGGCATTCCCTGCACACAGCGCCCGTGATCGTTCTCACACGAGCTCCAGGGGCCAGCAGACCAGAGGTGTTAGAGGGGCAGAAATCAGAAGTGGCGTTGGACAGAGGGGTTTTCTGACCAGGTTGTGGAGTGATTTTTCTATGACCGCAGACAGGACAGGTACTGCAGCATCAATTCAAAGTGACAGGAGACAACATTTGTCCAGTATGGTTACAAACTATTTTTCATCCCTTATCGACGTTCTCCCTCAACCGTCATTCCCATTTGATTACTGGGCATCCAAATTAGACACCTGGCCAGAATTGGCAGAATATGCATTGCAGGAGCTTGCTTGCCCGGCAGCTAGTGTCCTATCAGAAAGAGTATTCAGTGCTGCAGGTTCAATACTAACAGAAAAAAGGACTCGTCTGGCTACCCAAAATGTAGATGATCTAACCTTCATTAAAATGAACCACAACTGGATTTCAAAATCTTTTGCCCCACCCTGCCCGGCTGACACCTAGCTTTCCTATGAAAAGGTCTTGCCTGTGGACTATTCTGAATGACTTTTCCAATCTCGTAATTTTCTTCACCTGATTGTCCAGCATACGACATGTTTCCACCTCACGAAATGGCCAAACTCCCCACACGGGGCCGTGCTATCGCCACTTTGCGCTTGGACCCTTGAGAGTGCTGTTTGTCTGAAGAGGTGGGTGTGGCCGCTTTTGGTCGACGGCACTGCCACTGGGTCCCTCATAGTACAATAAAGTGTCTCTGGCGGTGGTGGTGCGCACCCAACGTCAGACACACCGTTGTAATATGAGGGGCCCTGTGCCTGTACCGCCGGCCACAAGACAGTTCCCCCCCCCAGCTCAAACAGTGCTCTACCACTAGCAAAATTATCTCTCACAGCTTCACCAATGTGTAGTCTAGCCGCTGACATCCTTCAATGCCTGGCACTGACAATACCATTGTTTTGACATTTTTGTTATGTTAGGCCTTCGAAGCCTGTCTGCGGTCCCTTCTTTCTACAACTACTACACTGACCAGGCCACTGCTGGCCGTGTTACCCTGGAACCAATTTAAAAGTGCCTACAGTCAGCCCAATTTTGTTATGTTAGGCCTTCGAAGACTGTCTGCCGTCACTCCTTCCACTAGACTTCCACTGACCATACACTGCTGCCCATGTACCCCTGGAACCAATTTAAAGTGCCTACAGCCAGCCCAATTTTGTTATGTTAGGCCTTCGAAGCCTGTCTGCGGTCACTCCTTCCACTAGACTTCCACTGACCAGACCACTGCTGCCCGTGTACCCCTGGAACCAATTTAAAAGTGCCTACAGCCAGCCCAAGTTTGTTATGTTAGGCCTTGGAAGCCTGTCTGCGGTCACTCCTTCCACTAGACTTCCACTGACCAGACCACTGCTGCCCGTGTACCCCTGGAACCAATTTAAAAGTGCCTACAGCCAGCCCAAGTTTGTTATGTTAGGCCTTGGAAGCCTGTCTGCGGTCACTCCTTCCACTAGACTTCCACTGACCAGACCACTGCTGCCCGTGTACCCCTGGAACCAATTTAAAAGTGCCTACAGCCAGCCCAAGTTTGTTATGTTAGGCCTCGGAAGCCTGTCTGCGGTCACTCCTTCCACTAGACTTCCACTGACCAGACCACTGCTGCCCGTGTACCCCTGGAACCAATTTAAAAGTGCCTACAGCCAGCCCAAGTTTGTTATGTTAGGCCTTCTAAGCCTGTCTGCGGTCCATTCTTTCAACTACTACTACACTGACCAGGTCACTGCTGCCCGTGTACCCCTGGAACCAATTTAAAATTGCCTACAGCCAGCCCAATTTTTTTATTTTAGGCCTTCGATGCCTGTCTGCGGTCCATTCTTTCAACTACTACTACACTGACCAGGTCACTGCTGTCAGTGTACCCCTGGAACCAATTTAAAATTGCCTACAGCCATGTGTTATTATTTTAGGCCTTCGATGCCTGTCTGCGGTCACTCCTTCCACTAGGCCTCCACTGACCACACCACTGCTGTCCGTGTACCCCTGGAACCAATTTAAAATTGCCTACAGCCAGCCCAATTTTTTTATTTTAGGCCTTCGATGCCTGTCTGCGGTCCATTCTTTCAACTACTACTACACTGACCAGGTCACTGCTGTCCGTGTACCCCTGTAACCAATTTAAAATTGCCTACAGCCATGTGTTATTATTTTAGGCATTCGATGCCTGTCTGCGGTCCATTTTTTCAACTACTACTACACTGACCAGGTCACTGCTGCCCGTGTACCCCTGGAACCAATTTAAAATTGCCTACAGCCATGTGTTATTATTTTAGGCCTTCGATGCCTGTCTGCGGTCACTCCTTCCACTAGGCCTCCACTGACCACACCACTGCTGCCCGTGTACCCCTGGAACCAATTTAAAATTGCCTACAGCCAGCCCAATTTTTTTATTTTAGGCCTTCGATGCCTGTCTGCGGTCCATTCTTTCAACTACTACTACACTGACCAGGTCACTGCTGCCCGTGTACCCCTGGAACCAATTTAAAATTGCCTACAGCCATGTGTTATTATTTTAGGCCTTCGATGCCTGTCTGCGGTCACTCCTTCCACTAGGCCTCCACTGACCACACCACTGCTGTCCGTGTACCCCTGGAACCAATTTAAAATTGCCTACAGCCATGTGTTATTATTTTAGGCCTTCGATGCCTGTCTGCGGTCCATTCTTTCAACTACTACTACACTGACCAGGGCACTGCTGGCCGTGTACCCCTGGAACCAACATCAGAAAATATAAAAATAAGTATTTTGCTTATAAAAAAGAAAATACTGGTGAGATATCAAATGCAGACATTTTAACATTAAAAACAAACACACAACTCTAATCTGGTACAGTACTAAAAATGGCCACCAGCTACAATTACTTTCTCCTGCAAGTAGTTAACTGAAAGTTTTTTTAAATTGAAAACACACATATGGCATCCACCGAGTGTTGTCCTGTCGCGTCTTCTTTATATTATTGCCGAGAAGATGCAAAATAATGAAAATAATAAAATCATTAATTACCAAAATAATAGAGAAAGTCAACACCACATTGCAAATAAACATTCATTCCAAATAAAGAAGCAGGGCGCGTCCGAGGGTGAGTATATACCTAATAAGAATATAATCACCCTCGGACGCGCAATGCTTATTTCCAACAGCCTTCCTTCCTAAGAATCAGCCCTTCCGTCGTGTAGAGAGACGTTGTGTTACACTCCAAGGTGTTCCCCAGGTTGCCTTTCCTGAGCTTCGATCTTCCGGCTCTCGTTTAGTAGTTCTTGGAAACTACTCTGCATTAGGCCTTCAAATTGGGTATGGGGTGTAGAGAGATGGTGTGTTCCACTCCAAGGTGTTCCCCAGGTTGCCTTTCCTGAGCTTCGATCTTCCGGCTCTCGTTTAGTAGTTGTTGGAAACTACGCTGCATTAGGCCTTCAAATTGGGTATGGGGTGTAGCGAGAGGGTGTGTTACACTCCAAGGTGTTCCCCAGGTTGCCTTTCCTGAGCTTCGATCTTCCGGCTCTCGTTTAGTAGTTCTTGGAAACTACACTGCATTAGGCCTTCAAATTGGGTATGGGGTGTAGAGAGAGGGTGTGTTACACTCCAAGGTGTTCCCCAGGTTGCCTTTCCTGAGCTTCGATATTCCGGCTCTCGTTTAGTAGTTGTCGGAAACTACGCTGCATTAGGCCTACAAATTGGGTATGGGGCGTAGAGAGAGGGTGTGTTACACTCCAAGGTGTTCCCCAGGTTGCCTTTCCTGAGCTTCGATATTCCGGCTCTCGTTTAGTAGTTGTCGGAAACTACGCTGCATTAGGCCTACAAATTGGGTATGGGGTGTAGAGAGAGGGTGTGTTACACTCCAAGGTGTTCCCCAGGTTGCCTTTCCTGAGCTTCGATCTTCATGCTCTCGTTTAGTAGTTGTCGGAAACTACGCTGCATTAGGCCTACAAATTGGGTATGGGGTGTAGAGAGAGGGTTTGTTACACTCCAAGGTGTTCCCCAGGTTGCCTTTCCTGAGCTTCGATCTTCCGGCTCTCGTTTAGTAGTTGTTGGAAACTACGCTGCATTAGGCCTTCAAATTGGGTATGGGGTGTAGCGAGAGGGTGTGTTACACTCCAAGGTGTTCCCCAGGTTGCCTTTCCTGAGCTTCGATCTTCCGGCTCTCGTTTAGTAGTTCTTGGAAACTACACTGCATTAGGCCTTCAAATTGGGTATGGGGTGTAGAGAGAGGGTGTGTTACACTCTAAGGTGTTCCCCAGGTTTCCTTGCCATTGCTTCGGTCTTCCGACTCTCGTTTAGTAGTTGTAGAAAAGTACACTGCATTAGGCCATACAAAATGGGTATGGGGTGGAGAGAGATGGTGTGTTACACTCCAAGGTGTTCCCCAGGTTGCCTTTCCTGAGCTTCTATCTTCAGGCTCTCATTAAATTGTGGTTAAATGGAACAACTGCATTTGGCGTACTAGTTGGTTTGGGGCCTACTATCGGTGTCTGCCACTCCTTGCTGTTCTCCTCCACTGAACAAAGCTGTGCCGCCTGTTTACTACGGTTGCCAATTTTGAACTGCATTTCGACTACTTACTGATTTGGCCCTACTCTCTGTGTCAGCCTCTCATTCCAGTTGTCCTCCACTGCAATGCCCCCTGGTTATTCCTGTGTTACCAATTTTGAACTGCATTTAGCCCACTTTCTTCTTTGGGCCTATATCTGTGTTTCCACTTCATCGTGCCCATTGCCCAGCCAGTGATAGATGAGTCTGCTGGTACATTGACCCATAACGCAACATTCCCCGTGCACGCTACACAACAACATTGTGACCCTGCTGAAAGTCAGGTTGCTCTTCCCGCATACCATACCACCTTACACGGGGACAAAGAGGAAGGTGCAGATGAAAGTGCAGGTTCCTTCATCAGGTGGGGGGAGGAATACTAGTTGGCGACGTCACTGGCACAGGGCCTCTCATAGTACGCAAAAGTGTTGCTGCCGGTGGGAGGCGCCCCCGCCGTGCAAACACACCGCTGTACTTTGAGGGGCCCTGTGCCAGTGCCAATGCCAACGAGTGGGCCCCCCCTGCTTGCTCAGGTTCACAGCACTTGCAAAGTTGAAATACTTACCTCTCCCTGCTCCACTGCCGTGACGTGGTCCAGATTTCCTGGGCCCACTAATTACTTGAACCAGCCCTACCCCCCACAACTTTAGCCAAATGACCCCCAATTTCAAATGCCTTCCAATTATTATAAGGTAAATTACGCTTGACAAGCTTCATTAAGAAGAATGGATGGTTTTGACATTAAAATGGCCACTCTAGGTGTTTTCCTGGCCCCCACTCACTGCCGACTATGCTGCCCCATTGACTTGCATTGGGTTTCGTGTTTCGGTCGATCCCGACTTTACGTCATAATCGGCCGATTTCACTCGACCCGACTTTGGACATAGTCGGGTTTCGCAAAACCCGGCTCGACTCTAAAAAGGTCAAGGTCGCTCAACTCTACTCCTGACATGTGCACAAACCTCATCATCAACTACAAAAAACGTCTGACTGCTGTGCTTGCCAACAAGGGTTTTGCCAACAAGTGTTAAGTCTTGTTTGCCAGAGGGTCCAAATACTTATTTCTCACTGCAAAATGCAAATAAATTTATATAATTTATACAATGTCATTTTCTGGATTTTATTTTTGATATTCTATTTCTCAATGTTAAAATTGACCTACCCTTAAAATTATACATTGTTCATGTCTTTGGCAGTGGGTAACTTTCAAAATCAGCAAGGGTTCAAATACTAATTTCCCCCACTGTACATGCAACCTGATATGTGGAGAGCGAGGTAAGAAGAAGCTGAGAAGGATGATGGAAGAAATTGAGTCACTCACTGTCTAGTACCGCCCACTGGACTCATGTATGCAAATTTAAAGGATTGCAATTAATAAAATGCTATTTTTAATGGAAATCTGATCAGCTCCTCATCCCGCCTGCAGATCAGATACCAGATTTTTTTAAAAACAATATTATAGAAATCTAAATGTAAATCTAAAATTGACATGATGTTAAAATATAGACATATACTTTAACACTGGTGCAGGTACGGACTGGGGCTGAAATTCCGCCCTGGCATTTGAAATCACACAGGTCCATGTCCTCGTCCCATGAACCAGATGGGATATATTACTAATATTACCCTGGATGGAACAAAGGGAGATTTACTATAAGACCAATATTTGTAATGATACCCGTGGCCTGCTGGGGTAAGTGATGGAGTCAGCAACTTTCTGCTCCATCCCAACTCTTAACAGTGTGGGTGTCTTGAGAACATCGATTCTGTTAACAACATAGCAGACAAGGCAGCCCACAACCAGACAGGCCCTTCTGGCATTTGCCAGAATTGCCAGATGGCCAGTCCGACCCTGCACTAGTGTTAAATATTTTAATATATTTGCCAATGAATAAATAGTGACAAAGAACAGTATTGTGTGATGTGTGATTTTACTAGAAAACCTTAACAAGATAAATATATGCTAATCAGTTGTAGGAATTTAAGAATCTAATTACCTTTTAATGAATAAGACACTTGAACTGCTAAATACCTTGATTGATAAACAGGACTGCACAGTTTTGCTAAAGGGCACAATTTGGATAATGTCCCCAAGGACACCATTTGTTTTAATTACTACTGAACTTTTGGCCTTTGAATGAGGCTACATCTTCACAGCAGACATTTTGGAACAAAAGAGCACCAAAGTTGTTTTTTTTATTGAGTGACCAATTTAGTTTCATTGAAATATTATGAGGGTAACTACAGTAGATCTTGAAAACTTGAAGGCAGAAATGCAGCAAGCTGAGCTAGCACAAAGACAAAAGGAGTAGCCATCTATATGGGCAAGCAGGTCATAGGAAATGATACCTTGATATTTGAGATATGTCTTATTCCAGAGAAATCCACGTTTTTCTTAATAAGTAAATGAGATGTTAAGATCTATGGGCTGGATATAAATCTCCCTGAGAATCTGCCTCTAGAGTTCGCGCTTGGAGGGAGCATCGCCGCAGGAGCATGGCCAGGTAAGAAGAAATCTTATATTTTTATTGAAAGCAGCACAGGGGCAGGATGGGAAACCCGGTAGCAGGATGGGAGACACGGTGGCAGGATGGGAGACACAGTGGCATGATGGGAGAAATGGTGGCATAATGGGAGACACAGTGGCATGATGGGAGACACGGTGGCATGATGGGAGAAATGGTGGCATGATGGGAGACACAGTAGCATGATGGGAGACACGGTGGCATGATGGGAGAAATGGTGGCATGATGGGAGACACAGTAGCATGATGGGAGACACGGTGGCAGAAAGGGAGACACGGTGGCATGATGGGAGAAATGGTGGCAGGAAGGGAGGCACGATGGCATGATGGGAGACACGGGGGCAGGAAGGGAGACACGGCATGATGGGAAACACGGTGGCAGGATGGGAGACACGGTGGCAGGATGGGAGACACAGTGGCAGGATGGAAGACTTGGTGGCAGGATGGGAGACACGGTGGCATGATGGGAGACACGGGAGCAGGATGGGAGACACGGTGGCATAATGGGAGATACGGGGGCAGGATGGGAGATTCGGGGAGCGATGGGAGACACGGGGCAGGATGGGAGAAACAGGGGTATGATGGGAGACACGGGGGCAGGATGGGAGAAACAGGGGTATGATGGGAGACACGGGGGCAGGATGGGAGACAGAGGGGCAGGATGGGAGACATGGGGCAGGATGGGAGACACAGGGGCAGGATGGGTGACACTGGCAGGATGGAAAATACAGGGGGAGGAGGGAGACACGGTGGCATGATGGGAGACACGGTGGCAGGATGGGAGACACGGTGGCAGGATGGGAGACACGGTGGCAGGATGGGAGAAACAGGGGGATGGGAAACATGGGGCAGGATGGGAGACACAGGGCAGGATGGGAGACACAGGGGTCAGGATGGAGACACAGGGGCAGGATGGGAGACACGGGGCAGGATGGAAGACATGGGGGCAGTATGGGAGACACGGGGCAGGATGGGAGACACAAGGGGCAGGATGGGAGACAGGGGGCAGGATGGAGACACGGGGCAGGATAGGAGACACGGTGGCAGGATGAGAGACACGATGGCAGGATGGGAGACAAGGGGGCAGGATGGGAGACAATGGGGCAGAATGGGAGACATGAGGGCAAGATGGGAGACACGGGGGCAGGATGGGAGACACGGGTGCAGGATGGGAGACATGGGGCAGGATGGGGGACACGGGTGGCAAGATGGAGACACGGAAAGAATGCAGACCCAGGGGAAGAATGGAGACACAGGGGGAATAATGGAGACACAAGGGGAAGAATGGAGACACAAGGGGCAGGATGGAGACACAAGGAACAGGATGGAGACACAGGAGGCAGGATCATAGGGCAGGATGGAGACACAGGGGGCAGGATGGAGACAGATGGGGCAGGATCATGGGACACATGGGGCAGGATCACGTGGCAGATGGGGCAGGATCACGGGGCAGATGTGGCAGGATCACAGGACAGATGGGGCAGGATCACGGGACAGATGGGGCAGGATCACGGGACAGATGGGGCAGGATCACAGGACAGATGGGGCAGGATCACGGGACAGATGGGGCAAGATCATGGGGCAGATGGGGCAGGATGGGACATCACATGGGGCAGAATGGATGAAAAAACAGTAATGTGTTCTGCAAGCTGTGCTCTAGCTGTGTTATTTCTCGCAGAGATGAGCCCTGGCTGGAAGAAGTGATGGCGGTCTGTGCTGGATGAAGATGAAAAGCAAAGATGAAGGACTTCACGTAGAGATGTCACTGGTGAGTCAGTGTCTTACCTGTACACTGACACTATACACTGTATACTATATACAGGGGTCCTGTGTACAGTGTCACCAGTGATCATTGTATTATCTTTACACTGACACTATATACAGAGCTCCTGTGTACAATGTCATTGATCACAGTATAACCTGTATAATATATACAGCGCTCATGTGTATAATGTCACTGTTGAGCACTGTTTTACCTGTACACTAATACTGTATACAGAACTCCTGTGTATAATGTCACCTAGATCACTTTCTTACCTGTACACTATACATTGTATACAGAGCTCCTGTGTAAAAAGTTGCCAGTGACCACTGTATTACCTGCACACTATACACTATATACAGAGCTCCTCTGTATAATGTCACTGGTGATCACTGTATTACCTGTACACTATATACAGAGCTCCTCTATATAATGTCACTGGTAATCACTGTAATACCTGTACACTGACACTATATACAGAGCTCCTGTGTGTAATGTCACCAGTGATCACTGTATTACCTGTACACTATACACTATATACAGAGCTCCTCTGTATAATGTCACTGGTGATCACTGTATTACCTGTACACTATATACAGAGCTCCTCTATATAATGTCACTGGTAATCAATGTAATACCTGTGCACTGACACTATATACAGAGCTCCTGTGTGTAATGTCACCAGTGATCACTGTATTACCTGTACACTATACACTATATACAGAGTTCCTCTGTATAATGTCACTGGTAATCACTGTATTACCTGTACACTATACACTATATACAGAGTTCCTCTGTATAATGTCACTGGTGATCACTGTATTACCTGTACACTATATACAGAGCTCCTCTGTATAAGGTCACTGGTAATCACTGTATTACCTGTACACTATACACTATATGCAGAGCTCCTCTGTATGTCACTGGTGATCACTGTATTACCTGTACACTATACACTATATACAGAGCTCATCTATATATTGTCACTGGTGATCACTGTATTACCTGTACACTGACACTATATACAGAGCTCCTGTGTATAATGTCACTGGTGATCACTGTATTACCTGTACACTGACACTGTATACAGAGCTCCTGTGTATAATGTCACCGGTAATCACTGTATTACCTGTACACAGACACTGCATACTAAGTACAGATCTCCTGTGTATAATGGCATTTATGGTGATTTAGTATTGTGTGGTTTTTTTTATTAATGATCAGTATTGTAGTATTCAGTCACTATGTGGTGGTAATATGTTGTCCGGCCATGGTGTGGCGGTATTTATTCCACTATGTGGTGGTAGTAATATGTGGTCTGGTCATGGTGTGGTGGTATTTGCTCCTTTTATGTGGTATTATTGGTCACCATGTGATGGTAATATGTGATCTGGACATGGTGCGGTGGTATTTATCCCTTGTATGTGATATTATTGGTGATTTTAAAAATTGAAAAAAAAAATACCTAAATTGTATTGGATATTTTAACCAATGATTAATAGGATAGAGTAGAGCTCGGCTGAAAGAGTATACCTTGTCGTGGAGGTGACAAAAATCTTTTGGCCAAAACAAAAGCTGCTGGCTATATGTGTGATTGGTGAGAAGTGGAGTTTTTTCAAGAGAGAGCGGTGGGGATAGTTTGAGGGGTGGAGCCTGGGCGGAGTCTCAAGGGGGACCCGAAAATTTTGCCAGTATGAGGCCCTGAAATTCCTAGTGGCAGCCCTATGCCTATATTTATTAAATATTGCACTATAAAACATTGCAACAAAACTGTAGTGTTCGAAATGAATAGGGAAAATGTGAATTTGGGTGGAAAATATTTTGGCATGGGAGGTCCCATTTGAAAGTTTGCACTAGGGCCCATAACTTTGTAGTTACGCCACTGGCTTCAGTCCTTGGGTTTTTCCATTTTTGAGTGTCGGTTTTTTGCTCCCCTTTTTCCCAGAGCCATAACTTTTTTATTTTTCCATTAATATGGCCACATGAGAGCTTGTTTTTAGCGGGATGAGTTGTATTTTTGAACAACACCATTGTTTTTGACATATAGTGTACTGGAAAATAGGAAAAAAATTCAAACTGCTGTGAAATTGCAAAAAAAGTTCCCAATTGTGTTTTTTTTATACCTTGTTCACGAAATGCTAAAACTTGCCAGCCATTATGATTCTCCAGGTCATTACGAGTTTGTAGATACCAAAAATGTATAGGTTCTTTTTAATTTAAGGCCTCTTTCACACTTCAGTCGGTACAGGTCCGTCGCAATGCGTCGGGCCGACGTACCGACGGATGTTGTGAAAGTTTTGCACGACGTGGGCAGCGGATGCTGCAGTTTTTCGACGCATCCGCTGCCTATTCTGCAGTCCGGGGAGGAGGGGGCGGAGTTTCAGCCGCGCATGCACGGTCGAAAATGACGGACGCGACGTCCCAAAAAATGTTACATTGAACTTTTTTTGTGACGACAGTCCGCCAAAACACGACAGATCCATCGCACGACGGACGTGACGTGTGGCAATCCGTCGCGATCCGTCGCTAATACAAGTTTATGAGCAAAAAACGCATCCTGCGAGCACACTTGCAGGATCCGTTTTTTGCCCAAAACGACGGATTGAGACGGATTGCAAAAAACGGAAGTGTGAAAGAGTGGCAAAAAATCTAAAGTTTCTAAAAAAAAGTCACCATTTTCCAAGACCCGTAGTGTCTCCATTTTTCGTGATCTGGGATGGGTGAGGGCTTGTTTTTTGCGCACCGATCTGAAATTTTTATTTATACCATTTTTGTGTGGATATGATCTTTTGATCACATGTTATTGCATTTTAATATAATGTTGTGGCTACCCAAAAAACGTAATTCTGGTGTTTTGATTTTTTTTTTCTCATTACGCCGTTTACCAAATATGTGTATTTTTTTATTGTTTTATTTCAAGTGGGGAGAATGGGAAGGTGATTTAAACCTATATTTTTTTATATTTTTAAGAACATTTTTTTTTTTTACTTTACACTTGCTTCAATAATCTCCATGGAAGACTGGAAGCTGCGACCATCCAATCCAATCGCTTGTGCTACATTTGAGTGGTGAAAAAAATCCAAAGTTTGGTTAAAACTTAGTTACCCGATGTTTACCCTGGTTACCATCCTAAAAAGTAAAAAAACAAACGCTACATACTTACCTTCCGCTGTCTGTCCTCGGCGCTCTGCTTCTCTGGTCTGGCTGTGAGCGCCGGGCAGCCAGAAAGCAGAGTGGTGACGTCACCGCTCTGCTTTCCGGCTGACCGACGCTCACAGCCAGAGCAGGAGGAGAGCAGAGCACAGCGCCAGGGGACAGACAGCGGTAGGTAAGTATGTAGTGTTTGTTTTTTTACTTTTAGGATGGTAACCAGGGTAAACATCGGGTTACTAAGCGCGGCCCTGCGCTTAGTTACCCGATGTTTACCCTGGTTACCAGCGAAGACATCGCTGAATCGGTGTCACACACGCCGATTCAGCGATGTCTACGGGGAGTCCAGCGACGAAATAAAGTTCTGGACTTTCTTCCCCGACCAGCGATCTCCCAGCAGGGGCCTGATCGCTGCTGCCTGTCACACTGGACGATATCGCTAGCGAGGACGCTGCAACGTCACGGATCGCTAGCGATATCGTCTAGTGTGACAGTACCTTTAGGGGCACATGTCAGCTAATGTCAGTTGACATGTGCAGGAAAAGTTGCGGGCTCAGAGCTGGAACCTGCAGAAAACGGGGGAGGCAACTTAGATATACCTATACGCCTAAGGTTGGAAAGGCGTTAAGCTCTTCCCAAGCCTCTGTCACTCCAGTTTTATGCTTAGTGCCAATCTACTTAACTGAGAACTCTTTTGCTTGAGGTCACATAGCATAGAGGCTATCAGTCTAGAAGGAGGAGTTGACGCTGGGCAAGGAATAGAACCAAAGTGATTGAGGCTTGGGAAGAGCTTCCACACACTAAAAGCACTTCAGCCTAATTTACATATCATTCAAAGGCTGACTTTTCAGTAATGGAGGAATGGACCGGCCATGTATAGGTATTGCTGGACTTGTCTTTGAAAGAGCTAGGTACGCATATAAATAGTTTAGGGAGGGGGGATCCTGCTGACAGACTTCCATTAAATGATCCTCATATCCTCGTATGGCTGATTATTATCCACAAACTTGGATCAGGATAGGTCTGCTTTGAGTCTGACATATCTCACACAAAGACCCATGAATTTCACAAATAGGTTCATGAAACTTTATGGGTCAGTATTACCAAGAAAGAAAATGGACACCTATGAACGTGTGAATGTTGCCTAATGCTTTTTTTCATTCTTAGGACATGACATGTAATGAAAAAGGAATATTCACCGTGTCGGGAGGAAAGATGATTTACAGTAAAGAACACCTTCTCTGCTTATTGTGGAAGGTGCCTACACGCCTTCAACAGCTGCCAGATGGCTGATTGTGCTACTGACAGATGTTCTTCTTGTCTCCAATGAGGATGTAGGAGTTCATACCTTGTGAAGCTTTCCACATTTTTTCATATTACACCCACAAACTTATCCCTGACCTGGCTGGAGTGTTCCTTATTCTTCATGATAAAGTTTAATCCCTAATGTTGTCAGACAAAACTCTGAGCCCTTCACAGAATAGCTGTAGGTTATACTAGGAATAATTACACATAGGTGGACATATAATATGCAAATTGCCTCTTCTGAGAAAAAGAGGACTTAAACTCTATAGCGCCACCTGTTGGAAGTAGCGATCCTACAAGTCACAATCAACCCTTTAACGAGTCGTGCAATATGACTTAGGATAAAAGCCAAATTAGTATCTCAATTCGCAGACATGGTGTTTCGGGCTGTTGGCCCTCGTCAGTGCGAAGCATGAGAACTGATTTGGCTAGGTGAGAGGCTCTGGACTGGGGTCTAAGGGGTATCGTTTCTCCTTGTGGAGAGTGACATACCATCTCTGGCTTGTCAAGGTACATATTATATTTCCCAGAGGAGCATTGCATGGCGAATAAGCCTCCTTACCTTGACAAGCCAGAGATGGTACGTCACTCTCCATAAGGAGAAACGATACCCCTTAGACCCCAGTCCAGAGCCTCTCACCTAGCCAAATCAGTTCTCAAGCTTCGGACTGACGAGGGCCAACAGCCCGAAACACCGTGTCTGCGAATTGAGATATTGATTTGGCTTTTATCCTAAGTCATATTGCACGACTCGTTAAAGGGTTGATTGTGACTTGTAGGATCACTACTTCCAACAAGTGGCGCTATAGAGTTTAAGTCCTCTTTTTCTCAGAAGAGGCAATTTGCATATTACATAGGTGGACAAAATTTACTAATTGTGTGACTTATGAAGACAAGTGGTCACTCAGAATTTTTAATTTAGGGGTCAGAATACAAATGCATGTCACAATTTTCAGATTTATATTTTTAAATAATTAGAAAACCATACAGTTGGAAATAAGTATTTAGTCAGCCACCAATTGTGCAAGTTCTCCAACTTAAAAAGATGAGAAAGGCCTGCAACTGACATCATAGGTAGACCACAACTATGAGAGCCACAATGAGGAAACAAATCCAGAAAATCACCTTGTCTGATTTGGCAAGATTTATTTTGCAAATGATGGTGGAAAATAAGTATTTGGTCATTAACAAAAGTTCATTTCATTGTTAGCAATGACAGGTCAAACGTTTTCTGTACGTCTTCACAAGGTTGGCCCACACTGTTGGTGGTATGTTGGCCCTTTCCCCCATGCAGACGTCACCGCTCTGCTTTCCGGCTGCCCGGCGCTCATAGCCAGAGCAGAGAAGCAGAGCGCCGGGGACAGACAGCGGTAGGTAAGTATGTAGTGGTTGTTTTTTTTTACTTTAACGATGGTAACCAGGGTAAACATCGGGTTACTAAGCGCGGCCCTGCGCTTAGTAACCCGATGTTTACCCTGGTTACCGGGGACCTCGGGATCGTTGGTCGCTGGAGTGCTGTCTGTGTGACAGCTCTCCAGCGACCAAACAGCGACGCTGCAGCGATCGACATCGTTGTCGGTATCGCTGCAGCGTCGCTTAGTGTGACGGTACCTCTAGAGGCAGAAACAGACATCCTCCGTTCTCCTGAAACAACAGTTAGTGTTCTCCATAGAACTTTATAAGCACCAACAGTCATCTCAGTAATGGGAAAATCTTTATTCATTGAAAACTGATTTTACCCCAAAGTTGGGAATTTTGAGTATAAAATATTAGTCTAGGAAGAGAAAGAAGCAGATTCCTCTGATAAGATATATTACAAAGTTTCATATTTTCACGTGTACCATGTATTTATTGAAACAACAGTTAATCTTTAAGGTCCTGAAAGGAAGCACTTGTCATTTACTTCATATACATTCTGGCTATAAGCGTTCTTCTGGAACAATATGGGATCATAAGGTATACTTGATGGACTTGGAGGTGCCGAGTGTTAGATGACCCGATAATGAAGACCTTTCATAAGGATAGGTCATCAATATCATTAGTCTGAACAATCCCTTTAAATTGCCCTTACACACAGTATGTACAGACTGGGGCATAGAGATAGAGGACCTTGCCCATGAGAGCTGACCATCTACAAGTGCGGAATTCCACATGTATCATGAGTAATGTTAGAGGACATTCATTGTGCTGTCTACTAGCCTCACTCATCATTTTAAGCATTTGCTAATATACTTTTTAGAGGAAATAAGGGAAGCATTGCAGGAAATCCTTTTACCTCCCCAAAGTGGTCAATACTTACAGTTTTATGTAGAAAGGAAATAATTAATTGAGTTAGAGAGGAAGGCAGCTGTATTTCCTGCTGCTCCGCATACAATAGAGTCCACCAGCGGTGTGAAGAGCTCAGGCCTCCACAATGGCAGCAATGGAACAGTGTGTGCTCCTCTGACATCCTAGAAGGGCGATGCTGGAAATGGGAGTCTGGTCTTGAGTCTATGAGCAGTAGATTAAAACACAGACTGGTGTGAATACACTTCAGGATGAGTTTAGCAGATTGATGAATTTTTGGGGGTGAATTTTGTATGACTTTGCTTATTCTGGGGTTAGGAGTCCAGTGGGCAGTACTGCTTGATGATAGACATTGTTCCTTGTGTGTGCATCCAAGCACAAAGTAGAACCGTCCACTCGACTCCAAAGCCCACAACAAGCAGAGACTTAAATTCATAAAATACAAGCGAAACCTTATCATTCCCAATAAAAATATTCATCATTCTGCTCAGTCCCATCTGCAATACAACAGTGTATTTTCATTGTGACTGGATACTTAGAAGCTCTTGGACCCCAGTGCAAATCTGTAACAGGGCCCCATCTACCATTTATAGAGCCTATGCAGCAGAAGGCCAGCGGCACCGGGGTATGAATGGGACTTCTACCTCTGCTCCCTTTATATCGAGCCCTATGATAGCAGGTTGTGCATGGTTATATCAATATCAACGCAAGGATTCCTGCACAGGGCACATACAGTACAGACCAAAAGTTTGGACACACCTTCTCATTTAAAGATTTTTCTGTGTTTTCATGACTATGAAAATTGTACATTCACACTGAAGGCATCAAAACTATGAATTAACACATGTGGAATTATATACTTAACGAAAAAGTGCGAAACGACTGAAATTATGTCTTATATTCTAGGTTCTTCAAAGTAGCCACCTTTTGCTTTGATGACTGCTTTGCACACTCTTTGCATTCTCTTGATGAGCTTCAAGAGGTAGTCACCGGGAATGGTCTTCCAACAATCTTGAAGGAGTTCCCAGAGATGCTTAGCACTTGTTGGCCCCTTTGCCTTTACTCTGCAGTCCCGCTCACCCCAAACCATCTCGATTGGGTTCAGGTCTGGTGACTGTGGAGGCCAGATCATCTGGTGTAGCACCACATCACTCTCTCTCTCTTGGTCAAATAGCCCTTACACAGCCTGGAGGTGTGTTTGGGGTCATTGTCCTGTTGAAAAATAAATGATGGTCCAACTAAACGCAAACTGGATGGAATAGCATGCCGCTGCAAGATGCTGTGGTAGCCATGCTGGTTCAGTATACCTTCAATTTTGAATAAATCCCCAACAGTGTCACTAGCAAAGCACCCCCACACCATCACACCTCCTCCTCCATGCTTCACGGTGGGAACCAGGCATGTAGAGTCCATCCGTTCACCTTTTCTGTGTCGCACAAAGACACGGTGGTTGGAACCAAAGATCTCAAATTTGGACTCATCAGACCAAAGAACAGATTTCCACTGGTCTAATGTCCATTCCTTGTGTTCTTAAGCTCAAACAAGTCTCTTCTGCTTGTTGCCTGTCTTTAGCAGTGGTTTCCTAGCAGCTATTTTACCATGAAGGCCTGCTACACAAAGTCTCCTCTTAACAGTTGTTGTAGAGATGTGTCTGCTGCTAGAACTCTGTGTGGCATTGACCATGCCTCTAATCTGAGCTGCTGTTAACCTGCGATTTCTGAGGCTGGTGACTTGGATAAACTTATCCTCAGAAGCAGAGGTGACTCTTGGTCTTCCTTTCCTGGGGCGGTCCTCATGTGAGCCAGTTTCTTTACAGCGCTTGATGGTTTTTGCCACTGCACTTGGGGACACTTTCAAAGGTTTTTTTAAAGTAATGATGGCCACTCGTTTTTCGTTACTTAGCTGCTTTTTTCTTGCCATAATACAAATTCTAACAGTCTATTCAGTAAGACTATCAGCTGTGTATCCACCAGACTTCTGCACAACACAACTAATGGTCCCAACCCCATTTATAAGGCAAGAAATCCCACTTATTAAACCTGACAGGGCACACCTGTGAAGTGAAAACCATTCCCGGTGACTACCTCTTGAAGCTCATCAAGAGAATGCCAAGAGTGTGCAAAGCAGTCATCAAAGCAAAAGGTGGCTACTTTGAAGAGTCTAGAATATAAGACATATTTTCAGTTGTTTCACACTTTTCTGTAAAGTATATAATTCCATATGTGTTAATTCATAGTTTTGATGCCTTCAGTGTGAATGTACAATTTTCATAGTCATGAAAATACAGAAAAATCTTTAAATGAGAAGGTGTGTCCAAACTTTTGGTCTGTACTGTACATGGAAGAAATCTGTACCGCACTGCATGGAGTACATGGCTCCCTGAGGCCACGTGCACATGTTCAGAATTTGGTCAATATTTTACCTCAGTATTTGTAAGTGGGTGATAAATACAGACGTGGTGATGTGTTTCTATTATACTTTCCCTCTGATCGTTCCACTCCTGGTTTTGGTTTACAAATACTGAGGTACAAAACTCACCAAATACTGAAAGAGAACCTGTCACATCACTTGTAGCATCTAAACTGTCCCCAGTGTGTTGTTAGTGATGCAATGTGCATCACTAAAACGTTTTTTTTCATTGAAAATGGAGCAGTAATCCTCAGCAAAAAGCACATTATATCTTACCTGGTCATTTAGTCGTAGGGGAGTGCTTCATTGCATTCAGTCAGGGTTGTCGCCACCCACGCAATTTGAATAATGTTCATGGGCTTGCGCAGTGTGTATCAGGGGAGCCGCGCTTGCGCAGTGTGTATTGGAGGAGCCGCACTTGCGCAGTGTGTATTGGGTGAGCCGCGCTTGCGCAGTGTGTATTGGGGGAACCGCGCTTGTGCAGTGTGTATTGGAGGAGCCATCCTTGCGCAGTGTGTATTGGAGGACCCGCGCTTGCGCAGTGTGTATTGGAGGAGCAGCGCTTGTGCAGCGTGTATTGGGTGAGCCGCGCTTGTGCAGCGTGTATTGGGTGAGCCGCGCTTGTGCAGCGTGTATTGGGGGAGCGGCGCTTGCACAGTGTGTATTGGGGAGCCGCCCTTTCATAGTGTGTATTGGAGGACCCGCGCTTGCGCAGTGTGTATTGGGGGAGCCGCGCTTGCGCAGCGTGTATTGGGGAGCCGCGCTTGCGCAGCGTGTATTGGGAGAGCCGCGCTTGTGCAGCGTGTAATGGGGAAGCGGCGCTTGCGCAGTGTGTATTGGGGGAACCGCGCTTGTGCAGTGTGTATTGGAGGAGCCATCCTTGCGCAGTGTGTATTGGAGGACCCGCGCTTGCGCAGTGTGTATTGGAGGAGCAGCGCTTGTGCAGCGTGTATTGGGTGAGCCGCGCTTGTGCAGCGTGTATTGGGGGAGCGGCGCTTGCACAGTGTGTATTGGGGAGCCGCCCTTTCATAGTGTGTATTGGAGGACCCGCGCTTGCGCAGTGTGTATTTGAGGAGCCGCGCTTGCGCAGTGTGTATTGGGGGAGCCGCGCTTGCGCAGCGTGTATTGGGGAGCCGCGCTTGCGCAGCGTGTATTGGGAGAGCCGCGCTTGTGCAGCGTGTAATGGGGAAGCGGCGCTTGCGCAGTGTGTAGTGGGGAGCCACCCTTTCACAGTGTGTATTGGAGGACCCGCACTTGCGCAGTGTGTATTGGAGGACCCGCGCTTGCGCAGTTTGTATTGGAGGAGCCGCGCTTGCGCAGTGTGTATTGGGGGAGCCGCACTTGCGCAGCATGTATTGGGGAGCCGCACTTGTGCAGTGTGTTTTGGAGGAGCTGCGCTTGCACAGTGTGTATTGGAGGAGCCGCCCTTGCGCAGTGTCTATTGGAGGAGCAGCGCTTGTGCAGTGTGTATTGGGTGAGCCGCGCTTGGACAGTGTGTATTAGGGGAGCGGCGCTTACAGTGTGTATTGGGGAGCCGCCCGTTCAGTGTGTATTGGAGGACCCGCATTTGCGCAATGTGTATTGGAGGAGCTGCGCTTGCGCAGTGTGTATTGGGGGAGCCGCGCTTGCGCAGCATGTATTGGGGGAGCCGCGCTTGCACAGTGTGTATTGGGGGAGCCGCGCTTGTGCAGTGTGTATTGGAGGACCCGCGCTTGCGCAGTGTGTATTGGGGGAGCCACGCTTGCGCAGCGTGTATTGGGGGAGCCGCGCTGGCGCAGCGTGCATTGAGGGAGCTGCGCTTGCGCAGTGGCGATTGACGAGCAGAACATGTGCTGAGACATTGTTCACTGACTATGTATGCATGCGCCAGAGCCAGTGAAGAAGGGAACTAGTCTCAACTTCAGTGTGCACAAGTGGGGAGCCGCTCATCATGGCACATGCACGGCTCGATGATCGACACTGCGCAAGTGCTGCTCTCCAATACACACTGTGCAAACGTGATATTACAAGTGACGTCAGTGCAAAATCGGGAACATAATTCAAATTGCGTGGGCGGCAACAACCCTGACTGAACTGTTGTGAATTCTGCTCTTGGGCTCCTTCCGGTGGTTGTTGATGGTAATGCAGTTGTTCCTGAGCAGCAGTCTTGGACAGGTGTTTCGGCTAATTGCAATTCTGACTGGGGTATTTAGCTGTGCAGGACTCATTAGTCCTTGCCAGTAGTCAATGTTCCTTTGGAAGTGTTGGTCCTCTGCCTGGCCTCTCCTGCTTGCTGCCAATTCAGCAAAGATAAGTGTGCCACTACAAGGACAGCAAGCAGAACCTCTGAGCATGTGTGTCCAGGAGCAGCCCACAGTGTGTTACTACAAGGACCAGCAGCAGAACCTCTGTGCATGTGTGTCCAGGAGCAGCCCACAGTGTGCCACTACAAGGACAGCAAGCAGAACCTCTGAGCATGTGTGTCCAGGAGCAGTCCACAGTGTGCCACAAGGACCAGCAGCAGAACCTCTGAGCATGTGTGTCCAGGAGCAGCCCACAGTGTGCCACTACAAGTACAGCAAGCAGAACCTCTGAGCATGTGTGTCCAGGAGCAGCCCACAGTGTGCCACTACAAGGACAACAAGCAGAACCTCTGTGCATGTGTGTCCAGGAGTAGCCCACAGTGTGCCACTACAAGGACCAGCAGCAGAACCTCTGAGCATGTGTGTCCAGGAGCAGCCCACAGTGTGCCACTACAAGGACCAGCAGCAGAACCTCTGTGCATGTGTGTCCAGGAGTAGCCCACAGTGTGCCACTACAAGGACAGCAAGCAGAACCTCTGTGCATGTGTGTCCAGGAGCAGCCCACAGTGTGCCACTACAAGGACCAGCAGCAGAACCTCTGTGCATGTGTGTCCAGGAGCAGCCCACAGTGTGCCACTACAAGGACAGCAAGCAGAACCTCTGAGCATGTGTGTCCAGGAGCAGCCCACAGCGTGCCACTACAAGGACCAGCAGCAGAACCTCTGTGCATGTGTGTCCAGGAGTAGCCCACAGTCTGCCACTACAAGGACCAGCAGCAGAACCTCTGTGCATGTGTGTCCAGGAGCAGCCCACAGTGTGCCACTACAAGGACCAGCAGCAGAACCTCTGTGCATGTGTGTCCAGGAGTAGCCCACAGTGTGCCACTACAAGGACCAGCAGCAGAACCTCTGTGCATGTGTGTCCAGGAGCAGCCCACAGTGTGCCACTACAAGGACCAGCAGCAGAACCTCTGTGCATGTGTGTCCAGGAGTAGCCCACAGTGTGCCACTACAAGGACCAGCAGCAGAACCTCTGTGCATGTGTGTCCAGGAGCAGCCCACAGTCTGCCACCTACAAGGACCAGCAGCAGAACCTCTGTGCATGTGTGTCCAGGAGTAGCCCACAGTGTGCCACTACAAGGACCAGCAGCAGAACCTCTGTGCATGTGTGTCCAGGAGCAGCCCACAGTGTGCCACTACAAGGACAGCAAGCAGAACCTCTGAGCATGTGTGTCCAGGAGCAGCCCACAGTGTGCCACTACAAGGACCAGCAGCAGAACCTCTGTGCATGTGTGTCCAGGAGTAGCCCATAGTGTGCTACTACAAGGACCAGCAGCAGAACCTCTGTGCATGTGTGTCCAGGAGTAGCCCATAGTGTGCCACTACAAGGACCAGCAGCAGAACCTCTGAGCATGTGTGTCCAGGAGCAGCCCACAGTGTGCCACTACAAGGACCAGCAGCAGAACCTCTGTGCATGTGTGTCCAGGAGCAGCCCACAGTGTGCCACTACAAGGACAGCAAGCAGAACCTCTGAGCATGTGTGTCCAGGAGCAGTCCACAGTGTGCCACAAGGACCAGCAGCAGAACCTCTGAGCATGTGTGTCCAGGAGCAGCCCACAGTGTGCCACTACAAGGACCAGCAGCAGAACCTCTGTGCATGAGTGTCCAGGAGTAGCCCACAGTGTGCCACTACAAGGACCAGCAGCAGAACCTCTGTGCATGTGTGTCCAGGAGTAGCCCACAGTGTGCCACTACAAGGACCAGCAGCAGAACCTCTGTGCATGTGTGTCCAGGAGCAGCCCACAGTGTGCCACTACAAGGACCAGCAGCAGAACCTCTGTGCATGTGTGTCCAGGAGCAGCCCACAGTGTGCCACTACAAGGACCAGCAGCAGAACCTCTGTGCATGTGTGTCCAGGAGTAGCCCACAGTGTGCCACTACAAGGACCAGCAGCAGAACCTCTGTGCATGTGTGTCCAGGAGCAGCCCACAGTGTGCCACTACAAGGACAGCAAGCAGAACCTCTGAGCATGTGTGTCCAGGAGCAGCCCACAGTGTGCCACTACAAGGACCAGCAGCAGAACCTCTGTGCATGTGTGTCCAGGAGTAGCCCATAGTGTGCTACTACAAGGACCAGCAGCAGAACCTCTGTGCATGTGTGTCCAGGAGTAGCCCATAGTGTGCCACTACAAGGACCAGCAGCAGAACCTCTGAGCATGTGTGTCCAGGAGCAGCCCACAGTGTGCCACTACAAGGACCAGCAGCAGAACCTCTGTGCATGTGTGTCCAGGAGCAGCCCACAGTGTGCCACTACAAGGATAGCAAGCAGAACCTCTGAGCATGTGTGTCCAGGACCAGTCCACAGTGTGCCACAAGGACCAGCAGCAGAACCTCTGAGCATGTGTGTCCAGGAGCAGCCCACAGTGTGCCACTACAAGGACCAGCAGCAGAACCTCTGTGCATGAGTGTCCAGGAGTAGCCCACAGTGTGCCACTACAAGGACCAGCAGCAGAACCTCTGTGCATGTGTGTCCAGGAGTAGCCCACAGTGTGCCACTACAAGGACCAGCAGCAGAACCTCTGTGCATGTGTGTCCAGGAGCAGCCCACAGTGTGCCACTACAAGGACCAGCAGCAGAACCTCTGTGCATGTGTGTCCAGGAGCAGCCCACAGTGTGCCACTACAAGGACAGCAAGCAGAACCTCTGAGCATGTGTGTCCAGGAGCAGCCCACAGTGTGCCACTACAAGGACCAGCAGCAGAACCTCTGTGCATGTGTGTCCAGGAGCAGCCCACAGTGTGCCACTACAAGGACCAGCAGCAGAACCTCTGTGCATGTGTGTCCAGGAGCAGCCCACAGTGTGCCACTACAAGGACAGCAAGCAGAACCTCTGAGCATGTGTGTCCAGGAGTAGCCCACAGTGTGCCACTACAAGGACCAGCAGCAGAACCTCTGTGCATGTGTGTCCAGGAGTAGCCCACAGTGTGCCACTACAAGGACCAGCAGCAGAACCTCTGTGCATGTGTGTCCAGGAGCAGCCCACAGTGTGCCACTACAAGGACAGCAAGCAGAACCTCTGAGCATGTGTGTCCAGGAGCAGCCCACAGTGTGCCACTACAAGGACAGCAAGCAGAACCTCTGAGCATGTGTGTCCAGGAGCAGCCCACAGTGTGCCACTACAAGGACAGCAAGCAGAACCTCTGTGCATGTGTGTCCAGGAGCAGCCCACAGTGTGCCACTACAAGGACCAGCAGCAGAACCTCTGTGCATGTGTGTCCAGGAGCAGCCCACAGTGTGCCACTACAAGGACCAGCAGCAGAACCTCTGTGCATGTGTGTCCAGGAGCAGCCCACAGTGTGCCACTACAAGGACAGCAAGCAGAACCTCTGAGCATGTGTGTCCAGGAGCAGCCCACAGTGTGCCACTACAAGGACAGCAAGCAGAACCTCTGTGCATGTGTGTCCAGGAGCAGCCCACAGTGTGCCACTACAAGGACCAGCAGCAGAACCTCTGTGCATGTGTGTCCAGGAGCAGCCCACAGTGTGCCACTACAAGGACCAGCAGCAGAACCTCTGTGCATGTGTGTCCAGGAGCAGCCCACAGTGTGCCACTACAAGGACCAGCAGCAGAACCTCTGTGCATGTGTGTCCAGGAGCAGCCCACAGTGTGCCACTACAAGGACCAGCAGCAGAACCTCTGTGCATGTGTGTCCAGGAGCAGCCCACAGTGTGCCACTACAAGGACAGCAAGCAGAACCTCTGAGCATGTGTGTCCAGGAGCAGCCCACAGTGTGCCACTACAAGGACCAGCAGCAGAACCTCTGTGCATGTGTGTCCAGGAGCAGCCCACAGTGTGCCACTACAAGGACAGCAAGCAGAACCTCTGTGCATGTGTGTCCAGGAGCAGCCCACAGTGTGCCACTACAAGGACCAGCAGCAGAACCTCTGTGCATGTGTGTCCAGGAGCAGCCCACAGTGTGCCACTACAAGGACAGCAAGCAGAACCTCTGAGCATGTGTGTCCAGGAGCAGCCCACAGTGTGCCACTACAAGGACAGCAAGCAGAACCTCTGAGCATGTGTGTCCAGGAGCAGCCCACAGTGTGCCACTACAAGGACAGCAAGCAGAACCTCTGAGCATGTGTGTCCAGGAGCAGCCCACAGTGTGCCACTACAAGGACAGCAAGCAGAACCTCTGTGCATGTGTGTCCAGGAGCAGCCCACAGTGTGCCACTACAAGGACCAGCAGCAGAACCTCTGTGCATGTGTGTCCAGGAGCAGCCCACAGTGTGCCACTACAAGGACCAGCAGCAGAACCTCTGTGCATGTGTGTCCAGGAGCAGCCCACAGTGTGCCACTACAAGGACAGCAAGCAGAACCTCTGTGCATGTGTGTCCAGGAGTAGCCCACAGTGTGCCACTACAAGGACCAGCAGCAGAACCTCTGTGCATGTGTGTCCAGGAGCAGCCCACAGTGTGCCACTACAAGGACAGCAAGCAGAACCTCTGAGCATGTGTGTCCAGGAGCAGCCCACAGTGTGCCACTACAAGGACAGCAAGCAGAACCTCTGTGCATGTGTGTCCAGGAGCAGCCCACAGTGTGCCACTACAAGGACCAGCAGCAGAACCTCTGTGCATGTGTGTCCAGGAGCAGCCCACAGTGTGCCACTACAAGGACCAGCAGCAGAACCTCTGTGCATGTGTGTCCAGGAGCAGCCCACAGTGTGCCACTACAAGGACAGCAAGCAGAACCTCTGTGCATGTGTGTCCAGGAGTAGCCCACAGTGTGCCACTACAAGGACCAGCAGCAGAACCTCTGTGCATGTGTGTCCAGGAGCAGCCCACAGTGTGCCACTACAAGGACAGCAAGCAGAACCTCTGAGCATGTGTGTCCAGGAGCAGCCCACAGTGTGCCACTACAAGGACAGCAAGCAGAACCTCTGTGCATGTGTGTCCAGGAGCAGCCCACAGTGTGCCACTACAAGGACCAGCAGCAGAACCTCTGTGCATGTGTGTCCAGGAGCAGCCCACAGTGTGCCACTACAAGGACCAGCAGCAGAACCTCTGTGCATGTGTGTCCAGGAGCAGCCCACAGTGTGCCACTACAAGGACCAGCAGCAGAACCTCTGAGCATGTGTGTCCAGGAGCAGCCCACAGTGTGCCACTACAAGGACCAGCAGCAGAACCTCTGAGCATGTGTGTCCAGGAGCAGCCCACAGTGTGCCACTACAAGGACCAGCAGCAGAACCTCTGAGCATGTGTGTCCAGGAGCAGCCCACAGTGTGCCACTACAAGGACCAGCAGCAGAACCTCTGTGCATGTGTGTCCAGGAGCAGCCCACAGTGTGCCACTACAAGGACCAGCAGCAGAACCTCTGAGCATGTGTGTCCAGGAGCAGCCCACAGTGTGCCACAAGGACCAGCAGCAGAACCTCTGAGCATGTGTGTCCAGGAGCAGCCCACAGTGTTACTACAAGGACCAGCAGCAGAACCTCTGTGCATGTGTGTCCAGGAGCAGCCCACAGTGTGCCACTACAAGGACAGCAAGCAGAACCTCTGAGCATGTGTGTCGTTTCCACCGATCGCGCAGAATCACTTCCGCTCTGCTCGGGACTGGCAGCAAGGGGTTAATCGCGCTCCCTCTGGAGCTTATTGGGACAGCGCTGGTGACGTCATCGCACGCGCGTCTCCGCCCCCGTTTTGCGGTGTTGTGCGTGGCGGGCACGTGCACGGAGCAGCGGGAGCGCGCAGTGAGAGGTGTGAGGGACTGAATAGAGGCAGACGGCGGCGCCGGCTACGAGCGAGAAGTGTGTGGAGTAACGCCGGGGAGGATTTATCGGAGCGGCGGAGAGGACCGAGCACGGAGGCCGGAAGGGTCGGGTGAGCGCTGATATACAGGCGCCGGCTAGAAGTTGTGTGTATCCCGGAGGGAGGGACTTTACCTCTGTGCAGGCCTGGAGGGAGCAGCGGACTCTGGGGCAGCTCCTACAGCAGAGCGCTCGGCCAGGCTTCTGTTTTGTTGTAGTAGGGTGACGCACTGTATGGCGGCATTACTGCCGGGCACAGGGCCACTCACAGGACTGGCCGCAGGTGAGGCTGGTGGCAAGCCATTAACCCCTTGTGGCCCCGCGTTTGGCCGCAGTGTCTGCACCGACATTTATCGCACACAGATGCTGGCGCGTGTTGCTGTTGGTTACTCGTTATGTGGTGGACATACTTATGGGATTTAGCTGTTGAGAACCGCACTGAGTGATAGAACATGAGGGCCACGGCCTGTGTTATATTTGTCTTATCCATCTTAAGAATAAATTCGACCTTTGTGCCCATTCTTTTCCCCACTAAAATAGATGACGACACTTAATTTAGCGTATAGCGCCGTCATACTCCACAGCGCGGTACAGACATCACGTCCCTTGTGCTGATCAGTGTCAGTCTCAGGACCTCTATGAGGTGGGTATCTAGCCATTGGCATGTACCTGGATGATACAAGAGTAAAGCTCGGCGTGCCCCTGGACCGCGCTCTAGATGGCTCTGCCCTGTGCAGGTGAACAGGGTGCAGGCCCAGCCACTACCTGGTCAGGAGTCGCATTATGCCCGGAGCCCATCCACTACCTGGTCAGGAGTCGCATTATGCCCGGAGCCCATCCACTACCTGGTCAGGAGTCGCATTATGCCCGGAGCCCAGCCACTACCTGGTCAGGAGTCGCATTATGCCCGGAGCCCATCCACTACCTGGTCAGGAGTCGCATTATGCCCGGAGCCCATCCACTACCTGGTCAGGAGTCGCATTATGCCCGGAGCCCAGCCACTACCTGGTCAGGAGTCGCATTATGCCCGGAGCCCATCCACTACCTGGTCAGGAGTCGCATTATGCCCGGAGCCCATCCACTACCTGGTCAGGAGTCGCATTATGCCCGGAGCCCATCCACTACCTGGTCAGGAGTCGCATTATGCCCGGAGCCCATCCACTACCTGGTCAGGAGTCGCATTATGCCCGGAGCCCATCCACTACCTGGTCAGGAGTCGCATTATGCCCGGAGCCCAGCCACTACCTGGTCAGGAGTCGCATTATGCCCGGAGCCCAGCCACTACCTGGTCAGGAGTCGCATTATGCCCGGAGCCCAGCCACTACCTGGTCAGGAGTCGCATTATGCCCGGAGCCCAGCCACTACCTGGTCAGGAGTCGCATTATGCCCGGAGCCCAGCCACTACCTGGTCAGGAGTCGCATTATGCCCGGAGCCCAGCCACTACCTGGTCAGGAGTCGCATTATGCCCGGAGCCCAGCCACTACCTGGTCAGGAGTCGCATTATGCCCGGAGCCCAGCCACTACCTGGTCAGGAGTCGCATTATGCCCGGAGCCCAGCCACTACCTGGTCAGGAGTCGCATTATGCCCGGAGCCCAGCCACTACCTGGTCAGGAGTCGCATTATGCCCGGAGCCCAGCCACTACCTGGTCAGGAGTCGCATTATGCCCGGAGCCCAGCCACTACCTGGTCAGGAGTCGCATTATGCCCGGAGCCCATCCACTACCTGGTCAGGAGTCGCATTATGCCCGGAGCCCATCCACTACCTGGTCAGGAGTCGCATTATGCCCGGAGCTCATCCACTAACTGGTCAGGAGTCGCATTATGCCCGGAGCCCAGCCACTACCTGGTCAGGAGTCGCATTATGCCCGGAGCCCAGCCACTACCTGGTCAGGAGTCGCATTATGCCCGGAGCCCATCCACTACCTGGTCAGGAGTCGCATTATGCCCGGAGCCCATCCACTACCTGGTCAGGAGTCGCATTATGCCCGGAGCCCATCCACTACCTGGTCAGGAGTCGCATTATGCCCGGAGCCCATCCACTACCTGGTCAGGAGTCGCATTATGCCCGGAGCCCATCCACTACCTGGTCAGGAGTCGCATTATGCCCGGAGCCCAGCCACTACCTGGTCAGGAGTCGCATTATGCCCGGAGCCCAGCCACTACCTGGTCAGGAGTCGCATTATGCCCGGAGCCCATCCACTACCTGGTCAGGAGTCGCATTATGCCCGGAGCCCATCCACTACCTGGTCAGGAGTCGCATTATGCCCGGAGCCCATCCACTACCTGGTCAGGAGTCGCATTATGCCCGGAGCCCATCCACTACCTGGTCAGGAGTCGCATTATGCCCGGAGCCCATCCACTACCTGGTCAGGAGTCGCATTATGCCCGGAGCCCAGCCACTACCTGGTCAGGAGTCGCATTATGCCCGGAGCCCAGCCACTACCTGGTCAGGAGTCGCATTATGCCCGGAGCCCAGCCACTACCTGGTCAGGAGTCGCATTATGCCCGGAGCCCAGCCACTACCTGGTCAGGAGTCGCATTATGCCCGGAGCCCAGCCACTACCTGGTCAGGAGTCGCATTATGCCCGGAGCCCAGCCACTACCTGGTCAGGAGTCGCATTATGCCCGGAGCCCAGCCACTACCTGGTCAGGAGTCGCATTATGCCCGGAGCCCAGCCACTACCTGGTCAGGAGTCGCATTATGCCCGGAGCCCAGCCACTACCTGGTCAGGAGTCGCATTATGCCCGGAGCCCAGCCACTACCTGGTCAGGAGTCGCATTATGCCCGGAGCCCAGCCACTACCTGGTCAGGAGTCGCATTATGCCCGGAGCCCAGCCACTACCTGGTCAGGAGTCGCATTATGCCCGGAGCCCATCCACTACCTGGTCAGGAGTCGCATTATGCCCGGAGCCCATCCACTACCTGGTCAGGAGTCGCATTATGCCCGGAGCTCATCCACTAACTGGTCAGGAGTCGCATTATGCCCGGAGCCCAGCCACTACCTGGTCAGGAGTCGCATTATGCCCGGAGCCCAGCCACTACCTGGTCAGGAGTCGCATTATGCCCGGAGCCCATCCACTACCTGGTCAGGAGTCGCATTATGCCCGGAGCCCATCCACTACCTGGTCAGGAGTCGCATTATGCCCGGAGCCCATCCACTACCTGGTCAGGAGTCGCATTATGCCCGGAGCCCATCCACTACCTGGTCAGGAGTCGCATTATGCCCGGAGCCCATCCACTACCTGGTCAGGAGTCGCATTATGCCCGGAGCCCAGCCACTACCTGGTCAGGAGTCGCATTATGCCCGGAGCCCAGCCACTACCTGGTCAGGAGTCGCATTATGCCCGGAGCCCATCCACTACCTGGTCAGGAGTCGCATTATGCCCGGAGCCCATCCACTACCTGGTCAGGAGTCGCATTATGCCCGGAGCCCATCCACTACCTGGTCAGGAGTCGCATTATGCCCGGAGCCCATCCACTACCTGGTCAGGAGTCGCATTATGCCCGGAGCCCATCCACTACCTGGTCAGGAGTCGCATTATGCCCGGAGCCCAGCCACTACCTGGTCAGGAGTCGCATTATGCCCGGAGCCCAGCCACTACCTGGTCAGGAGTCGCATTATGCCCGGAGCCCAGCCACTACCTGGTCAGGAGTCGCATTATGCCCGGAGCCCAGCCACTACCTGGTCAGGAGTCGCATTATGCCCGGAGCCCAGCCACTACCTGGTCAGGAGTCGCATTATGCCCGGAGCCCAGCCACTACCTGGTCAGGAGTCGCATTATGCCCGGAGCCCAGCCACTACCTGGTCAGGAGTCGCATTATGCCCGGAGCCCAGCCACTACCTGGTCAGGAGTCGCATTATGCCCGGAGCCCAGCCACTACCTGGTCAGGAGTCGCATTATGCCCGGAGCCCAGCCACTACCTGGTCAGGAGTCGCATTATGCCCGGAGCCCAGCCACTACCTGGTCAGGAGTCGCATTATGCCCGGAGCCCAGCCACTACCTGGTCAGGAGTCGCATTATGCCCGGAGCCCAGCCACTACCTGGTCAGGAGTCGCATTATGCCCGGAGCCCAGCCACTACCTGGTCAGGAGTCGCATTATGCCCGGAGCCCATCCACTACCTGGTCAGGAGTCGCATTATGCCCGGAGCTCATCCACTAACTGGTCAGGAGTCGCATTATGCCCGGAGCCCAGCCACTACCTGGTCAGGAGTCGCATTATGCCCGGAGCCCAGCCACTACCTGGTCAGGAGTCGCATTATGCCCGGAGCCCATCCACTACCTGGTCAGGAGTCGCATTATGCCCGGAGCCCATCCACTACCTGGTCAGGAGTCGCATTATGCCCGGAGCCCATCCACTACCTGGTCAGGAGTCGCATTATGCCCGGAGCCCATCCACTACCTGGTCAGGAGTCGCATTATGCCCGGAGCCCATCCACTACCTGGTCAGGAGTCGCATTATGCCCGGAGCCCAGCCACTACCTGGTCAGGAGTCGCATTATGCCCGGAGCCCAGCCACTACCTGGTCAGGAGTCGCATTATGCCCGGAGCCCATCCACTACCTGGTCAGGAGTCGCATTATGCCCGGAGCCCATCCACTACCTGGTCAGGAGTCGCATTATGCCCGGAGCCCATCCACTACCTGGTCAGGAGTCGCATTATGCCCGGAGCCCATCCACTACCTGGTCAGGAGTCGCATTATGCCCGGAGCCCATCCACTACCTGGTCAGGAGTCGCATTATGCCCGGAGCCCAGCCACTACCTGGTCAGGAGTCGCATTATGCCCGGAGCCCAGCCACTACCTGGTCAGGAGTCGCATTATGCCCGGAGCCCAGCCACTACCTGGTCAGGAGTCGCATTATGCCCGGAGCCCAGCCACTACCTGGTCAGGAGTCGCATTATGCCCGGAGCCCAGCCACTACCTGGTCAGGAGTCGCATTATGCCCGGAGCCCAGCCACTACCTGGTCAGGAGTCGCATTATGCCCGGAGCCCAGCCACTACCTGGTCAGGAGTCGCATTATGCCCGGAGCCCAGCCACTACCTGGTCAGGAGTCGCATTATGCCCGGAGCCCAGCCACTACCTGGTCAGGAGTCGCATTATGCCCGGAGCCCAGCCACTACCTGGTCAGGAGTCGCATTATGCCCGGAGCCCAGCCACTACCTGGTCAGGAGTCGCATTATGCCCGGAGCCCAGCCACTACCTGGTCAGGAGTCGCATTATGCCCGGAGCCCAGCCACTACCTGGTCAGGAGTCGCATTATGCCCGGAGCCCAGCCACTACCTGGTCAGGAGTCGCATTATGCCCGGAGCCCATCCACTACCTGGTCAGGAGTCGCATTATGCCCGGAGCTCATCCACTAACTGGTCAGGAGTCGCATTATGCCCGGAGCCCAGCCACTACCTGGTCAGGAGTCGCATTATGCCCGGAGCCCAGCCACTACCTGGTCAGGAGTCGCATTATGCCCGGAGCCCAGCCACTACCTGGTCAGGAGTCGCATTATGCCCGGAGCCCAGCCACTACCTGGTCAGGAGTCGCATTATGCCCGGAGCCCAGCCACTACCTGGTCAGGAGTCGCATTATGCCCGGAGCCCAGCCACTACCTGGTCAGGAGTCGCATTATGCCCGGAGCCCAGCCACTACCTGGTCAGGAGTCGCATTATGCCCGGAGCCCAGCCACTACCTGGTCAGGAGTCGCATTATGCCCGGAGCCCAGCCACTACCTGGTCAGGAGTCGCATTATGCCCGCAGCCCAGCCACTACCTGGTCAGGAGTCGCATTATGCCCGCAGCCCATCCACTGTAGGTGTTAGAGCAAGTTCTAATGAGAAATCGCTCCTGTCAAACCAATCTAATCAGTTTTTATGAAGAGGTAAGCTATAGACTGGACCACGGTGAGTCATTGGACGTGGTATATCTCGATTTTTCCAAAGCGTTTGATACCGTGCCGCACAAGAGGTTGGTACACAAAATGAGAATGCTTGGTCTGGGGGAAAATGTGTGTAAATGGGTTAGTAACTGGCTTAGTGATAGAAAGCAGAGGGTGGTTATAAATGGTATAGTCTCTAACTGGGTCGCTGTGACCAGTGGGGTACCGCAGGGGTCAGTATTGGGACCTGTTCTCTTCAACATATTCATTAATGATCTGGTAGAAGGTTTACACAGTAAAATATCGATATTTGCAGATGATACAAAACTATGTAAAGCAGTTAATACAAGAGAAGATAGTATTCTGCTACAGATGGATCTGGATAAGTTGGAAACTTGGGCTGAAAGGTGGCAGATGAGGTTTAACAATGATAAATGTAAGGTTATACACATGGGAAGAGGGAATCAATATCACCATTACACACTGAACGGGAAACCACTGCGTAAATCTGACAGGGAGAAGGACTTGGGGATCCTAGTTAATGATAAACTTACCTGGAGCAGCCAGTGCCAGGCAGCAGCTGCCAAGGCAAACAGGATCATGGGGTGCATTAAAAGAGGTCTGGATACACATGATGAGAGCATTATACTGCCTCTGTACAAATCCCTAGTTAGACCGCACATGGAGTACTGTGTCCAGTTTTGGGCACCGGTGCTCAGGAAGGATATAATGGAACTAGAGAGAGTACAAAGGAGGGCAACAAAATTAATAAAGGGGATGGGAGAACTACAATACCCAGATAGATTAGCGAAATTAGGATTATTTAGTCTAGAAAAAAGACGACTGAGGGGCGATCTAATAACCATGTATAAGTATATAAGGGGACAATACAAATATCTCGCTGAGGATCTGTTTATACCAAGGAAGGTGACGGGCACAAGGGGGCATTCTTTGCGTCTGGAGGAGAGAAGGTTTTTCCACCAACATAGAAGAGGATTCTTTACTGTTAGGGCAGTGAGAATCTGGAATTGCTTGCCTGAGGAGGTGGTGATGGCGAACTCAGTCGAGGGGTTCAAGAGAGGCCTGGATGTCTTCCTGGAGCAGAACAATATTGTATCATACAATTATTAGGTTCTGTAGAAGGACGTAGATCTGGGTATTTATTATGATGGAATATAGGCTGAACTGGATGGACAAATGTCTTTTTTCGGCCTTACTAACTATGTTACTATGATTAGATGCATGTGTAGCATTGAGAGGCATTTGTATGAATCTCACGGGACCCGGCACAGTGATGTGTATGGTGACCAGTACATGTGTGCACCTAGTGATTTACTCCTGATCAGCAGACAGGCCATGGCAACAATCTGTCCATCAAAATGCTTTAGGGTGTGTTCACACTGAGTTTTTCAGAGCAGACATGTTCCTCAAACAACCAGGACTCCCAAAACGATAAGTTTTGATTGGAGAGTTTCAGAAGTTCTGCTAAAAACCCCATGAGACGATACTCTTGGGTATGTTCATGCTGAGTATTTGGAGGGAAACTCCAGGGTTATTGAGGAGGACTCTGAAGAGTTTCTGCTTCGAAAACTCTGAAAAAACACAGTGTGCAAAGCGTCTATTTTGGGGGCATAAACCTAAATGAGTGCAGTGCCTCTCTCTGCTGAGTAATGATAGCGTGCAGCATGCTCAGTGTCAGGATTCCGCACTGTTGCCGGCTCCAGCGATTGTCGCATGACCACAAGTATGCATCTTACATATTGCTGGTCAGAAGCCAACTAACAACTTTATTCTCTGAATTGTCCATTAGGAGAAGCTAGTCGGCACGCGCACATGCAGATCACATACCTGCGGTTGTGCGATGACTGCTTGGGCAGACAACACAGCCGAGTCCTGACGGTGAGCCCTTAGAGCTCTGCTCAGCCTGACTAAACATGTCAATTAGGGTATGTACACACGTTGCGGATTCTCTGCGGATCCGCAGCGTTTTTTGCAGTGCAGAAATGCTGCATATCCGCAATTGATTTACAGTACAATGTAAATCAATGATAAAAAAAAAAAGAAAATGCTGTGCACACTTTGCGGAAAATCCGCTGCGGAAACGCTGCGGTGTAAAAGAAGTAGCATGTCACTTCTTTTTTTTTTTTGTGAATCTGCAGCGTTTTTGTACCCATTCCATTATAGAAAACCGCAGGGGTAAAAAAAAACGCAGCAAATCCGCAAGAAAACCGCTGCAGAATCGCACAAAAAACGCGACAAATCCGCAGGTGCTTTTTCTGCCAGGAGAGGCAGAATCCGCACCAGAAATTCCTAAGCCTAATCCGCAACGTGTGCACATAGCCTAAACGATCGCCAATCAACCTGTCTGTAGGCGCTGATAAGGTGTAAATGCCCCTATAGATCTGTTGTCAATCAATGGTTAATTTTCTGGTTTCCCATCTAGAACTTGCATCCCCTGCTCCATGTATTTCGTTTTTGCTAGAGCTGAGCGAATTGATTCTGTTGCTGAATCTGAATTTGGCATATTCCTGCCATATTGGTGCCCTATTTGTGCTGAATTTGTTTCATGATCGGTTTCGAACATATTTGGTAATTTCTGCTCCCATTGACTCTGACTGGGTTCGGTGAATATTGCAAAAATATTCCCTGCCGATCGTTTCAGACCCGAATCCGAACAAAATCGCTCCTCTAGTTTTGACCTGAGATTTCTATATATGATTAGAAAACGCCATGAAAACCAAGCGTTTTATGCTACTGAAAAAACTGAGTGGCTAAGTTCACACAGGGCGTTTTTTGCAGCGTTTTTAATGCGAATGTTCATCTGCGTTTTACAGTACCAGCAGAGTCTGAGATTTCAGGAATCTCATGCACACGGCTTGTTTTTTTGTCATCAGGATTTTGTGCTTTGCGTGTTTTTTGCATGTCACTTCTTTCTGCGTTTTTCACCCACTGAAATGAATGACGCAGATATCAGGTTTTGCTGCGTTTTTTGTGCCAAGACCTGATTCTATAGGATAGGACTTTTTATTTTAACAGTAAACTTTATCAGCATGCCCAAGAGAAAAATCTAGCGCGCCAAAACTGCAGCAAGCAAAACCTGCTTTTTTTTTTCTGCAGCTTGTTTCCTGCCATGAGATCAGGTTTTGCAGAAAAAAGCTGAAAAAAAACCACCTAGTGTGAACTTACACTGCATTCCCATTAGAGCCACATGTCTACTAGTAGCTGAAGCTTCACAAATAAGGGGCACTGTTTTGTCTGCTAGAAATTGTGCAGTAGTTTTAGGTTCTTACAGCATTTGGTGCAACATTGTGGCAAAACTGCATCATTTTGCAGTGATTTTTTTTTTTCAACTTGCTGCAGAAACATCAAAATATCCATGATGGATGAAAGCCCTTTATTCTTGAATGCTCTGCTCAGCTTTTTTTTTTAGTTCTATCTGCCTTTGGGGTTCCTTGATGTTAAATAATATCCATCTACTAGTAATCAATCCTAATTATATATTAATATACCCTTTCTTGGTTCTGCCTTTTAGTAGTCTGGAAAAGCTCGGTGACAGTGACTATGAAATCGTCACGTACAGTTTCTAAAAAAAAAAAAACTTGTGTGAAAATATAAAGTTGTTAACATGCACAATATTAATTGCAGACTGAGCTTTAAAGCAGATTATTTACCAGATTTCACAAGAGAAGCTGAATACATTATTGAATAGATGCCTAATACCCAATGAGGCTGGTGTACTTACTTTGCAGATCTATGTCAGAATAGCTGTATAATCCTCAAATTGATATAGCATTTTACTTAAAAAGAAAAAAAAAATCTTGTTTTAATAAGTATTATACAGCCGGTCTGACATGGAGTTACAAAGTGAGTATACCAGTGAGATCTGTTTGTTAATGTATGTATCCTTTTTTGTGAAATCTGGTGATTGATCCACTTTAAATATTTGGGAAATACAATAACAATAAAAGATGAATGTGTGTTTTTTTTTTTTTTAGTTTCCCTGTTAACTTGTATCCTTTCTTATTCAATGATGCAAAACCTGTAGCTTTTCCTGGGGTACGCTACTGCTAGACGTATTCCCCTATTGAAAGTGTGGTCATTGTGGTGCGGCAGTATTGTGCAGGGGGTCAGGTTTGGCTTCCGCTGGCTGATTCCCTGGGATGATGCTCCTCATGTGTTGCCGATGATGGCAGCTCTGACGGGCACAAATTCATCACAGGCTCGCATGTTGTTGATGTAATGGCACGAGCTGTCAGTGATGAATCTGCTTTATTTGTATTGTTCCCACAGTATAAGAAATAGAATCTAGTAAGTAGTTGTCTGTGAATTCCTTTATCCTTTTTTTTTTTTTGCATTCATTAGAGGTTCATTCACTATATATTAAATATATCAACCCATAAAGACAGTGTCGGTGAGTTGTGTTACAATATACAGGCCATTCATATTAATGGGCATCGGTGGAATACTGGCTTGTATCTGATCCGGTCAGGGCTGGCACTATCCTTAGCTCCTATCATGTCTGTATTCCTTTACACATGTTTGTTCCTGTTGAGACAATGTGGAGTGTTAACATGTGAGCGCACAGTGGGTTAATGAGCGCAGATCTTGTCGAACCTCACATTCATGAGTATCTTTAAAACCACTTTTGAGATATGAGCACACTGCATTTTTTTATTTGGCATTTTTGAGCTGCTCTGCACCTACAAATACTGGAAAAAGTGCTAACAAAACACTTAAAAGATCTTCTTATTCCAGCGATTGGCTGCAGCAGTCCTGTGTATGTTTGGCAGGTCATCGCTGCGGGGCAAGGCTACAAAGATTAGTGTGATCACCCGAGTGGTGGTGCGTTAAAATGAGTCCTGATTATTTCATCACACACTTTCTTTGAGAGGTGTTTTTTTTTTTTTTAATGTAAATCCTTGATGGCCCCTTTTCAATATCTATTGTGTAATCCATTTCAAAAAAATCACGAAGTAGTGAAAAATAATATATAATGTTTCATAGTGCAAACGTTCTGCTGCACTTTACAAATCCGAATAATACACTTAAAAGTGCAGTGGTGTTCCAGACTTCTGATCTCATGGATGGCTTATGTGCCATGGTTTGTTACTTAACAGTAGGGTTAAATATCTAACCACCCACTCTCTGTTGGCTGACATTTTCCTTAGGCTGTGGCATTAAAAGAATGTTAGAGGAGGAAAAATCCGGTACAAAGGTAAAAGTTTAACTTTTTTTCCATGTGCACAATATATTTTGTGTACCATGAGATAGATAGATATATACACTGCTCAAATAATAAAGTGAACACTAAAATCCCACATCCTAGATATCCCTGAATGAAATATTCCAGTTCTAAATCTTTATTCATTACATAGTGGAATGTGTTGAGAACAATAAAACCTTAAAAATTATCAATGTACATCACAACTAATATCCCACCGAGGTCTGGAGTTGGAATGATGCTCAAAATCAAAGTAGAAAATGAAGTTACAGGCGGACCCAACTTCAGTGGAAATGCCTCAAGACAGGGAAATGATGCTCAGTAGTGTGTGTGACTTCCACGTGCCTGTATGACCTCCCTACAATGCCTGGGCATGCTCCTGATGAGGAGGCAGATGGTCTACTGAGGGATCTCCTCCCAGACCTGGACTAAAGCATCCGCCAACTCCTGGACAGTCTGTGGTGCAACGTGACGTTGGTGGATAGTGCGAGACATGATGCCCCAGATGTGTGCAATCAGATTCAGGTCTGGGGAACGGGCGGGCCAGTCCATAGGTTCAATGCCTTCATCTTGTAGGAACTGCTGACACCACGTAAGGTCTGGCATTGTCCTGCATCAGGAGGAACCCAGGGCCAACTGCACCATCATATGGTCTCACAATGGGTCTGAGGATCTCATCTCGGTACCTAATGGCAGTCAGGCTACCTCAAGCGAGCACATGGAGGGCTGTGCAGCCCTCCAAAGAAATGCCACCCCACACCATTACTGACCCACTGCCAAACCGGTCACGATGAAGGATGTTGCAGGCAGCAGATTGCTCTCCACGGCGTCTCCAGACTCTGTCACGTCTGTCACATGTGCTCAGTGTGAACCTGCTTTCATCTGTGAAAAGCACAGGGCGCCAGTGGCGAATTTGCCAATCCTGGTGTTCCCCAGGTGGCCCCTCCCACCAAACCAGCGCCTGAGGGGCACCCAAGTGTGAAACTCTTGCAGGGGCAGCCCGGGCACCATTCCAAAGCACTATCTGTAGTTCCTTCAGGAAATACCCATCTAGTTATATATACCCCTCCTCACATGTAAAGTGCCATGGAATAATTGGCGCTATAATAATAATTTGTGGCCTGCTGGAGGTCATTTTGCAGGGCCCCTGCAGTGCTCCTCCTGTTTCTCCTTGCACAAAGGCTGAGGTAGCGGTCCTGCTGCTGGGTTGTTGCCCTCCTATGGCCCCCTCCACGTCTCCTGGTAGCGCCTCCAGCCTCTGGACACTATGCTGACAGACGCGGCAAACCACCTTGCCATAGCTTGCATTGATGTGCCATCCTGGATGAGCTGCACTACCTGACCCACTTGTGTGAGTTGTAGAGTCCGTATCATGCTACCATGAGTTTGAAAGCACAACCAACGTTCAAAAGTGACCAAAACAGCAGCCAAAAAGCATTGGTACTGAGATGTGGTCTGTGGTCCCCACCTGCAGAACCACTCCTTTATTGAGTGTGTCTTGATAAACCTAAACCTTATCAGCATGCACAAGAGACCAACAAAACGCAGTTTTACCTGCAGAAAAAAAGCAGTAGAGACACAACATCTGAACTTAACCTTAAGGTACCGTCACACTGAACGATATTGCTAGCGATCCGTGCCGTTGCAGCGTCCTGGCTAGCGATATCGTTCAGTTTGACACGCAGCAGCGATCAGGCCCCTGCTGTGACTTTCCCCTGACGAAGCGGTCCGAGTAACCGCAACACGCGTTGGGTCCTCCCCCGTGTCGGTCCTGCTCCACTTGCGGCTGTGTGTTCTTACCGAAGGTGACTATATGGCTAGTGAGGCACCTAGCATGGTAGCCTAGGGGTCTGCTCAGAGCATGTGTCCAGGCATTATGATCCCTGTTTACATCCCACAGCATTATTAGATGTCTTTAGCGTTTACATACTCTACGTTCCAGTAGTTTGGACTCTCTAGGGGGTTTCATTTACGGGGTTGGGGTTCGTCGTCCTCCTTCTCCCTCCCCCCTCTGAGTTTACCGTGCGGGGCATTGGGGCACTGACCCTCTGGATGCCCGGTTCTTTATGATGCTATCCCAGGTGACATTACATGGTGCCTTATTGTGAACACAGCCGGTTCTATTGTCATATGTTTTATGCAGCATATTTTCATATACATTTGTGAGCATTTTGGACCTGACGGGGGGAGTTTTGTTGTATTGGTTTTAACTGTTTTTATTGTTGTGTTACCCATTAAAGTTGTTCTCTTTTGATACGTATCAGGTGGTGTGCGAGCATTTGTGTAGTGGCTTCTTTTCTTTTTGTTTCCAGTAGTACTTTCCAGCCACTGGTTCTGCACCCCCACCCCCAAGTTACATTTACATATATTCAGGAGTGCGCCAGCTGTTGTGCTATGTTATGTTTTCAGGCCCCTGCTGTGATGTCGTTGGTCGCTGCAGAAAGTCCAGCACTTTATTTCGTCGCTGGACTCTCTGCAGACATCGCTGAATCGGCGTGTGTGACACCGATTCAGCAATGTCTTCACTGGTAACCAGGGTAAACATCGGGTTACTAAGCGCAGGTCCGCGCTTAGTAACCCGATATTTACCCTGGTTACCAGCGTAAAAGTAAAAAAAACAAACACTACATACTTACCTTCCGCTGTCTGTCCCCGGCGCTGTGCTTCTCTGTACTGGCTGTGAGCGTCGGCTAGCCAGAATGCAGAGCGGTGACGTCACCGCTCTGCTTTCCGGCCGCTGTGCTCAGTCAGTGCAGGAAAGCACAGTGCCGGGGACAGACAGCGGAAGGTAAGTATGTAGTGTTTGTTTTTTTTACTTTTACGATGGCAACCAGGGTAAATATCGGGTTACTAAGCGCGGCCCTGCGCTTAGTAACCCGATGTTTACCCTGGTTACCGGCATCGTTTGTCGCTGGAGAGCGGTCTGTGTGACAGCTCTCCAGCGACGCTGCAGCGATCGACATAGTTGTCGGTATCGCTGCAGCGTCGCTGAGTGTGAAGGTACCTTTAGAGATCATTTAATCTTCAACTTGCTTAACTGTTCACAATAACAGTAATTTTGAGCAGGGGTGTACAAACTTTTATATGCCACTGTACATTAATTATTGCTGTACGCTTCAAATAAAATTTGGTGAAATAAATGCTTTCAACAAAAACTATCATTCACTGGGTAAACATTTAAAGCGTATCCATCATTTTAATTTTTCATAAAGTAATAGTACACACAGAATATATTGCAGAGTCACTCATTCTTATCAGAGAAATCTGCTTTGTTCTCTTCCAGAAATGGTCATTAGCAAAATTCTCATTTCCGAGGTAAAATCTGTATTCAGTGAAGACAGACTTATGGAATAAAGATTAAAACAACAGTTGCTCTTTTAAAGGGAACCTGTCACCCCCAAAATCAAAGGTCAGCTAAGCCCACCAACATCGGGCTTATCTACAGCATTCTGTAATGCTGTAGATAAGCCCCCGATGTATCCTAAAAGATGAGAAAAAGAGGTTAGATTATACTCACCGACGGGCGGTCCCGATCCTGTTCTGGTCCAATGGGCGTCGCTGTCCGGTTCGGGGCCTCCCATCTTCTTACGATGACGTCTTCGTCTTGTCTTCACGCTGCGGCTCCGGCAGAGGCGTACTTTGTCTGCCCTATTGAGTGCAGAGCAAAGTACTGCAGTGCACAGGCGCCGGGAAAGGTCAGAGAGGCCCGACACCTGCGCACTGCAGTGCTATGCTCTGACCTCAACAGGGCAGACAAAGTACGCCTGCGCCGGAGCCGCGGCGTGAAGACAAGAAGAGGACGTCATCGTAAGAAGATGGGAGGCCCCGGACCATGAGGCCCATCGGACCAGAACTGCCCCCAGGTGAGTATAATCTAACCCCTTCTCATCTTTCAGGTTAAGGTACCGTCACACTGGACGATATCGCTAGCGATCCGTGACGTTGCAGCGTCCTGGCTAGCGATATCGTCCAGTGTGACACGCAGCAGCGATCAGGCCCCTGCTGTGATATCGCTGGTCGGGGCAGAAAGGCCAGGACTTTATTTCGTCGCTGGCTCTCCCGCTGACATCGCTGAATCGGCGTGTGTGACACCGATTCAGCGATGTCTTCGCTGGTAACCAGGGTAAACATCGGGTTACTAAGCGCAGGGCCGCGCTTAGTAACCCGATGTTTACCCTGGTTACCATCGTTAAAGTAAAAAAACAACCACTACATACTTACCTACCGCTGTCTGTCCCCGGCGCTCTGCTTCTCTGCTCTGGCTGTGAGCGCCGGGCAGCCGGAAAGCAGAGCGGTGACGTCACTGCTCTGCTTTCCGGCCGCTGTGCTCACACAGGGCAGAGAAGCAGAGCGCCGGAGGACAGACAGCGGTAGGTAAGTATGTAGTGGTTGTTTTTTTACTTTAACGATGGTAACCAGGGTAAACATCGGGTTACTAAGCGCGGCCCTGTGCTTAGTAACCCGATGTTTACCCTGGTTACCAGCATCGTTGGTCGCTGGAGAGCTGTCTGTGTGACAGCTCTCCAGCGACCAAACAGCGACGCTGAAGCGATCCGGATCATTGTCGGTATCGCTGCAGCGTCGCTTAGTGTGACGGTACCTTTACATTGGGGGCTTATCTACAGCATTCCAGAATGCTGTAGATAAGGCCCTGATGCTGGTGGGCTTAGCTCACCTTCACCTTCGATTTTGGGGGTGACAGGTTCCCTTTAAGAGCAATCATCTTAAGCCACAAATCACAAAACATCGTAGATTGAAATGAAATCGTCCATGTCTGACTTCTGATGAAGTTTATACTAAAAAGTTGTGAAGTGATTTTTTTTTTCTAGTTCAAGTAGTTCTTAAGGCTTTAACCCCATTCTGCCAGCTGACGGAATAGTACGTCAGCTGGCAGATCCCTCTGGCGGTGAGCCCACCTCAAAGCCGCGACATGTCAGCTGTTTTAAACAGCCCGCGCCCATTAACTAGTTAAATGCCGCCGTCAAGCGCTGACAGCGGCATTTAACTAGCGCTCCTGGCCGCGCGGCCGGTGGTGCTCGCACCGCTGACCCCCGTCACATGATCGGGGGACAGCGGTGCATTGCCATAACAACTAGAGGTCTTCTTGAGACCTCTATGGTTGTTAATGGCCGATTGCTTTGAGCGCCACCCTGTGGTCGGCGTTCAAAGTACACCTGCATTTCTGCTTCATAGAGGTGATCTGTACTTCACCTCTATGTAGCAGAGGCGATCGAGTTGTGTATGCTTCTAGCCTCCTATGGAGGCTATTGAAGCATGCCAAAATTTAAAAAAAAAAGTGTTTAAAAATATAAAAAAAAAAATAAAAAATATATAAAAGTTCAAATCACCCCCTTTTCGCCCCAATCAAAGTAAAACAATTAAAAAAAAAAAATCAAAAATACACATTTGGTATCGCCGCGTTCAGAATCGCCCGATATATCAATAAAAACAAAGGATTATCCTGACCGCTAAATGGCGTAGCGATAAAGTTTTTTTTTTTTTTTTTTTAAGCAAACTTTGGAATTTTTTTCACCACTTAGATAATAAAATAAACTAGACATGTTACGTGTCTATGAACTCGTACTGACCTGGAGAATCATAATGGCAGGTTAGTTTTGGCATTTGGTGAACCTAGCAAAAAAGCCAAACAAAAAACAAGTGTGAGATTGCACTTTTTTTTTTGCAATTTCATCACACTTGGAATTTTTTTCCCGTTTTCTGTTACATGGCATGGTAAAACCAATGGTATCGTTCAAAAGTACATCTCGTCCCGCAAGAAATAAGCCCTCGCCTGGCCATATTGACGGAAAAATAAAAAAGTTATGGCTCTGGGAAGGAAGGGAGCGAAAAACGAAAATGAAAAAAACGGAAAAAGCTCCGTGGGTGAAGGGGTTAAATATTAACAATATAAAGCTTGGTAGACGTAACAGTTTACTACACATATGAAACCAAAGCATGGGAATGATGGGATGGAAAGTGATGTTCTAAATATTATTGTGGACAGCTATCTGTACGAGACGTTACCTTCTCTTTTTTTGCATCAGATCCTTGTTATATAGAAGTTGCTCCATGAAGTGGTAATGCTGTGATTCTTGGAGTTGTGTCCTGGAGCTCAAGATTCAATAGTTAGTTGTTTATTTTTTTGACACACATTTGCTTGGAAACTGTCCAGATATCTAGGGTATCCTTGTACTGAAGGTGCAGTACTAGTCAATAAGTGACCTATTAGGTTATCCTGTGCAGTTGTGTCTGCGCAGTGCTATGGTATAGATGTTTAGCTGCAATGCTGGCTGTATTATAGGGAAGCTAATGGTGAGCAGTCCATGATGCAGATAACATTCTCTTCCTGTCTATGACCTTGAGATTATCTGCAGATGATGTGCCTTGTTCCCAGAATCATGCAGTTAATATCTCGTCTGCCACTGTAGGTGCAGCTAGGGGGATCTATGTGGTAGCTGTCTGTTTACACTGTGCGATTCAGTGCCAAACGACCAGCGACTGGCAACATACCATGCTTGTCTGCCACGGACAAACACTCACTGCTCGATCTACAATAAATTGTTCAGATTACATAAGCTGTTGTTGTTCTCGGCAGCACAGGGCCTGTTTACACAGGGAGATGTGCTACTGAGAACAATGATCTTGCGTTCAGAATGAAAGATCATTTCACCCGACGAACAGGCAATTTGCTCGTTCTTCAAGTGATGCAGACTACACAATCAGGTGTAAAAATATGGCACACGATTTTACAGCTTGTGTAGATTTTTTGTTGGCTACTAACATGAGCATGGAAACGTTAGTCTGTGTGCACACTTTGCAGCAGTATTTTCTGCAACAAATGGCAGGACAACACTGCATAAAATACATATGTTTTTGCGTGTGCAGTTTTGATGTGATAATTGAGTTCTTTTCCAATTTATTTGAATTTGTGAAAAACGCTGAAAATTGTCATGTTAAAGATTTCAAAATAACACTGGTGGCAAAAATGCAGCGTGTGAACAAGCCCTTATAGTTTATTGCTAAGTCACTCGTGCTGGCAATGTTTTTGCACCTTGTGAGTTTTTATCATTTTGTAGTTACTTATATTTCAGTAGTTATAATATGAATCTCTCTTATTGACAATTGAGAGCTGTTGCTACCAGACATTTGGCGCAGTAAGACTGTGCCCATGTTCCAGAAGTAGCAGTGCTTAGGACGCAGAGTATTTTCACTGCGTTCTATTGGACACAGGTAAATCCGCATAAGTTCACTGAACCGTGCGGATTTACAGAGTTCAAACATTCTATTGCTGTCATTTCTGTTTCAGAGACTGGCGTCTCCACAAGACAAATTGACATGCTGCAGCCTTGAAAGACGCGCCGTATGTCAGTCTCCGCGGTTGATCTGCAGGTGCACAGTCGCATAATGGACATGGGATTTCTATAAATCCCATCCACTTTGCTGTAGCATCTGGCTGCTGCGGGTTTGACGTTGCATACATTCCTGAACGTGGTAACGTATCCTAAGGGCATGTGCACACCTTCAGTAAAAGTTACACAACATTTCTGCATTTGTTATCACTAAAAATGCAGCTGCAAAAACCCACATTTTTGCCCTGTGTTTTGAGTGAGTTGAATGGTGAAAAACGCAGAGCAAAACACACAGTTGACAATCTGCAGCTTATTTTCTGAATAGTATTGAAGTTCCTAAAGGAGAAAAATGTGGCGCTATCGAACTGTAGTAAGAAATAATGGAGAAGGTGAGTATCTATAGGAATTTTCTCACCTACATAGTTGTGCAAACAGAGGCACCACTCTCGCTTGAAGTATGGCTGTATTTGCCAGAGACTGCTGCTGACCTGGTGGGGAGGGATTGGACCCTGAAAAGTAGATGCTAGACAGGAGGACCAGGGAATAACGCTGTCTTTGCCGCCAGGTGTGTACAAGGCTGCACACAGCCGAAACACATTGTGTATATAGTTTTTATCAGTTTGAATAAAAGTTTACCTACAAGCAACCTGAAATTTCTGCACCTTGATTTCTCTCGGTGGCAAAGGCAGCGCTGTTCCCTGGTCCTCCTGTCTGGCAGATTATTTTCTTCAAGTCAAAAATACTCCCAACGTGTGCAAGACACTTCAGGTTTCTCATTCACTTTGGTGGCATCAGGTTTTGCCAAAAATCCACGCAGAACTTACTTTACTTTAATTACTGATTCCCATACCTCCAATTTCAAACAAGTTGTACAGATCGTTTTCTTGCATTACGTTACTGGCCACCCTGCAGTCTGTCCTAGGTGGTCAATTTTCCTGGCAAGTATGGTAGCCTGCATGTTCAGACTCTTTGGTTTAGAGCCTGCAAGCGTGTCTCGGAATGTAGCCTGGGAGAGCACACAGTTCAGACAAGTGGCACGACCATACGGCACGACCATGCTGCTGGCCCGAACTGTGAATAGTTAGGAGTCCAAAAGAACCGTGCACTCCTGAACTTCTTACATTCTGTGTAATGATCATTTTGTAATGTAATTCTAAAGATGATTTCTATTTCTGTCATTTTAAACATTCTAACACCTTATGTGGATGTAAAATATTTCTTAAACCCGTTCCTTGTTCCTATATAATATTATATATGTTTTACTGCTGCTGCCATGGTATATTCTCTCCCAGAGCCACTGACCTTGTATTGTTACAGGGGTCAGATCAATCATGATTCATTTTAAAGGGTAAAAGGCCAGTGCTTATTTCTGAAGATTTATCCATGCAATTACCGGAGCTAAAATTACAACATCATGAATCTAACCAGACTAATGCCTTTTTTTTCCATAGCGCATCTGCTATATTTGTAGTTTTAGCCAAGTTGTTTTATTTACGTTACCAAATATGATAAATGCAGAATAATTTAGTGTTTCAGCCCCATTGATGTAAGTGAAAATGGACAAAAGATTGTAGACTTTTTAGACTAAAAGGGCAAATGTGGATGTATAGCAAAGTCCTTGGAAATACGAACTTCATAGAACAATGTACAGATAGTATTCACAGATAAGGTTTTACCATCAATTCTGGGGACTGCATTGTGATGTCTCATCAATATCTATTGATGCCTGAATTTCACACCCACCTCCATGATAATATTGGTTTCATGAGTCTTTAACCCCTTTACCCCCAAGGGTGGTTTGCACGTTAATGACCAGGCCAATTTTTACAATTCTGACCACTGTCCCTTTATGAGGTTATAACTCCGAAACGCTTCAACGGATCCTGGCGATTCTGACATTGTTTTCTCGTGACATATTGTACTTCATGATAGTGGTAAAATTTCTTTGATAGTACCTGCGTTTATTTGTGAAAAAAACGGAAATTTGGCGAAAATTTTGAAAATTTCGCAATTTTCAAACTTTGAATTTTTATGCAATTAAATCACAGAGATATGTCACACAAAATACTTAATAAGTAACATTTCCCACATGTCTCCTTTACATCAGCATAATTTTGGAACCAATTTTTTTTTTTGTTAGGGAGTTATAAGGGTTAAAAGTTGACCAGCAATTTCTCATTTTTACAACACCATTTTTTTTTAGGGACCACGTCTCATTTGAAGTCATTTTGAGGGGTCTATATGATAGAAAATGCCCAAGTGTGACACCATTCTAAAAACTGCACCCCTCAAGGTGCTCAAAACCACATTCAAGAAGTTTATTAACCCTTCAGGTGTTTAATAGGAATTTTTGGAATGTTTAAATAAAAATGAACATTTAACTTTTTTACACAAAAAATTTACTTCAGCTCCAATTTGTTTTATTTTACCAAGGGTAACAGGAGAAATTGGACCCAAAAAGTTGTTGTCCAATTTGTCCTGAGTACGCTGATACCCCATATGTGGCAGTAAACCACTGTTTGGGCGCATGGGAGAGCTCGGAAGGGAAGGAGCGCTATTTGACTTTTCAATGCAAAATTGACAGGAATTGAGATGGGACGCCATGTTGCGTTTGGAGAGCCACTGATGTGCCTAAACATTGAAACCCCCCACAAGTGACACCATTTTGGAAAGTAGACCCCCTAAGGAACTTATCTGGATGTGTGGTGAGCACTTTGACCCACCAAGGGCTTCACAGAAGTTTATAATGCAGAGCCATAAAAATAAAACAAAATTTTTTTCCCACAAAAATTATTTTTTAGCCCCCAGTTTTGTATTTTCCCTAGGGTAACAGGAGAAATTGGACCCCAAAAGTTGTTGTCCAATTTGTCCTGAGTACGCTGATACCCCATATGTGGGGGGGAACCACCGTTTGGGCGCATGGGAGGGTTCGGAAGGGAAGGAGCATCATTTGGAATGCAGACTTAGATGGATTGGTCTGCAGGCGTCACATTGCGTTTGCAGAGCCCCTAATGTACCTAAACAGTAGAAACCCCCCACAAGTGACCCCATATTGGAAAGTAGACCCCCTAAGGAACTCATCTTGATGTGTTGTGAGAGCTTTGAACCCCCAAGTATTTCACTACAGTTTATAACGCAGAGCCGTGAAAATAAAAAATCTTTTTGTTTTCCCACAAAAATTATTTTTTAGCCCCCAGTTTTGTATTTTCCCAAGGGTAACAGGAGAAATTGGTCCACAAAAGTTGTTGTCCAATTTGTCCTGAGTACGCTGATACCCCATATGTTGGGGTAAACCCCTGTTTGGGCACACAGGAGAGCTCGGAAGGGAAGGAGCACTGTTTTACTTTTTCAACGCAGAATTGGCTGGAATTGAGATCGGACGCCATGTCGTGTTTGGAGAGCCCCTGATGTGCCGAAACAGTGGAAACCCCCCAATTATAACTGAAACCCTAATCTAAACACACCCCTAACCCTAATTCCAACGGTAACCCTAACCACACCTCTAACCCTGACACACCCCTAACCCTAATCCCAACCCTATTCCCAACTGTAAATGTAATCTTAACCCTAACTTTAGCCCCAACCCTAACTGTAGCCCCAACCCTAACCCTAACCCTAACCCTAGCCCTAGCCCTAACCCTAGCCCTAACCCTAGCCCTAACCCTAGCCCTAGCCCTAACCCTAGCCCTAGCCCTAACCCTAGCCCTAACCCTAACCCTAACCCTAGCCCTAGCCCTAACCCTAGCCCTAATGGGAAAATGGAAATAAATACATTTTTTTTTATTTTTCCCTAACTAAGGGGGTGATGAAGGGGGGTTTGATTTACTTTTATAGCGAGTTTTTTAGCGGATTTTTATGATTGGCAGCCGTCACACACTGAAAGACCCTTTTTATTGCAAAAAATATTTTTTGCAATACCACATTTTGAGAGCTATAATTTTTCCATATTTTGGTCCACAGAGTCATGTGAGGTCTTGTTTTTTGCGGGACGAGTTGACGTTTTTATTGAAAACATTTTTGGGCACGTGACATTTTTTTATCGCTTTTTATTCCGATTTTTGTGAGGAAGAATGACCAAAAGCCAGCTATTCATGAATTTCTATTGGGGGAGGCGTTTATACCGTTCCGCGTTTGGTAAAATTGATAAATCAGTTTTATTCTTCGGGTCAGTACGATTACAGCGATACCTCATTTATATCATTTTTTTATGGTTTGGTGCTTTTATACGATAAAAACTATTTTACAGAAAAAATAATTATTTTTGCATCGCTTTATTCTCAGGACTATAACTTTATTTTTTTGCTGATGATGCTGTATGGCGGCTCTTTTTTTGCGGGACAATATGACGCTTTCAGCGGTACCATGGTTATTTATATCTGTCCTTTTGATCGCGTGTTATTCCACTTTTTGTTCGGCGGTATGATAATAAAGCGTTGTTTTTTGCCTCGTTTTTTTTTTTTTTTCTTACGGTGTTTACTGAAGGGGTTAACTAGTGGGACAGTTTTATAGGTCGGGTCGTTACGGACGCGGCGATACTAAATATGTGTACTTTTATTGTTTTTTTTTTTTTTATTTAGATGAAGAAATGTATTTATGGGAATAATATTTTTTTTTTTTTTCCATTATTTTGGAATATTTTTTTTTATTTTTTTTACACATTTGGAAAATTTTTTTTTTACTTTTTTACTTTGTCCCAGGGGGGGACATCACAGATCAGTGATCTGACAGTTTGCACAGCACTCTGTCAGATCACTGATCTGACATGCAGCGCTGCAGGCTTCACAGTGCCTGCTCTGAGCAGGCTCTGTGAAGCCACCTCCCTCCCTGCAGGACCCGGATCCGCGGCCATCTTGGATCCGGGGCTGGAGGGAGCAGGTAGGGAGGTGAGACCCTCGCAGCAACGCGATCACATCGCGTTGCTCCGGGGGTCTCAGGGAAGCCCGCAGGGAGCCCCCTCCCTGCGCGGTGCTTCCCTGCACCGCCGGCACATCGCGATCATCTTTGATCGCGGTGTGCCAGGGGTTAATGTGCCGGGGGCGGTCCGTGACCGCTCCTGGCACATAGTGCCGGATGTCAGCTGCGATAAGCAGCTGACACCCGGCCGCGATCGGCCGCGCTCCCCCCGTGAGCGCGGCCGATCGGCTATGATGTACTATCCCGTCCAGGGTCAGATAAGCCCAGGGCACCTCGACGGGATAGTACGTCTAAGGTCACAGAGGGGTTAAGGGGAACTTAAAGTTTCATCCATCATTGATTTTTATTTTATTCTTTTCATAACATAGTTTTGGTCATAAACTGTTGTGAGAATCAGAAACATAATCGTGAACAGTGGTGCTATGTCTGTTCAGGCGCTCACCGCTTCCTAGCCAGCTGACGCCTGTCTTCTGGGGGTCAGCTTCTTCTGTTTGACACTTTGATCTAGCAACATTGTCGAGTCACTTAGCTGAACGGTGCGCTCCCGATGCTGCTGGATGAGGCACCTTTGCCTCTGTAACATTGGAAGTGCAGTGGCACTGAAGCTGGCGGAGATCAGGAGATAACTGCACACTCCAGTGATCCTTGCCAGCTTCAGTTCAGTACTTACAAGCTCAATAGAAAGGGGCTTGTAAGCACTGCACATGTTTGGCAACCACTAAGACAATGGCTATGTAATGAGAAGAAAAACATAAAAAAATAGATTTCTAACTGAGGAGAATTTGAATAAAAAGTAAATTACAAAAGTTCTTGTTTTTATAATCATTTTCCAATACACATGAGAGAAAATGGAAATAACCTTTTAATGCAAGTAATTTTTCTGCTGTAAGACAGTTTGGCTCCTTTTCTAGTCCTTTCTGGATAGATTAAATGCATGCATATTGCCTTAGATATTGATCTTTTGCTGTATAATACAAGCTTTATTTAGTTGGGATGTGGATTTAATTTGGTGACTCTTCCATATCTTGAGCTGCCTAAATTCTACCATAATGGAAAATTGATATCTGACATGAAGACGTCTTCATTTTGTAGAGGGAAATTGTCATCTGTGGGTGTATAGCAATTACACATTATAAACATTAACGTAGGGGGATCATCGAACCTATGTATTCTATCGTCACAAAACTCATCAAAACAAAGCTAGAACGGAAACATAAGCTAAACCTGCACACGTCTTCAGGAAAATTAGCGGAGAGACCGTTTTTAGTAGTGTGATGGAGGAGCCTCAATCAATACTTCTCTAGTTATTGTTTCCAGTATTCCAGCTGAAATGTAATTCATACATTTTATTCCAACAGTGCAGCTGATTCAGGAACATTGCGTTTTTTTTTCTTCAGTATTATACACCCCCTTTAAATAAAGACTTTTTGCTCAGGCGGTTTGGCAATGAGCTCACTCACTGTCTTTTGTTCCTTAGACAAAGTAAATAAATAAGATGTCTCCAGTCTAAAGGTACCTTCACACTCAGCAACTTTGCAACGAGAACGACTCCGATCCGTGACGTTGCAGCATCCTGGATAGCAATCTCGTTGTGTTTGACACGCAGCAGCGATCTGGATTCCGCTGTGCCATCGCTGGTCGGAGCTAGAAGTCCAGAACTTTATTTCGTCGTCAGGTCGGCGTGTATCGTCATGTTTGACATCAAAAGCAACGATGCCAGCAACGTTTTACATGGAGCGAACAACCAGCGAGAACGATAAGTGAGTCGCCGTTACGTCACTGGATCGCTCCTGCATCGTTCTGGAGTTGCTGTTTTTGACGTCTCTACAGCGACCTAAACAGCGACGCTCCAGCGATCGGCTCGTTGTCTATATCGCTGCAGCGTCGCTGAGTGCGACGGTACCTTAATGGTACCGTTACACTAAATGATTTACCAACGATCACGACCAGCGATACGACCTGGCCGTGATCGTTGGTAAGTCGTTGTGTGGTCGCTGAGGAGCTGTCACACAGACAGCTCTCTCCAGCGACCAACGATCAAGGGAACAACTTCGGCATCGTTGAAACGGTCTTCAACGATGCCGAAGTCCCCGGGTAACCAGGGTAAACATCGGGTTACTAAGTGCAGGGCCGCGCTTAGTAACCCGATATTTACCCTGGTTACCATTGTAAAAGTAAAAAAAAAAAACAGTACATACTCACATTCCTGTCACGTCCCCCTGGGTCAGCTTCCCTGCACTGTGTAAGCGCCGGCCGTAAAGCAGAGCGGTGACGTCACCGCTGTGCTCTGCTTGACGGCCAGCCGGCCGGCGCTGACACAGTCAGTGCGGGAAGCTGACGCCGGGGACGTGACAGGAATGTAAGTATGTAGTGTTTTTTTATATACTTTTACAATGGTAACCAGGGTAAATATCGGGTTACTAAGCGCGGCCCTGCGCTTAGCAACCCGATATTTACCCTGGTTACCAGTGAACACATCGCTGGATCGGCATCACACACGCCGATTCAGCGATGACAGCGGGTGATCAGCGACCAAAAAAAAGGTCCTGATCATTCCCAACGACCAACGATCTCCCAGCAGGGGCCTGATCGTTGGTAGCTGTCACGCATAACGATTTCGTTAACGATATCGTTGCTACGTCACAAAAAGCAACGATATCGTTAAGGAAACGTTATGTGTGAAGGTACCTTAAGTGTGAAGACAGTCCTGATAACATCTGGAGAGCCAGCAAGTTTAAGGCTTTGATGTATTTATTTGTATGTTACGGGTTTCCTAGAATCTCCTTAAATGATAAAGAAGAAAAATGTTCCACAGCCAAAAGTGGTTAGTTTATAAGGCGTTTTTTAACCATTCTGCCTCTAACAAGAGTTTTGGAAACAAACCAGAGCGCAGCTTGCCTCCTGTGTAAATCCTGTGTGATTGGTTGTACCCACATAAAGGACTAATTGTTTCAAGCAACTTATGTTGTCAGTTTGTGTATATATCAATCGTCAAAAGTTTCAGATCCCTTTAGAAAATGTACCACTTGTAACTGACATTAACTGAGATTTTATAGGGCACCTAAACGTTGAGTATCCGTAAGTACGATGTGTAAATGGTGGGGACCCAAGCAGACAAAATGAATATGCTGGATTGCCTATTTTTTTTTAAATTTAGTGTATCCACTCTCTCATAAGCCATGGTGCCCAGTCGTTCTCGCTCTGGAGGACTATTCTGTTTATATATATATATATGACATGGACTGATTAATTTGAATTGTTTGCTGGGTCATGCCTCAGTAGAGTTTGCCCCATAGATGTAAGTCCAGGGTCTGTGTGGCTGGTTCCTGGTCTCATGCAGCAGCTCCTGCCTCTGTGTCACTGCTCCATCCCCCAGGCCACCATTGCCGCCGATGAGTTCAACTCCTTTGCCCTCTAAACATTGTTGCCGGCAGAAACAGGGAGTCCCAACACACATCCGATGCATGAGGCATACAGTAAGTAGAGAAAGGGTGACGTCAAACATCAGCGTTTCCCCAGTGTGCACTTTAGCGGCTTTCTCCCGGAGGAGAACAAGCTGTTGTGTCCTGACCGACATTTTTCCTGGTGGATTTTTTGCAAGACACATTGATTTTAACTGTTAGCCCAACCATGGCGTCCGCTGTTGATGTTAGCAGAAGGAACCCTCCAGATGTTCCTAGTCACACCACTATCATGGTATCGTGAATGAGCGTCAGGGTTGATGAGTTCACAATGTACAAATTGCCCTATTGGACAAATACGGTAATACCATGTTTCCACTAGCTGATACATTTTATATATTTAACTTTTATTACTTCTATTAAAACATCTAAATTTCACTACACGATTTTTAAAGCAATCAGTTTTAGATGGCGAGTGGCAAGTAGTGTGCCTACAGTGCCGCTGACATATAATGTCCATTTACTGCAAAGAAAACCAAAAATCACAGTCCCCCCCCCCCCCCCCCATCCCCCTGTGACGTCACCGCACTGCTTTACGGCTGGCCGGCGCTGACAGTGCAGGAAAGCAGAGCGCCAGAGGACAGACACCGGAATGTAAGTATGTAGTGTTTGTTTTTTTTTTACGTTTACGCTGGTAACCAGGGTAAACATCGGGTTACTAAGCGCGGCCCTGCGCTTAGTAACCCGATGTTTACCCTGGTTACCAGGGGACCGGCATCGTTGGTCGCTGGAGAGCTGTCTGTGTGACAGCTCCCCAGCGACCACACAGCTATGCTGCAGCGATCGGGATCCTTGTCTAGATAGCTGCAGCGTCGCTAAATGTGACAGTACATTTAGGCCTCTGTCACACTTCCGTCTTTTCAGATCCGTTGCAATGCATCGTTTTGGGAAAAAAAACAGATCCTGCAAATGTGCCCGCAGGATCTGTTTTTTTCCCATAGACTTGTATTAGCGACGGATGGCCACACGTCGCATCCGTCGTGCGATGGATCCGTCGTGTTTTGGATGACCGTCGTCTGGAAAAAACATTCAATGTAATGTTTTTGTCTGCGTCGGGAAAACGTGTCGTGACGGATCCTGCGGCATACATCGTTGACTAGAATGGAAGCCTATGGATGCAGGATTCGTCGTGCCACGTCGTATGACGGAATCCAGCGCTGGAATCCATTTTTTTACCCTGAGCATGCTCAGAATCAGGAATTTGTAGCCAATTGGCCAGACAGGCCCCCAAATCCATATAAACCTGGCCTGGGGCGTCACCCCCAAATGTGCCAGCAAGACACCTGCCAGCCTGAAGACAGCCAGCCAGTCAATATATTGCTTTCCCTATTTTCCAGTAGCCAATCACATTTGGGAGACTCCCATTTTTAGGCATGGAAAACGGATCCGTCAAAAAAGGATGGTAAAAACGGACAAAATGGATGCAACGTATCCAGTTTTTCAACGGAACCTTCTAGCAGATCCGTCAAAATACTGTATGTGTTGCATCCATTTTTCACCATTTTTGACGCATCCGTCGATACGTCGCGCCGACGCATTGTGACGGATTAAAAAAAACGGAAGTGTGAAAATAGCCTTACCCTAACACATTGTTTCCCACACTACTATTTGGAGGTGGCTAGGTCTGATGTTCTCTCAGGGCGTAAGGTCTATCAGACTGTAGTCCCACCCTACTACACCCTATCACTCTGAGGTGTTGTCATGGTTAGGGGGCCATTAGTAATTACGGTACACTTACCGGTAATTTTTGTTCCTCAAACCTCATCGGCACCCTTTTATTATCACCTTTTTGGTCTTTTAGGTCACTTGCTGTTATGATGTGTTTAAAAAAAAAAAAAATATCTGTTATCTTTGTTTTTTACTTGTTGATTGCTTTAATGTGATATTTGTCAGATTTCTGTTGATTGAAATTGCTTATGTTAAAATCTCAGTAAAATTAAAAAAAAAAAAATGGTAAACTTGGAGACTGCTTCAGGTTTTTGGAAATTCAGTGAGGCTTATTAGATGCTTACTTTTTATATCCAAGTTTCCTGACCTTAGGGGTGAGGCCATCTCTTTATGGTGCTGCCATGGTTTGAGGAAACACAATTATCTGCAAGTGTAATTATTGATTTTTTTTTTCTTCGTATGACTGTAATGAGCTCATTCTATCATTGTAATCTAGTCAATTAAAAAAAGTGTATTCTGAATGCAGGTTGGGGTCTTTTTCCCGACAATCTAATTATTATAGTTGAAAAATATCCGCACAAAAATGCAGTTTGCCTTGTTGAACTGAAGGGTGGGTTACTTCATATAAACTGAGACACGGAAGTCTGGTTTCTTGTCGGATTCAGTTTTCGTTTAGATTGCTGCTCTATTTCCTTAGACATACGAAATGTAATATCTCTGGAAAATTTGGCTTACCGTAACTCTGTTATTAGAGAAAATATTCTGCTGTGTCCTGGACTTCTTGGGCTCTTGGATCATGCACTGTTTTGATCGAGGGAACTTTAAGCTAACTGGCTTTTAATTAAGGATTGTGTACTGAGAGGCGCTCTTCTGCGACATACAGAAGACGAGTGCACAAATGACTGTTTCTTTTAGGAACCATTTTGAACTTTGAGATTGATTTTGGAGAGTGTTTCCTGGACCAGTGTGTGAAAGGGGCTTCTCGACTGACTTTTTAGGCTATGTGCACACGTTCAGGATTTCTCACAGAAAATTCCTGAGAAAAACCTGAAATTTTCTGCAAGAAATCCGCAAGAAATCTGCATGCGTTTTTGCCGCGTTTTTGATGCGTTTTTTTTCTGGACATTTCCCAATGCATTTTGTAGTGGGAAATAAGCAAAAAAAACCTGCAAAATTAATGAACATGCTGCGTTTTTTACAGCGATGCGTTTTTTTCGCGGAAAATAACGCATCATGTGCACAAAACATGATGAATTCATTCTAAATGATGGGATGCTCATTATATGTGTTTTTTTGCAGTTTTATAGCGTTTTTATCGGGAAAAAATGCGAAAAACCCGCGAAAAAACAGCAACGTGTGCACACAGTGCACAATAGTGAAAATGGTGTGAAAATCCCAGGTCGCTGGAGCGTGGTCTCCCACTATTACATGTTTACCGACCGATAAACATGCTGTTAGGTAGCGGTTGTATTATGCTGCGCATTATTTGCTCACTTATTGATTGTGTGGTTGCTAGAAGACTCCTTTAGGCTTTGTGCACACGTATAATGGTCCACTGCAAATTTTTCCGCAGCGGATTTGATAAATCTGCAGGGCAAAAACGCTGCATTTTTGCTGTAGATTTATTGCGGATTTACCGCGGTTTTTCTGCGGATGTCACTGCGGTTTTCCAACTGCGGTTTTCTATAGGAGCAGCTGTAAAACCACTGCGGAATCCGCAGAAAGAAGTGACATGCTGCGGAATGTAAACCGCTGTGTTTCCGCACGTTTTTTTCCGCAGCATGTGCACAGCATTTTTTGTTTCCCATAGGTTTACATTGTACTGTAAAGGCACAGATGATTGGCCTCGGGGAGACCAAAACATCCAACACCGCGGAGACACCATCACGTGTTTCTCAACGCAGTGATTCCAGAACACTGCCCCCATCCCTTATGGGAAATATGCAGATGCATGTAAAGAAGCTGCGGAGACACCATCACGTGTTTCTCGACGCAAGCAGTGAATAGCCAGGCCTTTCCCCGGGAAGGAACAACCACGGGAAGGGCAGCATCCTATGAAGGAAAGCCACCTATGCCAAGCATGGTATCCATCCACAGACAGCTGTTTCGGGGTTTTGCCCCTCATCAGTGTGGAGTAGGAATCTGGCTATTAGGAGCAGTGCCTAGTAAAAAGGCTATAAAGGCACAGATGATTGGCCTCGGGGAGACCAAAACATCCAACACCGCGGAGACACCATCACGTGTTTCTCAACGCAGTGATTCCAGAACACTGCCCCCATCCCTTATGGGAAATATGCAGATGCATGTAAAGAAGCTGCGGAGACACCATCACGTGTTTCTCGACGCAAGCAGTGAATAGCCAGGCCTTTCCCCGGGAAGGAACAACCACGGGAAGGGCAGCATCCTATGAAGGAAAGCCACCTATGCCAAGCATGGTATCCATCCACAGACAGCTGTTGGATGTTTTGGTCTCCCCGAGGCCAATCATCTGTGCCTTTATAGCCTTTTTACTAGGCACTGCTCCTAATAGCCAGATTCCTACTCCACACTGATGAGGGGCAAAACCCCGAAACAGCTGTCTGTGGATGGATACCATGCTTGGCATAGGTGGCTTTCCTTCATAGGATGCTGCCCTTCCCGTGGTTGCTCCTTCCCGGGGAAAGGCCTGGCTATTCACTGCTTGCGTCGAGAAACACGTGATGGTGTCTCCGCAGCTTCTTTACATTGTACTGTAAACTCATGGGAAACTTATGCGGACCCGCTGCGGATTCGCAGCGTTTTCCGCATCGTGTGCACATACCCTTACACTGTAACAGTGTATATGCATGTTAGGATTTTGCCACTACTTTAAAATTGTAACAGAATGGTGCAACTGCAAAAAAAAAAAAGTCAGCAAAACACTGCATCTTTTTTGTAAGACATTTGCAGTCTTGCATTATCTCATTTTACCCTGCCCCCCAGACCAGGCCAAATTTTCCTATTCTGACCAGTGTCACTTCATGTGGTAATAATTGTGGAACGTTTCAGCGAATCTCAGTGACTTCGAGATTGTTTTATCGTGACTTATTGTACTAAATGAAAGTAAGAAAATGTTTTGATTTGACATGTTTATTTGTGGAAAAAAAATACATTTGGTGAAAATGTATCAATTTTGAAGCTTTTGGTTTTTTTATGCCCTTAAATCAGAGCGATATGTCACAAAAATAGTTAATAAATAACTTTTGCCACATGTCTACTTTACATCAGTATAATTTTTTAAATTAAACAAATTTTTATTTTTTTGGGGTAGGAAGTTGTAAGGGTTAAAAAGTTGACCAGTGATTTCTCATTTTTTCAACAAAATTTACAAAACCATTTATTTAGGGACCACATTACATTTAAAGTGACTGAGGGGTCTACATGACAAAAAAATCAAGTGACACCATTCTAAAAACTGTACCCCCTAAAGGTGCTGAAAATCACATTCAAGAAGTTTATTAAATCATCAGGTGCTTCACAGGAAAGGTTGAAGGAAATGAACATTTAACTATTTGTCACACAAATTTTACTTTCGACCCCACATTTTTCTATTTTCACAAAGGTAACAGCAAAAAAAGGAACCCAACATTTGTTGTGCAGTTTTTCCTGAGTACGCCGATACTTAATATGCAGGGGAAAACTACTGTTTGGGTGCATGGCAGGGCTCACAAGGGATGGAGCGCCATTTGACTTTTTGAATGCAAAATTTTCTGGAATAATTAGCGGATGCCATGTCGTGTTTGGAGAGCCACTGATGTGCCTAAACTGTGGAAACCCAAACAAGTGACACCATTTTGGAAACAAAACCCCTCAGGGAACTTACCTAGATGTTTAGTGAGCAACTTGAACCCCCAGGTGCTTCACAGTTCACAGAAGTTTACAACGTACAGCCGTGAAAATGAAAATCATATTTTCCCACAAAAAGTGTTAATTTAGCCCCCAATTTTTTATTTTCGTATTATTTAGGGGGTTAAAGTGCCAGGAGCGGGTGCAGGCGCAGCTCCTGCACTGAGTGCCTCGTGTCAGCTGTCAGAATCAGCTGACGCTTGCCTAGTAGCAGCTGACATGCACGTATGGATACGTCCAAGGTTGTGAAGGGGTTAAATGCCCCAAACAACCGCAAAATTGTCACTTGTCCATATGGAATATCCCCGAGTTGGTTATTACTATAACTGTGCTGTTATTTCTATTATTGAAGTTTAGTAGTTTTTCATCTAGCGACGCATCTTGTTGTCGCTGTGTGTGAGTGCTTAGTGCAGCAGCGCAGGTAGAGAGGGCTTAGGCTGCTCACTGAGGCAGTTGCTAGGCAGACATTTTATTGGGCGGAGCCTCTGGTGTACTAAATATTGCTGTAGCCCTTATTCCAGTGAGCGCCTCAGAGCACAGTTGGGGACCAGCCAGGAAACACAAGGGGATTATTTTCCCTCTTTTAGTGGGTCGAATAGAGATGGACTGACCAGAAGAAACCTGTAGGATAGCCTGAGGACTAGCACCCTTGAGGCAGAAGGCATTCCCTGGTCTGTATAGCACCCTTGGCTTACTAGCATACTATGCTGTGGACGCAGGAGGAGTACGGGCCTGGTGGGTGGTCCCCCATAGTGGGAAGGAGAAAATGGCAATCCTACAACCTAATTGAAGGTTGGAGGTAGCCGGGATATGGGGTCTGCTGGGGAACGTCACCCCTGTGGGATAGAAGAAGACTCTGCGGTGTCAGCTTGGATAACAGGCTAGGCTCTGCTTACACTGGCTATCCCACCTCATATGAGACGTTTGATGCATCTGTCGCTGAATGCCCGTCTGAGGAACTATGTCATCAGCACGTTATGTGCACCATCTATGGCTAGGTTACTAGTAGAAGGTTCATCTGCCTCCTGAATCTCCTGTCTCCCTCCTCACCAACACCATGGGGAATGCCACTATAACCACCACACATAGGGCCGGAACAGTAAAATCTGTGTTCACCCCCGCAGACCCATAGCAGTGTGCCCTTTTTTTCACTGTGCACTAGGCACCTGTATTTGGCAGTGCTACCCATAGACCTGGCAAGACACATTTAACCCCTTTCTGCCATTAGACGTACTATTCCGTCCATGTGGGGTGGATGTGATCGCGTTCCTCCGAGGGTCTCCTATCTCCTCCTCCCTGCAGGCCCCGGATCCAAAATGGCTGCGGGACTTCTTCCGGTTCCTGCAGGGAGGTGGCTTTGCAAGTGCCTGCTCAAAGCAAGCGCTTGCAAGCCTCCTGCAGTGCCTGTCAGATCGCTGATCTGACACAGTGCCCTGCAAAGTGTCAGATCAGCGATCTGACACTTTACCATGATTTTCCCCCCACAGGGACAAAGTAAAAAACAAACAAAGCAAAAGTACTCATATTTAGTATCGCTGCTTCCGTAACGACCCAACTTATAAAACTGTCCCACTAGTTAACCCCTTCAGTGATCACCGTAAAAAAAGGCAAAAAACCCACAACGCTTTATTAACATACCGCCAAACAAAAAGTGGAATAACATGCGATCAAAAAGACGGATATAAATAAACATGATACCGCTGAAAACGTCATCTTGTCCTGCAAAAAATCGCTGAGGTATCGCTGTAATCGTACTGGCCCGAAGAATAAAACTGATTTATCAATTTTATCAAACGTGGAACGGTATAAATGCCCCCCGCCCCCCCCGCCAAAAGAAATTCACGAATTGCTTGTTTTTGTTCATTCTGCCTCACAAAAATCGGAAAAAAAGGGATCAAAAAATGTCATGTGCCTGAAAGTGGTACCAATGAAAACGTCAACTCGTCCTGCAAAAAACAAGACCTCACATGACTCTGTGGACCAAAATATGGAAAAATTATAGCTCTTGGAATGTGGAGATGCAAAAACTATTTTTTGCAATAAAAAGCGTCTTTTAGTGTGTGACAGCTGCCAATCATAAAAATCCACACTAAAACCCGCTATAAAAGTAAATCAAACCCTCCTTCATCACCCCCTTAGTTAGGGAAATATAATAAAATAAAAAAAAAATTGATTTATTTCCCCTTTCCCATTAGGGTTAGGGTTGGGGCTAAAGTAAGGGTTAGGGTTGGGGCTAAAGTAAGGGTTAGGGTTGGGGCTAAAATAAGGGTTAGGGTTTGGGCAGAAGTTAGGGTTTGGATTACATTTACGGTTGGGATTAGGGTTGGGATTAAGGTTAGGGGTGTGTCAGGGTTAGGGGTGTGGTTGGGATTAGGGTTAGGGGTGTGTTGGGGTTAGGAGTGTGGTTGGGATTAGGGTTAGGGGTGTGGTTAGGGTTATGATTTATGGGATATGGGTTTGTTTGGGTTAGGGTTTCAGTTAGAATTGGGGGGGCTCACTGTTTAGGCACATCAGAGGCTCTCCAAACACGACATGGCGTCCAATCTCAATTCCAGCCAATTCTGCGTTGCAAAAGTAAAACGGTGCTACTTCCCTTCCGACCTCTTCCGTGCGCCTAAACGGGGGTTTACCCCAACATATGGGGTATCAGCGTACTCAGAACAAATTGGACAACAACTTTTGGGGTCCAATTTCTCTGGTTACCCTTGGGAAAATAAAAATTTGGGGGGCTAAAAAATCATTTTTGTGGGAAGAAATTATTTTTTTATTTTCATGGCTCTGCATTATAAACTGCAGTGAAACACTTGGGGGTTCAAAGTTCTCACAACACATCTAGATAAGTTCCTTGGGGGGTCTAGTTTCCAATATGGGGGTCACTTGTGGGGGATTTCTACTGTTTAGGTACATCAGGGGCTCTGGAAACGCAATGTGACGCTTGCAGACCATTCCATCTAAGTCTACATTCCAAACAGCGCTCCTTCTCTTCCAAGCTCTGCCATGCGCCCAAACAGTAGTTTTCTCCCACATATGGGGTATCCGCATACTCAGGACCAATTGGACAACAACTTTTGGGGTCCAAATTTCTCCTATTACCCTTGGGAAAATACAAAACTGGGGGCTAAAAAATAATTTTTGTGGAAAAGAATTTTTATTTTCACGGCTCTGCGTTATAAACTGTAGTGAAGCACTTGGTGGGGCAAAGTGCTCACCACACATCTAGATGAGCTCCTTAGGGGGTCTACTTTCCAAAATGGTGTCACTTGTGGGGGGTTTCAATGTTTAGGCACATCAGGGGCTCTGCAAACGCGACATGGTGTCCTATCTCAATTCCAGTCAAACGGCACTCCTTCCCTTCTGAGCTCTGCCATGCGCCCAAACAGTGGTTTACCCCCACAAATGGGGTATCAGCATACTCAAGGTCTTCATGTGGTGTTCTGATTAGGTATTCATGTGTATGAATGTGCATGTAATGTGCATTTAATTATTTTATTTGATATTAGTAAATTCATAAAGTTAAATAAAGCCGCCTCTGGTGGTGCCATGTTGCTGGAGTAAAAAAAAAAAAGTTGCCTCCCCAAAGATGGCGGTGCCTGTGCAGTAGCATCTATCAAACCGCCAGTAGATGCTGCTACACTGGCGCAGCCGACACCACCTTGGTGGAAACTATTTTTAATTTTTTCTTTAACTGCGTAGGATCCAGCGGCGCCATCTTGGAGGAGGCATTTTTTTGTAATGAATCTACTTGTATCATCAAATATAACAATCTAATGCACATTACACATGCAATCTTGCTGCAGTGCCTGCTGCTCGTGATATACGGTATGTATAATAGTTTAATTATGTAAAGTGGGGGGCACGTTACTGAAGAAGCCATACAGATGAATAGCTAAGCAGAGCACCACATAAAGACCCCCGCTCCGAAGCACGGGCACATCATTAATACAAAACTGAAAATAAAGATTACACAACAACCACAATACAGATTTCATCACCCAGGTATCAGTGTAATCAGTATAACGGCCCCAACCTGACGCTGTCTGTAGGTTACTGAGCACAATCCGTACTCCTCCCGTGAGCGCGGCTGATCGCACTGGACGTATTATCCAGTCACTGGGAATTAAGTCCCAGGTCACCTTGATGGGATAGTACGTCCAATGGGATTAAGGGGTTAATGAATAGATCTTGGAATAATAATCATTTTCTTATAAATGTGCCCTGCTGTGTAATGTCTGTGTCTGACTGTGCAGGAACATGGTCTGATCATATCACCGCTCCTGGGCAGTGGAGGATGCTAAACAGAGTATACAGACAGGACAGAACGGGATCGCTGATTCTTTTTGTGAGGTATAGTATTTCCCTGCCTGTTTTTAAGCAATGTTTTACTTCAAAGAAGGAATCATTTGGGATCCCGTGCTGTAATATCTGTATATGTTTTTCTTCAACCACCCCTCACCCATCCACCATTCCTACCCAGGAGCTGTGATATGATCAGCCCATGTTCCTGCACGGTCAGACACAGCCATTACACAGTACACAGCAGGGGCATTTTTAAGATTATCTCGGCACAGGAACATTTTATTTAAACACTTCCAGTTATGGAACTTACTGTATTATTATTCCAAGATCTATCGATTAAACTTTCTTTCCTGGGAAAACATCTTTAAGTAAACTTTTGTAACATAAATTCCAAACCTTTTAAAATCAACAATTATGATACATTCAAATTGAGCTAAATAAATTATATATATTTTTTAAATATTATTTACAAGCAGTAACATTTTTAGCAGATTGGTAGTGGTCTGGGTTCTTAGACCCACACTAATTGCGACAAAACACTGCTCTTGCCTGAGCACTCATGGAGCGTAGCACAGACCAATAAACGTGATCCGCCATGTTTATAAACCGCTTCTGTGCAGTTATTGAGCGATCGTTGTGGGACTACAGACTTGCTTATAGTTTAATAACCTTCAAGGTGATTGCTCCACAGTACTGTCACTTTACACAATCCCTACTTGTTAAGCGCTGTTCACATCGGTTTCTTGGTGTTTAACCCCTTAATGTTCAATAATAATAATCTTTATTTTTATATAGCGCTAACATATTCCGCAGCGCTTTACAGTTTGCACACATTATCATCACTGTCCCCGATTGGGCTCACAATCTAGAATTCCTATCAGTATGTCTTTGGAATGTGGGAGGAAACCGGAGTACCCGGAGGAAACCCACGCAAACACGGAGAGAACATACAAACTCTTTGCAGATGTTGTCCTGGGTGGGATTAGAACCCAGGACCCCAGCGCTGCAAGGCTGCTGTGCTAACCACTGCGCCACCGTGCTGCTGTTCAATGACGGATATATCCATCATAGGGCGCCTCCCCCTCTTTGGTGCGAGTGCTGACCCTTCACCTTTTCCGGCACATGATAGCTGATCTGACCGCGGGTCACTGATGGGTTGGCATGACAGCCCAGAGTTTGCAGGAGACCCCGATGGTTGTCATTGCCAGATTGCTATGAGTGCCGCCTTGTGACTGCAGCTCATAGCAGTTGAGCATTTTTTGTTACACATAGCAGGGCTGCAGAAGATCACAGTTTCTAGTCTAAGGAGACTAATGAAGTAAGTTAAAAAGTAGAAAAAAAAAAGTATATTAAAAAAATATCAGGGTATGTCCACACGTTGTGGATTGGCCTGCAGAATTTTCCGCACAGAATCTTCATCTCTTGGCAGAAAACACAGGCCAAAATGCTTGCGGATTTAATGCGGAATTGATGCAGATGTCTTGCGGATTGTCATGCGTTTTTTAATGCGCAGATTTGCCTTACTCAATGTATAGTCAGTGGGTGCAGAAACACTGCGTTTCCGCACAAAGAATTGACATGCTGCTGGAAAAAAAATGCAGCGAATCCGCTCTTTTTCCGCACCAATTCTCAAATTCCAATTAACTATCATTGTTACTGTAGTCCACTGCGGATTTGATGCAATTTGCAAGTCCACAAATGCTGTGGAAGCGCATCAAAATCCGCAACGTGTGCACACAGCCTAAAAGTTCAAATCACCCCATTTTTGTCCCATTCAAAATAAAAGTTAAAAAACTGTATATTTGGTATCTCCACATTCAGATATGCCCGATCAAAATATAAAAAGATTTAACCTGATCGGTAAACGGCGTAACGAGAAAAAAAAATCAAAACTCCAGAATTACGTTTTTTTTGTCACTGCAACATTGCCCTTTATTGCATTTTATGGCAGTCAAAGAATCGTATCTACCCCAAAATAGTATAAATGAAAAATAGACACGTTTTGGGGGCTGCACTTTTATTTTGCAGTTTCACTGAACTTAGAATTTTCTGTACGTTTTCCAGTACACAATATCATAAAATCGATGGTGGTGTTCAAAAGTAAACTTGTCCCGCGCAAAACAAGCCCTCACATGGCCGTATTGATGGAAAAAATAAGTTAGGGCTCTGAGAAGAAGGGGAGCAAAAAATGGAAATACCCCTTGTCCTTAAAGGGTTAATATAGTACTGCAACAAAAATCCAAGTCCATGTTTATGTGTATGGTTTGATATGAAGCACACCTGTTAGACCCCCATGTACCAAGTTGTCTGTCTTTTGCTATGAAAACATTCATTAAATGTGACAATTTGCAAATGAGGTTTCTAATTGATCACAAAGTATCCTTCTGCTGAGATCCTCATTATTTTGTGTGGAAATCAGTAAGGTTCACACTTGCGTTGTGCAGTCCGTTCAACAAATCCGTTAAACGGACTGCACTAACGCAAGTGCCGACTTTGGCACTGCACTAACGCAGATGGAGCATCTGTTAGCTCCATCTGCGCTAGCAGTGACGGACCCGGAAACTCTGCAGCCCGCGTCTCGGGTCCGTCACTCAATGACGGCGCATCGCTAGCGCACGCCCATTGTGTTCACAGAGGATGTGCAGCTGAGAATGGCAGCAGATGCATCCGCCAAAACTTGAAGACCAACAGTGGATATGTTTCTATCATTGGCCATAGCTGCTGTTTGGAGATGGGGTTATTGTAATACGGGGAATGGTTAGTTGATTATGACTAAAAGGGGCTCATTAGAGATTGTCATATGTAATGGGAGGGGAACGGTGTGGCCAACATCTGCATTTGCTGTGGATATGCTTGTATACTAATGTTAATGTAAAAACCAATGGACTAAGTGTGTGTGTGTGTGTGTGTGTATTTTTCATAATTATTTTTTACTCACTTATGTAGTGTCGTTAATACCACAGCGCCTTACAGACATCATCACGGTCCCCATTGGGGCTCACAATCTAGATTCCCTATGTTTGTCTTTGGAGTGTGGGAAGAAACCAGAGTATCCGGAGTCAACGCACGCAAACACGGGGAGAACATACAGACTCATTGAAGATGTTGTCCTTTGTGGGATTTGAACTTGGGACCCCAACTCTACCTGGCTAAAGTGCTACCCACTGAGCCACCATTCTGTTTAACTGGCATGTATGAAAAATTCTCTAACTGAAAATCAGAATAGTAGGAGGTATTTGTCGCTTGAGCATTCCCAGTGTAGAAAAGATAATGCAATCTGTTATGGGGACCTACTGTATATACCGAATTCTTATAGTTTCATTATGTTTAAGGTGCATTGCCACTGGCTGATTTCAATTCCTCATAATCAAATAATGTAAACCATGCTTTTTAGCTTTCTTTCATGGCAGTATATAATCCTGTGTAAGGCTGTTTTCGCACATGTGTTTAGTGGTCCTATTACTGACTGTAAAGGTACCGTCACACTAAGCGACGCTGCAGCGATACCGACAACGATCCGGATCGCTGCAGCGTCGCTGGAGAGCTGTCACACAGACAGCTCTCCAGCGACCAACGATGCCGGTAACCAGGGTAAACATCAGGTTACTAAGCGCAGGGCCGCGCTTAGTAACCCGATGTTTACCCTGGTTACCATCGTTAAAGTAAAAAAAACAACCACTACATACTTACCTACCGCTGTCTGTCCCCGGCGCTCTGCTTCTCTGCTCTGGCTGTGAGCGCCGGGCAGCCGGAAAGCAGAGCGGTGATGTCACCGCTCTGCTTTCCGGCCGCTATGCTCACAGTGAGTGCAGGAAAGCAGAGCGCCGGGGACAGACAGCGGTAGGTAAGTATGCAGTGGTTGTTTTTTTTTTTACTTTAACGATGGTAACCAGGGTAAACATCGGGTTACTAAGCGCGGCCCTGCGCTTAGTAACCCGATGTTTACCCTGGTTACCAGCGAAGACATCGCTGAATCGGCGTCACACACGCCGATTCAGCGATGTCAGCGGGAGATCCAGCGACGAAATAAAGTTCTGGACTTTCTTCCCCGACCAGCGATGTCACAGCAGGGGCCTGATCGCTGCTGCGTGTCACACTGGACGATATCGCTAGCCAGGACGCTGCAACGTCACGGATCGCTAGCGATATCGTCTAGTGTGACGGTACCTTAATGCACAGTAGCCACAGATCTGACCCCAACCATGTGTAACAGTGTAAATGTCCCATTAGAGCCTCGTAGCACAATGTACAGCATAGCTGCTCATTTTACAATAGCTTCTAAAAGGATAAATATCCAGGATTAGTAACGAATTCATCTTATTTGTTGTGGCCGTCTGGAGAGATGGACTCTTTCGTAGTCTCTTGTGAAAATCCATATACAAGTGCTTCTCACTAAATTAGAAAATCATCAAAAAGTTAATTTATTTCAGTTCTTCAATACAAAAAAGTATATAGTCATTACAAACAGAGTAATCTATTTAAAGTGTTTATTTCTGTTAATGTTGATGATTATGGCTTACACCCAATGAAAACCCAAAAGCTATTATCTCATTAAATTAGAATAATTAACAAAAAACACCTGCAAAGGCTTCGTAAGCGTTTAAAAAGGCCCCTTAATCTGTTTCAGTGGGATCCATAATCATGGGGAAGACTGCTGATTTGACAAAGGTCCAGGAGGTAGTCATTGACACACTCCACAAGGAGGGTAAAGGTACTGTCACACTAGACGATATCGCTAGCGATCCGTGACGTTGCAGCGTCCTCGCTAGCGATATCGTCCAGTGTGACAGGCAGCAGCGATCAGGCCCCTGCTGGGAGATCGCTGGTCGGAGAAGAAAGTCCAGAACTTTATTTCGTCGCTGGACTCCCCGTAGACATCGCTGAATCGGCGTGTGTGACACCGATTCAGCGATGTCTTCGCTGGTAACCAGGGTAAACATCGGGTAACTAAGCGCAGGGCAGCGCTTAGTAACCCGATGTTTACCCTGGTTACCATCCTAAAAGTAAAAAAACAAACACTACATACTTACCTACAGCCGTCTGTCCTCCAGCGCTGTGCTCTGCACTCCTCCTGCTCTGGCTGTGAGCGTCGGTCAGCCGGAATGCAGAGCAGTGACGTCACCGCTCTGCTTTCTGGCTGCCCGGCGCTCACAGCCAGACCAGAGAAGCAGAGCGCCGAGGACAGACGGCTGTAGGTAAGTATGTAGCGTTTGTTTTTTTACTTTTTAGGATGGTAACCAGGGTAAACATCGGGTTACTAAGCGCGGCCCTGCGCTTAGTTACCCGATGTTTACCCTGGTTACCGGCATCGTTGGTCGCTGGAGAGCTGTCTGTGTGACAGCTCTCCAGCGACCAAACAGCGACACTGCAGCGATCCGGATCGTTTTCGGTATCGCTGCATCGTCGCTATGTGTGACGGTACCTTAAGCCACAAAAGGTAATTGCTAAAGAAGCTGGCTGTTCAGAGTGCTTTATCCAAGCATATTAATGGAAAGTTGAGTGGTAGAAAAAGGTGGACAAGCAACGGGGATAACTGCAGCCTTGAAAAGATTAAGAAAAGACCCTTCAAAAATTTGGGGGAGATTCAGAAGGAGTGGACTACTGCTGGAGTCATTACTTCAAGAGTCACCTCTCACTGATGTATCCAGTACATGGGCTACAACTGTTGCATTCCTTGTGTCAAGCCACTCATGTCCAACACAACACCAGAAGCGTCTTACCTGGGCCAAGGAGGAAAAGAACTGGACTGTTGCTCTGTGGTCCAATGTGTTGTTTTCAGATGAAAGTAAATTTTGCATTTCATTTTGAAATCAAGGTCCCAGAGTCTGGAGGAAGAGTGGAGAGGACACAATCCAAGCTGCTTGAGGTCTAGTGTGAAGTTTCCACAATCAGTGATGGTTTGGGGAGCCATTTCATCTGCTAGTGTAGGTCCACTGTGTTTTATTAAGACCAAAGTCAGCACAGCCATCTACCAGGAGATTTTAGAGAGCACTTCATGCTTCCCTCTGCCGACAAGCTTTTTGGAGATTAAAATTTCATTCTCCAGCAGGACTTGGCACCTGTCCACACTGCCAAAAGTGCCAATACCTGGTTTACAAACAACAGTATCACTGTGCTTGATTGGCCAGCAAACTCGCCTGACCTTAACCCCATAGAGAATCTATGGGGTGTGGTGAAGAGGAAATGAGACACCAGACCCAATGCGAACTGAGCTGAAGGCTGCTATCAAAGCAACCTGGGCTTCCATAACACCTCAGCAGTGCCACAGGCTGATCGCCTCCATGCCACGCCGCATTGATTAAGTAATTGATTCAAAAGGATTGAGTGCATTTATTGAGCATACATTTCAGTAGGCCAACGTTTCGGATTTTAAAATCATTTTTCAAGCTGGGGTTATAAAGTATTCTAATTTACTGAGATAATGACTTTTGGGTTTTCATTGGCTGTAAGCCAGAATCATCAACATTAACAGAAATAAACACTTGAAATAGATCACTGTAATGACTCTATATGAGTTTCACTTTTTGTATTGAAGAGCTGAAATAAATTATCTTTTTGATATTCTAATTTAGTGAGAAGCACGTGTGTGTGTATATATTTGGTGGTAAATGAGTAAGTGTTTGCAGGCGTCTGTGATTTCTCCTATTCCTTACTATGGTAAGATGTCTTGTCCAGGCTGAGCAGTCTTCTGCGCCATTCTTTAAAGGGCTCAAATTTCTTGCTAAATGTGGCTGAGAGAAGAAGAGGTGGGGGCAGGATCAGGTTACATGTTCTGTGTTCCAGAGTTTGCAGCTACACTTGAAGATTGGAGCCATGCTGACTAGGAGAGAACTGCAATCTCTGCATCCAACACAGCCCTGCCCCCACTCTCTGTGGGATCGCACATTACATTTACTACAGCTTTCCTTTCTGACACATAGAATTAAAAATACCTTGCTGTCCGCAGATTTTCTTTCCTATTCTTGTATATTGTTATATATTGTTCATCGTGCTATTGGAGGGGCGCGATGTGATGCTGCTCCAAAATCCCGACAGAAGCCGATTACTCACAGTGAAGTTAATGTGGTGATTGTGTCCATAGGTCCATGAGTGTCAGCAGGTGGTGGGAGCTGGGATCTCTGCTTGGCAAATTAATTACGTTATGAATTGCCGCAGGAAATCTGTCACAGGACCCCATACGCCTTAGGCCGTATAGCACGGCCAAGTGAGATGCGATAAAACATCACATAGCACTCGGCCCAGTGTTATACTATGGGGAAGCTCAGATCTGTGATTATTTTCTCTTGCCAGTTCGCAACATGCCATGATTGGCAGAGAGACTCGGCTCACTCGCACCCATACAAGTCTATGGGTGCTAGTGAAACATCGCACTGCGCTCGGATATCACCCAAGTGCAGTGCGATATACGCAGGCAGCAGAGGAGATGGAGAAATTACTTTCTCGTTCTCCCCCACAGCTGTGATCTGTTCCTGTCCTGCTAGAGGATCAGAGCACAGTAGCATGACACTCGGCTCCTCTGACTGCAGAGCAGGTCATAAGTGAGTGCAACTCTGGCCGTAGGCCGGGGTCACACATGCAAGTGTGATGCGAGAAACTCAGGCGTCAATATCTGGCGCTGCCGGCACTTGGGACAGAAGAGTGCAGCTTCTCACATCACACTCGCAAGTGTGACCCCAGCCTTAAGGTACCGTCACATTAAGCGACACTGCAGCGATATAGACAACGAGCCGATTGCTGCAGCGTCGCTGTTTAGGTCGCTGTAGAGACGTCAAACACAGAAGCTCCAGAACGATGCAGGAGCGATCCAGTGACGTAACGGCGACTCACTTATCGTTGTAGCTGGTCGTTAAAACATTGCTGGCATCGTTGCTTTTGCTGTCAAACACGACGATACACGCCGACCTAACAACCAAATAAAGTTCTGGACTTCTAGCTCCGACCAGCGATATCACAGCGGGGTCCAGATCGCTGCTGCGTGTCAAACACAACAAGATCGCTATCCAGGACGCTGCAATGTCACGGATCATTGTCGTTCTCGTTGGAAAGTTGTTTAGTGCGAAGGTACCTTTAGACTTAAATCTGTTGAACCCACCAACAGTCTATATGCGACCTTCTGACTCGTCCTTGCAGATGGTGCTGGAGAGAAGAGTCCTGTTGGATTTCCAGTGGCATCTCTTTTTGTTCTCTGGGAAATATCCCCTCTGGCAGCGGTTTTATCATAGTGGATAGGATATAGGAATGCACGGCTGATACAGGCCTCCCGTACACAATAAATTATTGGTTGGTCCCTTCTAAAAAAGAAAAAAGGGTTAGATAACTATAATATATACTAGATGGTGGCCCGATTCTAACGCATCGGGTATTCTAGAATATGCATGTCCACGTAGTATATTGCCCAGCCAAGTAGTATATTGCCCAGCTACGTAGGATATTGCCCAGCCATGTATTGTAACTGGTTAAAAAATAAAAAAGAAACATATACTCACCTTCCGAGGGCTTCTTGTAGTCCTGTCGCCTGTGTGCGGTGCACGCAGCATCTTCCGGTCCCAGGGTTGGTATGAGCGCAGGACCTGTGATGACGTTGCGGTCACATGACCGTGACGTCATGGCAGGTCCTTCTCGCATAGCATCCTTAGCACCGGAACCTGCTGCTTGCACTGCCGAGGACAGGGCACGACGTCGGACGTTGAGAATAACGTTTTTTTTTAATTATTATTATTTGTAACAGATCTTTTTAAGTTGGTCACACAGGGTTAATAGCTGTGTAACCGGAGTGCGTTACACCGTGCTCCGGTAACGCTGGCATTAACCCTGTGTGAGGGCTAACTGGAGGGGAGCATGGAGCGGGCACTGACTGCAGGGAGGAAAGAGCGGCCATATTGCCGCCGGACTGTCGCTGATTGGTCGTGGCAATGGTCGTGGGCGTTTTGCCACGACTAGTTAGCGACTTGGATTCCATGAGAGACAGAGGCCGCGACCAATGAATACCCGTGACAGACAGGACAGACAGAAAGACGGAAGTGACCCTTAGGGTACCGTCACACTATACGATTTACCTACGATCACGACCAGCGATATGACCTGGCCGTGATCGTAGGTAAATCGTAGTGTGGTCGCTGGGGAGCTGTCACACAGCCAGCTCTCCAGCGACCAACGATGCCGAGGTCACTGGGTAACCAGGGTAAACATCGGGTTACTAAGCGCAGGACCGCGCTTAGTTACCCGATGTTTACCCTGGTTACAAGCGTTAAACTAAAAAAAAACAAACAGCACATACTTACATTCTGGTGTCCGTCAGGTCCCTTGCAGTCTGGTTTCCGCACTCAGTGACTGCCGGCCGTAAAGTGAAAGTGAAAGCACAGCCGCTGTGCTCTGCTTTCACTTTACGGCCGGCAGTCACAGTGCTGGAAGCAGAGACGGCAAGGGACCTGACGGACACCAGAATGTAAGTATGTGCTGTTTGTTTTTTTTTTAGTTTAACGCTTGTAACCAGGGTAAACATCGGGTAACTAAGCGCGGTCCTGCGCTTAGTTACCCGATGTTTACCCTGGTTACAAGCGAACGCATCGCTGGATCGCATCGCTAGATCGCTAGATCGGTGTCACACACACCGATCTAGCGATGACAGCGGGAGATCCAGCGATGAAAGAAAGTTCTAAACGATCTGCTACGACGTACGATTCTCAGCAGGATCCCTGATCGCTGCTGCGTGTCAGACACAGCGATATCGTAACGATATCGCTGGAACGTCACGAATCGTACCGTCGTAGCGATCGAAATGTTATAGTGTGACGGTACCCTTAGACAATTATATAGTGTGTGTGCATAAATAATGGAGAATAGGTACACTTCAACTGTGAGAGATTGCATCTAAAAATAAAAACCAGAAAATCACATTGTATGACTTTTAAACAATTAAATTGCTTTTTATAATAATAAAAATAATCTTTATTTATATAGCGCCAACATATTCCGCAGCGCTTTACAGTTTAACAGTTTCAAACACAAAAGTCATAAGTAACAACGTTAACAATACAATAATTAAAGCAAAATAAGATGACCCTGCTCGTGAGAGCTTACAATCTACAATGAGGTGGGGGAGATGCAAAGTACAGGTGTGTATTTACAATGATGTATTTACAATCATGGTCCAGCCATCTTCAGGGGTTGGGGAATAGATGGGGATAGTGAATGGGCTACACACACACACATAAACATAAAATGACTTTGATTAGTGAACGTGATAGGCCGCTCTGAACAAATGTGTTTTGAGCGAGCGCCTAAAACTATGCAAATTATGGATGGTCCTAATATCTTGGGGTAGAGCATTCCAGAGGATTGGCGCAGCACGGGAGAAGTCTTTAAGTCGGGAGTGGGAGGTACGAATTAGTGCAGAGGTTAATCGAAAGTCATTTGCAGAGCGCAGTGGTCTGTTAGGCTGATAGACAGAAATGAGGGAGGAGATGTAAGGGGGTGCCGCACTGTGGAGAGCTTTGTGGGTGAGAACAAGTACTTTGAATTGTATCCTGTATTATTACATGACACAAGTATTTGATCACTTACCAACCAGCAAAAATCTTTTTTTTCTCATAGACCTGTTCGTTTTTCTTCAAGGGTGCGTGTCGACGGTCTGGATTGCCAGTGTCTTGGACGGAGCGGAAAACCTGCTCCGCCCAAAGTGCTGCCCCCTTCTATATGCACAGTGATTCAGGATGTGTTCATTGCATACATCCGGAATCTCCGCACCCCATACATAGGACCCTGTTAGTTACCTTACGGTCACTGCAAGGTAAACAGACATGCTGCGTTCTAAAAAGACGTGCCGCATGTCTGGAAACGCAGGGTCGCCAGATGCGTGTTCGCAGGCGTAGTGGAGACGGGATTTCATAAAATCCCCTCGACTATGCTGTAACATCTGGATGCTGCGGGTTGAACGCTGCTTTTGTACGCAGTGTTCAATCTGCATGTAATCCGGCCCGTTGACACATACCCTAAGAAGCCCTCTTACTCTGCACTAATTACCTGTATTAATTGCACCTGTATGAACTTGTTACCTGTATAAAAGACACATGTCCACACACTCAATTAATCACATGCCTACCTCTCCACCATGGCCAAGACCAAAGATCTGTGTAAGGACACCAGGAACAAAATTGTAGACCTGCATAAGGCTGAGAATGGGCTATAGGACAATAGGCAAGCAGCTTGGTGAGAAGGCAACAACTGTTGGCGCAATTATTAGAAAATGGAAGAATCACAAAAACTGTCAATTTTGCTCTATCTGGGGCTCTATGCAGGATCTATCTTCGTAGGGTAAGAATGATGGTCAGGAATCAGCCCATAACTACACGGGAGGTCCTGATCAATAACCTGAAAAGAACTGAGATCGTAGTCTCAAACCTTACTATTAGTAACACAATATGCCGTCATGGATTAAAATTTTACAGGGCACGCAAGTTCCACCTCCTCAAGCCAACATATGTCCAGGCCCATTTGAAGTTCGCCAATGACCATCTAGATGAGCCAGAGGAGCCATGTAAGAAGGTCAGATGAGACCAAAATAGAACTTTTTGGTACCAACTCCATTCGGAAGAAGGATGAGTACAACGTCAAGAACACTGTCCCAAACGTGAAGCATGGTGGGATAAACATCATACTTTGGGAGTGTGTTTCTGCAAAGGGGACAGGACTTCTGCACCTTATTGAAGGGAATTTGCATGGAGTCATGTATCGCAAGATTTAGTTCAACAACCACCTTCCTTTCCTCAGTAAGCGCATTGAAGACGGATCGTGGCTGGGTCTTCCACAATGACACTGAACCAAAACAAACAGCCAGGGTAACTAAGGAATGGCTCCGGTAAAATCATTTCAAGGTCCTGGAGTGGCCTAGCCAGTCTCCAGACCTGAACCCAATAGAAAATATTTAAATAGAGCTGAAACTCAATGTTGCCCAGCGACAGCTCCGAATCCTGAAGGATCTGGAAGAAGATCCGTATGTAGGAGTGGGCCAAACCTGGGTAAAGGTTTCTATACCAAATATTAAGTTCTGTTTATCTATGGTATCAAATACTTATTTCATGCAATAAAATACAAATTAATTACGGTATGTAAAAATCATACAATGTCATGTTCTGGATTTTTTTTTTCACTTTTCTCTCACAGTTGAAGTGTATATATGATAAAAATTACAGACTTCTCAATTTTTTGTAAACGGGAAAACTAGCAAAATCGTCAGTGTATCACATACTTATTTTACCCACTGTATGTGCAAATAGCCTCTTCAGAGAGGAGGAGGATGACCTAAACTCTAGCATCACTTTTTGGATGTAGCAGTCCAACGGTCAACATTGATGATGTTTAGATTGCTAAAGTTCTAGTCCTTTTCCTCTATGGTAATTTAAATACACAGTTATCTTATTCAGAGGTGCTTTGCATTTTCTATATGTCTCTTTACACTCCCTTGGAATATTTCACCTTAGATCTACATAAAGGCCTAGATGTCAAAGATCCCTCTCTACATCAGTCATAGTGACAGGTCCCCGATGTGAGTGGCATCGTTTTGTTCACCACTACATGTACACACATACTATGTATGCAGAACTATGTATGGCAGAACTTGCTGCCCATTCTTGGACCAGAAGTGTAGTTGTTGTCATGTGACCGTTCATGTCACTGCTCACGGTCACTTTACTGTGTCTTGTCTTGCGTCCGATCACCTTGGAAAAAGCAACCACTGTTATGTGACCGCTATGTAGATGGCAGGTGAAAAAGCCTTCCTTGAAGAATGCTTCTATTGTGCGATACTAAGATCATGCAGACTAGTGATGAGCTCGTTGCTCCGGTTTTCCTGAGCATGCTCGGGTGGTCTCCGAGTATTTATGACTGCTCGGAGATTTCGTTTTCATCGCCTCAGCTGAATGATTTACAGCTGCTAGCCAGCATAATTACATGTGGGGGTTCCCTAGCAACCAGGCAACCCCCACATGTACTCCGCCTGGCTAATAGCTGTAAATCATTCAGCTGCCGCGATGAAAACTAAATCTTCGAACACTAACAAATACGAGTCAGAGACCACCTGAGCGTGCTCAGGAAAACCCGAGCAACGAGTACTCGCTCATCACTAATGCAGACCCTAATTACTAAGTAGAATAGTATTGTGCCCCATATACCACACACACACACAGCCCTTTATCAATAAAGTAGAATAGCATCGTGCCTCATACACTGTACACACAGCCATTTATCACTAACTGGAATAGCATCGTTCCCCGTATACTTTTCACAGGGTGTTTTAACATTTCAGAATTGCATCACGACAGGAGCTGACGCTTGAAAACAAGCAGTCATTTATATTGCAGGTGTTGTATCCTGGTATCAATCATCAGTAGAGGGCGAGGTTTGTGTCTGTCATCACTCATGGCTTGGAATCCTGGAAGGTTTGGCACTACTAGAAGACACACCTTTCCAACTATTAGTATTAAATACTCTGATCATTCTTGTACAATCCTGAATGAAAGCCTGTCTTTGCGTTCAAGGCAATGCAGGGAACTGCAGAGTCAATGCTCTAAGGATGAACTTTCACTAAATTTTTAATGTTAAACTGGATAGTACAATCGAGGTGATTGTGCTGAGAGGAGGAGAGCTGCTAGAAGGGTTTGTAATGTTGTGCAGCTAAACTCAGCTGTGCTGTGCCTCCTCCACACAGGCTACCAGGTCTTTTTATGACTCATGTGAGTGATCACGCTCTAATCCTAGCACTTTCTGCAGGATGTTAAACCAGGAGATCAGGCCGGTCATTGCATCTCGCACAGTGAGAAACCTCTATAGCAGGGGCGTTGTCTTCTTAATAGTGAGTTTTTCTGCCTGCTTATGATTGGTGAACATCATCCTGGAAGAAGAGCGCTCCCAGAGAAAATATCTGATAACTTTTAATTCCAAGTAGGTGTTAACTCATTACTTGCCAAATACATTAAGCTAATATGTCCGCAAGGGTGAAGTAAAAATACCCCTAAAGGTACCGTCACATTAAGCGACGCTGCAGCGATATAGACAACGAGCCGATCGCTGCAGCGTCGCTCTTTAGGTCGCTAGGAGACGTCAAACACCGGCAACAGCAGAACAATGCAGGACGTACTTATCGTTCTCGCTGGTTGTTGCTCCATGAAAAAACATTGCAGGCATCGTTGCTTTTGCTGTCAAACATGACGAATCACGACGACCAAATAAAGTTCCGGACTTTCAGCGACGACCAGCGATGTCACAGCGGGATCCAGATCGCTGCTGCGTGTCAAACACAACGAGATCGCTATCCAGGACGCTGCAACGTCACGGATCGTTTGAAAGTTGTTCAGTGTGAAGGTACCTTAAGGCTATGTGCACACGATGCGGATTTGCTTACAGAAATTTCTGCAAGGTTTCTGCATATCTTGGCAGAAAAAACCCAGTGGAAACCTCGTGTTTTTTTTTGTTGCAGATTTTCATGCGGTTTTGAAGCTTCGCCCACATCTCCATCAGACATCGTTACCTGAATGACAATTCTGCAGCGTTTTTGGAAGCAAATCCGCAGACCTTTTTACGCTTGCGTTTTTGCTGTGGATTTGAGTGACTCAATGGAAGTCAATGGGTGCAGAAGTGCTGCAGGTCCGCAAAAAGAATTGACATGCTGCGGAAAATGAAACGCTGCAAATAAGGACCGAAATTTCCAGATCATGTGCACAACACTTCAGGAATGTCATTGATTAACACTGCTTAAGTAATCCATTGCGCTTTTGGAGCATTTCCACAGGAAAAACGCTGTTGAAATGCTACAAATCTGCATCGTGTGCACATAGCCTTAAGGTACCTTCACACTCAGCAACTTTACAACGAGAACGACAACGATCCGTGACGTTGCAGTGTCCTGGATAGCGATCTCGTTGTGTTTGACACGCAGCAGTGATCTGGATCCTGCTGTGATATCGCTGGTTGGAGCTAGAAGTCACGAACTTTATTTGGTCGTCAGGTCGGCGTGTATTGTCATGTTTGACAGCAAAAGCAACGATGCCTGCAATGTTGTACATGGATCTAACAACCAGCGAGAACGATAAGTGAGTCGCCATTACGTCACTGGATCGCTCCTGTATCGTTCTGGAGTTGCTGTGTTTGACGTCTCTACAGCGACCTAAACAGCGACGCTCCAGCGATCGGCTCGTTATCTATATCGCTGCAGCGTCGCTGAGTGTGACGGTACCTTTAATCACGTTATTCCAGTCTGCAGACACTATTGTATCCAATGTCCTGTTCAGCATGTAAATTCGGTGACAAGTACTCTTTAACAAATGGGTTTGCGTGCCTACTTATTTATTCACATCACTTCCAGGGGTGCAATTTATATGCGGTCATTGGATGGTGCTGATTCTTCTTGCAGACTTAAGGTACCGTCACATTTAGCGACGCTGCAGCGATCTAGACAACGATGCCGATCGCTGCAGCGTCGCTGTGTGGTTGCTGGAGAGCTGTCACACAAGACAGCTCTCCAGCGACCAACTATGCGAAGTCCCCTGGTAAGCAGGGTGAACATCGGGTTACTAACTGCAGGGCCGCGCTTAGTAACCCGATGTTTACCCTGCTTACCAGTGCTAAGTTAAAAAACAAACACTACATACTTACATTCCGGTGTCTGTCCCCCGGCGCTGTGCTTTCCTGCACTGACTAAAGCACAGCGGTGACGTCACCGCTGTAAACTGCTTTACGGCTGGCCGGCGCTGACAGTGCAGGGAAGCAGAACGCCGAGGGACGTGACAGACACCGGAATGTAAGTATGTAGTGTTTTTTTTTTTTACATTTACACTGGTAACCAGGGTAAACATCGGGTTACTAAGCGCGGCCCTGCGCTTAGTAACCCGATGTTTACCCTGGTTACCAGTGAAAACATCGCTGAATCGGCGTCACACATGCCGATTCAGCGATGTCTGCGGGAGTTCAGCGACGAAATAAAGTTCTGGACTTTCTGCTCCGACCAACGAAGTCACAGCAGGATCCAGATCGCTGCTGCCTGTCAAACACAACGATATCGCTATCCAGGACGCTGCAACATCACGGATCGCTGGCGATATCGTTGTGAAGTTGGTCAGTGTGAAGGTACCTTTACAATTACATTGCTCTTAGGGTAAAAGTATGCGAAATAGGACAGAGGGAAAAATCCTGTTTCTCTGACACCTCCAGGAAATTACTGTGGAAGTAAATGTGGCAAGCCTTGAAATATTTCTGTGCCCACAGTTTAATTACATTGTGGCCACATAAATATGTGTGTTCTTACTTTCAGGATGCATTTCCCCATATTGTTATCCTGCCTGCCCTGCAACATACCATACAGTTTGTGGTGCATCATATACAGTGGGGCAAAAAAGTATTTAGTCAGTCAGCAATAGTGCAAGTTCCACCACTTAAAAAGATGAGGCGTCTGTAATTTACATCATAGGTAGACCTCAACTATGGGAGACAAACTGAGAAAAAAAAATCCAGAAAATCACATTGTCTGTTTTTTTTATCATTTTATTTGCATATTATGGTGGAAAATAAGTATTTGGTCAGAAACAAAATTTCATCTCAATACTTTGTAATATATCCTTTGTTGGCAATGACAGAGGTCAAACGTTTTCTGTAAGTCTTCACAAGGTTGCCACACACTGTTGTTGGTATGTTGGCCCATTCCTCCAGGCAGATCTCTTCTAGAGCAGTGATGTTTTTGGCTTTTCGCTTGGCAACACGGACTTTCAACTCCCCCCAAAGGTTTTCTATAGGGTTGAGATCTGGAGACTGACTAGGCCACTCCAGGACCTTGAAATGCTTCTTACGAAGCCACTCCTTCGTTGCCCTGGCGGTGTGCTTTGGATCATTGTCATGTTGAAAGACCCAGCCACGTTTCATCTTCAATGCCCTTGCTGATGGAAGGAGGTTTGCACTCAAAATCTCACGATACATGGCCCCATTCATTCTTTCATGTACCCGGATCAGTCGTCCTGGCCCCTTTGCAGAGAAACAGCCCCAAAGCATGATGTTTCCACCACCATGCTTTACAGTAGGTATGGTGTTTGATGGATGCAACTCAGTATTCTTTTTCCTCCAAACACGGCAAGTTTTGTTTCTACCAAACAGTTCCAGTTTGGTTTCATCAGACCATAGGACATTCTCCCAAAACTCCTCTGGATCATCCAAATGCTCTCTAGCAAACTTCAGACGGGCCCGGACATGTACTGGCTTAAGCAGTGGGACACGTCTGGCACTGCAGGATCTGAGTCCATGGTGGCGTAGTGTGTTACTTATGGTAGGCCTTGTTACATTGGTCCCAGCTCTCTGGAGTTCATTCACTAGGCCCCCCGCGTGGTTCTGGGATTTTTGCTCACCGTTCTTGTGATCATTCTGACCCCACGTGGTGGGATTTTGCGTGGAGCCCCAGATAGAGGGAGATTATCAGTGGTCTTGTATATCTTCCATTTTCTAATTATTGCTCCCACTGTTGATTTCTTCACTCCAAGCTGGTTGGCTATTGCAGATGCAGTCTTCCCAGCCTGGTGCAGGGCTACAATTTTGTTTCTGGTGTCCTTTGACAGCTCTTTGGTCTTCACCATAGTGGAGTTTGGAGTCAGACTGTTTGAGGGTGTGCACAGGTGTCTTTTTATACTGATAACAAGTTTAAACAGGTGCCATTACTACAGGTAATGAGTGGAGGAAAGAGGAGACTCTTAAAGAAGAAGTTACAGGTCTGTGAGAGCCAGAAATCTTGATTGTTTGTTTCTGACCAAATACTTATTTTCCACCATAATATGCAAATAAAATGTTAAAAAAACAGACAATGTGATTTTCTGGATTTTTTTTTCTCAGTTTGTGTCCCATAGTTGAGGTCTACCTATGATGTAAATTACAGACGCCTCTCATCTTTTTAAGTGGTGGAACTTGCACTATTGCTGACTGACTAAATACTTTTTTGCCCCACTGTATACTGCTTAAAAAAAAAGGTGGGACACCTAAAAACGACATCCTAGATGTCACTAAATGAAATATTCCAGTTACAAATCTTTATTCATTACATAGTAGAATGCATTGAGAACAATAAAACATAATTTTGATTTACATTGATCATTTTTATCATCTCGTGGAGGTCTGGATTTGGAGTGATATTGAAAATCAAATTAGACAGATCCATCTTCGGCGGCAATGCCTCAAGACACGGAAATGGTGCTCCGTAGTGTGTGGCCTCCATGTACCTGTATGACCTCCCTACAACGCCTGCTCCTGATGAGACAGCAGATGTTCTTTTGAAGTATCTCCGACCAGACCTGGATTAACCCCTTCAAGATGGAGCCCTTTTTCATTTCTGCGTTTTTCGCTCCCCTTCTTCCCAGAGCCATAACTTTATTTTTCCATCAATATGGCCATGACGTGCCGGGAAAGATGTGGGCTCAGCGCCGGAGCCCACATCAAAGGGGGAGATACGACATGCACCGTACTAGTACGGCGCATGTCGTGAAGGGGTAAAGCACCAGACAACTCCTGGACAGTGTGAGGTGCAATGTTGCGCTTGTGGGTGGAACAAGACATTATGTCCCAGATGTGCTTGTTTGGATTCAGGTCTGGGGAACGGGTAGGCCAGTCCATAGCATCAATGCCTTCATTATGCAGGAACTGCTGACACACTTCAGTCGCATCACTTCAGCCGCATAAGGCCTAGCATTGTCATTCGTCAGAAGGAACCTAGGGCCCACTGCACCTGCATATGGTCTCACAATGGGTCTGAGGATCTCATATGAAGGGCAGTGTTGCCCCCGTAGAAATGCCTACCACACCATTACTGACCCACTGCCAACCAAATCGATCATGCTGGAGGGTGTTGCAGGCAGCAGAACAGTCTGCACGGCGTCTCCAAACTGTCACCTCTGTCACTTGTTCTCAGTGTGACCCTGCTCATCCATGACAAGCGTAGGGCGCCAATGTTGAATCAGCCAATTGCCCTGCAAGGCGTTGGGCTGTAAGCACAACACCCACTTGTGGATGTTGGGCCATCATACCACTCTCATGGAGTCTGTTTTTGACAGTTTGAGCAGACACATGGATGTTGGTGGCCTGCTGGAGGTCATTTTGCAGGACTCTGGCACTGTTCCTCCTTGCACAAAGATGAAGGTAGTGGTCCTGCTGCTGGGTTGTTGCCCTCCTACGGCCCTTCCACATCTCCTGGTGTACTGGTCTGTCTCCTGGTATCTGCTCCTTGCTCTGCACACTGTGATGACAGACACGGCTACCCTTCTTGCCACTGGTTGCATTTTGTGCCATCCTACCTGAACAACGTGTCTGGGTTGTATACATCGCCTCCTGACAAAATGCAGTAGTGTCCAAAACAGCTAAAAATGATGAGAACAGAACAACTCCTTTATAAGGGTTGTCTTGCTAATGTCCTATAATTTCTACCTATTGTCTGTTCCATTTGCACAACAGCAGGAGAAATTGATTCACAATTACTGTTACTTCAGAACTGGACAGGTTGATTTCACAGAAGTGTGATGGACTTGGAGCTACCATTACATTCCTTTTTTTTTTTTTTTTTTTTTTAACAGTGAATACTGGATGCTCCTGACCCTTAACTTCTTTACCGGAGTTCATACTCTCACATAAGCCAAGTTCTCTTTGCTAGCCAAGTGATATGGGGCTTGAGAGTCTACAAGCCGGTGAATTCTCCAATGAATTAAGGTACCGTCACACTAGACGATATCGCTAGCGATCCGTGACGTTGCAGCGTCCTCGCTAGCGATATCGTCCAGTGTGACAGGCAGCAGCGATCAGGCCCCTGCTGTGCTGTCGGTGGTCGGGGAAGAAAGTCCAGAACTTTATTTGGTCGCTGGACTCCCCGTAGACATCGCTGAATCGGCGTGTGTGACACCGATTCAGCGATGTCTTCACTGGTAACCAGGGTAAACATCGGGTAACTAAGCGCAGGGCCGCGCTTAGTAACCCGATGTTTACCCTGGTTACCATCCAAAAAGTAAAAACAAACAAACACTACATACTTACCTACAGCCGTCTGTCCTCCAGCGCTGTGCTCTGCTCTCCTCCTGTACTGGCTGTGAGCGTCGGTCAGCCGGAAAGCAGAGCGGTGACGTCACCGCTCTGCTTTCCGGCCGCTGTGCTCACACAGCCAGTACAGGAGGAGTGCAGAGCACAGCGCTGGAGGACAGACAGCGGTAGGTAAGTATGTAGTGTTTGTTTTTTTTTTACTTTTAGGATGGTAACCAGGGTAAACATCAGGTTACTAAGCGCGGCCCTGCGCTTAGTTACCCGATGTTTACCCTGGTTACCGGCATCGTTGGTCGCTGGAGAGCGGTCTGTGTGACAGCTCTCCAGCGACCAAACAGCGACGCTGCAGCGATCCGGATCGTTGTCGGTATCGCTGCAGCGTCGCTAAGTGTGACGGTACCTTTACTGACTTGAATGTCTTTGATTCCTACTGTCTATTCTAAGGCCCCATACACCTAAGATTAGTAATACAAACCTTAGATTTTGGTGGGACCAGCTGACCATTTTAATGTGGCTCTATGCAGCGTCAAACACGCAGCGTTTCCTGAAGTGGACACATACCCTAAGGCTGTGTGCACATGTTGCCGTTTTTTCGCTACAAAAACCGCATACATTATGCATTCTATCATTTAGAGCAGAGGTCCCCAACTCCAGTCCTCAAGGCCCACCAACAGGTCATGTTTTCAGGATTTCCTTAGTTTTGCCCAGGTAATAATTGCATCACCTGTGCAATGCAAAGGAAATCCTGAAAACATGACCTGTTGGTGGGCCTTGAGGACTGGAGTTGGGGACCTCTGATTTAGAATGCATTCTGCAATTTTTGTGCACATGATGCGTTTTTTTTCCCGCGAAAAACAACGCATCTCGGTAAACCCAGCATGTTCATTAATTTTGTGTTTCTTTTCACGTTTTCCCACTACATAAGGCATTGGGAAAGATCCGGAAAAAAACGTGGTAAAAACTCGAAAAAAAAAAACGCATGTGGATTACTTGCAGAAAATGTCCGGTTTTCTTCAGGAAATGTCTGCAAGAAATCCTGACGTGTGCACATGCCCTTAGGGGAATCTGCCTCCATCATTGTAAAGGCCCCTTCACATTAAGCGACGCTGCAGCGATACCGACAACGATCCGGATCGCTGCAGCGTCGCTGTTTGGTCGCTGGAGAGCTGTCACACAGACCGCTCTCCAGCGACCAACGATGCCGGTAACCAGGGTAAACATCGGGTAACTAAGCGCAGGGCCGCGCTTAGTAACCCGATGTTTACCCTGGTTACCAGTGAAGACATCGCTGGATCGGTGTCACACACGCCGATCCAGCGATGTCTTCAGGGAGTCCAGCGACGAAATAAAGTTCTGGACTTTATTCAGCGACCAACGATCTCCCAGCAGGGGCCTGATCGTTGGTAGCTGTCACACATAACGATTTCATTAACGATATCGTTGCTACGTCACAAATAGCAACGATATCGTTAACAATATCGTTATGTGTGAAGGTACCTTAACACTACCAGGTACTGCAGATCAACTCCTACAGAAATGTGTAGGAACCCGAGTGTATTATCCAGGTGTATGGAGATGTGGTGTCTCGCTCCAAACAAAGCTAGTTTCCAGGGGTGCTAGGTGTCAGCCCCCAGCAATCTAATTTGATAGTAGTGGGAAACGCCTTTAATTAAGGAATTGCTTTGAGCAGTTAGTGGTTTCGCTCTGGCTGTTATTGCTTTTCTGAGCAATGAAACCAAATCCAGAACTTGTCTGACTATAAAGCAGACAAAACTTCTCCTTTGTCGTCATTGTTAGGAAGATTTGTTATGTCTGTAACCAGTGTTAGTAACTCACTGTCTGCATGCAACCTGGACCGATAAAATCCACAGACCCGTTTTGTCAGGACCACATTAACCTCTGTCTGTCAGTAAGTGAGATTTTGGCGCGTCTAAAACGCAGCGTCTCTGTTCTAGCAAAATAGTTGGGATTTATAGACCCCTCGTACCCACTGGGCTTCTTTTTAAACTGACCTGCGGTGCTTTTTTTCAAATCCGCAGCATGTTAATTTCTCTTGTGTGTGCGCTGAATTTTCTGTGTGGATTTTCCCCATACACTTGCAGTAGATGCGGAAAATCTGCAGCAAAGAAAACACATACATTCAGTGCGCTTCCACAGTGGAAAATCATACAAAATGCATGTAATCTGCACCTAAGTACCGGTATGTCAAATAAATAAGCTTTGTCGTAGCAATAAATAGGAAGTATTAAAATCAAAGCAGCTTTATTTACAACACGACATATCAAGCAGAGACCGAAGACAAAGCTTGAAAAACACAATAAAAACATGTTAAAAAAATGCAAGCAACCAAATTCAAATAATTGGTGCAGAAAATCTGCAACATCAGAAATTCACCAAAAACTCATTGTGCGTAGTTGGAAAGCTGCAATCATTGGCGATAGTGGAGTTAGTCTGTTTACCTGGACCGTCTGACAACACAGAGCGACTGCCGATAGGTAAACTTTAAGGGTATGTGCACACCTATTCTGGGTCCACTGCAGATTTTTCTGCAGCGGATTTCAGCAGATATGATAAATCTGCAGTGGAAAACCGCTGCGGATTTACCGCGGTTTTTCTGCGGTTTTCACTGCGGTTTTACAACTGCGGATTTCTATTGGAGCAGTTGTAAAACCGCTGTGGAATCCGCAGAAAGAAGTGACATGCTGCGGAATGTAAACTGCTGCGTTTCCGCACGTTTTTTTCCGCAGCATGTGCACAACGTTTTTTTGTTTCCCATAGGTTTACATTGAACTGTAAACGCATGGGAAACTGCTGCAGATCCGCATTGTGTGCACATACCCTAACCGATTGTTTATATGCCGGTAGCCACACAAGCAGACCAAAATAAAAGGTGCGCACTGAGCAGTGTATATTGCCCGATGAACAAATGCTTTGCTCATTCATCAGAAGTTCGCAGCCTGTTTACATGGCAAGATGATTGTGAAACAAAAAGACTCATTCACAATGATCTTGCAGTGTAAATGCTCCTTTAGACTGAACTCATCAGTGAGAGCTGTAAAGGTACCGTCACACTAGACAATATCGCTAGCGATCCGTGACGTTGCAGCGTCCTCGCTAGCGATATCGTCCAGTGTGACAGGCAGCAGCGATCAGGCCCCTGCTGTGCTGTCGCTGGTCGGGGAATAAAGTCCAGAACTTTATTTGGTCGCTGGACTCCCCGTAGACATCGTGTGTGACACCGATTCAGCGATGTCTTCGCTGGTAACCAGGGTAAACATCGGGTAACTAAGCGCAGGGCCGCGCTTAGTAACCCGATGTTTACCCTGGTTACCATCCTAAAAAGTAAAAAAAACAACCGCTACATACTTACCTACCGCTGTCTGTCCTCGGCGCTCTGCTTCTCTGGTCTGGCTGTGAGCGCCGGGCAGCCGGAAAGCAGAGCGGTGACGTCACCGCTCTGCTTTCCGGCCGCTGTGATCACAGCCAGACCAGAGAAGCATAGCGCCGAGGACAGACAGCGGTAGGTAAGTATGTAGCGTTTGTTTTTTTTACTTTTTAGGATGGTAACCAGGGTAAACATCGGGTTACTAAGCGCGGCCCTGCGCTTAGTAACCCGATGTTTACCCTGGTTACCGGGGACCTCGGGATCGTTGGTCGCTGGAGAGCTGTCACACAGACCCTGGTTACCAAACAGCGACGCTGCAGCGATCCGGATCGTTGTCGGTATCGCTGCAGCGTCGCTTAGTGTGACGGTACCTTAAATAGTGATTTTATCAAAAAGGCATTACAATCTGCCCCTATTTAATGGGAACCTGTCTCCATAAATATGCTAGTAACCTGTAGGTTAATCTGTAGGCCAACAGCGTTATTATACTGTCAGGCGCCTGCGCGCAGCCAAATACAGCAGGGAGAAAATGATCTTAAAGCTATGTGCACACATTGCAGATTAGCCTTAGGAATTTCTGGTGCGGATTCTGCCTCTCCTGGCAGAAAACTCACCTGCGGATTTGTCGCGCTTTTTGTGCGGTTCCGCAGCGTTTTTTGCTGCGGTTTTCTTGTGGATTTGCTGCGTTTTTTACCCCTGCGGTTTTCTATAATGGAATGGGTACAAAAACGCTGCAGATTCACAAAAAAGAAGTGACATGCTACTTCTTTTAAACCGCAGCATTTCCGCAGCGGATTTTCCGCAAAGTGTGCACAGCATTTTTTTTCTCATTGATTTACATTGTACTGTAAATCAATTGCGGATCTGCAGCATTTGTGCTCTGCTCTCCTCCTGTACTGGCTGTGAGCGTCGGTCAGCCGGAAAGCAGAGCGGTGACGTCACCGCTCTGCTTTCCGGCCGCTGTGCTCACACAGACAGTACAGGAGGAGAGCAGAGCACAGCGCTGGAGGACAGACGGCTGTAGGTAAGTAGTGTTTGTTTTTTTTACTTTTAGGATGGTAACCAGGGTAAACATCGGGTTACTAAGCGCAGCCCTGCGCTTAGTTACCCGATGTTTACCCTGGTTACCGGCATCGTTGGTCGCTGGAGAGCGGTCTGTGTGACAGCTCTCCAGCGACCAAACAGCGACGCTGCAGCGATCCGGATCGTTGTCGGTATCGCTGCAGCGTCGCTTAGTGTGACGGTACCTTTAGTCCTGCCATGAGTAGATAAGATTACCCACTGGGTGGAGCAGCTCCCATTATTGCAGGCTTGCTTTCTTTCAATTTGAAGTGATTTGTCCTGTTTGTCTCTAGTGTTACATTGGACTGTATATATCTGCGCTAAGCAAGATCTGACAGGCTGAATACTATCATATTAAAGTGTGTTTATGCCTTTCTTACATGCCTTGTTTTTACCTTTTTTTTAGGTCTGCAAAAATATGCATCACTTTTACACCTCTTTGGAGTGAATGAACAGGAAATACGGGTAAAATCGCTGATTATCTCTCAGAACTTGGTTTTCCCAGTGCCTGAAAAGTTGGGGAAGGTAAGCAGCGTGTCTCATAATGAGTAATACTCTAACTATGCACAGTCTGCCATTTCTACATTAAAAGGAACATGTCATGTTGTATCTGCTGTCCGATCTGTGCACAGCACGGTATAAATGTGGAGGAGCTGAGCAGAATATCAGTTTATTGGAAAAGAATCAGTATAACTTGCATTTATTCATTCCTGGCGTTTATATGTATAGGAGTCCAGTAGGTGGTCCTACTATTGCATGTAATGTCATCCAGGGAAGACTGGGAACCATTACATTTAGTGCCATAGGTCAAGTCATTATCAAGAGTAGGTATGTCCTTAATCAACTTAACAGCTCATTCAGACATCCATGTAAATCGGTCCGAGATTGGACCGCAGGGTCCGGACGGACCGTGGATCTCCCTACCTGATCATGGCAGCTTCATAGAAATGGCTTTGGGAGAGCCACGGCTAGTCTGTGCATTATCAGTCCATGCTCAGACTGATTGGCACAGATGCCTGAATAAACCTTAAGACATGTCCTTTAACAGGATTGTCTTGTGTTAGGGTATGTGCACACGATGCAGATTTAGTGCAGTTCTGCAGCGTTTTTTTCTGCAGCAGAAACGCTGCAGAACTGCACTGTGAGTTACAATACAATGAAAATCAATAGGAAGTAAAAAGCTGTGCACACGGTGCAGAAAAATCCGTGCAGAAACGCCGCAGATTTCAAAGAAGTGCATGTCACTTCTTTTGTGCAGTTCTGCAGCGTTTCAGCACCCATAGACTCCCATTTTGTGGGCAAAATCCACATAAAAGCTGCAGATGTAAAAACCATCTGCAGATTTTATGCGGATTTGGGTGTCAAAACTGCACAAGAAGGAAGTGACGTCAGTGATGTGGAGGAAGTGTGTGGGCGGAGTGTAGTGAAGCGTATGGTGGATGTGAAGCGTATGGTGGAAATGGTATGTAGTGTCCGTGTGTGTGTCTGTCTGTGTGTCTGTCAGTAGTGACTCATTGTAGTTATTCGTCGGGTGGGACTACTTCTCCCATCGAAATGTGATGGGAGAGTTGTCCCATCGTTAGGCGACTGACTACAATGGGTTAAAAACACATATACACATAAAACATACATTACATACAACATATAACATGTAGTACATACTCACCACATACGTCCCCGAAGGCCACCATCCACGATCATCCTTGTCCCAAAATAAAAATAAAAAAAATTATTTTCCGTCGTAATCCATAACATAGGTTGTCCCACGACGTCCTCCGGTGATACACTGCAGGAGTTAATCGCTCCTGCAGTGTATCGGAGCTGCCCGATCGCGTCCTGGAGTTAAATGAACGCCGGGAGCTCACTTTACGGCAATTGAACTGCCATGAAATTTTCTCACGCAGCACTGTCGTAAAGTGAGAGTCCCGGAGTTCATTGAGCTCAGGTAAACTCTCGCGCATGCGCAGACGCACTGCAAAAGCTTTTGCTCCTGTCAGTGTGTTTTGGCAGCCATGGAGAGCAGTCACATCTCCTGGCGTGGCTGTTCTCCATGGCAGATCGTCGCGGGACAATCGATATAAATGGACTGCGTCAGAAAAGACCACAGATCATCAAAGGATTTGTAAGTATGGTAAAATTTAGAATATTAAAATACTTTTTACTGTGTCTTTTTTTTTTTTGTGTTCAGTAATTTGGGGTTAATAATGGAGAGGCGTCTTATAGACGCCTCTCCATTATTAACCGGGGTTAACGTCACCTTACAATGTCAAGGTGACGTTAACCCCTTATTACCCCATATCCCACCGCTACACGGGAGTGGGAAGAGAGAGGCTAAGCGCCAGATTTGGCGCATCTTAGTGATGCGACATTTCTGGGCAGCTGCGGGCTGGTATTTGTAGCCGGGAAGGGAGGGGGGGGGGGGGGGGGGGAGCGCAATATTCCTGGCCCCTTTATAGGCTCTGAATATCAGCCTGCAGCTGTCTGCGTAGCCTTTTCTAGCTATAAAATATAGGGGGACCCCACGTCATTTTTTTTTTTCTGGGGTCCCCCTATTTTAGTAGCCAGCAAGGGTTATGCAGACAGCTGCGGGCTGTTATTTATAGCAGGCTACAAATATTGGCCCCCGGCCGTCGGCTTTCCCCCTCTGGCCCAGAAAATTGCGCGGGAGCCCACGCGTTTAAATTAAACGCTCATTAAGGCCTCTTTCACACTTGTGTCGGTATGGTCCGTCGTTATGAGTCGGGCTGACGTACCGACGCACGTTGTGAAATTTGTGCGCGACTTGGGCAGCGGATGCAGTTTTTCAACGCATCCGCTGCCCATTCTGAAGTTCGAGGAGGAGGGGGCGGAGTTTCGGCAGCGCATGCGCGGTAGAAAATGGCGGACACCACAGACAAAAAAAAGTTTACCTGAACGTTTTTTCATGCCGACGGTCCGCAAAAACACGACGGATCCGTTGCACGACGGACGCGACATGTGGCCATCCGTCGCTAATACAAGTTTATGGGTAAAAAACGAATCCTGCGACCACATTTGCAGGATCCGTTTTTTTCCGCTGGATTCGTTTTTTCCACCGGATCCATTTTCCTGCCAGATCCGCTTTTTTTCTGCTGGATTCGTTTTTTCCACCGGATCCGTTTATTACCAGCACTCATGGTGAGGCCTGTAACAAAGTCGTTATGGCTTTCCAAAATGGAGATTGATAAGAAGTTGGACTAGGAAATGACATCACGAACATATTTTTAAAAAAAAATTTTTACTTTATTATTTAGCTTTAAAAAACGCTTACAAATCTGCATGAATTGTCAGCTGCGTTTTCTGCCAGAAGATGCAGATTTTGTGCAGAAAATTGCACCAAATCTCCATCGTGTGCTCACAGCCTTAGTTTTTCTGTTTTTTTTTTTTTTGTTTTTTTTCCTTCCCAGAATTGGCACCACTTTGGTCCGTGTGATGGGTGTTCTGGTTCGCTCTTGTACGTGGCCTGTCTGGTACTGCAGCGTATGGCTATTCCACTGATTAGTGACGGCAGTTGCCTGGGACATACCCATTGATGACCCATAAAGTGTAGTGCTCATTAGCGGCCACTAAACAAGGTCGGCGCTGTGGTGTTTCGCTCCATAAATTACTTGCATGGAAAAACTACAAGGGCAGATATCAGCTAATCAAGGGGCTGCGGGGTCTCTGATCCCCCAGCAATCTCATGTTGATCTATCCTACATATGCTATATTTCAATATGTAAGTGCGTCCCCTTTAACAATATTCAACTGACTAGTTGTGAGCTGCAGTATCAGACACAGCTCATAGACAAAGGTGCAGCGGTTTTGTTTAAAGGGACTCTGTCACCTGAATTTGGCGGGACTGGTTTTGGGTCATATGGGCGGAGTTTTCGGGTGTTTGATTCACCCTTTCCTTACCCGCTGGCTGCATGCTGGCTGCAATATTGGATTGAAGTTCATTCTCTGTCCTCCATAGTACACGCCTGCGCAAAGCAATCTTGCCTTGTGCAGGTGTGTACTATGGAGGACAGAGAATGAACTTCAATCCAATATTGCAGCCAGCATGCAGCCAGCGGGTAAGGAAAGGGTGAATCAAACACCCGAAAACTCCGCCCATATGACCCAAAACCAGTCCCGCCAAATTCAGGTGACAGGTTCCCTTTAAAAACAGACATTTAAGAAAAATAAAATAAAAATCTGCGAAGGCCCGGACAGTTTCATTACAAATGTGCACTTACCGGTACTTCTGTTAATGTAATGTAGTGACTTTTTGTTGCTCTGCTGTGCGACTGCTGACTGACTGGGTCTCTGATATTTTTATCAGCAAGAATAGCGCAGTCTGCAGTGTTCCCATTTTCAGTATCTGCACTGATTGTTGTTGATGAACGTGTCAGAGGCAGAAAACTCCATTCTTCATCTGTCACCTAATTTTGCTATTGGGGTAGCCTATTAGCAGCTCAGGGAGTTCAGCTGCAGAAAATGTTTGATGATTATTCCACTGATTTGCTGCTGATTGGGATGCATTGTGAAACAATCTAATATATAATTGCCTATCGTCTCTGTTACAGCTTCCGGCGATTGTGTCACTATCCCACAGTCCACTGCGGCTGGAAGGTCGCAAACTGCGCCTCTACAAGTGACAAAAACGGCACCGCTATTCTGTCGGGATATAAGTGGCGCATCTCCCGCCACAGGGAGGTCAGCTAGCGCTGCTCATCTCCTGGCTGCTCGCATCGGGACTAACCCGACCGCCATATTGGAACGGAATTCATATCCCCCGCCAAGCCGCGCTGCACCGCTCATTGGCTGAGCGCCCCTGGCCACGCGGCTTTGGCCGTGCATTCAAATCCCGCACGGCACCATTCATTGGCTCAGCTGGCGGGGCGGGGGATTTGAATTCAAATCCCCCACCATCTGAGCCAATGAGCGTTGCCGCGCAGGAATTTAATCCCCTGCCAAGCTGCGCTCCTGGCCTCAGCCAATGAGTGGAGCGGGATTCAAATCCGCCGCGAAAGACACACGGCTCTGCTCATTGGCTGAGCCGCCCGCCGGCTGAGGTTTGGCGGAGGATTCAAATCCCGCGCGGCACCGCTTATTGGCTAAGGCAATGAGCCGTGCCACGCGGGATTCAAATCCCCCGGCACCGCTCATTGGCTGAGCTGCCCCTGGCCGCATGGCTTTGGCGGGGGAATCAAATCCTGCGCGGCACCGCTCATTGGCTCAGCCGGTGGGGCGGAATGTTTGAATCTCACGCCGCTCATTAATCAGATGTCCAGACCTTCTTTCTTCTGGCGAGGTTGGCAGAACCTCTGGATATCTGCAGCTGTCTGCTATGGCGTCCATAGTATTCAGTGCATGGGTTTAGCATATTTGCATAAAATGGCTGCCCCACACACAGATAACTATGCATTTCTTACCCACTTGTTGATTCCTCATCACAAAGATTAATTGCTATCTCCCTGGTGGTCTCTGGCAGAAATTGCCCCCTTTATTGGCCCCTAAAATATACTGGTGCAACGGGAATCTGTTGGAGTTCAGCTATGTACAGACGGTTCAGTGTTAAGTGGTTATCGTAACGGATAGCGGTTCGTGTTGTTTTATTTTCATCTCTTTGGTTCCTTTTGTGGGTCATAAACCTTGGTGAGATGTACACACAATGGAAATGTGAAAACTGCCAGAGGCCACATGCATTGAAAATGCTATCAAGAGACAACTGAAAAAAGAAAAAAAAATACAATACACTTTAGGAAAAAAACTCAAGTTTCTTGATATGTCTTCTGCTCGAAAAACTTGGTGAAACTCCACCAACAATCATCTGTCATGGGCCCGTGAACATGACTGTCACAGCAGAAGCCTTTGATATCTGCACCTTTGGTGGATGTTACTTTAATGTGTGTTTTTCTGACTGTAGGCAGAAAAGCAGCACAGTCGCAAATGTTGCTGCACCAAAGCTGTCCCATAGGCACATACCATAGGCTACGTTCACATTGGCGTTCCGCCAATGTGCGTCGCTGTTGCGCCGGCGACGCAGCGGCGACGCGCCCCTATGTTTAACATAGGGGACGCGTGCGTTTTTTGGGTGGCGTTTTTCGACACTTGCGTCGTTTTCGACGCTAGCGTCGGACGCAAGAAAATGCAACAAGTTGCATTTTCTGTGCGTCCGATTTTGGTCAAAAAACGACGCACGCGTCGCAAAACGCGTGCGTTTGCGCGTGCGTCGCACGTTGCGTCGCCGACGCAGGGCGGCGCAACGCTAGTGTGAACGTAGCCATACTGAAAGATCACAATGACTGGTAGAGGAATGGGTGGTAAGAGGATCTGTCTTCCTGCGCACAGCATCATATCTGGCTGTGTGCCGTTAGTTGATCTGTATCTGTGGTTCAGCTGATGTTCTGATATGGGACATCTGCGTCCTTGGTGCAGCTGGCAGCATTCATCTGCACTTATCGTACAAGCTGGCTGGACTGATTACAGTAAGGAGGTTTCTTTATGGAGTTTTCAGATATTTCGAAAAAAATGCCTTTGATTTTTTTGTTTTGTTGAGTGTAAAAATTGTTCTGCCAACTATTCTTCCCTGGTTAAGGTTTTGTAAGGTTTGTTTTTGTATAATACAAAGTAGTTGTCACATTCAAGATCCCTGTAACCTGTAGTGAGGTGGTGGGCGTGGGGAGCTGGCACCGTGATTGACTGAGGGATGTTGGGTAGAGGTGGGCGAACCCAAACTGTAATGTTCGGCGTCCGTACCAAACACCTACTGTTCAGGCACGGACACTGAACATGGACTTCATCATGAAGTCCGTGTTATTGTATGGATTCGGCTGCCCAAACATCGGGTGTTTGTCACACTGCCGCGCTGTCATGCACATGACGAACACCACTTCTGATCGGCGGTGAAATCATCCCCGCCGGTCAGAGATCCATGTTTCCCAAGCTGTCAAAAGATAGTGTGAGCGCTCAGCTGTGATCGGAGGTATAAAGTTTACCTCCGGTCACTGGCGTCAGTGGATGGAACTACTGCTCCCATGATCCGACACTTGCTGCCGATAATAACGGTGAGAGCAGGAGCGGCTGTATTCATTAACCGGCTCCCGCACTGTAAATAAATAAATTAAATTTAAAAAACGGCATGGGTTCCCCTGTATTTTTGATAACCAGCCAGGCTAAACTCACGGCTGTGGGCTGCAACCCTCAGATGTCAGCTTCAGCTAGGCTGGTTATCAAGAATAGAGGGGTCTCCACGCTGTACTGTTTTAAATTATTTAAATAATTTAGAAAAACAGCGTCGTCCCCCCCCCCCCATTTTTGACAACCTGCCTTGCTAAAGCAGACAGCTGGGGACTGGTATTCTCAGGCTGGTAAGGGGCATGTATATTGGGGCCCCCCAGCCTAAAAATAGCAGCCCGAGCTGCCCAGTAGAGGCACATCTATATAAGATGCACCAATTCTGGTGCTTTGCCCGACTCTTCCCACTTGCCCTGTAGCGGTGGCAAGTGGGGTTCATATTTGTGGGGTTGATGTCACCTTTGTATTGTCAGTTGACCTCAAGCTCACAGCTTAGTAATGGAGAGGCGTTTATAAGACATCTATCCATTACTAATCCTATAGTTATATGGTAAATAAAGATACAGCCAGCATAAAGTCTTTCATTAGAAATAAAACAAAGCACACTTTTACTTTATTTAACCCCTTTCTGCCAGCTGACGGAATAGTACGTCAGCTGGCAGATCCCCCGATCCGGCGGTGAGCCCACCTCAAAGCCGCGACATGTCAGCTGTTTTGTACAGCTGACATGTGCGCGCAATGAGCGCGAGCGGAATCGCGATCCACTCGCGCCCATTAACTAGTTAAATGCCGCCGTCAAGCGCTTACAGCGGCATTTAACTAGCGCTCCCGGCCGCGCGGCCGGGTGTGCTCACACCGCTGACCCCCGTCACATGATCGGGGGTCAGCGGTGCATTGCCATAACAACCAGAGGTCTCCTTGAGACCTCTATGTTTGTTGATGGCCGATTGCTTTGAGCGCCACCCTGTGGTCGGCGTTCAATGTACACCTGCCTTTCTGCTACATAGAGGTGATCTGTACTTCACCTCTATGTAGCAGAGCCGATCGTGTAGTGCATGCTTCTAGCCTCCTATGGAGGCTATTGAAGCATGCCAAAATTTTTAAAAAAAGTGTTTAAAAATATAAAAAAATAAAAAATATATAAAAGTTCAAATCACCCCCCTTTCGCTCCAATCAAAATAAAATAAAAAAATAAAAAATACACATTTGGTATCTCCGCGTTCAGAATCGCCCAATCTATCAATAAAAACAAAGGATTAACCTGATCGCTAAATGGCGTAGCAAAAAAAAAAAAAATCAAAACGCCCAAATTACGTTTTTTTGGTCGCTGCAACATTGCATTAAAATGCAATAACGGGCGATCAAAAGAACGTATCTGCACAAAAAATGGTATCATTAAAAACGTCAGCTCGGCACGCAAAAAATAAGCCCTCACCCGACCCCAGATCACGAAAATTGGAGACGCTACGGGTATTAGAAAATCGCGCAATTTTTTTTTTTTTTTTTTAAAGCAAAATTTGGAATTTTTTTTCACCACTTAGATAAAAAATAACCTAGACATGTTAGGTGTCTATGAACTCGTAATGACCTGGAGAATCATAATGGCAGGTCAGTTTTAGCATTTGGTGAACCTAGCAAAAAAGCCAAACAAAAAACAAGTGTGATATTGCACTTTTTTTTGCAATTTCATCACACTTGGAATTTTTTTCCCGTTTTCTGTTACACGGCATGGTAAAACTAATGATGTCGTTCAAAAGTACAACTCGTCCTGCAAAAAATAAGCCCTCACATGGCCATATTGACGGAAAAATAAAAAAGTTATGGCTCTGGGAAGGAGGGGAGCGAAAAACGAAAAAAAAAACAGAAAAAGCTCCAGGGGTGAAGGGGTTAAAAATAGCAAACACCATTATACTCACCAAACTCCTATTCCACCGAAGCCCTCGTTCTCCTGTAATAAACCAAAAATTAAAAAAACAACAATATGCCTTACCTATCCGTTGTTCTGTCCCACGCCGTAATCCATGTCTGGGGGAAAAACAGTCTTCAACCTGGACTGTGCCCAGATGCGACGTCCAGGCTGAGAACCACTGGTGAATGAGCTGCTGCGAGTGCAGACTCTGTGACCGGTGATGATGTCATCGAGGTTTCCTCCGGACACTGAGGCTGCGTTCCCAGCCAGGCTGAAATTGCCTCCAGATGGCAAGTAGAATGATTGCCGATGCCCCCTAAAATTTCCAAATAATGCCAAATTTCCAGCATTTCCTCCATTTATGTCTAATTCCATGTTACTTTGAATGTAAAATTAATTTGTCCACTGTACAACAAATATGCTGCTTGATTGCTAAACGTGTCTCTGAAGCACATTGTGTACACACACCTGACAAACGCACGCGCACACTGTACTAAGCATCTGACGCGCACACTGTACTGCTGAGCAGCTGACGCGCACACTGTACTGCTGAGCAGCTGACGCGCACGCTGTACTGCTGAGCAGCTGACGCGCACGCTGTACTGCTGGGCAGCTGACGCGCATGCACTACTAGTGGGCAGCTGACGCGCACGCACTACTAGTGGGCAGCTGACACACACACACACACACACTACTGCTACTGAGCAGCTGACACTTATGCACACACTACTGCTGAGCAGCCATAACCGGATTTAACCAATGCAGCTCCATTTCATGGACACTTCTGTTTTCAAAGTGCACAGAGAAATGTGGGACCTCTGGTAGTAACTCACACTTGGAAACATCCCTTAGGCCATGTTCACACGATCCTTTTTTTCATGCGGAATTGCCGCGATATTCCCGCTGCGGGTCCGCAGCTGTTTTCCATGCAGGGTACATTACATTGTACCCTATGGAAAACAGGAACTGCTGTGCCCACAATGCGGAAAATCAAAAAAAAAGCCGCGCTGAATAGCTGCGGGAAAAAAGAAGTACCATGTCACTTCTCTTTTCGGAGCCGCAGCGGTTCTGCACCCATTGACCTCCATTGTGAGGTCAAACCCGCAGTAAAACCCGCAGATGAAAAAAATATCTGCGGGTTTTACTGCGGTTTGTGGTGCAGAACCGCTGCAGCAGGAAGTGTGGGGAAGCGGGCGGAAGTGCGTGGGCGGAGTGTGGCTGCCCCCCCGTACTCCGATCCCGCCCCCCCGTGCTCCAATCCCACCGCCCCGTGCTCCGATCCCCCCCCCTCCCAGTGCTCCGATGCCCACCCCCCCCCCCCCCCCGTGCCCTAATCTCCCCCCCCTTATACTTACCCGGCGTCTCGGTGTCCGTCCGGCCGTCTTCTCCCTGGGCGCCGCCATCTTGCAAAATGGCGGGCGCATGCGCAGTGCGCCCGCCGAATCTGCCGGCCGGCAGATTCGTTCCAAAGTGCATTTTGATCACTGAGATATAATCTCTCAGTGATCAAAATAAAAAAAAAATAGTAAATGACACCCCCCCCCTTTGTCACCCCCATAGGTAGGGACAATAAAAAAAATTAAGAATTTTTTTTTTTCCCACTAAGGTTAGAATAGGGGTAGGGTTAGGGTTAGGGGTAGGGTTAGGGTATTTTCAGCCATTTTAACCCTAAAAAACTTCCTAGAAAACACACAGACTCTGCATAGAAAACTGCATAAAAAAAAGGATAAAAAAAGGATCAAAAAACGCATCAAAAAAGGACAAAAAAAGGACCTGCGTTTTCTGCCAAGAGCTGCAGTTTTTTAAAAAACAGTCCTGAAAAAAAAAAGGATGGAAATCAGGAACGTGTGAACATACCCTTAACCACTGGTTACTTTCTCTGACTCCCACCCCTCTGTCCCTATGGCCCACGCTGCCTCCTCCATACTCCACAACTTGGAACATCTCCTTTTCCAGCTTGGTGCTTCTATCAATGCCAGTGCTCAGAATTAGAGCTTCATACTGCAGCCAGAAATGTGTGAGCTAGAAGATATATGCTGGGGCGAGATATTTTTATATATGCTGGACAGTAGGGGGAATATGACGTGATAAGCTGGACCATTAGGCTATGTGCACACGTTGCGTGTCTACAAGACACCTATCCATTACTAACCCCATAGTGATATTGTATAAAATACAGACACCCAGAATAAATTCCAGTATTTGAAATAATCACACAGACTCCTTTATTGAATCTAAATTTACCATACTTACTGAACGCCTAATCCCTGAAGCACTCGTCTCCTGCAAACTATCAAAAAATAATAAACCAACATATAATAGTATCCTGTCCGACGTAGTCCACTTAATACTGAGTGTCCCACGGCGATCTCACATGTAGAACATTCATATTGGGAGATGTGACTGCTCTACCCGGCCGCCAGCGATACACTGACAGGAGGTGATCGCTCCCACAGTATATCAGTGAGCCGCTGTGAGAGTTCACCGGAGTTCATCAGCTGATCAGCTCCGATGCTCCCACTTACGGCACCGCTGCGTGGGAAAGTTCTCACACAGCGGTAGAAGTGAGAGCATCGGAGCGAATGAACTCCAGTGAACTCTCACGGCAGCGCAGTGATACACTGCGGGAGTGATCACCTCCAGTGATTGCCGCAAAGCATCCCTGGGAATGGAAGCATCGCGAGGATCGGGAAGGCTTCCGGGGCCGCCGGAAGGTGAGAATATCACGATTTTTTTTATTTTTTAAATTATTTTTAACATTAGATCTTTTTGCTATTGATACTCCATAGGCAGCATCAATAGTAAAAAGTTGGTCACATTTGTCAAACACTATCAATCAGTTTTCCAAGCGATGCTACAGATCGATTGGAAAACGCTAGCATTCTGCAAGCTAATTACGCTTGTAAAACGCTAGTGTTTAGCGGTAAAATATGCCAATTCCGCATGCGTTTTACCCGCGGCAATTCCGGACGTGTGCACATAGCCTTATAGTTAACTATAGGATGTAAGAAGCTGCAGAAGAGAAATTAGAAGTAGAATGCAGGATGCTCTAATTCTGTAAGAACAGCCAAATAGTTCCCCACTACTGCCTCTCATTATGATAAAGAAGGCCTAGATACTAGATAGATTGGATTTTCTTGCCTTCATATATGTTTAGGATCCTTAGAGGGGATGTCCAGTGAAGATAATTTATCACCCATCACCACTCACTGTAGGCTTGCGAGTTAAGAGTCCTGCTTTTGGTAGGCTAGGAGAGGGAGGGAGCTACCGTCCGATCTGCGACGTCAAGGGCCTGACTGTTGTAATGGCAATCTGAGATAGTCGAAAATAAATTAAATGAAAAAGTCTAAATAAAAAAGAAAAGTACACATATTTGGTATCACTGCATCGATAACGGCCCAAGCTATAAAACTGTCATAGTAGTTAACCCCGTCAGTGAACACCATTAAAAAAAAAAAAAGTGGCAAAAAACTTCTTTTTCATCATATCGTTGAACAAAAACAAGAATAAAACAGTCGAAAATTCAAATAGAAATAAAAATGGTATCTGTGAAAATGTCATCTTGTCCTGCAAAAAACAAGCCACCATACCGCTCCATCAATGGAGAAATAAAAATCTCTCAAAATATAGCGATGCAAAAGTTTTTTTTCTATAAAATAGTTTGTGTGAAAGGGACAAAACAGAAAAAGAGATATATAAATGTGGTATTGTTGTAATCTTACTTAGCCGAAGAATACAGTTGTCTTATGACTCTTGCCACATGGTAAATACGGAAAGAAGAAACAGGGAAAGAAAAAGCTCAATCTGGTCTTCTCCAATGACAAAGGGGTGTCAGGTATAGGAGAGAATACCCTCACTTTGCCAGGTTGCTGAATGGCAACACATAACGGGCATAGAACAGCTGCTACACAGATACCGGTCAAGAAGACGACCATAAATACATAGAGAAGACGGAGGTATCACTCATGCGCTTGGTTTGTCCTGATGAAGAGGTCCTGTGTGACCTCGAAACGCATTGACTTTTAAACTTGTTTAAATGTTTTAACTTCACCGATATTTTGATATCAGCAGCGCATGGGTGATACCTCCGTCTTCTTTCTTTTTACCACACGGTGAGAGACATTAACCCCTTACCGGCATTGGACGTACTATACCGTCCGATGCCGGCTCCCCTGCTTTGATGCAGGGCTCCGCGGTGAGCCCGCACCAAAGCCGGGACATGTCAGCTGTTTTGAACAGCTGACATGTGCCCGTAATAGGCGCGGGCAGAATCGCGATCTGCCCGCACCTATTAACTAGTTAAATGCCGCTGTCAAACGCAGACAGCGGCATTTAACTACCGCTTCCGGCCGGGCGGCCGGAAATGACGTCATCGCCGACCCCCGTCACATGATCGGGGGTCGGCGATGCTTGTGAATGGTAACCATAGAGGTCCTTGAGACCTCTATGGTTACTGATTGCCCGTCGCTGTGAGCGCCACCCTGTGGTCGGCGCTCACAGCACACGTGCAATTCTGCTACATAGCAGCGATCAGCAGATCGCTGCTATGTAGCAGAGCCGATCGTGCTGTGCCTGCTTCTAGCCTCTCATGGAGGCTATTGAAGCATGTCAAAAGTTAAAAAAAAAAGTTTAAAAAAATGTGAAAAAAATAAAAAAAACATAAGTTTAAATCACCCCCCTTTCGCCCCAATCAAAATAAATCAATAAAAAAAATATCAAATCTACGCATATTTGGTATCGCCGCGCTCAGAATCGCCCGATCTATCAATTAAAAAAAGTATTAACCTGATCGCTAAACAGCGTAGCGGGAAAAAAATTCGAAACGCCAGAATTACGTTTTTTTGGTCGCCGCGACATTGCATTAAAATGCAATAACGGGCGATCAAAAGAACGTATCTGCACCGAAATGCTATCATTAAAAACGTCATCTCGGCACGCAAAAACTAAGCCCTCAACCGACCCCAGATGATGAAAAATGGAGACGCTACGAGTATCGGAAAATGGCGCAATTTTTTTTTTTTTTTAGCAAAGTTTGGAATTTTTTTTCACCACTTAGATAAAAAATAACCTAGTCATGTTTGGTGTCTATGAACTCGTAATGACCTGGAGAATCATAATGGCAGGTCATTTTTAGCATTTAGTGAACCTAGCAAAAAAGCCAAACAAAAAAACCAATGTGGGATTGCACTTTTTTTGCAATTTCACCGCACTTGGAATTTTTTTCCCGTTTTCTAGTACACGACATGCTAAAACCAATGAGTACAAAAGTACAACTCGTCCCGCAAAAAATAAGCCCTCACATGGCCAAATTGACGGAAAAATAAAAAAGTTATGGCTCTGGGAAGGAGGGGAGCGAAAAACGAACACGGAAAAACGAAAAATCCCCCGGTCATGAAGGGGTTAAAAAAGCCCCCAAAAATTGTATTGCTGTCTTCTGTTCATTTTGCCCCAACAATCGGAATAGATAGTGATGGAAAAAATGTTGTGCTCGAAAATGATACCTATAAAAAATCAACTCGTCCTACAAAAGAGCCCTCTCATGACTCTCATCAGAAATATAGAAAAATTATAGCTCTCAAAATTTGGAACTTAACTATTTTTTGCAATTATAAAAGTTTATTGTGTGACTGCAGCCAAACTATATAAATCTGTTATTGCTGAAATCGTACTGACCCGAAGAATAAAGTTGTCTAATCACTTATACCACACAAGGAACTGCGTTAAAAATAAATAAAATCAAGTCTTCACCTGTTGATTTGTTCATTCTGTTTCCCAAAATTTACTGTAAGGCGTGGCTCAAATTTATTTTGCGCTCTACGCTGAGCACTTACACTAGGATTTCCATGAGAATGCCTGAAATACGTGATTCAGACGGAACCCCGGCAGAAGATTCTCTATAATGAGGCAAATGAAGGCACTGTGGATGCCCTCTGGCCTATGATCCAGCGGTGTCCATCTTTTAAGGTGTGCATAAAAGTGCAGTCGGACACAGTTTTGTGCACCTCTGAAACGGAGACAGCTGAACAGGTGTCAGAGTCCAGAGTAAAGGTACCGTCACACTAGACGATATCGCTAGCGATCCGTGACGTTGCAGCGTCCTCGCTAGCGATATCGTCCAGTGTGACAGGCAGCAGCGATCAGGCCCCTGCTGTGCTGTCGCTGGTCGGGGAAGAAAGTCCAGAACTTTATTTCGTCGCTGGACTCCCCGCAGACATCGCTGAATCGGCGTGTGTGACACCGATTCAGCGATGTCTTCACTGGTAACCAGGGCAAACATCGGGTAACTAAGCGCAGGGCCGCGCTTAGTAACCCGATGTTTACCCTGGTTACCATCCTAAAAGTAAAAAAAAACAAACAGTACATACTTACCTACAGCCGTCTGTCCTCCAGCGCTGTGCTCTGCACTCCTCCTGTACTGGCTGTGAGCGTCGGTCAGCCGGAAAGCAGAGCGGTGACGTCACCGCTCTGCTTTCCGGCCGCTGTGCTCACACAGACAGTACAGGAGGAGTGCAGAGCACAGCGCTGGAGGACAGACGGCTGTAGGTAAGTATGTACTGTTTTTTTTTTTTTTTTACTTTTAGGATGGTAACCAGGGTAAACATCGGGTTACTAAGCGCGGCCCTGCGCTTAGTTACCCGATGTTTACCCTGGTTACCGGCATCGTTGGTCGCTGGAGAGCGGTCTGTGTGACAGCTCTCCAGCGACCAAACAGCGACGCTGCAGCGATCCGGATCGTTGTCGGTATCGCTGCAGCGTCGCTAAGTGTGACGGTACCTTAACTCTGCTGCCTCATTATAGTGAATAGATCCCTCAGGGGTTTCATCTGAATCATGTCCTTCAGAGATTTAGAAGGAAACCCCGATGTAAGTGCTCAGCGTAAAGCACAGGATGAATGTGATCCCAAATGCTCGTAAAATGTTCCCAATGAAAGCTTAAACCCAATCCACAAAAAAGCAAGTCCCCACTGAGGTCCGTCATCTGTTAGCGGAAAAATAGGGGGCTTCCACATTACACAAAGGCTATGGAAAAGCACCATGGCTCCTTGCCTAGAAAAAGAAATCCAGTGTTTCCAAAATAAGATGACTTGAGGGGGTTTTCAAAGTTTAGCCACTTTAGGTGCTCTCTAAATGCGATATGGCCAATTTTGTGCTACAAACGTTGAATTTCGCTCGAGCCCTTCTGTGCACGCAAACAGTAGTTTTCCTCCACAAATTGGGTATCTGCATACGCACGAGAAACTACACAACAAACTGCATGGTCCATTTTCTCCTGGTAGCCTTGTTTAAAATGCAAAATTTGGGGTTAAAGCAATATATTTGTGGGATAAAGTAACCATTTCATTTTTTCCCTTTTCCATGACAGCACCTATACATGAGAGATGGTCCCAGCCCCCAGGAACAGGTAACCTGCAGAGGAGATAAAAGATGGGGGTGGCACCTCTCTCCTCAGTTTTTTTTTCCTGTTCCTGCGGGGAGCCTGCGATGCCGGAGGGATCTCTTGTGTGCAGTGCCGGTCTGGAGACCGAAGTCCGCGGCGGGAGCAGCTGGTCGGCGCGTGGGAGCGATGTGCGCGCATTACTCAAGGTGGCTGTTGGATGGTATCCGTCCCGCTGCGGGCTCCCTGGCGTCCGCTCCTGGCCGGAGACTGGGCCAGGGTTGGGGGCGTGCCCATCACTAGGCTGGCGCTGAGGTGAATGGGACAACTTCCGGTTCAGACCGGAAGTGACGTCGCAAGCCTAGGGGAGCGGTGTGCTGACACTCCCATGGGGAGAATGTTCAGGGACGCTCACACCGCTCTCACCCTATACTATTTAAAGAAGCACTACACAAGTATCGGTGGCATTAGCTTCTCTGACAATGGCGGACTCGACTGCGGAATTGCCGGTTCCCGTGGACATCCCACAGACTCCCGTGGTCCTGAGGTGCTGGTGGGTGAGTGCCTTTGTAAGGCAAAAACATGTCAGTAACAGTGTCTTTCTATATCATATTATACAGGGACAAAACATAAAAGCTATCGTTGGGGATGAAGTTAAAATCACAGTAAAAGAGCTGATGAAACAACATGGGTTACATAGCTCTGAAATTCCACCCCCTAGACCTGCCCAAACCTCTGACGTGGAATCCGAAGGTGAACCGGGGTAATTACCACCTGGTGATGACTCAGATTTAAGGTACCGTCACATTAAGCGATGCTGCAGCGATATAGGCAACGATGCCGATCGCTGCAGCATCGCTGTTTCGTCTCTGTGTGGTCGCTGGAGAGCTGTCACACAGACAGCTCTCCAGCACCCAACGATGCCGAAGTCCCCTGGTAACCAGGGCCGCGCTTAGTAACTCGATGTTTACCCTGGTTACCATTGTAAATGTTAAAAAAAACAAACAGTACATACTTACATTCCGGTGTCTGTCCCCCAGCGTTCTGCTTCCCTGCACTGTGAGCGCGCCGGCCGGCCGTAAAGCAGAGCGGTGACGTCACCACTGTGCTTTACAGCCTGCCGTCGCTCACAGTCAGCGCGGGAAGCTGACGGCGAGGGGACAGACACCGGAATGTAAGTATGTACTGTTTGTTTTTTTTTACATTTACAATGGTAACCAGGGTAAATAGCGGGTTACTAAGTGCGGCCCTGCGCTTAGTAACCCGATGTTTACCCTGGTTACCAGTGAAGACATCGCTGAATCGGCGTCACACGCCGATTCAGCGATATCTGCGGGAGATCCAGCGTCGAAATAAAGTTCTGGCTTTTCTGCTCCGACCAACGATGTCACAGCAGGATCCAGATCGCTGCTGCGTGTCAAACACAACGATATCGCTAGCCAGGACACTGCAACGTCACGGATCGCTAGCGATATCGTTGTTAAGTTAAGTGTGAAGGTACCTTTAGACTCTTCAGATAAAGTGTGTGGTCGTCCGTATGTATTATCTGAAGACGTGGGCAAATTACTTAAACTAGTTAGATCCACTTTGGGGGTCGAAACACCATAAGAACATAAAACAACCCAAGACTCTATATGTTTAGTAATCAAGAGGGAAAAAAAACGAGAGTTTTTCCTTTCCACGAGAATGTATTAAATCTGTTTAAAAGAGAGTGGGAAAAAACAAATAAAAAAATGTCAGGCCCTTAAGCGAAAATATCCATTTGATGAAGAAATTTGTGACAAATGGGAAAAAGCACCTAAACTTGACTCCCCAATTGCGAGTACCTCTAAAGGCATAGCACTTCCCTTTGAGGACATGGGAGCTTTAAAAGATCCTCTTGTCAAAAAGGCGGACGCCTTCTTAAAATCAACATGGGAAGCATCGACATGGGCATTTAAAAGGAGGGTGGCCGCCACTTGTACGGCTCGGGCCATGATAAAATGGTTAGAGGAACTGAGCGACCAAATAAGAGACAAATGTCCAAGGGACAGACTCTTAGAAGTAATACCCTCACTACAAAATGCGGCAGGTTTCCTGGCGGATGCCGCCATTAACTCGGTACGGTTTTCTGCCCGTGCATGTGCTCTCTCCAACTCCGGTAGAAGAGCATTGTGGTTAAAAAATTGGACTGCTGACTTTCAGTCAAAAGTCAAACTGTGTGCAGTCCCTTGTGAAGGGCAATATTTATTTGGGAAAGCACTAAATGAAATTCTAGAAAAAGCGGCAGATAAGAAAAAACATTTCCCGCCTCCCCCCTTCTCAAGACGCTGTTGGAATGATACCCTGCGTTCCTTTCGGGGTTCAGGAAAAGCCTGCTGGGGTCGGCCAGGGGAGAAGTCCACACGAGGGAAGCCCTGGAATGAGAGAAGAGAAAGAGGATATCTTTTTAATAAACCCCCCTCAAAAACCAGACCCCAAACAACAATGATGCAGACATCCGGGTGGGGGGAAGGCTTCGGTTCTTTGTCCATCAGTGGGAAAAGTTACAAACCTCACAATGGGTAATCACCCTATTATCCGAAGGTCAACGGCTGAACTTCACCTCCCTCCGTCCTCATCGAGTAAAAATCACCCATGTGGCAAAAAGAAACCAGGTGACAATAGAAAGGGAAGTTCATCTACTCATGGAAAAACAAGTTCTTATAAAAGTACCTGCACAAGAGATAGGGAAAGGGTTTTAGGCTATGTGCACACGTTCAGGATTTCTCGCAGAAAATTCCTGAGAAAAACCTGAAATTTTCTGCAAGAAATCGGCATGCGTTTTTGCCGTGTTTTTAGTGCGTTTTTGATGCTTTTTTTCCCAGACATTTCCCAATGCATTTTGTAGTGGGAAAAACGCAAAAAAAACCCCCGCAAAATTAATGAACATGCTGCGTTTTTTACCGCGATGCGTTTTTTTCGTGAAAAAAAAAAACGCATCATGTGCGCAAAACATGCAGAATTCATTCAAAATGATGGGATGCTTATGGTATGCTGTTTTTTTTGCGGTTTTATAGCATTTTTATCGGGAAAAACGCGAAGAAAACGTGAAAAAACAGCAACGTGTGCACACAGCCTTACAGTACCCTGTTTCTCACACCAAAGCCGGATGGTTCACTAAGAACTATCTTCAAATTAAAATCCCTAAGTCAATATATTCGAGTAGAAAAATTCAAAATGGAGACGTTAAAAACTACAGTAAAACTGCTATATCCAGGCTATTACATGGCAGTGATAGACCTCACAGATGCCTACTATCATGTTCCCATTTGTGTAAAACATCAACAATTTTTAAGGTTGGTAGTAGAAATAAATCAAGTTCCCACTCATCTACAGTACCAGTGTCTCCCTTTCAGGGGTATCGGTAGCCCCCCCGAATTTTTACAAACGTTATCTCAGAGATAGCATCCGTGGTAAGGAAGGAAAACCTCTTATTAGTACCCTATCTAGACGATTTTCTCCTTATAGCAGACAGCCAGGAAGACTGCATAGAGGCAGTCACAAAAGTATGGAACAAAAAATAAAACAAACACAATCGACTCGGTCCATCTCGATAAGAGAAACCATGTCCCTTCTAGGGATGTTGACAGCCACAATTCCGGCGGTTCAATGGTCTCAACTGCATTCAAGAGAGTTACGGTGGCAAATCCTGACCGAACAGGCAAAAAATCTCTACAATTTAAATTGGAAAATCGCCCTATAGCCACAAGTTCAGGACTCTTTAAATTGGCGGTTAAAATTAGAGAATTTAAAAAAGGGGGTGCCATGGTTGGTCCCCAATCCGGTAGTACTAACCACGGATGTGAGCCCTCTCAGCTAGGGGGCCCACTTAAAAGATCAGATTCTGCAAGGTAGATGGAATCCTCAAATGGAGTCGGCATCCTCCAACCTAAAGGAACTAACAGCAGTAAGGTAAGCAGTTCTACAAATAGAAGGAACTATCAAAGGAAAACACCTAGTAGTCCTATCCGACAACAGCACAGCAGTCTCTTACATAAATCGACAAGGGGGAACAAGGTCGAGGTCTCTGTTAGAAGAATCCAAAAGACTGTTTTCTTGGGCAGAAAATCACCTCTTATCCTTGACAAGCACACACATAAAAGGGACAGACAACCTTGTTGCAGACTTCTTAAGCAGGCACGTGCTACACCAGAACGAATGGTCCCTAAATCAAATATTTGGGGAAATCTGCGCCAGTTGGGGGTATTCCACAGGTAGATCTCTTTGCCACAAAACAACACCGGAAAGTAGAAAGATTCTATTCCCTGAACCCAGGAGACAACCCAGAAGGTGTGGATGCGCTGTTGCACCAATGGAAGTTCCAACTTGCCTACGTATTTCCCCTGATTCCGCTAATATCAACAAGTGTTGAAAAAATACGAGAGGACGGGACACAAATAATACTGATCGCACCCTTCTGACCGAAGAGGGCATGGTTCACCTGGCTCAGACGTATGTCCATATCAGACCAATGGATCCTTCCAGATGTTCCAAATCTACTACACCAGGGTCCAGTATCCCATCCTCAAGTACACAGCCTACATCTCACTGCCAGGAACTTGAGGGGGATTATGCTAACAAAGGGATTTTCAGCTCTGTTAATTGCTACTCTGCTATCCAGCATGAAAAAAATTGAATCCGATAAATATCAGAAAATCTGGGAAAAATTTCTAGAGTTTTCAGAACGACGCCTGACAAGTACGACTCAGAAAGTCCCAATAAGTGAAGTCTTGGAGTTGCTCCAAAAAGGGTTGGAACGGGGTTTATCTACCAGCACCCTAAAGGTGCAAGTTTCGGAGCTGGGCGCCTTATTTGATCAAAAATTGGCTGATCACCTCAGGGTGTATAGGTTCATCTGAGCCTCCTTCACAGCCAGACCATTTAAACCTTGGCCAAAGGTAGCTCCCTGGGATCTAAATTTAGTGCTCCACGCCTTAACCTCTCCTCCTTTTGAGCCTCTTAACTCCATCTCAGAAAAAACTCTAACCTTAAAAATGGTTCTCCTGGTTGCCCTTACGTCGGCTCGACACATTAGTGAAATTCAAGCTATCTCTATTGATCCTCCATACACTACCTTTTTGGAGGACAGAGTAATAATTAAAACTGACCCAGCCTTCTTACCAAAGGTCAATTCAAAATTCCATGGGGACCAGGAGATAGTTTTACCCTTAACCCGAAATCCCAGGGAGAACAAACCTTTCATTGCCTTGATGTCAGACGTTGCCTAATTCAATACCTAGAAGTGACAAAACCATGGCGACAGTCTTCGGCCCTTTTTGTCTCCTTTCAGGGAGGAAACGGGGGAAAGAAGGCCACAAAATCTACTATTGCATGGTGGCTCCGCATGGCTATTGCACTCTACTGTGACACTTTTCAAGAATGCCGGAGCTAAACTGCAGGCCCTTTAGAGAAGGCTTAAAATAATAGGCATGCGTTGTATGATGAGCTGTCATCGCCTGCAAAGTGTTATAATTTCTGGATGGGATGAGATGGTTTGTAGGGAAATTATACCAAAGGGGGGATAGAGACCCTGGGCTTGGGAAGGGAGGGGGAAGGCTGCTGCTTGGTTTGCCTGATGTAAGGGAGGATGGGATTCTTATGTTAATCCAGTCCTTGGATAAGGAGCAGAGGAGCCCCCTGCACACAATGGAAGTGGAGCCAGGATGTCTGGCCTGGAGTCAGCGCGCCTTGCAAAGCATGTCAGACAGGGCGCCTGAGGCTGCCTTTGGGGGCAGGAGCTCAAGGAGGAGAGGAGGGTCTCTGCTTCTTTAGTGTGCTGGCACCAGGCCAGGAGGAAAGACTGCAGATGGTAATTCAAGAAATGCAGGACCCTGGATCCTTTCTTCTGGCTTCAGTTTTCTGTGTGTAACCCTTTCTGTGAGGAAACTTCACATTCATGTCAGAGCAGTGGCTCCGATTATGTGCTAGAGTTTGATTAACAACAATGAGAGAAAGTAATCCTCTCGCTGCCCACTAAGTCCACGGTGGCAGAGATAATAATAATAAATCTTTATTTTTTATATAGCGCTAACATATTCCGCAGCGCTTTACAGGTTGCACACATTATCGTTGCTGTCCCTGTTCACTTCCAGGATTGTGAAGCACAAGGGGTTACTCTGTGTGGGACAATGGAAGTCTGGACTAATTAACCATTTCACTACGGGCAGAGGAGTAATGTGTGACCTGGATCATACTGTGTGGCAGTTCTGGAAAATGTGTTATGTTTCTCCAGAAAGTTTATAAAGTAATATTTTGCCATGTTCACATGCAGCCTTTTTTTTCCATCAGTTTTTTTTTTTTTAACGCTGATTTTAAAAGCTGCTTTTTACAATACCAATGTCCTAATCAGCCCTCCAAAGTGACAGAAGGAAAAGGAATGTATAAAATAATCATAACGATTATTAAGTTATCAAAAATATTCTAAAAAAATCATACATTAATATCACAAGTATTATACAGGATGCCTCATGTCATAAAGACAGGTCATTTTACTGCCCACTATTGGTTAATTAATATTAGCCCAATATAGGCGCCACCGGAAGAAGACAAGGTCGAAACGAGCGTTGGGGTGGGAGACAGGGCAGTTTGACTTCCCACTGAGGTAAAACAAAATTGCAAGCACCTTTTTTCTTGTGGTATACTGCTTGGATCTTAGATGCTTTCCTTCATATGCACGTAGGCACCTTTTGATTTTATCCGTGGCCAATGTTTACATCTATACATTTACCTATGTCTACCATTATCTTGCACTTAGGCACTTTATCAGAAGGCCATACAGTCCTGGTTAGGTATACCTGTGGCTACTATGTAAGCAATCATGGAAGGATAAATCTTTAGTTTAAATCAATAAACTTTTTTACCATTTGATTTGGGCTAATATTAATTAACCAATAGTGGGCAGTAAAATTACCTATCTTTATGCATGAGGCATCCTGTATAATTGTGAGATTAATGTATGAATTTTTTTGAGAATATTTTTTGAAAATATAATAAACATTATGATTATTTTATACATTCCTTTTCCTTTTGTCACTTTGGAGGGTTGGTTATAACATTGTGACTTTAAAGTGTGATTTTGTACTTTTAAGGACTAGTATATATACATTTTTACAGTGCCAATTAAATCTGAGATTTCAGAAATCTCATGCACGCGCTTGTTTTATTTTTTTCCTGCCTGAATTTGAGAACTGCAGCGTTGGTTACATCTGCAGCAAGTCACTGCTTTCAGCGTTTTTGCAGCGTTTTTTCATCTTTAAAATGCAATGAAAAAATAAAGTAACGGGGGTAAAACCCCCTCCTCACCTGTAAAGCGCCATGGAATAAATGGCGCTATAATAATAAAAAATAATAATAATAAAATGCAATGATGCTTTTGGCAAATAAAATAACGTTTATTAAACGTGTACTGTAGAGAAAACACTTGTAATCGGCACCCAAAAACACTTAAAAACAAATTTTAAACTCTGCGTCTTTAGTGCCAAGAGCAGGTTTTGGCTACAGAAAACACAGCATTCACATTGCGTGTGAACATAGCCTTTGTGTTATGCTGATCCCAAACTGCTGGTAAGTGGCCCAAGCCATATGGGATGGTGGGTGATTTTGTTTTTCTACCCACAACCCTCTGCTTCCTTAATAATATTGGTGTGGCTCCTTGGGGGATGTTCACAGTAAAGTCTCCCCCATCTGGATTTTTTTGGCTGAAAAATCAATGTGTAAAAAAAACTTCTTAAACTGCTTGTTTTGGTATGGTGCTTGACACCTTTTTTTTATATATAGCATTTTTTTTTTCTGATTCATAAGTGAAATTTGGGAAGGTTTTTTTTTTTTTTTTACTAGTAGAAATGCCTCCAGAATTGACATGCTGCTGCTTTTTCCATGTGGGAAAGTCTAAAGGTACCTTCACACTAAGCGACGCTGCAGCGATACCGACAACGAAGTCGATCGCTGCAGCGTCGCTGTTTGGTCGCTGGAGAGCTGTCACACAGACAGCTCTCCAGCGACCAATGATCGAGGTCCCCGGTAACCAGGGTAAACATTGGGTTACTAAGCGCAGGGCCGCGCTTAGTAACCCGATGTTTACCCTGGTTACCAGCGTAAACATTAAAAAAACAAACATTACATACTTACCTTCAGCTGTCTGTCCTCCGGTAACATAGTAACATAGTAACATAGTTAGTAAGGCCGAAAAAAGACATTTGTCCATCCAGTTCAGCCTATATAATAAATCCCCAGATCTACGTCCTTCTACTGAACCTAATAATTGTATGATACAATATTGTTCTGCTCCAGGAAGACATCCAGGCCTCTCTTGAACCCCTCGACTGAGTTCGCCATCACCACCTCCTCAGGCAAGCAATTCCAGATTCTCACTGCCCTAACAGTAAAGAATCCTCTTCTATGTTGGTGGAAAAACCTTCTCTCCTCCAGACGCAAAGAATGCCCCCTTGTGCCCGTCACCTTCCTTGGTATAAACAGATCCTCAGTGAGATATTTGTATTGTCCCCTTATATACTTATACATGGTTATTAGATCGCCCCTCAGTCGTCTTTTTTCTAGACTAAATAATCCTAATTTCGCTAATCTATCTGGGTATTGTAGTTCTCCCATCCCCTTTATTAATTTTGTTGCCCTCCTTTGTACTCTCTCTAGTTCCATTATATCCTTCCTGAGCACCGGTGCCCAAAACTGGACACAGTACTCCATGTGCGGTCTAACTAGGGATTTGTACAGAGGCAGTATAATGCTCTCATCATGTGTATCCAGACCTCTTTTAATGCACCCCATGATCCTGTTTGCCTTGGCAGCTGCTGCCTGGCACTGGCTGCTCCAGGTAAGTTTATCATTAACTAGGATCCCCAAGTCCTTCTCCCTGTCAGATTTACCCAGTGGTTTCCCGTTCAGTGTGTAATGGTGATATTGATTCCCTCTTCCCATGTGTATAACCTTACATTTATCATTGTTAAACCTCATCTGCCACCTTTCAGCCCAAGTTTCCAACTTATCCAGATCCATCTGTAGCAGAATACTATCTTCTCTTGTATTAACTGCTTTACATAGTTTTGTATCATATGCAAATATCGATATTTTACTGTGTAAACCTTCTACCAGATCATTAATGAATATGTTGAAGAGAACAGGTCCCAATACCGACCCCTGCGGTACCCCACTGGTCACAGCGACCCAGTTAGAGACTATACCATTTATAACCACCCTCTGCTTTCTATCACTAAGCCAGTTACTAACCCATTTACACACATTTTCCCCCAGACCAAGCATTCTCATTTTGTGTACCAACCTCTTGTGCGGCACGGTATCAAACGCTTTGGAAAAATCGAGATATACCACGTCCAATGACTCACCGTGGTCCAGTCTATAGCTTACCTCTTCATGAAAACTGATTAGATTGGTTTGACAGGAGCGATTTCTCATAAACCCATGCTGATATGGAGTTAAACAGTTATTCTCATTGAGATAATCCAGAATAACATCCCTCAGAAACCCTTCAAATATTTTACCAACAATAGAGGTTAGACTTACTGGCCTATAATTTCCAGGTTCACTTTTAGAGCCCTTTTTGCATATTGGCACCACATTTGCTATGCGCCAGTCCTGCGGAACAGACCCTGTCGCTATAGAGTCACTAAAAATAAGAAATAATGGTTTATCTATTACATTACTTAGTTCTCTTAGTACTCGTGGGTGTATGCCATCCGGACCCGGAGATTTATCTATTTTAATCTTATTTAGCCGGTTTCGCACCTCTTCTTGGGTTAGATTGGTGACCCTTAATATAGGGTTTTCATTGTTTCTTGGGATTTCACCTAGCATTTCATTTTCCACCGTGAATACCGTGGAGAAGAAGGTGTTTAATATGTTAGCTTTTTCCTCGTCATCTACAACCATTCTTTCCTCACTATTTTTTAAGGGGCCTACATTTTCAGTTTTTATACTTTTACTATTGATATAGTTGAAGAACAGTTTGGGATTAGTTTTACTCTCCTTAGCAATGTGCTTCTCTGTTTCCTTTTTGGCAGCTTTAATTAGTTTTTTAGATAAAGTATTTTTCTCCCTATAGTTTTTTAGAGCTTCAATGGTGCCATCCTGCTTTAGTAGTGCAAATGCTTTCTTTTTACTGTTAATTGCCTGTCTTACTTCTTTGTTTAGCCACATTGGGTTTTTCCTATTTCTAGTCCTTTTATTCCCACAAGGTATAAACCGCTTACACTGCCTATTTAGGATGTTCTTAAACATTTCCCATTTATTATCTGTATTCTCATTTCTGAGGATATTGTCCCAGTCTACCCAGTGCTCTGCTTTCCTCTGCACTGTCAGCGCCGGTCAGCCGGAAAGCAGAGCGGTGACGTCACCGCTCTGCTTTCCGGCTTGCTGGCGCTGACACAGGATGCAGGAGGAGTGCAGAGAAGCAGAGCGCCGGGGACAGACAGCTGAAGGTAAGTAAGTAGTGTTTGTTTTTTTTACGTTTACTCTGGTAACCAGGGAAAACATCGGGTTACTAAGCGCGGCCCTGCGCTTAGTAAACCCGATGTTTACCCTGGTTATCGGGGACCTCTGGATCATTGGTCGCTGGAGAGCTGTCTGTGTGACAGCTCTCCAGCGACCAAACTGACGCTGCAGCGATGTCAGCGGGAAGTCCAGCGACGAAATAAAGTTCTGGACTTTCCTCAGCGACCAACGATCTCCCAGCAGGGGCCTGATCGTTGGTCGCTGTCACACAGAACGATTTCCCTAACGATATCATTGCTACGTCACAAAAAGCAACGATATCGTTAACGATATCGTTATGTGTGACAGTACCTTTACACCATGTGCCCTATAGGTGTGGGTTACCATTGACATGAATAGGAAGATTATTCAGAAACAAAAAAAAAAACGTTTCAATTACCTGTGGGTTTTGGAGTCTAATCTGCTCCAAGATCCACATAAATAAACCCTTTGTGACCGTACCCTTACAGCTACTTCATCAATAATCGCTTCTGAGTTCATCATCATGAACTGCCTGAAAATTCACGGCAGTTTTTCTTATTCCAAATCTTCAATTAATGAACATGCTGCTTTTTTTTTTTTTTTTTCCCACGGTGCGGTTTTTTTTTCGCGGGAAAAAACGCATCACGTGCATAAAAATTGCCGAATGCATTCTAAATTATAGGATGCATAACGTATGCGTTTTTAATGAGTTTTTATCGCGAAAAAACGTGTAAAACCATGAACATGTGCACATACCCTCACAGTTCAAACACTTGAGATAGTCACTATAAAACAGAGTGATCTATCTAATATGAGTTTCACTTTTTTGTATTGAAGAACTGAAATTAACTTTTTGGTGATATTCTAATTTTGTGTGATGCACCTGTATACGAAAGTGCATTTTAATCTGTGCTTTTCTATACACAGAAGGTTACACATTTGGGGCCCTTCTGATGGAGGATTGTGCAGTTGGAGTTTCATTGGCAGCAGATCCTTTTGTTTTCAGAAAAGATGAGCCACTCCCTGAGGTGTCTGACAGCCAGAGCGTTCAGTGGACAGCAAACTGATGTGTGAAGTACATCCACGCTGGGGTCTGCTCAGGGATTGAGCATATGTGATAATGCTGGCTGTGTTACATAGCCAGCATCTGTCTGTAAGGGTACGTTCACATTCGCGTCTTTGGACGCAGCGTTGTCGACGCAACGCACGACGCACGAAAGACGCATTTAAAACGTAGGCTTTTTTGACGCAAGCGTTCAACGCATGCGTTGTGTAACGCAGCGTTTTTTAAAAAAAACTTTGCGTTTTTCCAAAAAATGCAGCGTTTTAGGACGCATGCGTTTTCCTAAAGTGATGTCATTCTTTAACAATTGCAAATAAAAAAGGCCCCAATTAGTGTCTAGCCACTAGATAAAGACCACCAATGGCTAGAAGAGGGTGGGTGTAATGTAATTGGGTATATATACACTGGCAGAGATGAATTCCTCAGATTTTGCTTGTGTTTCCAGCATCATGATCGTCCCATGGAGAGTATCTACATGAATATGGAGTTGGACACCGTCTAGACTCTTATCCTATTTTTTAATTAAAGAACGCATGCGTTGTACAACGCACACCAACGCAAGTACGTGCGTCTTCTGCGTCGCCAATACACTTCAATGGGGTTTTTGACGCAAATGCGACGCAAGTGCGACGCATGCGGTTTTTTAAAAATTTGGGAATACGAAAAAATGCAACATGCTGCGTTTTCCGTGCCCTGCCAGGTGCGCTGAAACGACGCATGCGTCGCAAAACGCACCAAAACGCATGACAACGCATGCCCATGCATCCCCAATGTTAAAGATAGGGACGCATGACGCATGCGTTGTTTTGCGGTGACGCCTTCTGCGTCCAAAGACGCGAATGTGAACGTACCCTAAGGCCTCATTCAGACTAGCGTTTTTGTTCACATAAGCAAAAAATTGTCTGAGTGTCATCGGTGATTTGGACTTGAGCTTTATAAGTGTTTGATGAAACGCTGATGGTAAAAACTGACACTGACCAGTGATTTTCACGTATGGCTAAATAAGTAGGGTTCATCTTAATCTCCGCACAGTTAATCAAAGACCGCACACGGATTACACTGATGCCATCCATGTGTCTTGAATTTTCACTGACTCAAAGACTTGTTTCACGTTGAATCACGTAGCACTGATTGGCCAGTGCTAAAGATCCCCATGGCTCTTATCTCAGGCTGACCTTCCTAAAAGTCCGTAATTTAAACTGTACATTACAATATTATGGTATTGCAGTGTATAAAACAAGCGCTTAATGGATCATCCATTAAAGTCCCCCTAAGGGGCCTAAAAAAAAAGTTTTTGAAAATAAAAATTCCTTCATTAAGAATATAGAAATTAAATTAAGCCTGTTCAGTATTGCAGCATTCAGAAAAGTCTGGCCCATCAGATTGTGTAATGAACCGATATACAGCAAGCGCCATAAAGTGAAAAAATAATTATTTTTTGGTTGGCTGTGTTAGGCAAATACACCCCCCCCCCCCATATTTTGTTAGGTCCATTTCTGAACAACTTTAAAATCCCACTAGACAATGTAGCCACTAGTGTTTTGTTTTTTTTAAATGACTAAATTCTAAGAAAACGCTGAAAAGGCGTCTTTTGAGCCTTCCCATCGATTTGTATGGAGCATCTCCGAAGCAGAAACCGTCTGTGGGCTGCTAGGGTCACATATTCTAACTTCCTTGCATTTTTTAATGATGCTTAGAAGCCTGAACATATGAACAAAAAATGATTTTACATAGAAATGAATATGTCCATTCTTTTCAACATTTTCTGAGCATAATTGTAGAAAGTTTTTGGAGCAGACTTGCTCCAAATCTGCCTGGAAAAGGTGTGTGAACATACCTTGAGTGACAATAATAAGAGCATAGCTGGGGGTTGCCCATCCCTGCTAGATGTTGATAACATTTGGCCAAACAAAGCGTGACTTGATTGAACACCTTCACTTCCTGTCCTAAGGCAAACAGTTCTAAGTGTAAAAGCCTTCACATCCTCTGTTGTGTTCTTGGTGATTGATAAGGATTTTGTGACTTTTTCTTTTGTTTTTGTATGTACTGAACATATGCATGCGCGCCTTCCTGGGCAACTGTTGAATAAATTCTTCTTTGCTGTTTAGATAAGGACATACATATTTTTCTAAATGTAAATGTTTTTACTTATTGAAACCATTTCATGGCCCTAAATATATTTTACTTAGATTATTAGTGAAGTATTTATTTTTATTTATTTTACTCATTAATTCCCCAGTGCTTTACAGACATTATCAGCACTGTTCCCAGTGGAAGTCACAGTCTAGGTTCCCTATCAGTATGTCTTTGGAGTGTGGGAGGAATTCCAAGCAAATATGGGGAGAGCATACAAACTCCTTGCAGAAGTTGTCCTTGGTGGGATTTGAACCCAGGGCCAAAGAGTTTACTGCAGCCAAGTATGAATTCTTTTCTCTTCTGCCTCCTTTACAATGATCTAAAATAAGAAAAGGAGTAATACTTGCCTACTTAATGTCCCAGAGGAGCATTACATGACTTGTAAGTCTCCACAAGGAATAACGTTCCCCCATAGATCCCTGGTCAGAGGCCTCTCATCTACTGATATCAGAACCCGTGCTTTGCACGGAGGAGGGACAACACCCTGAAACATGTCTGCAAATGGAGTTCCTGGTTTGGCTTAGGCTAGGTTCACATTGCGTTAGTGGCAGTCCGCTAACGGAATCCGTTACATAGTGCCACTAACACAATGTAATGGATCCGTTAGCGCACCCATTGACCGCAATGTATCTAACGCATCGCTAACTTATGCCATTTTTGGCATGCGTTAGCGATGTCCCGTTATTTTCTGACGGACCTCAAACGCTGCTTGCAGCGTTTTTGGGTCCGTTCTCGCTAGCGCAGATCGGGCATCTGCGCTAGCAGGATCGCTAAACGCAATCCCTTTTTGTACATTGTGTTAGCGCATTCCATTAGTGCAATTCGTTTAGCGCATACGCTAACGCAATGTGAACCTAGCCTAACCCAAAGTCATGTGGCAAGGCTCTTTAAAGGGTTGATATGGACGTTTAGAATTGTTGCACCCAATAGATAGATGGTGCCAGGGATCAAATCCTATTCCTTATAAAGAGGCTATTTGCATATTTTATTTCCCAGAGGAGCTCTGCATGGCCTTTAAGTCTCCATACACCAATACAGTGGGGAAAATAATTGTGATACTGTTTGCCCACCTACAAAAAATGGAGGGGTCTGTATTTTTTGTTGTGGGTATGAGATAGAATTAAAAAAAAAAACCTGAAAATTACATTGTTTGATTTTTACATAATTAATTGCATTTTATTGCATGAAATAAGTATTTGATACCATAGAAAATGTAAATGTAATATTTGGTACAGAAAACCTTTGTTTTCAATTACAGTTCTTGACCAAGTTTGCACACACTGCAGCAGGAATTTTGGCCCACTCCTCCATACAGATCTTCTCCAAATCTTTTAGGTTTCGGGCCTGTCACTGGGCAACATTGGGTTTTACCTCCTTCCTACCGTGGACAGATCCTTGAAAAATCATAAGGGAGGGATAGCTATCATCTCCATAAACTCCCTAAAAATATGTGGGGAAAAAAAGAGCTGGCAGACCTCCTAGTGCCGCCTGACTCGCAAGGAAACGATTGTATAGTTCTGAATGCAGTCCACCCAAAGCTTGCTTCCCTTGATGGGTGATTGCGTTTGTCCCGATGCACATGGCATAATTGGCAGAGTATGAAAAATCTACATTTTAGATAGTTAGATCCATAGTTGGGAGATAGGCAAACTTAATGCAGGGCTATGCAATGCCTGCCGAATTTCTCATGTGTGGTGACCCTCCATACCTCAGGATATCTCTGTACTGCAGGTGCCAAGGATCTTGCATGTTGTAGCCTATCTACTAGCACATGATCCCTTTGCAGTCCTTTTTGATTTTAATACGATTCCCCCCTGTTGTCAGCCTGTCTCTCTTCCCTTGTGGCGATGAATCCTTTTTGTTTCCTAATTACTGAGAAGTCACAGATGTGTGAAAAGTAGGCCACAGGTCGAAGGCTGCGTGCCCCTTACCCAGCAGAATTGGAAATGACAGGAATCCTTTTGCTCCACCACTAATTTGCCTGTGTGTTAAATAGCTCCAGAGCCCTAATTAAAAAGCAAAGTTCTTAGGTTTTGATGAACAGACAGATTGAGTTATTTATGGTGGAGGCAGCCACCAGCCCTAATTGAGGCACATCCTTGAACAAATACAAATTATTCCATTCAGGAATAGCGCCAGGCTGACAGGGTCGTGCAGGTCAAGCTCACCGAAACAAGAGGCCAAATGAAAGCCAAAATTTGCTTTCCATTCATCTGGACACAAATCTCCTTTGTCTGCTTTAACTGTTAGGTGTGCGAGTTGTGCCACAATTTGTTTGAGGTCTAGTTATAGAAATGGTAAAACTTTTTTCCATTTATTTATTTAGCTCCAATAATGAAAATGGAAATTGACGTAGTTGCAATGAAAATTGTGCCTCATATATTTTTTTTGTAGTATGATTAAATTTTGCAGCTAAAATCTTTAAAGCATAGCTCTGTATTTGTACAGCAATGGGCGAGGTTCCCTGTCTGCAGGCGGCACTTTCAGCAGCAGGAACAGATCCGGTGTAATTTGTAATAAAATGGTTTAATTGTCTCCATCTGAGAGGAGTCCAGAGGGTGGTCCTAGAATTAAGAACCCCCCACTATTGGATTTATGCAGGTTATTTGTATTTTTCATAGAGGAATATAGTATTTAAGAAAGTCTGAGTAGTTACAACCCCTTCAAGACATGTATCTATTACAATTGCTGCAGAGATACAGCTTTTATTATTTTTAAAAAAATCTATATCAATCTGGTGGTTTTCCAGGTTAGGGACCAGCAAATAGGGCACCATAATCCATGTATCAGATGATGAATTATTAGATCTTTGTGAAACTTGGGGAGATAAATCTATTTCTATCTTGAGTTGTTCATTTTTCTTTTTCATTTACAGGATTGCAAAGAAAGAAACATTTGAAGATACTTATCTCCTCTTCTCAGTCTTCTCTGATTTGATGAAATGCTGTCATTAACGAGCATCAAAATGTCAGCGCGTGTGATGGCCACTGTGCTCGGGTGTGTTTTATTAGCAGTTCACAGTCAAGGTGAGTTCTCCCGGCTCTCGTCACATCCATAACATTCGGGCATTATTGGCACTCTAGTAGGTCTGTTGTCTCGTAGCCACATATCTAGCAAGCTGCTGTGCGTTGTGTTCCAACACCATTCTTAATAGCCAACATTAGAGGGAACCTGTTGAGTCCAGGCTGTCTGTCATACCATGTCTCGTGCTAAGAAACCTGCTTTATGCTAGTGTTGGGGTGTGTTGTTTTTTTTTTCCCCTCTGTTGCTGGCTATTTGGTGAAGCTCATGCATGGGAAGAACTATCTGATGACACCCGCTTGGACTTGATGCAAATTAACTCACTAGGTTCCAAACACTTTGACTGCTAATATCTCCATAATGGAGAGGAGCAATTAAAAAATGCAAGTGTCATTTTATACTAAGTTCTACAGCCAGGGGTTTTTTCCATGCTCAAATGGTTTGGCATTCCTCTTTAAATTCAGTTGAGGAAGAGCAACTACAGGGAGAAAATAAAAATGTATTCTCTCTGCATTTGCTCGCTTCCCGTCATTGGGACGGTGTAGGACGCTGTTATTCAGCACTCGCTATGCAGTGAGTGCTGCTGTAATCACTCCCCTGTAGTCTGATGGACAGTCTGCTCTGTAGCGTGAGTATGCATCGCAGGCTGTGTGTGTCAGAGGGTGATTACACTATAATGGCGCCCCGATGACTGGAAGAAAGCGGCTGCAGGGAAATTAAAACTTTATTTATGAGGCCGTTACATATTCCCTTTAACTTTATCTTAAACATGCTTTTCTGTGGGATTGCACATCAGTGACCCTCAGGCGCCGTGTCCCCATCACCAGTGTGTATCAGGAACACTCCACAAAATCTGGTGTTCTTGAGATGATCTTACTGAATCACCAAACGTCACCATTTTGCCAATGTCGTCACTTAGAGCTTTCTGCTTTCAACACGCCAGCTCAGCAGCTCTGCCAATGTAGACTACACAGCCACTGAGCCCAGTGCTGGACGTCTTCATGTCACATGTAATTGTAACATCACCACCGCATCTTGTGAGCACGATGTTTACATACCATAAATATACCGCTTTTATTCCGGTTTTAGATGTCAAGCCTCCATTTCCCTTGTCCGCTGTAGGCATTTATTTCCGATTACGTATTAAATTCCCATGTGCCGTTCCCTGAAATTATTGTAGTTCATGACAGTTCAGTGCATCAGTCAATGACATGTTATGTGAATTCCCATCATAAATTCTTTCCGCATTAAATGAAGTGAAATATCTGCGTTTTCTTTGCCACAATTGACATACCCTATAAATCTGACGCTTGCTGCTTGCAAAATGAAATGTGATAAATTGAGTTGAATACAGAAAATACATTGCATATTATAGTAAGCACTCCTAAAAGTAAGGATTAGTGATGAGCGAGGGTGCTCGGGTTTTCCCCAGCACGCTCGGGTGACCTCCGAGTATTTGTTAGTGCTCGGAGATTAAGTTTTCATCTCCTCAGCTGAATGATTTACAGCTACTAGCCAGCTTGATTACATGTGGCGGTTCCCTAGCAACCAGGCAACCCCCACATGTACTTCTGCTGGCTAAAGGTACCTTCACACTAAACGACGCTGCAGCGATCCAGACAACGATCCGGATCGCTGCAGCGTCACTGTTTGGTCGCTGGAGACCTGTCACACAGACAGCTCTCCAGCGACCAACGATGCCGGTAACCAGGGTAAACATCGGGTTACTAAGCGCAGGGCCGCGCTTAGTAACCCGATGTTTACCCTGGATACCATCCTAAAAGTAAAAAAAACAAACACTTCATACTTACCTTTCGCTGTCTGTCCCCGGCGCTGTGCTTCTCTGTACTGGCTGTGAGCACAGCGGCCAGAAAGCAGAGCGGTGACGTCACCGCTCTGCTTTCCGGCCGCTGTGCTCACAGTGAGTGCAGGAAAGCACAGCGCCGGGGGACAGACAGCCGAAGGTAAGTATGAAGTGTTTGTTTTTTTTACTTTTAGGATGGTATCCAGGGTAAACATTGGGTTACTAAGCGCAGCCCTGCGCTTAGTAACCCGATGTTTACCCTGGTTACCAGCGAAGACATCGCTGAATCGGCGTCACACACGCCGATTCAGCGATGTCAGCGGGAGAGCCAGCGACCAAAGAAAGTGCTGGCCCTCTAGCCCCGACCAGCGACATCACAGCAGGATTCTGATCGCTGCTGCGTGTCAAACTGAACGATATCGCTAGCCAGGACGCTGCAACGTCACGGATCGCTAGCGATATTGTTTAGTGTGAAGGTACCTTAACAGATGTAAATCATTCAGCTGCCTGGATGAAAACTTAATCTCCGAGCACTAACAAATACTCGGAGACCAGCCGAGCGTGCTCAGGAAAACCCGAGCAACGAGTACTCGCTCATCACTAGTAAGGATCATAGTTGTGATTGCAGTGATAGAATGGCATGTCATGTATTTGTGTAGGATTATGCTGTTTTCTTGGGATACACAGATGCCAAATACAGCCTGGATCAAAGCAATGTACTGAGTAGTTGTTTCAGGTACAGCTGCAATCACTTGGTATCTTGGATAGATCTTGTGCGTTCCCTGGCAGCGGCCTGCACATTGAATGGAGCTGTGCTCTCTAGCTCTGGTCAAAGTGTTTACACCCAGCAACTGATGGCACAAATAACGGCTGATCACTGTAAGTGGGGTGACGGGTGTCCTAGCCGCACCAAGCTGATTTGGGCTGACTGGGCAACCTCTTTTAAAGGGCGGATGTCAGAAAATTACCTATTGAAATCGTACTTTTGTACTGCATATGGGCCGGCACGGTGGCGCAGTGGTTAGGCCTTGCAGTGCTGGAGTCCTGGGTTCAAATCCCACCAAGGACGACATCTGCAAGGAGTTTGTATGTTCTCCCCATGTTTGCGTGGGTTTCCTCCGGGTACTCCGGTTTCCTCCCACATTCCAAAGACATACTGATAGGGAATTTAGATTGTGAGCCCCAACAGGGACAGTGATGATAATGTGTGCAAACTATAAAGCGCTGCGGAATATGTTAGCGCTATATAAAAATAAAGATTATTATTATTATATTTTAAAAAGGATTTATTTTATTTTGTAATCTTGCAATCTTCACATTGGCTACTGAGGCATTTTTAGACTCCTACTTCTTTTTCTTTCAGGAATTTTTTTTACATAAATGCTCCATATTATAAGAGACAGGATTGCGCCAGGTAGCAATGGACACAGCTGATTGTGCCACCATTCACAAAAGGTGATGTCACAGCTGACCCTGCTTCACAATGACCTTTGCACTTGCTAGTTTGACCCTTCAATACAAAAGCTAACGTGGGATCCCAGCACTGTGACTATGTACATGTGGTATTTCTTGAACAGTAGGATGTTAAAGCACCACTTTGGCCATTTCTTTTTTCAGCGCTGGAGGGGTGCTTCTAATATGAAGTCCCTGCCCCGGTCTTCTACTCGCCCTCCGGTATCTCCACCTTTTTCCAGCACCCCTCTGGTCCCGCTGTGCAATACAAGTCTGTAAGAGCCAATCAAGGCTTTCATAGACTTGGATTGAAAAGTGACCTCCGGCTCGCTCCAGCAAGCAGGTCACAAGGAGACCGGCAGGAGCTGGTGGTAATGAAAGGTGACGATGGCGGCAGGTAAGTAGAAGGTAGGATCAGGGACCTTAGATTAGTAATATAAAAAATGCTGGAGTGGGGCTTTACAGTCTGAAAGGCCAGTGTGAAAATGTCCAGGTTTGTTTTTTTTCTATTTTTAAAACAGTTTGTGAGATTTATACCTAAACATCGCCAAATTAAAACACAACATATTTAACACACAAAGCTGATTTTAAACAATAGGTAACTTCCTGGTGACACATTCCCTTTAATTCTAGTTTATATCGAAATGTCTCCAAAATTCCACTGCGCTGTGGCCATTCCAGCAATCCTTCCATGATGTCTCCTGGTTTTCAGTCCTGTCGCTTTGCCAGTCATGTGTTTTCAATGGCACTTGGTGAAGGGGTCCAGGAGTGTCTCATTTCAAGCTTATACTAAGAAAATAAAGTGTTCTTCCAATGGCGCCAAGCAAATCAGACCCAAAGGAAAGTTCAGTTTATCACCTTGACAAATATAAATGCTCACTTGTTCAGCTTTAAAATCTGGTTTATTTTTTTAGTCTTGTACTTCACCTGTGACACACAAATAAAATGATTAGCTTCATGCTCTTTTCTCCCCGACTTTTGGAAGCCCTTGTAAAGTCGCACTCCTTAATTGCTGCTGCCTCCAAGATGTGTATTATGTTAGTAGAAACATGGCACAGCACAGAAAAATGTATCAAAGCCGAGGATTGTGCGAAATGAAACTGCACTCGGAACACATGGTCTTAATTGGGTCATAACTTTTCGTTTTTGGAAATGGATGATAATGGCTTAGTTAATTGTGAGAATGCAAGCAGTCCAAACTATAACGCAGCTAGCCATGTTTCATTAATGATCAGCTCAGTCAGATGGCCATAAGGCTGGGTTCACACAAGTAGATCAGTGCAGATTTCAAGTACCCAATGAATGAGCTACACGCTCATTTGTCAGTGATTTGATTTATATTTCGGTATTTGCAGCACATCTCATGTATACAGCTAATGTGCTGCCGAGAAGATGCTCTGCATATGGGGTATTAGGGTATGTGCACACGTTGCGGATTTACCTGCAGATTCGCAGCAGTTTTCCATCCGGTGTACAGTACCATGTAAACATATTGAAAATCAAATCCGCTGTGCCCATGCTGCGGAAAATACTATGCAGAAACGCTGCAATTTACTTTCCGCAGCATGTCAATTCTTTGTGTGGATTCTGCAGCGTTTTACAACTGCTCCTCAATAGGAATTTGCAGGTGTAAGGCTATGTGCACACGTTCAGGATTTCTTGCAGAAAATTCCTGAGAAAAACCTGAAATTTTCTGCAAGAAATCTGCACGAGTTTTTTGCGCGTTTTTGTCGCGTTTTTGATGTATTTTTTTTCCCAGACATTTCCCAATGTATTTTATAGTGGGAAATCCGCAAAAAAACAGCAAAATTAATGAACATGCTGCGTTTTTTACCGCGATGCGTTTTTTATTGCGGAAAAAAACGCATCATGTGCACAAAACATGCGGAATTCATTCTAAATGATGGGATGCTTATTGTATGCTGTTTTTTTGCGGTTTTATAGCGTTTTTCTTGCGAAAAATCAGCAACGTATGCACGCAACCTAAGGGTATGTGCACACGATGCAGATTTAGTGCAGAACTGCTGCAGATTTTTCTGCAGCAGAAACGCTGCAGAACTGCACTGTGATCACAGTACAATGTAAATCAATGGGAAAAAAAAAAGCTGTGCAGAAAAATCTGCGCAGAAACGCTGCAGTTTTCAAAGAAGTGCCTGTCACTTCTTTTGTGCAGTTCTGCAGCGTTTCTGCACCCCTCCATAATAGAAATCTGCAGGTGCGTTTTTGATGCGTTTTTCATGCGTTTTTTATGCGTTTTTTGTGCAGATTTGTGCTCAAAAAACGCATCAAAAACGCATCAAAAACGCATAAAAAACGCACCAAAAACGCATAAAAAACGCACCTGCAGATTCTGCCAGGAGATGCAGATTTAGTGCAGAACTGCAGCAGATTTTTCTGCACCAAATCTGCATCGTGTGCACACAGCCTAAAACCGCAGGTGAAATCCGCACAAAAACTGCTGCAAATCTGCAGGTGAGCGTTTTACCTGCGGATTTTTCAAAAACTGAGTAGAAAAATCTGCACAGAAATCCGCATCATGGGCACATAGCCTTAGTGATTATATCCCATTCATAATCTACCAACAAACAAGCACCAAACTTATGTACCTGGACTGAAATCCGCCATTGTAAATGGGCAGCAGTTTATGGGGAACGCAAGGAGAAAATGATGAATGTTGGGCGCTGCAGACTCTGTAAAACGACAGCCGTGAAGCTCTAGGAAGCAAGGCTTTATTAACGTGTGTCACAGTTGCTCCAACTCCTTTGTTTGGTATCTGTTCAAGGAGTTGGTGCAACTGTGACACATGTGCTCCATAAAGCCGGTCTCCAAATCGTCCTGGTTACATAGTCCGACATGACCGCGTTTTCTCCTCACCTTCCTCATCATGATTTGTTCCTGACCTCCATCGCGTCAGCAGGTGGAGCAGCAACCAGGACCCTTTACCTTCCAAGCTTCATGTGGTGTTCTGCTTACAATTGTGTTATCCGCCGCTCCCGCGAGTCTTTATTCATTACTTCTCATCCGCCGGTTGTACGTATGGAGCGCCAGTGCTTCCGGTTTTCCTAGTTTGCATGGAGGTCTCATGCCTCTCCTTGCAGATGTTGGGGGAGATGAGGGTTAGGCAGTTTGCATTTAATTGCCCGCCTTACTTTTATTCTGGTCTCTGCCTGGAGATGAGCTGCCATCATGGTTCCTGGCAGTGGCTTACTTCACTCTTAGCTTTAAAAATACATGAGCGCTCATGAGTGTTCCTATGTATGAGGCCGTCAGCCGAGATACCTGTTGGACAAATTTCTTTTACCTAAACAGTCTGGACATCTTAAAGAGATGCCATCCTCAGAAAATTATCTATTTAAATCAGGTTTTTGCGTTGATGAATTTTGTATTATTTTGATATTTTCCCCCCATCTGTAATAAAGATTAGTAATCTTCCCATTTTCACAAAAATTTGATTAAAATAATAGGTCATATTCTGATTATGGCTTCCCTATAGGGTACGCGCACACAAGTCTCTTAAGTTCTGGTGAATCGGGCAAGTTTTTCGGATGCCCCTTTTGGTAACTGCTGTTTTTTGTCTCGAAGCGTCATTTGTGTCATTTTTTTTCATTGGTTTCCTTGGTGCTCTTCCAAAGGTTTTGGCACTGGCAATTTTTTTAAGGGTCTGCCAATGGTTTTTGATCTTTTTTTTTTTTTTTTTTTAGTTTGCTCTTTTACTCCATTAACTATAAACTTTTTTTTTTTTTCCCCAAGTAAAATTGACAGCTAAAATCTCCAAAAGTCATCCTGGAGTGTATTTTGAGCCTTCACAGTGACGTGTATTGTTAAGTATAGAGCTTCTTCTGAGCAGAAAACACCAGAAGAACGAGAATGTCAGTTATTTTATCTGCTTGGCGGCTTTGGAATTCTAAAGCCAGTCATTTTTCCATAGCAATGCATGTGCGGAAACTGCCTGAAGAACAGGTTGTGTGCACATACTCAACCGGAACATGGCAATTTTTAAAATCTGTCATATGGTTCCAGACAAAAATCATTTTTATGTATTTCTAATTTTTATGGCTTTTGCCAAGGAGATGTTGCTCACGGGATTCTCTTTAGGCTTAGGATCCTCAAAAACAGGACAAATGAAAACTGCTCATTTCTTTGGATTGATATGGTGGATTAAAAAAACTGGCCATTTCTGGCTGGATGACAAGTCCTTTTTAAAAGGAGTCTGTCAGTACACAGAGTGTCCAAACTAAGCACAGCAAGTAGAGGACACATCCTAAATAAATATTACCTACAGTTTTTTTTAAAACACTGTAACGTTTTCCTAAATCCCTCTTTATCCATGTATGCTAATGAGGTGCTCAGTGCACCCTTGGTGTGGCCGAGCAGCACTTTCCCAGCTGCTTGTTATACATGTATCTTCCATGATTGACAGCAGTGGCTCCTGTAACCTGTACATGTATAACAAGTTAGAGAGAACATGTATGGAGCTTCTTGGCCATGACAGGGGGCATTAAGCACCTTATTAGCTTATTTAAATAATGAAGGATTCTGGGCAAACACCACAATGGATAAAGGTACATTATGTATCAGAGCTTTGACCCCCTTTGAAAGTAACCATTAACCAGTCTACACAAAAATGCTGACTTGTTAGCCGTGTAACAAAAATGTCTCATTAGAGTAGACACAATAACCGTAGTCACACACCGATAAAATACGGTACATCACAAATTTGAAAATGTACATTTATAGTAGTATACTGTTTTTCATTATCTATTACTTTCAAGTTGTTAGTGGGGGGGGGAGGTTCACACTTCATGAAAAAAATGGAGCCCAAAGTGAACATGACAGCAATCAGTTAACGCAAATGTGTAATAAAAGTTGCAATCCATTATTGAAAACATGTTGACTAAAAGCCAAAAAAATGAAAACCATATATAAAAATGAATCCACACAGTAAAAGGGCAGCATGACGGCTGGAGATTCTGCATGTGTGAGGCTTGGCATACATAGAAATGTCCTAATGTCAAACGAATACAAAAATAGAGCGCATAGGGAATAATCTTGTGTATGAAGATGTATAATCCATACGAATAATGGCAGGTTTGCAGCAAAATAAGTTTTTATCCTCAAATATATAACTACTAATCCAAAGTATCAATATACGTGTGTGTGTATATATATATATATATATGAGCGTTCCAGAGTAGGGGGGATGCGCGAGAGAAATCTTGTATGTGATTGTGGGAAGAGGAGATAAGAGGGGAGTAGAGTAGGAGATCGGGTAGGTTGCGGGTAGGTAAGTACCGGGAGACGAGGTCACAGATGTATGGAGGAGACAGGTTGTGGATGGCTTTGTATGTCATGGTTAGGCTTTTGTACTGGAGTCTCTGGGTAATGGGGAGCCAGTGAAGGGATTGACAGAGGGGAGAGGCCGGGGAATAGCGGGGGGACAGGTGGATTAGTCGGGCAGCAGAGTTTAGAATAGATTGGAGGGGTGCGATAGTGTCAGAGGGAAGGCCACAGAGCAGGAAGTTACAGTAGTCAAGGCGGGAGATGATGAGGGCATGGACTAGGGTTTTTTGCAGATTCTTGGTTTAGGAACTCTTCTATAAAGTCTACCTCTTTGGAGTGTATGACTTATTATGGTTGTATGGCAGATACTCCAGTCACTGCTTGGGAACTTTGCAGCTCCTTCAGGGGTACCTTTGGTCTCTATGCTGCCTCTGATTAATGCCCTCCTTGAATGGGCTGAGAGTTTTGGTGGGCGGCCCTCTATCAGCAGGTTTGTTGTGATACCATCTTCTTTCTATTTGATGATGATAATAGATTAGATGGTTCTCCGGAGGATCATCAGTGATTGGGATTTTTTTTTTTTTAAATCAAACCCTGACTTTTCTTCTCACAGCTTTGTCCCTTACTTGTTTTGAGACCTCCTTAGTCTTCGGTGTTTGGCTAGTGGTGCCTCTTGCTTAAATGGATTGTCAATTGCTACTGCTAGGACAGCCCCTCCTTGAGCTAAATGTTTGGCGCTGGTAAAATAAACAAGCAAATGCTCTGTAGTAAGTAAATAAACTGTAATGGTACATGTAAATAACATGGGATACTTAATTACCGTATACTGTAGCCACAGTTTGAATGCTGCGGCTCAATTTTTTTTTTTTTTGTGGAAACATCCATCAGTTTTTGTGAAAAAAATCTATGAAATGCTAAGAAAACAAATATGAAAATCTGATCAGCGCACTGATGAGGATGAGAAAAAGCTGCGTGAATTCAGCCTAAGGCCTCTCAGATGCTTTGTTTTTTAGTAGTATACTGGATCCAATTTTGTTCCATTGTTCAGTCCAATTGATCATTTTTGCAATCTGTGTGGAATTAATATTTTTTTTTAATTAAAAAAAAATAAAGCTGCTCCCATGTATTATAAAAACAGTCAGCGCCCTGACTGCGCACAGAAGGCATTATTGTGCAGTTTTTTTTTTCATGGGTCAATATGTGGCTTCAACCTAATGTTTTGAAGTCGGAGAAATTGTAGAAATGCTAGGTTTTTAATAGACCACATTGCGCTTAGATTTTCGGTTTCAGCCGCCACCGTTGTTTCTCAATAGACAGCCTGTACCCATGTGGAAATGTGATCATCAGCCTTGCACGACACACTAAAGCTTGCCCTCCTCCCCTGACCAGTACCATGTGACGTTGTGGGCATCAGTAGGGGCCACCAGAATGGAGCAGCTCTGCACAATGGCCAGTTCATTATCAGAGGCTGGCGCCTATTAACTCTTGCCCTCTGCAGACCTTCAGAGTGTGCCTGTGCAGCTTAGGCAGTGGATAGTTCACTTAAGAAAGCAAGGAAGGAAATAAAAGCAACTGCTGGAGAAAAGGCTGATTCAGTGCACATTGCCAGACCTCAGTCTCCTTTGTGACTGCTGAGGCAATAAAAGAAGGGGGAGACATGTGGAGACAAGTTGTGTGCTGTGTTCTCCAGAATTCCTTGCCACGTGCTCAGCCTTCTAGTATATTGTTCTTTTTCACTCAAACACGCCAGTTCTTTCATCTTTCCTCACCTTTTTAATTGCATTTCCTGGTATTCATTTTCTGGCAGAAGGTCCCTGATTCTTGGGGTCCGTGCACTCTTACTTTACCTGAGGATTTTCGATCTGGATTTTTGGACTTTAAAATACCCAAGGTGATAGAGTAGCTGCAAAGTGGGTCAAATTTGAAAGAGTCTCCTACTCAGAAATTGTTGCTGCAAAAATATTAAAATTTTGCAGCGTGTCAATTTTTTATGTGGATTATCGGAGGATTATTTGGGAAGTCAAAATTCACAAAAACTAAACCATTTAATTGAGATTATTTCTAATTGCCAGCAGATCTACCGGAGAATCCACTAGTCTTTACAAGTGTAAACTAATAATTGCGGTATCATAATAACTTTCTTCGAGGTTCAAAAAACAAACCCTTTCTCCTTCCTTTACCTTTCTGTGGACGCATCGTTCTCCTGCTTCACTTGTGGTGTTTGTAACCCTAACTAGGTTCACATTGCGTTAACAGCAGCCCGTTCAACACATGCGTTAGCGGGCTTCTGTTAACGCAAGTGCCGACTTGTCATACCGCTAGCGCAGATAGAGCTAGCAGATGCTCTATCTGCGCTAGCAGTGACGGACTCGGAAACGCTGCCGCCCGCGTTCCAGGGTCTGTCACTCAATGACGGAACATGGCTAGTGATGCGTCAGCCATAGGACTTAATGGCAGCATTAACGGACTGGGTTACACCGCGTTATGCCGCAGTGTAACGCAGTCCGTCTTAACGGACCGCTAAAACGCAGTGTGAACCTGGCCTTAATCACACGATGAGTCCTCACCACAGACGGCCCGATGTACAAAGGTGTGGGGAGCAGGTACGACTATGGCAGAAGTGGCAGGAAAGGAGGCTCGCCTGGCACTCTGATATGGGAGAGAGGACTTGCTATTGGCATCCATCAGCTGAGTGCAGTAACCCAATGGGCATATTTATCTGAACATGAACCTGGAGCATAGAAGCGGTGCATAGAGGTTGATGATTTGCTCTCGAACTTGTAAATTTCGAGCTGCCAGTGACTTCATATAAGGTCATTCACGCGCTTTTTTTTTTTTGTGTGAAATTTATTTTGTCAACAAAATTCAGGCTTTGTCTTAAGGCTTATTGATCTGTGTTACTGAAGCCTTTTGCTTGTCTATACATTGTCTAGCCATGAGATGGTAATTTGTCTCCAGTGGCAGGTTATGCCGTCTTTTATATCCTTAGGAAGCATCAAGCCCAGCATTTAGAGTAGAGAACGTTTTTAGTTCTGACTAATTGACTCCAACTTTAGATCTATGTATTAATTATTTTCATTGGCTTTTGATATACAAAGTATCTTCATGGATGCAAGCAAAATCATTTTATCAGATCTATTAAGCCTTTTACAAAACCCCAACCACATGCCAGTGTCTGATGGCTGTGGGCCTTGCTCCAGACGCCACTGGTATTTCCAGGCTCAAATGAAGTGGCAGCAGGTGAAATCTTGTATTCCAGTGGTCATTCATACGTCACAGCCCTCTGTGGTCATCAGCATGACCTATGCCATACAAAATAACTGGAATATGCTCTTCAGACTTCTAGCATCAGTGGGCACATCACGGCTGGCCAGGTATCATCTGAACCTTTCTCAGGTTCAGTTTGAGCATATTCGCATGTGCACTAAAGTAATTGTGAAGGGAGGGAAGAAAATGATCTGTGAGCTCACTTGTTGTGACTGGTGGCTCTTGTTATCTACAGCATATAGAGGTGCTATAGGTCATTGTAATCCTGTCTCTGATGATAATGACTGCTGAAAAGTCTACTGTTTAGGAAGTATAAAGGTACCGTCACATTAAGCGACACTGCAGCGATCTAGACAATTATGTCGATCGCTGCAGCGTCGCTGTTTGGTCGCTGGAGAGCTGTCACACAGACAGCTCTCCAGCGACCAACGATCCCGAAGTCCCCGGGTAACCAGGGTAAACATCGGGTTACTAAGCGCAGGGCCGCGCTTAGTAACCCGATGTTTACCCTGGTTACCATTGTAAATGTAAAAAAAAACAAAAAACACTACGTACTTACATTCCGGTGTCTGGTCACGTCCCTCGCCTTCAGCTTCCCGCACTGACTGTGAGCGCCGGCCGGCCGTAAAGCAAAGCACAGCGGTGACGTCCCTATCGTTAACATTGGGGCCGCATGTACATGCGTTTTGGTGCGTTGTACGCCGCATGCGGCGTTAGGGCGCACCTGTCAGGGCGCGGCAAATGCAACATGTTGCATTTTTCGGGCGGCGCCGACCTTTTAAAAAACGCATGCGTCGTGTTTGCATCGTCGATGCGCCTTTTTCCCCATTGACTTGTATTGACAAGGCAGACGACGCAAGTACTTGCGTCGTGGTGCGTTGTACGACGCATGCGTTTTCCAATAAAAAAATGCAAAACATAACACCAACCCTTTTTTTTGGGGGGGGGGATGAAGAATGACTCACTGCACAAAAAACGCATGCGTCGAAAAACGCTGCGTTTTTTGGTCAAAACGCAACTGCGTTTCCAAAAAACACAAAAAACACAGCGTTGAACGCATGCGGCGCAAAACGCAGCATTGTGCATGCGTTTTGCTGCGTTTTTGTTTGCGTTGTGCGTTGCGGCGGCGACGCTGCGGCGCACACCGCAAATGTGAACGTAGACTAAGCTCGGCCCTGCGCTTAGTAACCCGATGTTTACCCTGGTTACCTTTACCAGTGAAGACATTGCTGAATCGGCGTCACACGCCGATTCAGCGATGTCAGCGGGTGATCCAGTGACGAAATAAAGTCCTGGACTTTCCCCAGCGACCAACGATCTCCCAGCAGGAGCCTGATCGTTGGTCGCGGTCACGCATAACGATTTAGTTAACGATATCGTTGCTACGTCACAAAAAGCAATGATATCGTTAACGATATCGTTATGTGTGACGGTACCTTAAGTCTAGTATGAAAACTCCAGTATGTTGCATTGATAATGTCTAGTAATAGGCCCACTAATGTGATCCAAAATTATATTTTTACATGTCCCAATATGTGTGTTTTTATCTACAAGCATCTCGGTGAGAAATTCAGAATACCTCAATGTTAGATTGGAGTCAAACCTTTTTCTTATTAAAATGTATCAGAAGTAAATTATATTAGAATATATTATGGATTCTGGAAAAATATTTTAACCCAAACTTCTGCTACTTGAACTACAAGTTGGGCCTGCATATTAGGGAGAACACACACACATCTATATTTTATGGATCGTGTACATACTGCAATACTGGCACCAACCCTGTGTTTCCTGACCCAAACTAGACCTATAAAGGCTCATACCCATCAGGGAAAAAAAAACAACGGCCCAGAAAAGTGGGAAAAGTGTCATGCGTTTTCTTGAGTACAGTGTGATTTGTAGTGCCTAACACCTAATTAACATTCAAATGCGATCCGATTGCAATGAGATTTTAATGAGTTTTTATATAATGCAATTCTTTTGTTTACACAGCTTTCAAAGGAAATATAAACATGTCCACATATACACAAACACACACACAAGTGTATATATATATATATATATATACACACACATACACACACACACAGTACAGACCAAAAGTTTGGACACACCTCATTTAAAGATTTTTCTGACTATGAAAATTGTACATTCACACTGAAGGCATCAAAACTATGAATTAACACATGTGGAATTATATACTTAACAAAAAAGTGTGAAACGACTGGTATTATGTCTTATATTCTAGGTCAGGGGTGGGGAACCTCAGGCTCATGGGCCATTCACGGCCCTCGATAACCTTTTATCCGGCCCTTGGGCAGGTTCCAACAGACCGTGATGCTTTGGCTGACAGCTGTATTTTGACAGCCTTGAACCCATTAATTTCTTTTTGCTCTTCGAGCACGCGCACTCAGTGTTCACTACAGAATGCTGAGCTGCGTGCAATGAAAGATTACATACTGACACCAGTGTCAGCGTGAGGACGTACTTTGTGAGCGGAGTTAGCGCATGATTTGTACGGCCCCAAAGGATTTTATCAATATCCAAATGGCCCTTGACAGAAATAAGGTTCCCCACTTCTGTTCTAGGTTCTTCAAAGTAGCCACCTTTTGCTTTTATGACTTCTTTGCACACTCTTGGCATTCTCTTGATGAGCTTCAAGAGGTAGTCACCGGGAATGGTCTTCCAACAATCTTGAAGGAGTTCCCAGAGATGCTTAGCACTTGTTGGCCCTTTTGCCTTCACTCTGCGGTCCAGCTCACCCCAAACCATCTCGATTGGGTTCAGGTCTGGTGACTGTGGAGGCCAGGTCATCTGACGTAGTACCCCATCACTCTCCTTCTTGTCAAATAGCCCTGACGTAGCACCCCATCACTCTCCTTCTTGTCAGATAGCCCTTACACAGCCTGGAGGTGTGTTTGGGGTCATTGTCCTGTTGAAAAATAAATGATGGTCCAACTAAACGCAAACAGGATGGAATAGCATGCAGCTGCAAGATGCTGTGGTAGCCATGCTGGTTCAGTATGCCTTCAATTTTGAATAAATCCCCAACAGTGTCCCCAGCAAAGCACCCCCACACCATCACACCTCCTCCTCCATGCTTCACGGTGGGAACCAAGCATATAGAGTACATCCGTTCACCTTTTCTGCGCCGTACGAAGACACGGTGGTTGGAACCAAAGATCTCAAATTTGGACTCATCAGACCAAAGCACAGATTTCCTCTGGTCTAATGTCCATTCCTTGTGTTCTTTAACCCAAGCAAGTCTCTTCTTGTTACCTGTCCTTAGCAGTAGTTTCCTAGCAGCTATTTTAGCATGAAGGCCTGCTGCACAAAGTCTCCTCTTAACAGTTGTTGTAGAGATGTGTATGCTGCTAGAACTCTGTGTGGCATTGACCTGGTCTCTAATCTGAGCTGCTGTTAACCTGCGATTTCTGAGGCTGGGGACTCGGATAAACTTATCCTCAGAAGCAGAGGTGACTCTTGGTCTTCCTTTCCTGGGGCGGTCCTCATGTGAGCCAGTTTCTTTGTAGCGCTTGATGGTTTTTGCCACTGCACTTGGGGACACTTTCAAAGTTTGCCCAATTTTTCGGACTGACTGACCTTCATTTCTTAAAGTAATGATGGCCACTCGTTTTTCTTTACTTAGCTGCTTTTTTCTTGCCATAATACAAGTTCTAACAGTCTATTCAGTAGGACTATCAGCTGTGTATCCACCAGACTTCTGCACAACACAACTGATGGTCCCAACCCCATTTATAAGGCGAGAAATCCCACTTATTAAACCTGGCAGGGCACACCTGTGAAGTGAATACCATTCCCGGTGACTACCTCTTGAAGCTTATCAAGAGAATGACAAGAGTGTGCAAAGCAGTCATCAAAGTAAAAGGTGGCTACTTTGAAGAACCTAGAACATAAGACATAATTTCAGTTGTTTCACACTTTTTTGTTAAGTATATAATTCCACGTGTTAATTCATAGTTTCGATGCCTTCAGTGTGAATGTACAATTTTCATAGTCATGAAAATACAGAAAAACCCTTAAATGAGGTGTGTCCAAACTTTTGGTCTGTACTGTGTGTGTGTGTATGTATATGTATGTATGTATATGTATGTATGTATGTATGTATGTGTATATATATATATATATATATATATATATATATATATATATATATATATATATATATATATATATATATATATATAATGAGACATAGATATGATATATAGAGATATAGATATAAGATATAGATATAGAGATATAGATATAGAGATATAGATATAAGATATAGAGATATAGATATAAGATATAGATATAAGATATAGATATATATGTAGGTAGGTAGATAGATAGATATCTAATATGCAAAGCTGAATGTGTGTATGTCCGGGATTGGCATCTGTAGCGTTGCAGCCTATGACGCTCTCGGGGTCCAGACGTGTGACTGTGCAAAATTTTGTGGCTGTAGCTGCGACGGTGCAGATGCCAATCCCGGACACACACACACACACACACACACACACACACACACACACACACACACACACACACACACACACACACACACACACACTCTCTCTCTCACTCACTCTCACTCACTCACTCACTCACTCACTCACACACACACACACACACACACACACACACACACACACACACACACAGACACACACGCACGCACACACACGACTGTGGACAGGACAGTGTTGGTTACATTGTCTTTGCATTTATCTGCTCGTTCCATTTTATCACTAACGTGGTGTATTTGGGGTTCTCTGTTGAAGAATAGGTGAATGTCTATTATGTTACACTTACAGCTTTAGGCTGACCTCCTGAGAATTGGAAGATGGTCGTCTTTATTTTTTATTTAACAAGCACTTGTGATGTTTGTTCTAGAACAGCTTGCCGATGTGAAAGTGCTAATGGCGAGGAGTGGATGTGATCTGCGTGCCGTGGATGTGGTCAGGGTGATGTTTATAGGACAGGGCTGGCTGCCCGCTCCTCCCCTGGAAGGCTGCCCGCTCCTCCCCTGGAAGGCTGCGCTTCTGGCACTTGCTTTACAGCTCACGACTTGGTGCTATGTTCTCTTCATATCCAAATCCAAAAATGCATGCAGCAGGAAAAAGGACTATTGAAATGAGGTTTTTGGGTTGACGTCTGGAAAACCTGTCTGCTTGTCTAGGTGCCAGAATATGTGGCTTTTTTTTACACTTTTGCTTGTAGTCAGTGCAAGATTAATACTTTTAGAATTCCGGTTCTATTAAACATAAAGCATTTCATCAGTATATGTAGTCCCTAACCAAGTGTGACTCCAAAACACACAGCAGGTGACAATCTTTCAATTCTAGTTTTTCTCTGTAAGCTCTGCTCTTGGTTTTGGTACTCCGACACTGATGAAAGATATTGATGTGCGAATGAGCCCTTGGGTTGAGTTCTGCAGAAAACCGGCACAAACAGCTGATTGAGCCCCTTGTAATCCGCTGTCAGAAGCTACGAATACACCCCAAGTCTGGTTCTATGTGATTTTATTTCATCCTTATCCATAAAAATGATGAAATTAAAATTGAAGAGGTTGTTAAGGATTAGATAAAACAGATCTCCCTACCCCCCTACCTTCCTTCTGTGACTGCACCACTTTTGTCTCAGGTGGTATCTGGTAATGCAAAAACCAGAGCATCATTTTTCCTAATGGACTGAATATGGTTCTCCAAAAGGACTAGGGTGGCGGAGACTACCGTAAATGCCAAATACTGTATTATTTGTTTGCACATTATGTGTCTGTAATTGTAGATCTTTGTTACTACAGTTTTATAACAGATCTTTCTATGCCTTGTGGTTTTCCTACAGGTCAACACTCTGACCTCTTGCCACAAAGACCTGCAATGAAATCAAACTCTGACCCTAAGAAACAAGAAAATGGGGTAACAGTGGCTCCCGAGGACACACTACCCTTCCTAAACTGCTACTGTTACGGTTATTGCCCAGAGGATGCTACAAATAATACCTGCATGTAAGTGGAAGCTTTTCCCATTCTCCGGGAGGGGCGTATTGCTTCTATTGAGCAATAGAGATGAGCCGATTTTCCTCCCAGTGCTAATTATTAAATCACTCCTACTTTTATAACCAGTTCATGTACCATTTTAAGATGTCGGTGTCAGCAGAACTTGCAGATTATAGAAGTTTAGCCTGTGATGTCTGAAATAGACAGTTTATTACTAGGCCCTGAAGTCCGGTCTGGATATTCTGAATTCTCCTGTAATAATTAGGCATATGCTGCCACCTAGTGTTCGTTACTGGTTTAGCACTTTTTTCAACTTTGAATTATTTTGTTTTTATAACTCATTTCTTTTATCGAACTCACAGCTTAACCCCTTACCGGCATCGGACGTACTATACCGTCCGATGCCGGCTCCCCTGCTTTGATGCAGGGCTCCGCGGTGAGCCCGCATCAAAGCCGGGACATGTCAGCTGTTTTGAACAGCTGACATGTGCCCGTAATAGGCGCGGGCAGAATCGCGATCTGCCCGCACCTATTGACTAGTTAAATGCCGCTGTCAAACGCAGACAGCGGCATTTAACTACCGCTTCCGGCCGGGCGGCCGGAAATGACGTCATCGCCGACCCCCGTCACATGATCGGGGGTCGGCGATGCTTGTATATTGTAACCATAGAGGTCCCAGAGACCTCTATGGTTACTGATCGCCGGTGGCTGTGAGCGCCACCCTGTGGTCGGCGCTCACAGCACACCTCCATTTCTGCTACATAGCAGCGATCAGCAGATCGTTGCTATGTAGCAGAGCCGATCGAGTTGTGCCTGCTTCTAGCCTCCCATGAAGGCTATTGAAGCATGGCAAAAGATAAAAAAAAAAAGTTTAAAAAAATGTGAAAAAAATAAAAAAAACATAAAAGTTTAAATCACCCCCCTTTCGCCCCAATCAAAATAAATCAATAAAAAAAATATCAAATCTACGCATATTTGGTATCGCTGCGCTCAGAATCGCCCGATCTATCAATTAAAAAAAAGTATTAACCTGATCGCTAAACAGCGTAGCGGGAAAAAAATTTGAACCGCCAGAATTACGTTTTTTTGGTCGCCGCGACATTGCATTAAAATGCAATAACGGGCGATCAAAAGAACGTATCTGCACCGAAATGCTATCATTAAAAACGTCATCTCGGCACGCAAAAAATAAGCCCTCAACCGACCCCAGATCATGAAAAATGGAGACGCTACGAGTATCGGAAAATGGCACAAATTTTTTTTTTTTTTTTTTTTTTTAAGCAAAGTTTGGAATTTTTTTTCACCACTTAGATAAAAAATAAGCTAGTCATGTTAGGTGTCTATGAACTCGTACTGACCTGGAGAATCATAATGGCAGGTCATTTTTAGCATTTAGTGAACCTAGCAAAAAAGCCAAACAAAAAACCAATGTGGGATTGCACTTTTTTTGCAATTTCACCGCACTTGGAATTTTTTTCCCGTTTTCTAGTACACGACATGCTAAAACCAATGATGTCGTTCAAAAGTACAACTCGTCCCGCAAAAAATAATCCCTCACATGGCCAAATTGATGGAAAAATAAAAAAGTTTTGGCTCTGGGAAGGAGGGGAGCGAAAAACGAACACGGAAAAACGAAAAATCCCCCGGTCATGAAGGGGTTAAGGGTACAATTAAAAAATACAAGTGCAGCAAACCACAGTGTGTACGTGTGACTTGTAAGACAAATCAGAATGTTATTAAGCATATACAAAGAGCTGTAGCAGTGATACAAATGATATGCCCCATTGTCAAGGCAAGCCTTCGCTAAGGTTAAGGTACCTTCACACATAACGATATTGTTAACGATATCGTTGCTATTTGTGACGTAGCAACGATATCGTTAATGAAATCGTTCTGTGTGACAGCGACCAACGATCAGGCCCCTGTTGGGAGATCGTTGGTCGCTGAACAAAGTCCAGAACTTTATTTCGTCACTGGATCTCCCGCGGACATCGCTGGATCGGCGTGTGTGACACCGATCCAGCGATGTCTTCACTGGTAACCAGGGTAAACATCGGGTAACTAAGCGCAGGGCCGCGCTTAGTAACCCGATGATTACCCTGGTTACCATCCTAAAAGTAAAAAAACAAACAGTACATACTTACCTACCGCTGTCTGTCCCCGGCGCTGTGCTCTGCACTCCTCCTGTACTGGCTGTGAGCGTCGGTCAGCCGGAAAGCAGAGCGGTGACGTCACCGCTCTGCTTTCCGGCCGCTGTGCTCACACAGACAGTACAGGAGGAGTGCAGAGCACAGCGCCGGGGACAGACAGCGGTAGGTAAGTATGTACTGTTTGTTTTTTTACTTTTAGGATGGTAACCAGGGTAAACATCGGGTTACTAAGCGCGACCCTGCGCTTAGTTACCCGATGTTTACCCTGGTTACCGGCATCGTTGGTCGCTGGAGAGCGGTCTGTGTGACAGCTCTCCAGCGACCAAACAGCGACACTGCAGCGATCCGGATCATTGTCGGTATCGCTGCAGCGTCGCTTAATGTGAAGGGGCCTTTAGTGGAAAGTGCGCAAGTCCTCACATTCCTTCACCATGTCTCAAGACAAAGAACAAGTTTATTTTTGATTTGACAACAGACACTGGGAAAATAGCTAGAGTAGGGGGTGACAGAAAAAGATTTCCTAACATATTAACGCATTTAACAAGCACATGAATATTCCAGAATTCACTGAAATAACAGGGAAGTCTGCTGAGACACTTATTTTCCAGGTTCTACTCCTTTTACAATTTAGGAATATCTGATGGGAGTTGTATTCATGTTTTGTAGTACAAATGGACATTGCTTTGCTATAATTGAAGAAGATGAGCATGGAGAAATTACATTAACCTCTGGATGCATGAAGCTGGAAGGCTCAGATTTCCAATGCAAGGTAATATTTTTGACAATGTTTCTTTTCATACTACGCCTATCAAATGTAAGAACCATTAAAGAGGTTGTGCGTAACCTTCATATGGATGGCCTATCTCCTGGATGGGTCACCAGTATGAGACTGGTGTGGGGTCCGACGCCTGACACCTTCATCGATCGGCTGTTATCTGCTCGCTCAGTGGCCAGATATAAGCACTTCTCCGGAGATGAAACACCGGACCTCTGGACATTGGTTGGTGGCCGTTGATGAGCACATTAATAATCTCCCATTCACGTTCTTTTGTAATACTGAAAAATCTCTTTAAAGCTTTCAAGTGAATGTGTCAAAAAATATTTGCCATGTGCACGGTTTGTGTAAGGCCAAATATCCCTTTTCTGTGTCAAATATATAGGATTCTCCCAAAGCCCAGTTACGAAGGACAATCGAGTGCTGTCGGACTGACTTTTGCAATAAAGATTTGCAACCCACATTGCCTCCGGATGGGACACCAGGTAATTGAGATCCATGATATATAGCTGTGTGTGAATATATGTGCATGTATATCCAAACTACACATTGGCTCCCTAATTTCAGGAGATCCCATGGGCCCGAGTGACTGGCCAACATCCTCCGTGAAATCGCATTAGATGACTGTGAAACAAATATTATAGAGAAGCAATATCTTTCCATCTATGAAATGCCCTCCCTCGGCACCGAGCCAAATAGCGGTCTCTCTAATTGATCCCCCTACACTGCACCTCAATAACCTGAACTCTAGGTCACACAAACTATTAGTAACAGACCAGATCTCGCCAAATGTCAGTGACAAATAAAAAGTCATTATGAATCGTTGCATTTTCTCCAGAACGTATTAAATGCATACGGAGTGGAACACACGTCCTCAGCTTCCAGAAAGCATCACAAATAAAGCTAAGAAATGGCTTCAAGAAGTTCTGAAACCCCAGACATACTGCACAGAACTGATAAATCCCGTTCCGCTTACCACTGGCATTGTAAAACTGACATAGGAAACCCTTTATCTATATTGTCCCCTCGTCCCTACTCAAACATATTTGCAAGAATTTCCAAATAATAATTTCTCTCACTTGGTCCCCCTCCCCTTCTGTGAGACTGATCTTATTTAATCTACATCCCACACATCAACATCTGAACTGTTCCTCAATATTCCCTCCCTGCTTTCTAGAGGTCTTGAAGTTATCTCCTACCCAAAGGATAGCGGATAGCTTTCCGTTCCCTGGGGGTCTTGACAGCCATGGCTCCCACCAATCTTACCCCAGCTGTATGAAGCGGTGGTTGATCATGTGCTCTACCGTGTCACTCCATTCATTCTAAAAGAAGCACTGTGCTTGGCTATCTATGGTGGTCTCATTAGGGATGAACTGAGCAGTAGTGTGCATGATTGGCCTCCTCCGCTTCATTGTACTCTTTGTTCTCAGGATTGGTGGGGACCACTTCAGTTAAACTCCCAGCGATTGGAAAGTTACTCCCTGTCCTTTTAGTTAAGGAATCATTTTTAACATTGAGAACACTCTCTTTTAATGCAGCAAAATCAGTCATAGCTAAAGACTGGCGATGTTGTGACTTTCCATCATTACTGGAATGGGTCAGTGAATTGATAAGAACCCCTGTGACTCGATTCATGCTGCCCAAAGCACAGGTGGCATGAATCCAAGCCTGTCTGCACCATTTCAGCCAGGTATAATGGCTGGGGCCATGGGTAGAGATGAGACTAGTCCGGTGCTGCCCCCAGCCGGCATTTCCCAGTACCTCTCCAGGTGATTAACAGGTCTCTCCCTTTTGTTCTTAGCAAGAGACCTGTCAATTGGCTAGAGCTGGGATGATCTAGATAGAGCGACGATGCACTAGTCTCCGGTCCTCAGATGGTTCTTCAGATGGTCTCCTCAGAAACACTGAGCATTTCAAGGTAGAATGTACCTGCTTGCGGCCGTGCAGCCAGGCTCTGATTCATGCTGCCTGTTGTCTGTAGCTAGCTCACATGGAAAACCAGATGGACACAAAAATGAAATGGGAACTATAATTTGTACCTAAAAACTTGGGAAAATGTACAAAACACAAGTGCACTTAAAGCCTTTCTCGGATAGGACACTGCTGTCCAATCTTATTAACTGTGATTACTGTTCCTGACAGCCACTTCTTCATAATCATGTATTCATACTGCTACTGAAGACCACTCCAAACAATGCAGACCTCCTATCCTCTCATCTTAAGCCCACTCCAGGCTTTTTTTTGGCTTTCGCTCTACTGTTCCTCGGAGTTACTGTTGGGCCTGCATTCCCTGGCTTCATTTTTCTTTTCTACATTCACATACAATGTTCCTTGCATTACTTGAAATGACAAAGAATTAAATACAAAAAAATAAAATAAAACTTTGCATGGCGCCCAGTTCAGAAGCGTTGATTTGGGCTTGCACATACGTTTGGGTTACAGCTATTCTTTCTTGTGCAATAGGTTCTAGTGTTAAAGACGTGAATCCCAATCTGTCTTCATATTCTGATTTTTCTGCAGTTTCCTCTTGCACAGCTTCAGTGCAGAGTCACAGTAATCTCTCCATACTTGGGCTATTCACTTTATTTCCAAAAATGTACAAGGGGAAATATATTTGTAGGTCTAATGTTTGAAAAAACCTCTCAAACTTACGTTTCTTGTTCTATGCAGTCCTGACTAACGCAGTAATCCTTTTCAGTAGGTATATTTGGCAGAAGTGTCCACGTCATTGCTCTAATTATATCCATTGTGGTCTGCCTATTAATTATGGTGCTCTTCATCTTCATCACCTGCTTGTACAAGTAAGTTCATTTCTAGAAGCATGTTTATTCAATTACTGCATAGTATGCACATTTCTTCTCTATTATTACGTTCTAAGTCTCAAAACCACTACAGATTTCTCGACCAGATCTTTGTACCACTGATTTTCCATTAGGACTTTGTCTTCTTGCAGGCACAAATTGGCAACCCAGAGAATGCTGTACAATAGAGACCTGGACCAGGACGAGGCGTTTATACCCTCTGGAGAGTCATTAAAGGCGCTCATCGACCTGTCCCAAAGTTCTGGCAGTGGATCTGGGCTTCCGCTCTTGGCAAGTCACAATGTCTTTTTACTTGTTCAGACATGGAACAAAAGTAAAGTTGTGAAGCATTGTCTATAGCGACACTGACCAACTAGTCAGTGAAGCAGCACCTCTTGGGTAGATGTGAGGCCTGATTAATGTACATGGACGTCCTCTTTTCAGTCTTGGGGGGTGGGGGGGTGTATAGATTTGCATAGCCAGATTCTAAATAAAACCGCAGTTTAGTAGAAAGATACAAGGTGAAGTAACTTCTCATTTGGCCCTACAGGTCCAGAGGACAATAGCAAAGCAAATCCAGATGGTGAGACAGATAGGAAAGGGTCGATACGGAGAGGTTTGGATGGGAAAGTGGAGAGGAGAAAAAGTGGCCGTGAAAGTATTCTTCACTGCGGAGGAAGCCAGCTGGTTCAGAGAGACGGAAATCTACCAAACTGTGTTGATGCGGCATGAGAATATTTTGGGTAAGCAAAATTTCAGCAATTTTGAGACACATAAAGATCTATTTGGTGGTGCAAGAAGGTTTGCAGAAATGTATGACCAGCAAAAACTACATTATCTTTAGGGGAAATGGAAACCCCAGGCAGCCTTATCAGTCAGCTTTTATTAGGTGGCGGATTCCCAAACAGAACGATTGTTACAGCAATAAAGCCTAAGCTGGCCTGCTGCCCGTCCCTACTAGCGTACCTACACCGCTAAAGTACTTTGCCGTCTAGAGCACTGCAGTCAGAGATTTGAGCAAGACACGCTGCAGTTATAGTAGTCTGATTGCCGTATGGGGAGATGAGGAGTCTCGTGTGGTTTTTGCTGCCTTCTGGATCCACAAGTTGGGGTATACAGCTCTGGCAAAAAGTAAGAGACCTCCACATCAAAACCCTGTCATGGACAGCCCAAGCTCCAGACCTGAACCCCAATGAAAACCTCTGGAATGTAATCAAGAGGATGATGGATAGTCACAAGCGATCAAACAAAGAAGAACTGCTTACATTTTTGGGCCAGAAGCTGTGTGAAAGACTGGTGGAAAGCATGCCAAGACGCATGAAAGCTGAGATTAAAAATCATGGTTATTCCACAAAATATTGATTTCTGAACTGTTCCTGAATTAAAACATTAGTATTGTTGTTTCTAAATGATTATGAACTTATTTTCTTTGCATTATTTGAGGTCTGTAAGCACTGTTTGTTTGTTTTTTATTTTGACCATTTTTTTTTGTCAGAAAAAAACCCCCAAAATGTATTGCTTGCAAATTCGGAGACATGTTGTCAGAAGTTTATAGAATGAAAGAACAATTTACATTTTACTCAAAATATACCTATAAAGAGAAAAATCAGACAAACTGAACATTCTGCAGTGGCCTCTTAATTTTTGCCAGATCTGTAGGTTGAACTCAATAGACTTATGTTCTACCTTCAACCTTAAGACTATGATGCTATGCTCTGTAGTGTCATGGCTAGGATTTGAGCTACCTGAATAGCAGTGGGCTAATGATGTTATCTTGTGGTTTCCAGAGGTCATCCAGCCTCCTAATATTGATGGCCTGTCCTAGGGGTAAACCATCAATTTTAAACTTGTTTTAGTTTATTATCACCCCTTCCATCAGTTGTTTGAAGAGAGTGCAGAAATTGTGCCCCCTCTTCAATGTTCACAGCAGTTTGGAGGCTGGTTCTTATTATTTTAGTATATACTTACTTTGTAATGTCCTCACATCCTGTTCCATCCAGATGTGTCCAGACCCCAGAATCCCAAGCGGCGGAAGTTCACCAACCGCCATACTGGGACACCCAAGTGAGGGGTGTCTCGATATGGAAACTGCTGGTGGTACCAGCCTCTTGCGCGGTACCACCAGCGGAACACCGTTACACCACACACACTGTATATGCAGTACTTAGACTCTTGCACTGTACCACCAGCGGAACACCGTCACAAACACGCCGCCGCCGGGATTAGCCGAATGATTCACTGACTGCCACCATCTTTGTACAGGAGGAGCGCATGCACAGTTTTAATGTGACCGCCGCTATCTGTCTGCACAAAGATGGTGGCGGTCTGTTTTACTGCCCGATCATGAATTCCGTGCAGGCGCAGTGAATCATTCGGCTGATCCCAGTGGCAGATGCACAACATGTCTACAGGCAGAGGAAGCCGGTCACATTAGAGGGGTTTCCCCACAAACGAAATTAAAAATTCTCTGTGTCTGACCGTGTATGGAGCATAACACATCTCCTGCGCAGGGGAGTAAGCAAAAGACCATACTGACATTACAGCAAGGGATCACAGTGAATTCAATTCGTCAGGTAAAATATTTCACTGACTGTTTTTAAACAATGTTTTACTTCACAAAAGGGAAAGAGAGAGTGTATAGGTGGGTGAGCACATGGGGGGGGGATTCTCAACGCTGCAAAGCCTGCCCCCATCATGACATCATATATATATATATATATATATATATATATATATATATATATATATATATATATATATATATATATATATATATATACACACACAGGTCCTTCTCAAAAAATTAGCATATAGTGTTAAATTTCATTATTTACCATAATGTAATGATTGCAATTAAACTTTCATATATTATAGATTCATTATCCACCAACTGGAATTTGTCAGGTCTTTTATTGTTTTAATACTGATGATTTTGGCATACAACTCCTGATAACCCAAAAACCTGTCTCAATAAATTAGCATATTTCACCCATCCAAACAAATAAGTGTTTTTTAATAACAAACAAAAAAACCAACAAATAATAATGTTCAGTTATGCACTCAATACTTGGTCGGGAATCCTTTGGCAGAAATGACTGCTTCAATGCGGCGTGGCATGGAGGCAATCAGCCTGTGACACTGCTGAGATGTTATGGAGGCCCGGGATGCTTCAATAGCGGCCTTAAGCTCATCCAGAGTGTTGGGTCTTGCGTCTCTCAACTTTCTCTTCACAATATCCCACAGATTCTCTATGGGGTTCAGGTCAGGAGAGTTGGCAGGCCAATTGAGCACAGTAATACCATGGTCAGTAAACCATTTACCAGTGGTTTTGGCACTGTGAGCAGGTGCCAGGTCGTGCTGAAAAATGAAATCTTCATCTCCATAAAGCATTTCAGCCGATGGAAGCATGAAGTGCTCCAAAATCTCCTGATAGCTAGCTGCATTGACCCTGCCCTTGATGAAACACAGTGGACCAACACCAGCAGCTGACATGGCACCCCACACCATCACTGACTGTGGGTACTTGACACTGGACTTCAGGCATTTTGGCATTTCCTTCTCCCCAGTCTTCCTCCAGACTCTGGCACCTTGATTTCCGAATGACATGCAAAATTTGCTTTCATCAGAAAAAAGTACTTGGGACCACTTAGCAACAGTCCAGTGCTGCTTCTCTGTAGCCCAGGTCAGGCGCCTCTGCCGCTGTTTATGGTTCAAAAGTGGCTTTACCTGGGGAATGCGGCACCTGTAGCCCATTTCCTGCACACGCCTGTGCACGGTGGCTCTGGATGTTTCCACACCAGACTCAGTCCACTGCTTCCTCAGGTTCCCCAAGGTCTGGAATCGGTCCTTCTCCACAATCTTCCTCAGGGTCCGGTCTCCTCTTCTCGTTGTACAGCGTTTTCTGCCACATTGTTTCCTTCCAACAGACTTACCATTGAGGTGCCTTGATACAGCACTCTGGGAACAGCCTATTTGTTGAGAAATTTCTTTCTGGGTCTTACCCTCTTGCTTGAGGGTGTCAATGATGGCCTTCTTGACATCTGTCAGGTCGCTAGTCTTACCCATGATGGGGGTTTTGAGTAATGAACCAGGCAGGGAGTTTATAAAAGCCTCAGGTATCTTTTGCATGTGTTTAGAGTTAATTAGTTGATTCAGAAGATTAGGGTAATAGGTCGTTTAGAGAACCTTTTCTTGATATGCTAATTTATTGAGACAGGTTTTTTGGGTTATCAGGAGTTGTATGCCAAAATCATCAGTATTAAAACAATAAAAGACCTGACAAATTTCAGTTGGTGGATAATGAATCTATAATATATGAAAGTTTAATTGTAATCATTACATTATGGTAAATAATGAAATTTAACACTATATGCTAATTTTTTGAGAAGGACCTGTATGTGTGTGTGTGTGTGTGTGTGTATATATATATATATATATATATATATATATATATATATATATATATATATATATATATATATATATATATATATATATATATATATACACATACACAGTGGGGCAAAAAAGTATTTAGTCAGTCAGCAATAGTGCAAGTTCCACCACTTAAAAAGATGAGAGGCATCTGTAATTTACATCATAGGTAGACCTCAACTATGGGAGACAAACTGAGAAAAAAAAATCCAGAAAATCACATTGTCTGTTTTTTTAACATTTTATTTGCATATTATGGTGGAAAATAAGTATTTGGTCAGAAACAAAATTTCATCTCAATACTTTGTAATATATCCTTTGTTGGCAATGACGTTTTCTGTAAGTCTTCACAAGGTTGCCACACACTGTTGTTGGTATGTTGGCCCATTCCTCCCTGCAGATCTCCTCTAGAGCAGCGATGTTTTTGGCTTTTCGCTTGGCAACACGGACTTTCAACTCCCTCCAAAGGTTTTCTATAGGGTTGAGATCTGGAGACTGGCTAGGCCACTCCAGGACCTTGAAATGCTTCTTACGAAGCCACTCCTTCGTTGCCCTGGCGGTGTGCTTTGGATCATTGTCATGTTGAAAGACCCAGCCACGTTTCATCTTCAATGCCCTTGCTGATGGAAGGAGGTTTGCACTCAAAATCTCACGATACATGGCCCCATTCATTCTTTCATGTACCCGGATCAGTCGTCCTGGCCCCTTTACAGAGAAACAGCCCCAAAGCATGATGTTTCCACCACCATGCTTAACAGTAGGTATGGTGTTTGATGGATGCAACTCAGTATTCTTTTTCCTCCAAACGCGACAAGTTGTGTTTCTACCAAACAGTTCCAGTTTGGTTTCATCAGACCATAGGACATTCTCCCAAAACTCCTCTGGATCATCTAAATGCTCTCTAGCAAACTTCAGACGGGCCCGGACATGTACTGGCTTAAGCAGTGGGACACGTCTCGCACTGCAGGATCTGAGTCCATGGTGGCGTAGTGTGTTACTTATGTTAGGCCTTGTTACATTAGTCCCAGCTCTCTGCAGTTCATTCACTAGGTCCCCCCGCGTTGTTCTGGGATTTTTGCTCACCGTTCTTGTGATCATTCTGACCCCACGGGGTGGGATTTTACGTGGAGCCCCAGATCGAGGGAGATTATCAGTGGTCTTGTATGTCTTCCATTTTCTAATTATTGCTCCCACTGTTGATTTCTTCACTCCAAGCTGGTTGGCTATTGCAGATTCAGTCTTCCCAGCCTGGTGCAGGGCTACAATTTTGTTTCTGGTGTCCTTTGACAGCTCTTTGGTCTTCACCATAGTGGAGTTTGGAGTCAGACTGTTTGAGGGTGTGCACAGGTGCCTTTTTATACTGATAACAAGTTTAAACAGGTGCCATTACTACAGGTAATGAGTGGAGGAAAGAGGAGACTCTTAAAGAAGAAGTTACAGGTCTGTGAGAGCCAGAAATCTTGATTGTTTGTTTCTGACCAAATACTTATTTTCCACCATAATATGCAAAGAAAATGTTAAAAAAAACAGACAATGTGATTTTCTGGATTTTTTTTCTCAGTTTGTCTCCCATAGTTGAGGTCTACCTATGATGTAAATTACAGACGCCTCTCATCTTTTTAAGTGGTGGAACTTGCACTATTGCTGACTGACTAAATACTTTTTTGCCCCACTGTATGTATATATATATATATATATATATATATATATATATATATATATATATATATATATATATATATATATATATATATATATATATATACATATATACATATATAATACAGACCAAAAGTTTGGACACACCCTCTCATTTAAAGATTTTCCTGTAGATTCATGACTATGAAAATTGTACATTCACACTGAAGGCATCAAAACTATGAATTAACACATGTGGAATTATATACTTAACAAAAAAGTGTGAAACAGCTGAAAATGTCTTATATTGTAGGTTCTTCAAAGTAGCCACCTTTTGCTTTAATGACTGCTTTGCACACTCTTGGCATTCTCTTGATGAGCTTTAAGAGGTAGTCACCGGGAATGGTTTTCACTTCACAGGTGTGCCCTGTCAGGTTTAATAAGTGGGCTTTCTTGCCTTATAAATGGGGTTGGGACTATCAGTTGTGTTGTGCAGAAGTCTGGTGGACACACAGCTGATAGTCCTACTGAATAGACTGTTAGAATTTGTACTATGGCAAGAAAAAAGCAGCTAAGAAAAACGAGTGGCCATCATTACTTTAAGAAATGAAGGTCAGTCAGTCCGAAAAATTGGGCAAACTTTGAAAGTGTCCCCAAGTGCAGTGGCAAAAACCATCAAGCGCTACAAAGAAACTGGCTCACATGAGGACCGCCCTAGGAAAGGAAGACCAAGAGTCACCTCTGCTTCTGAGGATAAGCTTATCCGAGTCACCAGCCTCAGAAATCGCAGGTTAACAGCAGCTCCGATTAGAGACCAGGTCAATGCCACACAGAGTTCTAGCAGTAGACACATCTCTACAACAACTGTTAAGGGGAGACTTTGTGCAGCAGGCCTTCATGGTAAAATAGCTGCTAGGAAACCACTGCTAAGGACAGGCAACAAGGAAGGACATTAGACCAGAGGAAATCTGTGCTTTGGTCTGAGGAGTCCAAATTTGAGATCTTTGGTTCCAACCACCGTGTCTTTGTGCGATGCAGAAAAGATGAACGGATGGACTCTACATGCCTGGTTCCCACCATGAAGCATGGAGGAGGAGGTGTGATGGTGTGGGGGTTCTTTGCTGGTGACACTGTTGGGGATTTATTCAAATTTGAAGGCATTCTGAACCAGCATGGTTACCACAGCATCATGCTATTCCATCTGGTTTGTGTTTAGTTGGACCATCATTTATTTTTCAACAGGACAATGACCCCAAACACACCTCCAGGCTGCATAAGGGCTATTTGACCAAGAAGGAGAGTGATGGGGTACTACGTCAGATGACCTGGCTGCCACAGTCACCAGAGCTGAACCCAATCGAGATGGTTTGGGGTGAGCTGGACCGCAGACTGAAGGCAAAAGGGCCAACAAGTGCTAAGCATCTCTGGGAACTCCTTCAAGATTGTTGGAAGACCATTCCCGGTGACTACCTCTTGAAGCTCATCAAGAGAATGCCAAGAGTGCAAAGCAGTCATCAAAGCAAAAAGTGGCTACTTTGAAGAACCTAGAATATAAGACATACCAGATGTTTCACACTTTTTTGTTAAGTATATAATTCCACATGTGTTAATTCATAGTTTTGATGCCTTCAGTGTGAATGTAAAATTTCCATAGTCATGAAAATACAGAAAAATCTTTAAATTTTGTCTGTGTGTGTGTATATATATATATGTGCATATATATATATATATATATATGTGCATATATATATATATATATATATATATATATATATATATATATATATATATATATATTTCTCGTTATATATATATATTTTTTTTTTTAAATGAAAGAAAAGCCATGCCAGATATTGCAGTGAAGTGAAAAGTGTGGCATATGCGGTTGCTCCCATAAGCCTGTGTAAGATGGAATCCAATAGGGAAAATGGTGCTAAAAAGTGTATGCTCTTTGGCTAATAGAGAGTTGTTATGGATCAGATGAATTATAATCAGTAAAGCAGCCTTCTCTCTGTGTGTAGATTAGTTAGCTGACAGTTTCTGGAAGAGCAAACGGTTTCTGTGTTAGCAAATAGTTGCTCCATCAAAAGTGAAGAGAATGACCTGTCATTCAAACAAGTCCTCTCTAGCCCATGCCATATGTGTATTAATCTAATATAAACACCCTATGTGTGTGTCTTTTTATTTCTTGATCCTTTTGTCATTTTTGTTACCACTTTTTTTCACACGTTAAATCTAAAATATGCAAAGTTTGTTCCTTGTTCCTATTAACGTACCCACAACCCTGAAGAGGGAAAGTGTGGCTGGTCTGTGTTACCCTGTGAATGCAGGAAGAGGAGCTGTGAGGTGCTTGTATGTATATATATATATTTATACACGTGTCTGGTATAGGGAGGCGTTAGGCTACGTTCACACTAGCGTTCTGCTAGTGTGCGTCGCCTTAGCGTCGGGCGACGCACGCGTCATGCGCCCCTATGTTTAACATGGGGGACGCATGCGTTTTTGTGTGTTGCGTTTTGCAACACTTGCGTCTTTTTTGCCGCTAGCGTCGGACCAAGAAAACGCAGCAAGTTGCATTTTTCTTGCGTCCGATTTTCGGCAAAAAACGACGCACACGTCGCAAAACGCAGCGTTTTTGCGTGCGTTTTGCCGCGTTTTTGTGTGCGTCGTGCGTTGCGTCGCCGACGCAGCGGCGCGCAACGCTAGTCTGAACGTAGCCTTAATGGTCCTTTCAGCCCAAATTCATGTGGGCTGATACTTGAAGCCGAACTGTTCACAAGCTATGCTGTCCTTAACCAAGACAACCAAGTGTGTGTCTGTGTGTTGGTAAAAGGGCCTGGCATTCCTTGGTGGGTTTTTCCTCCGGTTTCATAGCTGATGGCGTCTTTTTTTTTTTCCCCCTCAGGTTTTATTGCTGCTGATATCAAAGGGACTGGATCATGGACACAAATGTATCTGATAACAGAGTATCATGAAAATGGGTCATTATATGATTTTCTTAAGTGTGCCACCCTGGATTCAAGATCTCTTCTTAAATTGGCTTATTCCGCTGCCTGCGGCCTGTGCCATCTGCATACTGAGATTTATGGTACCCAGGGAAAGCCAGCCATCGCACACAGGGATCTAAAAAGCAAAAACATCCTGATCAAGGAAAACTGGACATGTTGCATTGCTGACCTGGGACTGGCAGTCAAATTTAACAGGTAAATGGCAGCTGCTGCAATGTACGGCCCTTCTTATGATTAGCATAGAGAGAAAAGGGTCTTTATGGGTTACTTCGTCTTCTTCACTGTACAGTCCTGGCCAAATGTTTTGAGGCCAATTTTGGATTTCACACTTTTTGCCGTTACAATGTTTTTATCTCATAGTCAGATGTTACTATGGTTACTGTACAATTATCAGCATTTCATAACATTTTACACTTTCATTGACATATGTCAAGTTTATAATGCCTATAAATATGAAACACCAACCAAGGAATTTTACGAAGAAGTATTTAGTTTATTATTCACAAAATAATCACAATATTAAAATTAGGGAATGGGTCACCAGGTGGCAATAGAGTGCAAGGTTTCATCCAAGGGTATGTATACTGAATTATATACTCCAATTCAACAATAATTTTAAATAAATATAAAGATAATCACTATTTATATTCCATAATATGCAAAGGACCTAAACATTGATTGAATGTATGAAAAGAGGCTATGATACATTTTAATCTTCACTTTCCAATGCAACGTGCATATGACAGGTAAGTAAAATAAACGCTGTGCATAGATCTAATATGATATTACAGGTATGTACCCAAGATAAAGTGAACGCTGTGCATAAATCTAGTATAGTATTACCCAAGTAAATATAAATAAATAAATTACCAATCAATATAAAAATGGGGAATAAAGAAAGGAGTAAAGCCTACATAACTATAAAGTGCACCAAATAAACTATATTACAATAAATATTCACTTTCAAGTATAAAGTGCATATATCAGGTAAGTACCCAAATTTTAAAGTGAATATAGTAACATAGTTAGTAAGGCCGAAAAAAGACATTTGTCCATCCAGTTCAGCCTATATTCCATCATAATAAATCCCCAGATCTACGTCCTTCTACAGAACCTAATAATTGTATGATACAATATTGTTCTGCTCCAGGAAGACATCCAGGCCTCTCTTGAACCCCTCGACTGAGTTCGCCATCACCACCTCCTCAGGCAAGCAATTCCAGATTCTCACTGCCCTAACAGTAAAGAATCCTCTTCTATGTTGGTGGAAAAACCTTCTCTCCTCCAGACGCAAAGAATGCCCCCTTGTGCCTGTCACCTTCCTTGGTATAAACAGATCCTCAGCGAGATATTTGTATTGTCCCCTTATATACTTATACATGGTTATTAGATCGCCCCTCAGTCGTCTTTTTTCTAGACTAAATAATCCTAATTTCGCTAATCTATCTGGGTATTGTAGTTCTCCCATCCCCTTTATTAATTTTGTTGCCCTCCTTTGTACTCTCTCTAGTTCCATTATATCCTTCCTGAGCACCGGTGCCCAAAACTGGACACAGTACTCCATGTGCGGTCTAACTAGGGATTTGTACAGAGGCAGTATAATGATCTCATCATGTGTATCCAGACCTCTCTTAATGCACCCAATGATCCTGTTTGCCTTGGCAGCTGCTGCCTGGCACTGGCTGCTCCAGGTAAGTTTATCATTAACTAGGATCCCCAAGTCCTTCTCCCTGTCAGATTTACCCAGTGTGCATAGAACACTATGAACACTGTGCATAGAACAAATATGATATTACCCCAAATAAATATAGGTCAATGGATTCCCAATCAATATGAAGGGCGGGGAATATAGAAACAAATAGTCTCCCTTGTCAAAGCTGTAGCGAAACGCGCGTTGGGCCGTTCGGGTCTATCACCAGGGTATGTAAGATCATGGCAACATTTTCTACGAATGTTTGGTGCACCTCATAGTCATTAGACTATTTTCTTTTTGTATCCATATTTGATCATGCCGAGATCTCCCTACCATTTCCTACATTATAATTAAGGTGGACTTAAGGTGTATTGTTTTTTTTAGTTTTCACTTTTCAAAAAATGCAATTGCAGGACAAATTATCTAAAGTGGCTCAGGTTTTTGGAGGTGTCGGATCTGATTCGGTGGGGAGTGGTGATTTCGCTACATGCTTAAATGAAGTAGAGAGACTAATGAAAACTGAAATGAAATTATGGTGGAATTATACCACTCTAGAAAATTATCTAACGAAAGAAATGATTCCCAGAGGTCTGAGGCTCAAAAAAATCTCAACAACATCTTACTCTGATGAGTTTAATAAAGAGTGGAATCAGATACTCACGGACTGTTCCTTCAAGCTAAAGGTACCGTCACACTAGACGATATCGCTAGCGATCCGTGACGTTGCAGCGTCCTCGCTAGCGATATCGTCCAGTGTGACAGGCAGCAGCGATCAGGCCCCTGCTGTGCTGTCGCTGGTCGGGGAAGAAAGTCCAGAACTTTATTTCATCGCTGGCTCTCCCGCTGACATCGCTGGATCGGCGTGTGTGACACCGATTCAGCGATGTCTTCGCTGGTAACCAGGGTAAACATCGGGTTACTAAGCGCAGGGCCGCGCTTAGTAACCCGATGTTTACCCAGGTTACCATCGTTAAAGTAAAAAAAACAACCGCTACATACTTACCTACCGCTGTCTGTCCCCGGCGCTCTGCTTCTCTGGTCTGGCTGTGAGCGCCGGGCAGCCGGAAAGCAGAGCGGTGACGTCACCGCTCTGCTTTCCGGCCGCTGTGCTCACAGCCAGACCAGAGAAGCAGAGCGCCGGGGACAGACAGCGATAGGTAAGTATGTAGCGGTTGTTTTTTTTTACTTTAACGATGCTAACCAGGGTAAACATCGGGTTACTAAGCGCGGCCCTGCGCTTAGTAACCCGATGTTTACCCTGGTTACCGGCATCGTTGGTCGCTGGAGAGCTGTCTGTGTGACAGCTCTCCAGCGACCAAACAGCGACGCTGCAGCGATCCGGATCGTTGTCGGTATCGCTGCAGCGTCGCTTAGTGTGACGGTACCTTAATGAAACTCCTGATTACAAATGAAGAGCATAAACTAAAAGAAACGCAAGAGAATTTGGAGAAAACTAAAAAAACCTTGGCGGAATATAAATCATTATCTCATTATGAACCATCATTGGAAAAAATCAAAGGAAATGTGAATGCTTTTGAAGATGAGATTATGAATCGAAAAAAACGCAAGTTTGAGAGAGACCTCACTGATTATTCAACCGACACCGTGTATGAATTGGGGCATTGGGAAAAATCTTACAAATCACCGAAATCCATTCTGAAAAATAGCCGAGCTCGACAAAATCCAACCAATAGACCACAAGTAAACTATTCATCTACGGAATTTGACTCTTCAGATACCAATGCTAGTGCATCAGACATTTCAATGACGAGTAATATCTCAGGAAATAAAAAGAAATACAGAAAAGCATCAAAAAACGGAAAAGACGGGGAGGAAGGAAGCATAAGAAGTCTGCCAGGAATAATGACTCGACACAAGAGGAAGCAGAAATAATAGAAAAAAGTAATGTGGTCAATTTATCCTCCTATATTCTAACACAAGAACAATTAAATTTATTGGCTTTGGGTTTAAATTTTGTACCTGATTCAGATTTCAATTTATTTATGACTATTTTAGATATTAATAAGTTTATTAGAAATCTGACTATAAAAAAACATTTTTTCACGGATGAAAACTCTACATCTAGTATTGATATCATTCCTGAGGTGAATGAATTTGAAAATCTGAACTTCAAAGAACAGGGGACATTGAATTGCCTTATGAGATTGTCGAAAGAACAGCAGGGGGAACCCACTGATGGTTCTCTTAATATTTCCAAAAAATTTAAAACAAAAAATCCCTTTTTCTATCCCTTACAGACAAGAGCTGAATGCATGGACAAATTCCAAGAAGTAATTGAAAGGGATTTGAAAATGCTATATGATGTTCACAATAAGAAAGAACACAATAATCTTTCTCAAAACCAGCGGAAGGCATTGAACGAATTCAAGTCTTTAAATAGTATTGTCATCAAGAAAAGTGACAAAGGTGGTTTGATAGTGGTTATGAATGAGAATGACTACAAGGAGAAAATATGGAGACAGGAATATAGCTGGTTAAGCTGCGATGTCGTGTCTCTTTACACGAGCATACCGCATGACATAGCAATGAGAGCCGTCGAGTTTCATCTAAAAGATTATGGTGAATACTCTGAGGACCTGATTAATTTCTCTTTGCAGGTTTTGTGCTTCCTCATGCAGAACAATATTTTTTCTTTTGATAATGATATATGTGTTCAGAAGCTGGGAGTCCCTATGGGGGCCAAATATTCACCGTCGTTGGCTAGTTTAACCATGGCATATTGGGAGCAAAAATTTGTTTTCTGTCAATAATCCCTTTGTTGAATACATCTCCTGGTATGGCAGATACATCGATGACACCCTCATTATTTGGGGGGGGGGCGATGTGTCTGCCATACCGGGATTTCTAGAATACATTAATTCCAATGACTGCGGTTTTGTTCATGATCAGTTTAATATCTCATTTTTGGATTTAGAATTGTGCGGATGTGTTGGGGAGAAAATTATAAGCAAAACGCATACAAAACCAATTAGTGGAAACACTTTATTGCACGCGGAAAGTAGCCATCCAGCCCACACGATTAGATCCATACCTGTGGGAGAATTTATTAGGTCAAAACGTAATTGCAGTAGGGAGGAGGATAGACGGAAAGAATTTGATAAATTAAAGGGCACCTGTCACCCCGAAAATCGCGGGTGAGGTAAGCCCACCGGCATCACGGGCTTATCTACAGCATTCTGTAATGCTGTAGATAAGCCCCCGATGTTACCTGAAAAAGGAGAAAAAGACGTTATATTATACTTACCCAGGGGCGGTCCCGCTGCTGGTCAGGTCAGATGGGCGTCTCCGGTCCGCTGCGGCGCCTCCTATCTTCTTTCCATGACGTCCTCTTCTGATCTTCAGCCACGGCTCCGGCGCAGGCGTACTTTGCTCTGCCCTGTTGAGGGCAAAGTACTGCAGTGCGCAGGCGCCGAGCCTCTGACCTTTCCGGCGCCTGCGCACTGCAGTACTATCCTCTGCCCTCAACAGGGCAGAGCAAAGTACGCCTGCGCCAGAGCTGTGGCTGAAGATCAGAAGAGGACGTCATGGAAATTAGATAGGCGCCGCAGCGGACCGGAGACGCCCATCTGACCTGACCAGCAGCGGGACCGCCCCTGGGTGAGTATAATATAACATCTTTTTCTCCTTTTTCAGGTAACATCGGGGGCTTATCTACAGCATTACAGAATGCTGTAGATAAGCCCCTGATGCCGGTGGGCTTACCTTACCCGCGAATTTCGGGGTGACAGGTTCCCTTTAAATAATAAACTTAAAATTCGGAAATACCCTAGTTGGACTTTAAAAAGAGCCAACAATTTGGTTGATAGAAAACGGAGGGAGGATTTATTGGTTCCAGCCAGTGACAATCTACTTAGAAAGAAAAACTATGATAGAAAACCTTACGTCTGCTTGCAGTTCTCTTCTCAATTTAACCAAATTAAAGGCATCGTTAACAAGACTACCTGTCTTATATGAAGATGAAATATTATCGGATATTTTGAAGGATGGAGTAAATGTGGTAGCGAGAAGGGCGCAAGCCATTGGTGATCTAATTGCCCCAAATTCAATTTGCAATAAAGCCAGATCCAGTACATGGCTCGAATGTAAAGGTTTTTTCAGATGTGGGACCCCTGCGTGTAGTACCTGTGCACATACACAACTGGGTAATAGCTTTCATAATTCAGATAATACCAAAGAGTATAAAATAAATAGCTTCATAAATTGCCATACGAAAAATGTGGTGTATAAGGTAGACTGCACAGTATGCCAGATCTCGTACATAGGGTGTACGTCACGTAAATTAAAAACTCGTATAACCGAACATATTAGAGACGCTATTAACCCTAACATGAGAAACAGAAATATCTCTATGGTATCGAGACATTTTAATACATAACACAATGGGGATGTTACTGCTTTAAGGGTGCACGGTATTGAGAAAGTCTATATGTCACATCGTGGAGGAGATTCAAGGAGACACCTACTCACTAGAGAGGAGTTTTGGATCTATAATTTAAACACTCACTGTCCTGCAGGCATGAATAAGAAAAGTGAAATTATGTATCACTATTGTTAGTGTTTTAATGTGTTTTGTATGTTATTTTTTAATGTGTTCATATATATGCAGCTCTAGGACCTTACGGACCTGTCATGTGACATGGGGGGCGTGGTTTAAGCCTGTATGGGCTATATATCTCGCTCATTCCTGCAATGGTATAGGCATGAGTAAGAACGCTATAGGTCGAAACACGTAGCCGTACTCTTAAAATCACCTGTTTGGTCCACTTTTTGTAAGGAATTTTCCTGTTTTTATTGCCACTTTGGATTAATAAAATTTGCAACTTTTTACCCATCTTGCTGGAGCTGGAGTATCTACATTGTTTGAAGTGCTGCTGCTGGCCGTCTTGATCAGGACGGGCTTCCGCGCTCCGCGTTTTGATGGTCTGGTTGGTGAGCTGGCTGCGACTTTTTTAGTTGCTTTTCTTTTTTCTTTTTGTAGCTAGATTTATGCACAGCCTTCACTTTATCTTGGGTACATACCTGTAATATCATATTAGATCTATGCACAGCGTTTATTTTACTTACCTGTCATATGCACGTTGCATTGGAAAGTGAAGATTAAAATGTATCATAGCCTCTTTTCATATATTCAATCAATGTTTAGGTCCTTTGCATATTATGGAATATAAATAGTGATTATCTTTATATTTATTTAAAATTATTGTTGAATTGGAGTATATAATTCAGTATACATACCCTTGGATGAAACCTTGCACTCTATTGCCACCTGGTGGCCCATTCCCTAATTTTAATATTGTGATTATTTTGTGAATAATAAACTATATACTTCTTTGGTATTTCATATTTATAGGTATTGTACGTTTGTATAGATACACGACCACATATATTTATCTGTTTGGTTTATTAACTATATGCCAAGTTTATCTAAAGACTTAATATTTATAGTGATGACCCTTGTTTAAGACTTCTGCTCTTTGCCCTGGCCGCTGGATATCTGCATCTGGGCCAAATCCTGACTATTGACAACTCAGTGGAGTTTATCACAATTTCTGTTATTTTGATTACCCACTTTTTGAGGACTGACCACAGGTTTTCAATGGGATTGAGATCTGAATGGTTTACTGCCCATGGATCCAAGATTTCAATGTTTTTTTCACTGAGCCACTTAAAGGGGTATTCCCAACTCCAAGATCCTTTTCCAATATGTAGTAGGTGTGGAAATAATAGCAAATACCTTCAATTAGAAATGTAGTATAGTTTTTCTGATTCGCTATGTCTCTTTCCTGATATGCAGGGCATTGCAGTACCTTAGGTATCCATGGTTACGACCACTAGCAACTAGCTAACTAACTCTCACTACATCAGTGGTCATAACCATGGATCCCGAAGGTCCTGCAATGCCTGCACATGAGGAAAGACACATAGCGAATCAGAAGAACTATACTACATTCCCAATTGCAGATATTTGCTAATAATATCACCCCTACTACATATTGGGATAGAATTTTGGAGATGGGAATGCCCCCTTTAATTATCAGTTGTGCCCGGTGACTGCATCATGCTGGAAAAAGTATTGTTCGTTGTTGCTGTCTGATAATTTTAATGAATTTTGCTGTCTGATAATTTTAACCCCTTCATGACCGGGGGATTTTTCGTTTTTCCGTGTTAGTTTTTCGCTCCCCTCCTTCCCAGAGCCATAACTTTTTTATTTTTCCGTCAATTTGGCCATGTGAGGGCTTATTTTTTGCGGGACGAGTTGTACTTTTGAACGACATCATTGGTTTTAGCATGTCGTGTACTAGAAAACGGGAAAAAAATTCCAAGTGCGGTGAAATTGCAAAAAAAGTGCAATCCCACATTGGTTTTTTGTTTGGCTTTTTTGCTAGGTTCACTAAATGCTAAAAATGACCTGCCATTATGATTCTCCAGGTCATTACGAGTTCATAGACACCAAACATGACTAGGTTATTTTTTATCTAAGTGGTGAAAAAAAATTCCAAACTTTGCTAAAAAAAAAAAAAAAATAAAAAATTGCGCCATTTTCCGATACTCGTAGCGTCTCCATTTGTCATCATCTGGGGTCGGTTGAGGGCTTATTTTTTGCGTGCCGAGATGACGTTTTTAATGATAGCATTTCGGTGCAGATACGTTCTTTTGATCGCCCGTTATTGCATTTTAATGCAATGTCGCGGCAACCAAAAAAATGTAATTCTGGCGTTTCGAATTTTTTTCCCGCTACACTGTTTAGCGATCAGGTTAATACTTTTTTTTAATTGATAGATCGGGCGATTCTGAGCGCGGCGATACCAAATATGTGTAGATTTGATATTTTTTTTATTGATTTATTTTGATTGGGGCGAAAGGGGGGTGATTTAAACTTTTATGTTTTTTTTTATTTTTTTCACATTTTTTTTAACTTTTTTTTTTTAACTTTTGCCATGCTTCAATAGCCTCCATGAGAGGCTAGAAGCAGGCACAGCACGATCGGCTCTGCTACATAGCAGCGATCTGCTGATCGCTGCTATGTAGCAGAATTGCACGTGTGCTGTGAGCGCCGACCACAGGGGGGCGCTCACAGCGACGGGCAATCAGTAACCATAGAGGTCTCAAGGACCTCTATGGTTACCATTCACAAGCATCGCCGACCCCCGATCATGTGACGGGGGTCGGCGATGACGTCATTTCCGGCCGCCCGGCCGGAAGCGGTAGTTAAATGCCGCTGTCTGCGTTTGACAGCGGCATTTAACTAGTTAATAGGTGCGGGCAGATCGCGATTCTGCCCGCGCCTATTACGGGCACATGTCAGCTGTTCAAAACAGCTGACATGTCCCGGCTTTGGTGCGGGCTCACCGCGGAGCCCTGCATCAAAGCAGGGGAGCCGGCATCGGACGGTATAGTACGTCCGATGCCGGTAAGGGGTTAATGAAGTTATTCTTGGAGGATGTTTAGATCCCATTCTTTATTCATAGCAGTGTTCTTAGGAAAATGTTTGAGTGAGCCCTCTACATGGGTGAAAAGCCCCCAAACCTGAATAGTCTTGGAATGCTTTACTGTATAACACAGAACTCGTGGTAGTGCTCATCTCTTCCATGGACAGTCATGAAGGGCTTCATCATATAAAATCACATTACCCCAGTCCTCTGCAGCCCAGTCCTTGTACTTTGCGCAGAATGTCAGTCTGTACTTGTTTTTCTTTGCTGCTCTTGTTGACACCAGGCCAGTCTCCAAAAACTTTACCCACACTGTGCCTGCTGTCATTACTGAGCAAGCTCTTTTTTTTTTGTTTTTTTTTTTTGTTTTTTTGAGTGCCCCAAAATAAAATTTAAAATTTAAAAATAAAATTTATGATTTCCGAAAAGCAGAGACTGGAGAGAGTGGAGTGCCAGAGAGGGGCAAAAGACGAGCTTATACTTTTCGTTGGATAAAAAACTGCAATCTAAAGAAATAATTCTACTTGCATTTTGTTTTATCTCAGTGACACACATGAAGTGGATATTCCCCTGAACACTCGTGTCGGCACAAAACGGTACATGGCACCTGAGGTCCTGGATGAAAGTTTGAATAAAAACCATTTCCAAGCGTATATTATGGCCGACATCTACAGCTTTAGCTTAATCATTTGGGAAATGACCCGTCGCTGCATCACTGGTGGTAAGTTGTCTTATAAAGGACTGTTTAAAGTGCTGTAAACCACTGCTTAAAGGATCTCCCATGAACGTGTGTGTATGTATGTGAGATGCACTCGCCAAGGCCGAGGGGTACCCAGAATCGGACTGGGGGGAGGTCACGGGGCCGTGATACTTTTCTGTGGCCCTGGCCATTTCATAAAATTGAGGATAATTATGTGGTATTTGACAGCGACACCACCCATGGTGTTTGGCAATGGGTGGCTGACGCTGCGGTTTAGGTCCACTGGGGCTGATGGTGACACAGCAAAGATGGTTCAGCTCCCCAAGGGTAGAGCGGGGCCCCAGGGCAAATATATTTGATTGATCAGATGGTTGGAGTGCAGAGAATAAGTGAAGGGCACAGAGAGGTGCAGTTTTCTTTACCTTTTACTTGAAAGTAGATGCAGTCTGGGGTACCACTTACAGATGACGGATTGAGTCCGTCTTGCCTGGAGTCTTTCAGGGGATCCACCCTGCCGGGTGGGGTTGGCGACTTTCCTTCTGCACTTTCTTTTAGGGTCCCTGCTGCTTGTAGCTAAGCTTCGGCCCTCTCCTGCATGATGACTTGTAACCTGTATGGCAGACAGTGTGAGCCTATTTCATGGACACTGTCCTTTTCACAGCCCCGGGGCTCTTGGTCTGCTACTGTGCCTTCAGGTGTTCGGTGTGGCCAGGGAACTTGCAGCCCCTGCCCTCCAGATTCGGCTGTCAGTGCGTACAGCACCCACCCAGCCAAGGACTCTGGCGTCCCTTTTTATCAGCTATGCGCCGTTTTTATTCCCCTGAGCTCTGGTCTCTGCTCCTGTCCCTTCCCTCTCCACAGACCAACTGCCAACTCTCCTTTCTTACTGTCCTATCACAAGCTCCAGCTGGCTCCCGTTTCCATGACAACTCCCCTGTTTACTCTCTCAGCTGACTTCTTTCTGACTCACTAACCCCACCTGCTGGCCAGAATTTATAAGGAAGTTCGCCTTTCTGGCCTGGAACAGGAATTGACATGTACACTGTTACCTGGCATGGGGACCTTCCTTCTTGCCTCCAGGCATGACATCACCCCTTAGAGGGAGGCAATGTCACCGTGGCAACCGGACTCTGGGGTGGCGTATAGTATAGTCATCTACGGCCTCTTTTTCCGGTATCCGGCGCTGTTCAGTGAGGTCACCACTCTTCAGACTATCCAGATCACTTTATGCTGTATAAAAAAAAACACACAAGTCAGCTCATCTGTATTCCAATTCCTCCTCATTCCTTCCCGCAAGGAAAAAAAGGTTCGAGCAGCCAGTAGAAAATGCAGGAAAACGAAAACAATCCAGCAAAAAAATGGGATCTTGATAAAATGTCATCATTTATTTATATATGATTAAAAAGCAACGAATGCCATGAATAAGACCCTGAAACGCGTAGGCTAATGTGACAATTAAACGCTGGTGTGTGCATGATGTTGCAATAGCTAGTACTTCAGGGGTGTACCTTATTTGGAATGGAATTTTAATCAAGATCACATTTTTTTCTGCTGGATTATCGTCATTTTCCTATTTTATGCTGTATGTGAGTCAGAAGTCTGTTTTGCAGTGTAACCCTATGGAGCGTTAGGACAAGGCTTCATAGGCTTACATTGTTAGAGACTTCTGACTTGCTCATAGAGTGAACCAGGGAGACTGAAGAGTGGTGACGTCACTGAGAAGAGGAGCAGAACAGTGCTGTATGCTGGAAAAACCAGTGATAAGTGAGTATATAGACACTACATACCATACACCGATTTATGGGAGATAATGTTCATGGGAGGGCTTTTTTTTAATTCCCTTGGGCAAAGTTCTCCTTCCATTACCCAATTAATTAGGGAATTGTCAGGCTTCAGTGCCCTGTCTGCCAGCTCGAAGTGACACAAAAAGCCAACGCAAGGTACCCTTTACAGCAGCCATTTATTTCTGATTTGCATTCTTTTTTTCAGGTATTGTTGAAGAATATCAGTTGCCATATTATGATATGGTGCCAAGCGACCCATCTTTTGAGGACATGAGAGAAGTAGTGTGCATTAAATGTTTGCGGCCCACAGTGTCAAATAGATGGAACAGTGATGAGGTAGGTGTCTTGGTTTCTTCACTTTCTCCAAGAGACATTTTCTTTTTTTTTTAAAATATAAAGGATCAAATTCCTCATTTGGGATTGTTTTCTTGTGTCATTCGCTGACTTATTTTTGTGCAAAATTTTTCAAAATGGTGCACAAAGTTGATTAGTTTTGTGCAAAGTCAAAAATCATCATTTTTGTATTTATCCTTTTCTGTAACTTTTTAGGTCAAAAAGTTACACCTTTTGCAAAAACAATTGCACCAAAATTGCCTGCCGAATACAAAATGTTTTAAAATATAAAAGCCCAAATGGGCCTGGAGTGCATTTGTGTGCATGTTTACCCCTTTTCAAACAGTTGCAAATAATAAACCAGGCACAAACAGCTGAAAACATGAAGACCACTCACAATGGTACAAAAGAAAAACAGGTGGATTTATAAAAAAGATGAAAAGAAATTCAAACAATAGCAAGCAAAAACACAAACAAAAAGACCTCTCAAATAAATTAATAAATTGGTCCCAGATTTTCTACAAATGGACTAAGTGTTATTCCCACATCGTACATTTATACACATGATGTGTCAGAAATTTGTGATAAATGCAGGTTCCACCTTTGGGGACAAGAATGTGGCGCTCTTCACTTCTGTGGGAATTGTAATAAATTCTTCGCAATTTTTTTAAACTCATGTACAGAAGTAAATAGATGGCCATGCACAGTCCTTTCCCAGCAGCATGACATAGGCCTCATTCTTGAGATGCCTGCAGTCCCGGAGGTGTCTACTTAGATATTTGCCGAGTCCTGAGCAACGCTGCTTACGTCTAAGCTGAGGTCCCTTGCCGGGAGTCCCCATCATGGTACCAATGATATTCTGTAAGTAGATCCTTTCTGTTCGAACAACTTTCTAATTCTAATTTCTTTTATCTTCAGTGCTTGAGAGCGATATTGAAGCTAATGGCTGAGTGTTGGGCCCAAAATCCAGCGTCCCGTCTCACCGCTCTAAGGATTAAAAAGACACTTGCAAAAATGGTAGAATCCCAAGATGTCAAGATTTGACAGTGGAAACTTGGGTCTCCACATCAATGGGACTCTAAACTGAGGGAGCGAAGTGCAAGAAGAGGCAACTGAAGATTCAGCGGCCTCCCTGATCCATTTTGCAGGCTGCTATATAAAGACTTAACTCAGTACTGTGTAGAATAATGTGCCGAGAGCCTCTCTGTCATTGGGAGCCTCTGTGTACATCAGAACAGAATATTTTTGTTTTTATATTTTATCAAGACTTTTATGACCGGCTCAAAGTTCCTGTTTTATTGCATGTTCAAGCTATATTGCTTTCTGTGAAAGCAGCTACCACCAGGTTGTTAAGCTTCCCGTATGCACCCTTGTGGAGAAGAGACGTGTCACCGTTGCCTTTTTACAATTTCTACCTGAAACGAGATTTTCCTTTGTGCCACCAATAATTTGCCACGTTTCACTTGTTTTATAAAATACCTACCGTGATGGAGCAGGCCAGTGCCATTTATGCCAATGACTTTTATCGCAGTATTTCAAATTAGCGACACAGAATTTTGTATTACAGTTTTGTTGCTGTTATGATACTCCCCAAGCGACATCCTGTTTTTTTTGTGCTCTGCATGTGCCATATTGAGTTGTTTTTTAATGTTTGCTCTTAACTGGCAAAAAGAGGAGATAATGATGCCAGAAACTAAAATTATTCAAAGCATTTCTGTCGAATTCTCCTGATACAGTAGTATGACCTCTGATACAACAGGAGGTGTCGCCAACCCAATTGAAAATACCTGTTTAACAAAAAATATTTAATGCACTAGGTAGAAACTCAAAACAACCAATATAAATCAAGCGACAATAGAGTATATTTAACCCATAAAAATACATTTATTTGTACTATATTAAAACAAAAAACAATTAGAATAAATTTAATAGGGTAGCCTAAAGAAGAGGCTGCTGTCCTTAAAGCAGAGACATTAAACACTTACACACATTTTGGATAGTGATGAGCGAATATATTCGTTACTCGAGATTTCCCAAGCACACTCAGGTGACCTCCGAGTATTTGTAAGTGCTCAGGGATTTAGTTTTCATCGCCTCAGCTAAATGATTTACAGCTATTAGCCAGGCTGAGTACATGTGGGGGTGCCTGGTTGCTAGGGAATCCCCACATGTAATCAAGCAGGCTAGTAGCTGTAAATCATTCAGCTGCGGCGAAGAAAACTAAATCTCCGAGCGCTAAAAAATACTTGGAGGACACCCGAGCTTGCTTGAGACATCTTGAGTAACGAGTATATTCGCTCATCACTAATTTTGGTAGCACTTCACTTGAGTACTATAGCCTAATTTAATAATTCAGTCTTTCCAGGATACATTCCCCATATAAATATATGGTAGGCACATAATAAAAGAAGAGAGTTGCATGAAGTAACCACTGATGTGTGTGTGTGTGTGTGTTGTCTCCACCGCCCCAACGCACGTTTTGATGTTGTCTTTGTCAGAACAACATGGAAACGGGCGTTGGTCACTTCATGTAAGTCCATTCTTTTATTATGTGCCTAGCATGCATTTTTATGGGGAATGTATCCTGGAAAGAGTGAATTGTTAGGCTATTGTACTCAAACCAATATCTGGAGTTTTTTGTTTTTTTTAAGTGAAGTGCTACCAAAATGTGTGTAGGTGTTAAGGGTACGTGCACACGATGCGGGTCCACAGCAGTTTCCCATGAGTTTACATTACAATGTAAACCTATGGGAAACAAAAAATGCTGTGCATATGCTGCGGAAAAAGCCGCGCGGAAATGCAGCGGTTTACATTCTGCAGCATGCCACTTCTTTCTTCGGATTCCGCAGCGGTTTTACAGCTGCTCCTATAGAAAACTGCAGTTGTAAAACCGCAGTTAAATCCGCGATAAATCTGCAGTTTTTGCCCTGCAGATTTATCAAATCCACAGTGGACCATTATACGTGTGCACATAGCCTTAAGGTCTCTGCTGTAAGGACAGCAGCCTCTGCTTTAGTTACCCTATTAAATTGATTGTTTTTTTTGTTTTAATGTAGTAGTATAAATAAGTATTTCTATGGGCTAAATATACTTTATTTGTCGTTTGATTTATATTAGGAGGTGTTGACAGCCGCTTTCACTCCATCGAAAACAATTCAACACTCGGCCAAGCCAAACTTTTTTTTTTTTTTTTTAATGTGGAGTCAGATTAGACCAGTTATTTGTGTGTATAGAACCTTAAAGGGAACGGTCAAGTAAAAAAAATTGCTGCTAATCAACAAGTTAATAATGTTCTGAGCCCTTCTGCTAGGAGAAAATTAACTTTATAGCTCCCCCAGCATTCTCGCTCTTATTGTCAGAGGGGTGCAGCAGGCACAGTTTCGGTCACTGCAGCCGCATCTCCTGACTGACAGCCGGTTTTCAGTCAGTGGCGGGGAACGATTATACCCACCGCGTTCTCTGCTGTGGCTGAAACCGTGCCTGTCGCAGCGCTCTGGCTGGAAGAGCGAGGCTGCTGAGGGGGACGGATAAAGTTAATATCCTCCCAGCAGGGGGGCTCTTACTGTGGCAGCCGCACAGGATCAGAAGGTTAATAGCTTGTTGATCATATTCACATGATGCTCATATGACTCCTTTAAAGGGAATGTCCAGGATTAGAAAAGCTCGAATGCTTTGTTTAAAAAAAAGAAACAAACAAAAAACAGCGCCACCTTTTTTCTAGTTTGTTATTTGTAGTACTCCTCCATTCGGTGAATAGTGCAGAACAGTAACAGCGTACAATCCTGATGACACTGTACTTAGTAGAAGGCAGCCATGATGACAACCCTTTCATTGTGCTCATTATTTCTATCATGACATAGGGACAGACACCTATGTTCAGACTACGGTTTTGCAGAGCTTTGTGCCAGCCATTCAGAGCAGGGGGCTAGTTGGCTAGGTTAAAGACATTTCGGGTCACCACTGCCCTACTCTGCTATGATGAGGGGTGAAAGACCTGAAACAGCAGTCTACAAATGGGTAGAATTTTCTTTTGGAAAAGAAGCTGGTTTCACTAGATATCTGATGTGGCAAGGCTGCTCAGTGGAAGTGCCATGTGTAACTGCAGTATTGCTAATATATATAGTGTATATATAATCAGACTAGGGATAATCAGGACATGCATGCCAGCAATTGATATTATGGCTCATTATATGGAGAGAATATATCAGGATATATCATATCCTAAAATATATCAGATATACATCATATCCTAAAACATAGGACATTATTCTGCAATGCTGAAATGCACCTGAATATTTGTAGTTGCAGAATCCAACATGTAATAGCTTTTGCTATAATTCTGCTCTGGCTTAGCATGTCAGGAAATTGGCCATTTTTATAGGACCCAGGTGTTGGTATCTACTCTAGAACAGCATAAAATGATGTATGAGCACTAGTGCAGAAGAAAAGCCGAGTAGTTGCCTGTTCGCTGCTTTCATTTCCCAAGGATTCATGAAAAATGAGATGTGGAATATGATTTGTTCCCTTGGGAAACTCCATGTTTTTCGCCCTGCATGTGAACAGATCCATACTCAATGAAGCAAACGTGTAGGACTGAAATAAACCAAAAACACTATATCCAGCAATAGAATGCCAAGTGAGTTATTGAATGGCCCGGTAACGCGCTTAGCTATCTGACATTTCTTATAATGAACCACTTCATTACATCTTATTATGCGTGCAGATGGATCCTGATGTATGTAAACGTGAGTCTTATTATTTAGCCAATCAGCAAGCAGTTTACAATGTCCAGAAGTCCTCTGTAAAATGAAACGAGACCTGATTAGTGCAAAGGTAAAAAGAAGGTAAAATCGCTTCCATTGTCTCATCCTAATCCATACAAGCCGTTGTCTATGAAATAGTTCGGGAATTAGACAGAGTGGCCTTAGTAATATCATTTCCATATAATGTGCCGAACCTATTTTATCATGGTCCAACAAATATCTCCACAAGTGATGCTTTGCCCCTCAAACCCTTAATGTTTCTTTGTTCCTTTAGTCTTTTCCTAGGGATTAATGGAAGCGTTGTGCGGCCTGTGATGACGTGTTTCGTCCTCATGTACCACGGCCTGATCTGATTTGTGTATTATATTCTGTAACATAAAGTAACACTATAGGTGATGTAGCAAGTGTAAATAGTTATGGCTATAACATAAAGCAGTGGCTATGATGACATATATGCCAAAACTGTAGAATAACCTTACAAAATGTAACACTAAATGTATTTTGTACAGCATCTGCTTTCAAAGGTGCCTTATATTAAGTTTACCATAAATTGCTTTGTTCTGTACACAGACAATGTCCAATGTATCATTTCTAAGTAAATAAGCTTATTTTAGTAATCCCTTGTCTCTTTTCTTCATTGTGAGCTTTTCTTAGGAATGTGGTAGGATTGGGAAAGCCTTGCAGATGCCATAACGTAGGATGTCTGTCTGCTGATTCTGGTGGAGCGTTTGAAAGGGCTTTACGATCCTGTAAACACATGACCCCTGTTCCAGCTATTACTGGCAATGTAGGGGATGGCTCATTTCTAAGGGGGGTGTTTATTTTTTTATGCACATGCAGCTCTCGCATCCAGGTACTGCCAAGATACAGGTCCCTATATCTATGTTATAACATCGTCCAAACCTGCTGATTTCCACCTGACCTTCTGATGTGTAAGGGCATATCCTGACTTTCTTCCAACAGATGACAAGTTCGACTTTTACCCATGTTTTTTTTTTTTTTTCTTAATCGTCAGGGATAATTAGCTTTAAGGCCGGGGTCATACTAGACCGTAATACAGACGAGTGCTATGCGATAAAAAATCGCATAGCACTCGGAACAATGTTAATCTATGGGGCAGCTCTCATCATCTGTTGTTTTCTCGGCTGTGTTATATGTGCGAGAGAAATCGCAGCATGCTGCGATTTTCACCGTATATCAGCCGAGAATCGCCGATGAAAGTCTATGGGTGCGAGAAAAACTCGCACACCACACGGACCATCAGTGTGACTTGCGAGAAATACGCACGGGGGGAGGGGGGGGGGGGTGTCCATAGAAAAGCTGGTAATTCAGTGCAGTGTACAGTAAAATCACACTGACAGCTTACAATAGAATAGATAAATGTATAAACATAGTATAGATAGATATATATATATATATATATATATATATATATATATATATATATATATATAATCTATCTATACTATGTTTATACACATATACACACATATACACTAGATTGTGGCCCGATTCTGACGCATCGGGTATTCTAGAATATGCATGTCCCCGTAGTATATGGACAATGATGAGTCCAGAATTCGCGGCAGACTGTGCCCGTCGCTGATTGTTCGAGGCAACCTTTATTACATCGTCGCCATGGCAACCATTATGACATCTACGTCGATACTGTGCCCGTCGCTGATTGGTCGAGGCGAATTCGCGGCAGACTGTGCCTGTCGCTGATTGGTCGAGGCAACCTTTATGACATCATCGTCGCCATGCTGTGCCCGTCGCTGATTGGTCGAGGCCTGGCGGCCTCAACCAGTCAGAGACGCGGGATTTCCAGGACAGACAGACAGACGGAAAAACCCTTAGACAATCTATATATATTATTGTCTAAGGGTTTTTCCGTCTGTCTGTCTCTTTCTGTCTGTCTGTCCTGGAAATCCCGCGTCTCTGATTGGTCGAGGCCGCCAGGCCTCGACCAATCAGCGACTGGCACAGCGACGATGATGTCATAAAGGACGTAGACATCCCGCGTCTGTGATTGGATGTAGAAATCCCATGTTTCTGATTCAGCAACGGGCACAGTATCGACGTAGACCTGGCGGCCTCGACCAATCAGCAACGGGCACAGCGACGATGATGTCATAAAGGATGTAGCAATCCCATGTTTCTGATTCAGCGACGGGCACAGTATCGACGTAGACCTGGCGGCCTCGACCAATCAGCAACGGGCACAGCGACGATGATGTCATAAAGGACGTAGACATCCCGTGTCTGTGATTGGATGTAGAAATCCCATGTTTCTGATTCAGCAACGGGCACAGTATCGACATAGATAATGGTTGCCATGGCGACGATGATGTCATAAAGGTTGCCTCGACCAATCAGCGACGGGCACAGTCTGCTGCGAATTCTGGAATCATCATTGTCCATATACTACGGGGACATGCATATTCTAGAATACCCGATGCGTTAGAATCGGGCCACAATCTAGTCTATCTATATATATAATTGCCTAAGGGTTTTTCCGTCTGTTTGTCTTTCTGTCTGTCTGTCTGTCCAGGAAATCCCGCGTCTCTGATTGGTCGAGGCCTGGCGGCCTCGACAAATCAGCGACGGGCACAGCGACGATGATGTCATAAAGGACGTAGACTTCCCGCGTCTCTGATTGGTCGTGGCCGCCAGGCCTCGACCAATCAGCGACGGGCACAGCGACGATGATGTCATAATGGTTGCCATGGCGACGATGATGTCATAAAGGTTGCCTCGACCAATCAGCAACGGGCACAGCGACGATGATATCATAAAGGTTGCCTCGACCAATCAGCGACGGGCACAGTCTGCCGCGAATTCTGGAATCATCATTGTCCATATACTACGGGGACATGCATATTCTAGAATACCCGATGCGTTAGAATCGGGCCACAATCTAGTTATATATATAGATATATAAATATACAGTACAGACCAAAAGTTTGGACACACCTTCTCAAAGATTTTTCTGTATTTTCATGACTGTGAAAATTGTACATTCACACTGAAGGCATCAAAACTATGAATTAACACATGTGGAATTATATATTTAACAAAAAAGTGTGAAACAACTGAAATTATGTTTTATATTCTAGGTTCTTCAAAGTAGCCACCCTTTGCTTTGATTGCTTTGCACACTCTTGGCATTCTCTTGATAAGCTTCAAGAGGTAGTCACTGGGAATGGTCTTCCAACAATCTTGAAGGAGTTCCCAGAGATGCTTAGCGCTTGTTGGCCCTTTTGCCTTCACTTTGCAGTCCAGTTCACCCAAACCATCTCGATTGGGTTCATGTCTGGTGACTGTGGAGGCCAGGTCATCTGGCGTAGCACCCTATCACTCTCCTTCTTGGTCAAATAGTCCTTACACATCCTGGAGGTTTGGAGTCATTGTCCTGTTGAAAAATAAATGATTGTCCAACTAAACGCAAACCGGATGGAATAGCATGCCGCTGCAAGATGCTGTGGTAGCCATGCTGGTTCAGTATGCCTTCAATTTTTAAAAAATCCCCAACTGTGTCACCAGCAAAGCACCCCCACACCATCACACCTCCTCCTCCATTCTTCATGGTGGGAACCAGGCATGTAGAGTCCATCCGTTCACCTTTTCTGTGTCGCACAAAGACATGGTGGTTGGAACCAAAGATCTCAAATTTGGACTTATCAGACCAAAGCACAGATTTCCACTGGTCTAATGTCCATTCCTTGTGTTCTTTAGCCCAAACAAATCTCTTCTGCTTGTTGCCTGTCCTTAGCAGTGGTTTCCTAGCAGCTATTTTACCATGAAGTCCTGCTGCACAAAGTCTCCTCTTAACAGTTGCTGTAGAGATGTGTCTGCTGCTAGAACTCTGTGTGGCATTGACCTGGTCTCTAATCTGAGCTGCTGTTAACCTGCGATTTCTGAGGCTGGTGACTCAGATAAACTTATCCTCAGAAGCAGACGTGACTCTTGATCTTCTTTTCCTGGTGCGGTCCTCATGTGAGCCAGTTTCTTTGTAGCGCTTGATGGTTTTTGCCACTGCACTTGGGGACACTTTCAAAGTTTTCCCAATTTTTCGGACTGACTGACCGACATTTCTTAAAGTAATGATAGCCACTCGTTTTTCTTTACTTAGCTGCTTTTTTCTTGCCATAATACAAATTCTAACAGTCTATTCAGTATTCTGAGGCTGGTGACTTGGATAAACTTATTTTCAGAAGCAGAGGTGACTCTTGGTCTTCCTTTCCTGGGGTGGTCCTCTTTAAATGAGAAGGTGTGTCCAAACTTTTGGTCTGTACTGTGTTTGTGTGTGTGTGTGTGTGTGTGTATATATATATATATATATATATATATATATATATATATATATATATATATATATATACATACATATATATATATATATATATATATATAATGTATATATGTGTGTGTGTGTATATATATATATATATACATATATATATATAATGTATATATGTGTGTGTGTGTGTATATATATATATAATCAGTGAGACACATATATATATTTAGTACAGAGCTACAGTAGATAGCAGAAAAGCCGGTAAGTCAATTGTCAGCTCTTGCTAAATCATTACCGAACCCGATAGTATATGAGACCTGGTTTACATACAGTAAACCATTTCATATCCGTTAGATTTTTACATATCCCTCACTAATAATGTTAGAAGTGTTTGTGTGTAAAATTTGGGAGCTGTAGGTGTTAAATTAAAGGTTTAATTCACGGAAGAAACTGGCGTGGGCTCCCGCGCAATTTTCCATGCCAGAGAGGGAAAGCCCGTGACGTAGGGCAGATAATAATAGCCCCCCCCCCCCGGCTAAAAACATCTGCCCCCAGCCACCCCAGAAAAGGCGCATCTGTAAGATTGTTATTTTTTTATTTTGGTTGTTTTTACAGAAGAATAAAGGTACAATGAGCGTACAATAAAGATATTAAAAAGCTCTGTTTTTCTTTCATTAAAATATTCTTAATGTGTGTATTTTTAACCCTTTCCTACTGTTGGATTAATAATGGATCGGTGTCTTATTGATACCTCTACATTAACCAGGCTTAATGTTACCTTACAATAGCAAGGTGACATTAACCCCTTATTACCCCATATGCCACAGGGCAATGGGAAGAGAGAGACTTAAGTGCCGGAATAGGCGCATCTTACAGATGCACCTTTTCTGGAATGGCTGGGGGCAGATGTCTTTAGGCAGGGGGTGTCAATAACCATGGTCCCTCGCTAGGCTATTAATATCTGCCCTCACTCACTGGTTTTCCCACTCTAGCGGAGAAAACTGGGAGGGAGCCCACGCCAGTTTTTTTCCGTGAATTAACCCTTTAACATCTACAGCTCCCAAGTTTTACACACAAACATTTCTAACATTATTAGTGAGGGATATGTAAAAATGTAAGATATGAAATGGTTTACTGTATGTAAACCATGTCTCATATCCTGTTGGGTTCGGTAGTGATTTTACAAAAGCCAGCCAACAATTGAATTACCAGCTATTCTGCTATCTAGCTCTGTATGGAAAAAAAAATACATATGTCTCACTGATTATACTGCAGCCGGCAGGCTGCGACCAATCGGCGACAGGCACAGTGCCCCCTCCCTACTCCCCTTCAGTCAGTGCACCCTGCGTGCGTCACTGCAGACACATGACCTGCACACAGTGCACAAGGTTATAATGGGGAGGAAGCAGCGAGCACTCACAATGCGGGACACGGAAATACAACTGGGACATCACAGCAGCCGCCATCATCTGACCTGTGCCTGGGGCTCCGCACCCTCCCAGGAGCAGCCACGACGTCCTCCGCCAGCAGCGGCCTCCGTGCCGCACTACAGGAAGGGCGGACTATCACCCCGCATGTGAACAGCTCTTCGGAGCCAGCCCATGTGCCTGCACTGTGAAGTCCCGCAGGGCGCCCCATGTGAGCCGCATTCCCGGCTGGGCCCTCGGCTTCATCATCTACACACGATCAGGCGATCAGTCTGTGGCACTGCTGAGGTGTTATGGAAGCCCAGGTTGCTTTGATAGCAGCCTTCAGCTCGTCTGCATTGTTGGGTCTGGTGTCTCTCATCTTCCTCTTGTCAATACCCCATAGATTCTCTATGGGGTTAAGGTCAGGCGAGTTTGCTGGCCAATCAAGCACAGTGATACTGTTGTTTTAAACCAGGTATTGGTACTTTTGGCAGTGGGGACAGGTGCCAAGTCCTGCTGGAATGAAATTTCCATCTCCAAAATGCTTGTCGGCAGAGGGAAGCATAAAGTTCTCTAAAATTTCCTGGTAGATGGCTGACTTTGGTCTTGATAAAACACTGTGGACCTATGCCAGCAGATGACATGGCTCCCCAAACCATCACCGATTGTGGAAACTTCACACTAGACCTCAAGCAGCTTGGATTGTGCCTCTCCACTCTTCCTCCAGACTCTGGGACCTTGATTTCCAAATGAAATGCAAAATTTACTTTCATCTGAAAACAACACCTTGGACCACTGAGTAACAGTCCAGTTCTTTTTCTCCTTGGCCCAGGTAAGACACTCCTGGCGTTGTCTATTGGTCATGAGTGGCTTGACACAAGGAATGCGACACTTGTAGCCCATGTCCTTAATATGTCTGCGTGTGTTGGCTCTTGAAGCAATGACTCCAGCAGCAGTCCACTCCTTGTGAATCTCCCCCAAATTTTTGAATGGCCTTTTCTTAACAATCCTTTCAAGGCAGCAGTTATCCCGGTTGCTTGTGCACCTTTTTCTACCACACTTTTTCCTTCCACTCAACTTTCCATTAACATGCTTGGATACAGCACTCTGTGAACAGCCAGCTTCTTTAGCAATGACCTTTTGTGGTTTACCCTCCTTGTGTAATGTGTCACTGACTGCCTTTTGGACATCTGTCAAGTCATCAGTCTTCCCCATGATTATGGTGCCTACTGAAACAGACTAAGGGACCTTTGCAGGTGTTTTTTGTTAATTATTCTAATTTACTGAGATAATGACTTTTGGGTTTTCATTGGCTGTAAGCCATAATCATCAACATTAACAGAAATAAACCCTTGAAATACATCACACTGTTTGTAATTACTCTATATAATATATGAGTTTCACTTTTTGTATTGAAGAACTGAAATAAATTCAGTTTTTGATATTATAATTTTGTGAGAAGCACCTGTATACTACGTGGGCTGTGCTATATACTACGTGGGCTGTGCTATATACTATGGGCTGTGCTGTATACTACGTGGGCTGTGTTATCTATTATGTGGCAGTGCTATATACTTCGTGGCCTGTGCTATATACTGCATGGGCTGTGCTATATACTGGGTGGCCTGTGTTATATCCTGCGTGGGCTGTTATACTACGTGGGCTGTGTTATCAACTACGTGGCAATGCCATATACTATGTGGCTGTGTTATATACTACATGGGCTGTGTTATATACTACGTGGCAGTGCTATATACTACGTGGGCTGTGTTATATACAACATAGTTGTGCTATATACTACGTGGCTGTTATATACTATGTGGGCTATGTTATTGTTATGCGCGAACCGTGTGCTGTTCCTGCACTGCCGAAGATGGCGCCTCCGCTGCTCTCACCACCGCCCGTAAATCTGCTCTTCTCATGGACGGACGGCCGGGGACGGTCTCCAGAAAGCTGCCGCCACCGCCCCCTGCACACTCCCATCCAGTGTTATATACGTCTCTGTGTTATCTACTACGTGGGCTGTGCTATCTACTACGTGGGCTGTGCTATCTACTATGTTGGCTGTGCTATATACTACATGGGCTGTGCTATATACTACATGGGCTGTGCTATATACTACGTGGGCTGTGCTATGTACTATTTGGGCTGTGCTATATACTAAGTGGGCTGTGCTATATACTACGTGGGCTGTGTTATCTACTACGTGGCAGTGCTATATACTTCGTGGGCTGTGCTATATACTACGAGGGCTATGCTATATACAGCGTGGCCTGTGCTATATACTGGGTGGCCTGTGTTATATCCTGCGTGAGCTGTTATACTACATGGGCTGTGTTATTAACTACGTGGCAGTGCTATATACTACATGGGCTGTGTTATATACTATGTGGCAGTGCTATATACTGAACACACAAACCCCACCGCAGCTGCAAAGAATTACACCTAACTATGGTAAAATAGCGATAACTAACAGGATATTCCTTACAATATATACAGCTAAAAAATACAATGAATAATACAATGCAGATTACTTGTATGTTCCCTATCCAAAAATGCCCATACTGTACGGTTTACCCAAGGTACACAAAGGGGTGCCCGACCGGCCTCAACCAATCAGCGTTCATAAATAAACTACATGCATATACTAGAACGAGAATGACATGAAGGACAGTCTGTGAGGGAGAGAATAACATGGAGGACAGTCTGTGAGGGAGAAAATAACATGGAGGACAGTCTGTGAGGGAGAGAATAACATGAAGGACAGTCCGTGAGGGAGAGAATAACATGGACAGTCTGTGAAGGAGAGAATAATATGGAGGACAGTGTGTGAGGGAGAGAATAACATGGAGGACAGTGTGTGAGGGAGAGAATAACATGGAGGACAGTCTGTGAGGGAGAGAATAACATGGAGGACAGTCTGAAGGAGAGAATAACATGGAAGACAGTCTGTGAATGAGAGAATAACATGGAGGACAGTGTGTGAAGGAGAGAATAACATGGAAGACTGTCATGATCCGTTCCAGGGTTTATTAGTTTCTGCCCTTTTTTGGACAGATCATATCAAGGGTTAACTTTGCTCTGCCTCATTCTGGGTTCGGGTTTGCTATTTAGTTCCCATGAATCTTGCTGGCAGTGTCAGTTATAGTTCTGTCTTCGGCCAGTGAACCTGACTCTGGAAACCCTTAGTTTTTCCTGCTGTTAACCCTGACTTGTCCTGTGTCTGTAATCCCCCTCTGTCTGCCCTTTCCCTGCATTTGTCTGTTCTGATTGATTCTCTGATGCTGATCTCCTGGCTTGGTTATTGATGATGTCTTGATTTGTCCCTATTGTACTGTATTTTGCTCGCTCTGGTTTAATGATCTCCTGCTATGTCCTGACTATCCTTTCTGTTTAATCCTTTTTGTACCGATGTGTTATCTTGTGTCCTGACTAGGCTTTTTCTGACTACTCTCTTGCCACTAGGTGGCATCTGTTCAGCTGCTCAGTGTGTGCAGTCTCGCATCCCTATTAAACTCCCCCTTGTGTTAGTTGCACTGTATTGCACTGCAGCTGCATGACAAAGACAGTCTGTGAGGGAGAGAATAACATGGAGGGCAGTCTGTGAGGGAGAGAATAACATGGAGGGCAGTCTGTGAGGGAGAGAATAACATGGAGGACAGTCTGTGAGGGAGCGAATAACATGGAGGACTGTCTGAGGGAGAGAATAACATGGAGGACAGTGTGTAAGGGAGAGAATAAAAATTTTCCCCATTTTTAAGTTTATCATATGGTAAAATAAATGGTGTCTTTGCAAACTATGACATCCTGTAGAAAACAAGCTATCATACAGTGATAGATGACTAATAAAGTTTTGACTCTTAAAATAGACAGGAGAAAAACAATGGCAGTGTGTCCAATGGGTTAAAACATAAATGTAAGCACCAATGTTAATATGAATACTAGATGGTGGCCCGATTCTAACGCAAAGGGTATCTATATAATCGTCTAAGGTCCACTTGCGTCTATCTGTCACAGAAATCCCACGTCGCTGATTGGCCGCGGCTGGCTGGTCGCGACCACTCAGCGACAGGCACAGTCCTGCCGCAAATTGGCCCCTCCCTACTCCCTTACAGTCATTGCCCCCTCCAGTCAGCGCCCACGTAGCGTGTTAACAGTCCGTTAAACGGACTGCGTTACACCGCGGTATAACTGTGTAACGCAGTCCGTTAACGCTGCCATTAACCCTGTGTGACCAACTTTTTACTATTGAGGCTGCCTATGCACCATCAATAGTATAAACATATAATGCTAAAAATAATAATAAAAAAATCATATTCTCACCTTCCGTCATCTGCGCCAGCCTTTCCCGCTCCTCGTGACGCTCTGTTCCCAAGTATGCATTGTGACAACGACCCGTGATGACGTAGCGGTCTCATGAGAACGCACATCATCACGGGTTATTGCCGCAAAGCATTACTGGGAACAGAGCGTCGCGAGGAGCATCGCTAAAGGCCTGGGCTGGATCCGGGGGCCGCCGGAAGGTGACTATATAACTATTTTTTATTTTAATTCTTTTTTTTTTTTTTAACAGGGATATGGTGCCCACATTGCTATATACTACGTAGCTGTGCTATATACTACATGCCTGTGCTATATACTATGTGGCTGTGCTATATATTACGTGGCTGTGTTCAGGGCCGGCTTCAGCACCCGGGCAAGTGTCGGGACCTTGACAAGACGGGGGCCCACTCACGCAGTCATACATCCATCTGGCCGCTTTAACCCTTTCTACCCTTTCAATTTGCCCTGCCTGGCACAAGCATCTTCTTAGTCAGTGCAGGGCCAGGCACATAGGGGTTAAGGACACAGCCAGCGTGACATTGTGGGCAGAGAGTTCTCCTGCTCTGCTCTCCTGGCTGTGTGCAGTGCTGAACTAATCAGGCACAGGCAGATTCCGGACTGGAGGAGCTGCTACCGGCACCTGAGTGAGTACCATGCTATATCGCTGTATATTCTGACAGTCTGGGTGACCTGGGGGGGCGGCCATGGGCTGGGCGGCTGCAGCTGACATATATATATATATATATATATATATATATATATACTACAGCAGCCGCCCAGCCCAGGCCCCCAGCACAGCCTGTATAGATACAGTGTATATAATATATATACAGGACAGGTGCTGGGGGCCTGGGTTGGGCGGCTGTTGAAGTATATACACCGCACAGTACCTCTCCCCTGTATATATACACTGCACAGTACCTCTCCCCTGTATATATACACTGCACAGTACCTCTCCCCTGTATATACACTGCACAGTACCTCTCCCCTGTATATATACACCGCACAGTACCTCTCCCCTGTATATATACACTGCACAGTACCTCTCCTCCTGTATATATACACTGCACAGTACCACTCCTCCTGTATATATACACTGCACAGTACCTCTCCCCTGTATATATACACCGCACAGTACCACTCCTCCTGTCCTGTATATATACACTGCAGAATTTACAATAGCTATCACTCATGTAAGAAGTGAATTATGGCATTTGACTATACCTATATTTCTCTGCTGTATCTGGGCATCATGAATCGTGGTATGTGTTAAAGGGGGGGGGGGCCCACTGAGACTCTTTCGCCCGGGGCCCTCAAAAACCTGGAGCCGGCCCTGGCTGTGTTATATACTGCGTGGGCTGTGCTATATACTACGTGCCTGTGCTCTATACTACATGGCTGCCATATACTACGTGGCTGTGCTATATACTACGTGGCTGTGCTATATAATACGTGGGCTATGAGACTCTTTCGCCCGGGGCCCTCAAAAACCTGCAGCTGGCTCTGGCTTCACTGATTCGTCGCTGCCAGCTACAAACAATCAGCGACAGGTACAGTCCGGCCGCAAATTGGCGCGGGATTTGAACCACGCTTCGCTAATTGGTCACGCCTGGCCCAATCCTGTGTATTCACTGCATTATTCTGAAATCTTCATAAATAAACTACATACATATTCTAGAATACCCGATGCGTTAGAATCGGGCCACTATCTAGTATACTATATAATCGTCTAATTCTGTCTGTTTGTCTGTAACGGAAATCCAGCGTCACTAATTGGTAGCTGGCAAGACCAATCAGCGACAGGCGCATTCTGGCCGCGAATTGGCCCAGGATTTGAACCACGCTTCGCTGATTGGTCGCGCCCGGCCGCGACCAATCAGCGATATTGGCGCCGGATTTAAACATCGCTTCACTGATAATGTATATATTTTACCTGGAAAATCCTGTGTATTTGGAGCGCCCCCAGACACAGGGCCACAAGTCACTCGATACCGGGCCTCTCTGGTTTGTTTCTGAGGCTGTCACGGTGGCTAGACCCGGTCCGTGACCCTGCTAAGGGGCGTCCAATGGAAATGGTAGTACAGTCTGTCAGGGGTTCGTGACGCCACCTGTGGTGTTCGGTCAGGGTGACCGACGCTGCTGTGGGGTCCGCTGGGGTGATGGAATAGCAGCTGGATGGTATACCTTCCCACAGGTGAAGTGAATCCCCAGGGCTTCCCAGTAAGGTGAATGGTGATGGTGTGAGGTGCAGGCAATAACGAGGACACAGGGTTGCAGTCTCTTTACCTTTTACTGAAGGCTTCAGTACACTCAGTCCAGAGCACGTTCAACCGGGCTATCAGAGACCGGCCGGTCCGATGGGCACATCCAGAGTTTCCCTCGCAGATGGAAATCGTTGCCTACCAATAGCGCCTGTGTGTTGTAGTCCTACCCTGCTGAGCATTCGGAATAGTCCTCACAACTGCTGTTCTCTTTCGTTCGTTCTCTACAGCTTTCTCTCTCTCTCTCTCTCTCTCTTGTTCTTTGGTTCCAGATGTTGCTAGTTTCTAACGTCCCCCAGATATAGTATGGCTAGGACGCCACCCGTTTGACGGGAAGGCTTGGAGGTCTTCCGGGACCCTAGAGACGCCCCTCTCCCAATGTTGCCCCCTATGTCTTCGTAGGTGTAAAAGGTAGACAGCCAACCTATAATCAACTGTCCAGCAGAATTTGAAGTAAGGCCTGAAGTCAGTTACTCCTACGGTGATCCGGCCACCGACTACGCGCCTCAGTAAGATGTTGCCTTCCTCTCTCGGCACGACTCTTACTGGCTCTCCTTTGTGCTGATCTCGTTTACACTGTTCCACAATATTCTTCCCCTCTTGTCTCTTTCTTAGGATACCGCCGCAAGGTGTGCAGGCGCGGTTCCGTAACGTTCTGTTCTGTCGCTAGGCACCTGCCAGGTTCCCACGCCTGAGAGGGACCCCCCTGTGTCTTCTCCCCGCAACACCCCCTGCCACGGGATGTTGCCTGGTTCCAACCCAGTCAGCTTCTGACTAACTTCCTCCCCAGCCCCTAGTTTTACCAGTGTGGGGAGTGGCCCAATAAATAAAGCCTTTTGCTCCCCCTATTGGCCGGAGTGTGAAGTGTAATGTGTTCTGGTGATACCTGGTAAGGAGAACTCTTTAGTGCCATCGGACGTACCGCTACTCGCCTTGGGGCCATACTGCAACGACCAGGTCTCTGGGGCGCTGCATATTCATTGCATTATTCTTTAATATCTTTAAATGGTAGGTTCACAGGAGCATATAAAAAAAATCGTCCTGAGTTTCATCCAGAAAAGTGGGATCATTTTTTTTTCTCACTTGTCTATCCATATACAATCCGGTTTATTACAGCAGCTATTAATCGTTTACAAGGCCATTTACAGTTTGCAATGTATCCGTAAATTCGGGTGCTACACTGTAGCTTCTTATGGCATCAATTTGTTTTTGTGCACCCGTAGACTTGGATGGGTGAGTCTCATCTGATTTATGGAAGAAACTATTGCATGCTGCAATTTTTATATTTTTCTTTCACCCTCCGATTTGGTCAGTGAAAAAAAATTGGTGATCAACACTGCCTCAGTGAATAACATCGATTTGAGCGCTGTCCATTTTTTTTCACAGCATGTTCATTGAATATACTGTCGTGTATGAGCCCTAAAACACATGACCATTCCACTGAGCACTTGTGTATGAGGGAGGCGAGAAATGGCTGTCTTGTTTGGGAGCCTACGTGGGAGAGCGGCTTTTGCAGAGATGAAGCCACTGTACTTTAGTCCCTTTATTACCAGAACAATGGGTGTTCTAACGATTGGAGTCCCAGAAACCATAAGTGATAACAGGGTTTTTCTCTTGCCATAGAAATACAAATATGCCATTACTTTTTCACAGTGGCAAATATTTCACAGTTGTTCATGCTGATAAATCTGGCGCATCTTTAGATGGTCTACACCACGTATTAGTTGGCTCACTTTGTGTCTGTCTGACATTTGTAGTGCATATTAGGTCATGCCCCCTAGAGGGTTTAAACTGTGTAATTATTGTATAAAGTAGTAAAACATAGACCTTTGTGCAGATGGTTTAGAAGTTTTATGTGAGGACATAATACTGTGTGGGGGGCTATGTCTGGGGATATTATATTGACATAAAATCCCCACCAGATGTCTGTAACAAGTTACAACCCATCCAATCCATACAGGCAAACAAATCAAACCAGAGATTATCCATAAATTTTGTATAATAATGAGAAATAGCACAATACATGAAGGAAGTCAATATTCTATGGTTTTGATAAACTGCTACAGGTAAGAATACACGTTTACAATGATCCTGGTTGTAACATGCATCAGCAGTAGCAACTAGTCAACAGATTTAATTCTTTTCTGCTCAATATCGTTATAAAAAATTATCATAAAACATTAGTAAGCAGAATGAAGTTTGACCGGTTGGTTCGGCTCTCCACAACAGTCATCGTCTCTTTTGCGGCCCCTTGGCAATATGAATTGCCCAGCCTTCCTTTATAGTCTATTGGGCTGTTCACACAGGCCGGGTGTCCCCCAAAAAAAGCCTATCCATTTTTGATTCAAGTCTATGGGTCCATGAAAAATTCAGACAGCATGCTCTTGGCATCCTAGTGCTTTCCGTTTTTTTGTTTTTTTTATAGAAGCTCAAGAAATCTCCATTAATTGTTTGTTGTTTTTTTTTGCATATGATAAAAACTCACACGCTGACCAATAGTGGGCTTTTTTTTTTCTTGTATGGGAAAAATCAATGACCTCTGAATAAGTCCTTACATTATCACACAGAAGCCCACACAGCTTGCATTCAAAATTCATTGAGATGAACGTTAAATTTTTCAGAAATGATGAGAATAAGGTTTTTTATTCACTTTATTTATGAGGACTTCACAGGACTGGTAATGTAGCAGAAACACTCATTCCTGTGATGAAACAGACAGGGAAATATGTTACCTCATAAAGTAGCATCTGAAAGCCCCTGCTCTTTTGTCTGTATACTCACTTATCATAAGTGACATATGCTCCCCTGCCTGCCCTTAGTTGTTAACTATTGCAAAACAATGGGGAGACAAAGAGCGCAATAGGGTCTTATCCACGTTACACAGAGGAGAATATACAAAAAATTTGCTCACCTGGTTAGGATGAGATTAGAGCTTATAGATAGCGGCTGCTGCAGATCCACAGGTCTTCACCGACCAGAGAAAATAATGTCTTCAAAGGGAGATTTGTAGTTAAAATTCTGCGCTGCCGCTAAGATGAATTTCAGGAGAGTATAGTTGATTCACAGTGGGTTTTACTCAACGCGTTTCAGGGGCTGATGAAGGGGGACCCCTGAAACGCGTTGAATAAAACCCACTGTGAATCAACTATACTCTCCTGAAATTCATCTTAGCGGCAGCGCAGAATTTTAACTACAAATCTCCCTTTGAAGACATTATTGCCCCTTAGTTGTGTTATTTATGTGCCATCCACAAACTGGAGCAGTTCTACACAGTCAGAAACAGCCATTAAACAGCACACAGCAGGGGCACATTTTAAGATTATCTCATCACAGAAACATTTTATTTGTGGAACTTGTTATTATTCCAAGATGTATTAATTGAAATGTACTTTGTTTGTGGGACAACCCCTTAAAGAGAAGCAATCGATAGCTAATTGACACCCTAGTGAAGAAGTATGCAGATTAGTGTTGCATACTCCCTTGATACGCCGCTCCTCTATTAGTGTAGTGGAAAAAAAAAGAAAACTTCAAAAGTACTCTGCAATAAGGACTACCATCACTATATGTAGTCTAACTTCTAGAATGAAATGAAAAACTGATATAATGGTAGGATCGGTCATGTCACCTAAAGAAAATTGAAGATTACCGTTGTAAGTGTAAGGGCTTGCTCCCTCTTGTGATTAAAATGGACAAATGCAATCTGATTAAAAGTCAGGCTGCATTCCTACCAATTTAATCCTATTTCTCTGTTCTCAATTGCATTTTTTTTTCCTGCTCCAATCAGATCACGATCTGACAGGAAAAAAATGGCAGCATGCTTTGCTCTCGCATCGGAAGCTGAACGCTGGTGTAACCCTGGCGTAATGCTGCAATCACACATCCGTGTGTCAGTCCATAACTCAACCAGCAGCTGCAAGTCTCTCAATCCAAACTCAACCTCCTACTAGGTATATATACTGCTCAAAAAAATAAAGGGAACAGTAAAATCCCACATCCTAGATATCACTGAATGAAATATTCCAGTTGTAAATCTTTATTCATTACATATTGGAATGTGTTAAGAACAGTAAAACCTAAAAATGATGAACGTAACTCACAACTAATATCCCACGGAGATCTGGAGTTGGAATGATGCTCAAAATCAAAGTGGAAAATAAAGTTACAGGCTGATCCAACTTCAGTGGAAATGCCTCAAGACAAGGAAATGATGCTCAGTAGTGTGTGTGGCCCCCACGTGCCTGTATGATCTCCCTACAATGCCTGGGCATGCTCCTGATGAGGCGGCGGATAGTCTAATGAGGGATCACCTCCCAGACCTGGACTAAAGCATCCACCAACTCCTGGACAGTCTGTGGTGCAACGTGACATTGGTGGCTGCTGCGAGACATGATGTCCCAGATGTGTTCAATCAGATTCAGGTCTGGGGAACGGGCAAGCCAGTCCATAGCTTCAATGCCATTATCTTGCAGGAAATGCTGACACAATACAGCCACATGGGGTCTGGCATTGTCCTGCATTAGGAGGAACTCAGGGCCATCCGCACCATCATATGGTCTCACAAGGGGTCTGAGGATCTCCTCTCGGTTCCTAATGGCAGTCAGGCTTGGTTACCTCTGGCAAGCACATGGAGGGCTGTGCGGCCCTTCAAAAAATGCCACCCAACAACATTACCGACCCACTGCCAAACCGGTCATGCTGAAGGATGTTGCAGGCAGCAGATCACTCTCCATGGCTTCTACAGACTCTGTCACAAGTGCTCAGTGTGATCCTGCTTTCATCTGAAGAGCACAGGGCGCCAGTAGCGAATTTGCCAATCCTGGTGTTCTGTGGCAAATGCCAATCGTCCTGCACGGTGTTGGGCTGTGAGCACAACCCACATCTGTGGATGTCGGGCACTCAGACCATCCTCATAGAGTCCTTTTCTAACCATTTGTGCAGTCACATGCACATTTATGGCCTGCTGGATGTCATTTTGCAGGGCTCTGGCAGTGTTCCTCATTGCACAAATGCTGAAGTAGCGGTCCTGCTCCTGGGTTGATGCCCTCCTACGGCCCCCTCCACATCTCCTGGTGTACTGGCCTGTCTCCTGGTAGCACCTCTGGACACTACAATGACAAACAAAGCAAACCTTTCCACAGCTCACATTGATGTGCCATCCTGGATGAGCTGCACCACCTGAGCCACTTAGGTGGGTTGTACAACCCCTGGCAAAAATTATGGAATCACCAGCCTTGGATGATGTTCATTCAGTTGTTTAATTTTGTAGAAAAAAAGCAGATGACAGACATGGCACAAAATTAAAGTCAATTCAAATGGCAACTTTCTGGCTTTAAGAAACACTAAAAGAAATCAAGAACAAAAAATGTGGTAGTCAGTAATGGTTACTTTTTTAACCAAGCATATGGAAAAAATTATGGAATCACTCAATTCTGAGAAAAAATTATGGAATCGCCCTGTAAATTTTCATACCCAAAAATAACACCTGCATCAAATTAGATCTGCTCATTAGTCTGCATCTAAAAAGGAGTCATCACACTTTGGAGAGCTGTTGCACCAAGTGGACTGACATGAATCATTGCTCCAACACGAGAGATGTCAAATGAAACAATGGAGAGGATTATCAAACTCTCCCCATTCAAAACACTAACACATTTCTTAGTCCAGTACGTTTCAGAAAATCGATAGCGGTCAATTCCGTACTTGGGGTGGTCAGCAAACACCAACGCTGTAAAACAGAAAAGTTGATTTTTTTTTTGTTACATGCATGAGAAAAAGACCCTTGTCTGATCCTAAAAAATGTCAACTTATTGCTGTAAGACACATCACACCTTCTGGTATCAACCCCTGGCTTGTCTTTTAGTTTTGTTTTTGTATCCTGGTTTGTTGCTACAGTTGTGCCTCAAAAATCCCCTAGAAAAATAAATTGTTTAACCCCTTTACCCCCAAGGGTGGTTTGCACGTTAATGACTGGGCCAATTTTTACAATTCTGACCACTGTCCATTTATGAGGTTATAACTCTGGAACGCTTCAACGGATCCCGGTGATTCTGACACTGTTTTCTCCTTACATATTGTACTTCATGATAGTGGTCAAATTTCTTTGATATTACCTGCGTTTATTTGTGAAAATTTTGCAATATTCCAACTTTTAATTTTTATGCAATTAAATCACAGAGATATGTCACACAAAATACTTAATAATTAACATTTCCACATGTCTACTTTACATCAGCACAATTTTGGAACCAAAATTTTTTTTGTTAGGGAGTTATAAGGGTTAAAAGTTGACCAGCAATTTCTCATTTTTACAACACCATTTTTTTTAGGGACCACATCTCATTTGAAGTCATTTTGAGTGGCCTATATGATAGAAAATAGCCAAGTGTGACACCATTCTAAAAACTGCACCCCTCAAGGTGCTCAAAACCACATTCAAGAAGTTTATTAACCCTTCAGGTGTTTCACAGGAATTTTTGGAATGTTTAAATAAAAATGAACATTTAACTTTTTTTTCACAAAAAATGTACTTCAGCTCCAATTTGTTTTATTTTACCAAGAGTAACAGGAGAAAATGGACCGCAAAAGTTGTTGCACAATTTATCCTGAGTACGCCGATACCCCATATGTGGGGGTAAACCACTGTTTGGGCGCATGGTAGAGCTCGGAAGCGAAGGAGCGCCATTTGACTTTTCAATGCAAAATTGACTGGAATTGAGATGGGACGCCATATTATGTTTGGAGAGCCCCTGATGTGCCTAAACATTGACACTACCCACAAGTGACACCATTTTGGAAAGTAGACCCCCTAAGGAACTTATCTAGATGTGTGGTGAGCACTTTGACCCATTAAGTGATTCACAGAAGTTTATAATGCAGAGCCGTAAAATTAAAAAATCATATTTTTTCACAAAAATGATTTTTTCTCCCCCAAATTGGATCCAAAAAGTTGTTGTACAATTTGTCCTGAGTACGCTGATACCCCATATGTGGGGGTAAACCACTGTTTGGGCGCATGGCAGAGCTCAGAAAGGAAGGAGCACCATTTGATTTTTCAACCACCATTGAGTGCATGGCAGAGCTCGGTAGGGAAGGAGCGTCATTTGGAATGCAGACTTAGATGGATTAGTCTACAGGTGTCACAATGCGTTTGCAGAACCCCTGATGTATCTAAACAGTAGAAAACCCCCACAAGTGACCCCATATTGGAAACTAGACCCCCCAAGGAACTAATCTAGATGTGTTGAGAGAACTTTGAAACCCCACGTGTTTCACTACAGTTTATAACGCAGAGCCATGAAAATAAAAAAAAATTCTACAAAAATTATTTTTTAGCCCTCAGTTTTGTATTTTCTCAAGGGTAACAAGAGAAATTGGACCCCAAAAGTTCGGAAGGGAAGGAGCACTGCTTTACTTTTTCAACGCAGAATTGGCTGGAATTGAGATCGGACGCCATGCCGCGTTTGGAGAGCCCCTGATGTGCATAAACAGTGGAAACCCCCCAATTATAACTGAAACTCTAATCCAAAAACATTCCTAACCCTAATCCCAATGGTAACCCTAACCACACCCCTAACCTTGACACACCCCTAACCCTTAACCCAACCGTATTCCCAACCGTAAATGTAATCCAAACCCTAACCCTAACTGTAGCCTCAAACTTAACACTAACTTTAGCCCCAACCCTAACTGTAGCCTTAACCCTATCCCTAACCCCAGCCCTAACCCTAGCCCTAACCCTAACCCTAGCCCTAATCCTAGCAGTAGCCCTAACCCTAGCCCTAAACTTAACCCTAGCCCTAAACCTAACCCTAATGGGAAAATGGAAATAAATACATTTTTTAAATTTTTTAATTTTTCCCTAGCTAAGGGGGTGATGAAGGGGGGTTTGATTTACTTTTATAGTGGGTTTTTTAGCGGATTTTTATGATTGGCAGCCATCACACACTGAAAGACACTTTTTATTGCAAAAATATTTTTTGCGTTAACACATTTTGAGAGCTATAATTTTTCCATATTTTGGTCCACAGAGTCATGTGAGGTCTTGTTTCTTGCGGGACGAGTTTATGTTTTTATTGGTAACATTTTCGGGCACGTGACATTTTTTGATCGCTTTTCATTCCGATTTTTGTGAGGCAGAATGACCAAAAAACCAGCTATTCATGAATTTCTTTTGGGGGAGGTGTTTATACCGTTCCGCGTTTGGTAAAATGGATAAAGCAGTTTTATTCTTCAGGTCAGTACAATTACAGCGATACCTCATTTATATAATTTTTTTATGTTTTGGCGCTTTTATATGATAAAAACTTTTATATTATATACAGAAAAAATAATTATTTTTGCATCGCTTTATTCTGAGGACTATAACTTTTATATTTTTTTGCTGATGATGCTGTATAGTGGCTCATTTTTTGCAGGACAAGATGATGTTTTTTTTTACGGTGTTCACTGAAGGGGTTAACTGGTGGGACAGTGTTATAGGTCGGGTCGCTATGGACGCGGCAATACTAAATATGTGTACTTTTATTGTTTTATTTTTTTATTTAGATAAAGAAATGTATTTATAGGAACAATATATATATTTATTAGGAATTTTGTTTAATTTTTTTTTACACATGTGAATATTTTTTTTTTACACTATAACATTGCCCCAGGTAGGGGGGAAGGTCATCATGTTATAGTGTAAGATCGCTGATCTGACACTGCTGTGCACTGTGTCAGATCAGTGATCTGACGTGCACTCCTGCAGGCTTACCAGCTCCTGCTCTGAGCAGGCGCTGTGAAGCCACCTCCCTGCAGGACCCGGATGCCGTGGCCATTTTGGATTTGGGCCTGCTGCAGGGAGGAAGGAGGTATGAGACCCTTGGAGCAACGCGATCACATCGCGTTGCTCCGGGGGTCTCAGGGAAGCCCGCAGGGAGCCCCCTGCCTGCGCAATGCTTCCCTATTCCACCGGAACACTGCAATCATTTTTGATCACAGTGTGTCGGGGGTTAATGTGCCGGGGTCGGTCCGTGACTGCTCCTGGCACATAGTGCCGGTTGTCAGCTGCGATAGTCAGCTGATACCCGGCCGTGCTCCCCCCGTGAGCGTGGCCCATCGCATATGACGTACTATCCCGTCGGTGGTCATACGGGCCCACCCCACCTCGATGGGATAGTACATCTAATGTCAGAAAGGGGTTAAAAAATCCAATTGCTATTTTTATACTGCAGTCTAATACATCCATCTGAGGCATGCAAATTTGGCTGCCATTGTTATACAAACTTTTTTTTTAAAGCAGTGACTTTTTTTAAAGCAGTGACATTTTATGTCCCATTTATTGTGCTAGAATAGGCCTGAAAACCTACCAAAAATTGTTAAAAAAAAGTGCATTGCTATATTGATACTTCAGTCTTCTGCATCCATCTGAAGTTGTCACATTTTGCTGGCAGGGCTTGGAAGGGAGGGAGCGCCACTTGACCTTTAGAATGTAAAAATTGTTGGAATAATTAGTGGATGCCATGTGGCATTTGGAGAGCCCCTGATGTGCCTAAATAGTGGAAACCCCCAACAAGTGAACTTATCTAGATGTGTATTGAGCACCTTGAACCCACAGGTGCTTCACAGAAGTGTATAACATAGAGCCATGAAAATAAAAAAATCAAACTTTTCCAAGATTAATCTTTTTTAGCTTGAAAGTTTGCATTTTCATAAGGGTAACAGGAGAAATTGCTCCATAAAATTTGTTGTGCAATTTCTCCTGAGTACGCCAATACCCAATATGTGGAGGAAAACAACTGTTTGTGCGCATGGTAGGGCTTGGAAGGGAAGAAGCGCCATAATGCAGATCTTGATGCACTTGTTTGAGGGTGCCATGTTGCATTGGCAGAGCCTCTGAGGTGCCAACACAACAGAACCCCCCATAATTTACCCTATTTTACAAACTAAACCTGTCAATGAATTCATCTAAGGGTGCAGCGATTATATTGACATCACAAGGGTGTCATAGAATTTCATACCATTGAGCAGTGAAGATAAAATAAAGAGACTCGGCAGTGGATGTTGCTGAGTGAAAATTGCAAACTGCCGTTGTAATGACCAGTACATTATGCCCAGCTAATACTTCTGGAGACAAGCACCTGTAAATTATGCAGGCTTTCGTCACTACAGAAATGCCAAACATGTGGGCGCTAAATGTTGTTTAGGCACACTGGGGCTCAGAAGGGAGGGGGCATTTGGATTTGGGAGTGGAGAATTTGCTGAATTTCTTTTGGGGGGCAAGTAGCCATTTCACTTTTCCAGAGCCTTTGTGCTACCATTAATGTGGATGCCCCTATATTTCTGTTAACAGATGATGGACCTGAGAGAGGGATTGCTTTTTGTGTGGATTGAGTTGAAGCTTTTGTTGGAAACATTTTACATAACGTTTGGGATCACATTTATCTGGCACTCTACCTGAGCACTTACATTTCCATCTAAATTTCCGAGTGACATGACAGATGAAACTCCTGATGGATCCTTTCACTATAATGAGGCAGCAGAGTTACTCTGGACCGCGTCTGGCCTCTGTTCAGCTGTGTCCTCCTTTTCAGAAGTGCACAAAACTATTGGTGACGGCACTTTTATGTAATCCTAAAAAGACGGACACTACCATATCACAGGTCTTATGGTGTCCACAAAGCCTCCATCTACCTTATTATAGGGAATCCTCCACGGGGGGGGGGGGGGGTTCTGTCTGAATCACGTATTTCAGGGATTTACACAAAAACTTCATTATAAGCGATCAGCATAGAGCGCAGGATAAATGTGCGCCAAGCCTTACTGCGATATTTTGGAGGCAGAATGAAAAAATCAACAGCATGTGAAGAATTGGTTTTATTTATTTTTTACGCCGTTCCTCGTTCAGTATAAGTGATTAGGCGACTTTATTCTTCTTGACGGTGCGACCAGGGCAGCTGCGAGCTGCTATTCTTAGGCTAGGGTGGACAATATCCATGGCCCTTTACCAGCCTGAGAATACCAGCCTCCAGCTTTCTGCTTTAACAAGGCTGGTTGTCAAAAATGGGGGGGAACACACGCCGTATTTTTAAATTGATCAATATATAATTTCCTCTATTCTTGATCATCAGCCTTGTTGAAGCTGACAGCTGTGGGTTGCAGCCCCCAGCTGTGAGTTTTGCCTGGCTGGTTATCAACAATACAGGGTAGACTTTTTTTTACATTATTTATTTACAGCGCAAGAGCCAGCTAATGAATACACCCATCAGCTGCTACTGAACTCGCTGTTTTAGCGGCAGCAGGTGTCAGATGATGGAAGCTGTAGTCCCATCCGCTGACGCCAGTGACCAGAGGTAAACTTTATACCTCCGATCATAGCTGTGCGCTCATGTTGTCTTTTCACAGCATGGGAACCGCGGCTCTCTGAATGGCGGGGATGATTTCACCGCCGATCACAAGCTGTTTTTGCCACACTGTCATTCACATGACAGCTTGGCAAACAATGGATGTTCAGGCCCCCCATTCAAGTGAATGGGGTCCAGGTTCTGGTCGAGGTACTGTTCTGGTACCCGAACCAGAGCTTTTTGTTACTGTTCGGCTGAACCTGCCAGACCTAAACATCCAGGTGTCCACCCATCTCTAGTTATGGCTTGTTTTTTGCGAGACGAGCTCACGTTCTTATTGGTACCATTTTCGGGCACATGACATTTTTTGATCGCTTTCTATTCTGATGTTTGGGAGACTAAATGGGAAAAAAACAACAATTTAGGAATTGCTTTTTAGGTTTTTTTATTATACCGTTCCACGTGTGGTAAAAACTGGTAAGGCAGCTTTATTCTTTGGGTCAGTACAATTACAGCGATACCTCATTTATATAGTTTTTTTTATGTTTGCCACTTTTACACAAATATTTTTGCATTGCTTTATCCTGAGAGCTATAACTTTTTTATTTTTCTTCTGATGGTGTTGCGTTGTGGCTTGTTTTTAGTGGGACAAGATGACGTTTTCAGCAGTACCATTTTTATTTACATTTGTCTTTTTAATCGTGTTTTATTGCACTTTTTGTTCAGCGGTGTGATGATAAGGCATTGTTTTTTGCCTCATTTTTTATTTATTTTTTATGGTGTTCTCTGAAAGGGGTTAACTAGTAGGACAGTTTAATAGAGTAGATTGTTACGGACGAGGTGATGCCAAATATGTGCACTCTTATTTTTTTTTTTTTATTTACATGAATAAATGTATTTTTGGAAAAATATTTGTTCCTTTTTTTCATTATTTGGGGATTTAAAAAAAAATATTTTTACATTTTTTTTGTTTTTTTACATTATTCTGGGACATCACTGTATGGTGTAAGATCAGTGATCTGATACTTTGCACTGTACGTGTCAGATCAGCATCTGACAGGCAGGGAAGAAGGCATGTCAGCACCTGCTCTCAGCAGGCGCTCACAAGCCACCTTCACTGCAGGACCCCGAAGGACCCTGCAGCCATCTTGCGGCCAGGGGTCTCCATGGAGACCATCAGGACAATGAGATCGCATTGTGTTGTCCTGATGGAAGCGCACAGGGAACTGATTCCCAGCGTGATGCTCTTCTGTGCCACTGTTATTACTGACAATGACATTGGAGGGGTTAAATGCCCGCAATGGTAGTTGCAATGGGCGTTGCTGCATGGTGTCAGCACTCGCACAGAGCTGACACCCACACCCGATTGCCGCGGCCCTCAGAGTGAGGCCGAGCCATCGTGCCACCATACATACACTGCTGTTTGCAGGAACGCAGCTGCCACAGAGCAGTATATGTACGGTGAATGTTGGGAAGGGGTTAATAATGGATTATTTTTTAACTCCAGGTCCAAAAAATCAATACTTGACCTATGACTAGTAAAATTAAAAGAAGCAGAGGTTGGTATAAAAGATAACCACTTACATCATGCCAATCACAGCAGGATGATGTTACATCTCACAGCAACAATGTCACTTAAAGTCATCATCAGTTTTATGCACAAAAAGGTTTACCTGATCTCAAATAGCTACAGTAAAAGGGATCATGTTTGGACTTGTTTAGTTTAAAAAAAACATTTCAATTCTGTCAGTGCTTTGTGTTGTTAAATAGGCTGTTGGTTACTACCGGATTACCATTGATTTCTATGGTGAGGTCTCTTTGACATTACTAAGGCTGTGTTTGTGTTAAAGAGTGTGAAAGGGGTTAATACAGTCATAGACCTCAGAAGTATACGCATGTTTTCAGCACTTTGCAGTATTGCGATTCACTTCAAATTAAATTCTTTGGAAAAATTTGTCAAACCTATCTAATTCGAATGTCAAAAGATTCGATCACCTCTAGTAATTACTTTATTGAATGTAAACTTGCCACATTTGTTTTAGATATTTCAGCAACTGATAAATGCATCTGCACAGGGGTTAGTTCTGCGGTATGGTCATGGATTTACATTAACATTTTCCAGATGGATTTATGGTCACTTTTCTTTAACAAATCAGCCTCATCTGAACATATCCTTACCATGGGAAGATGCAGGGATTGATTCTTTGTGGAGTCAATTATTTTTATTGGGCAATACACAAATTCTGGTAAAATGCACTAATTATAATCTCATTTGATTTTGTAATATATAATTTCTGTATATTTTTGTAGTAAGTAGAAAGTAACATACTTTCATGTGTGATGAACTTACATTTAGCCACTTGGTGGCAGCATTGAGCCATTTTTGAGAAAGTCAATGGCACACTGTTCAATAAATATACAGTATATAAATATTTAAATGTATACAGTTTAATTGCAATTTTTCACAAAAGTAAATGATTTGCAGTTAACATTTTTGTTGAAGTATCATCATTGCTTGAGCCAAAAATTGGACCCAAATTAACACCGGTCATATACTAATCGGCTGAGAATTGCTAGTGGTACAAGCTCAACATTAGTGCCAACTGCAGGGAGCATGATGGCCTTGCAGCATTGGGTTCTAGGTTCAAATCCCATCAAGATCATATTGTATGTATTCTCCCCGTGTTTGTGGGGGTTTCCTATAGGTACTCCGGTTTTCTCGCACACTGCATAGTTCCTCGGTTAAAGGGTAAATAAAATTAAATGGCAGAAGGACTAAAGAAACAACTTAAGTGGTGGATATCAGCTCCATAGAGAAAGGAGGTCCATGCCAAGTTGTGCTAGTCTCCATTTTTTGTGTGGGGGAGAACCTGTATACAGTAGGTATATGGTCTACACAAGTGCTTTAATGAATGGCTACACAGCAACTTCTATGGCTTCTTTTAAGACCACCATAATGCTTTTCTTGGTATTGGGCTTTCAAGAGGATTTTACGCTTGTTGTGTGATCTCAGACTAAAAATAGTATAGTCATTTTACGTGGGCCCTTCCTAATTGAATTGCTAACTGGATGTAACATCAGGGATCAGATAAACTTGATAAAGTTTGGATAATGTATTAGAGAACTGCATTAATTGCAATTTTATAACATATTCTTATTATTGATATTGTTTCTTATGGCCACAGGAGCATCTTCTAATGTACAGGGATGTTGAAATGCTGAATGTCATTACTTTAACCCCTTCACCCCGAAGCCTGTTTTCACCTTCCAATTTTTATAATTCCGACCACTGTCACTTTATCAGTTCATAACTCTGGAACGCTTTAACGAATCCCCGTGATTTGAGATTTTATTCTAATGACTTATTGTATGACGGAAATTTGGCAAAAAGTTTGAAAATGTAACAATTTTCAAACTTTTAATTGTTATACCCTTAAATCAGAGAGTCATAGCGCACAAAATAGTTAATAAATAACATTTCCCACATGTCTACTTTACATCAGCACAATTTTGGAAACATCATTTTTTTTTTGTTCGGAAGTTATAATAGTTAAAAGTTGACCAGCGATTTCTAATTTTTACGACAAAATTTACAAAACCATTTTTATTAGGGACCACCTCACATTTGAAGTGACTTTGAGGGCCTGTATCATAGTAACATAGTAACATAGTAACATAGTTAGTAAGGCCGAAAAAAGACATTTGTCCATCCAGTTCAGCCTATATTCCATCATAATAAATCCCCAGATCTACGTCCTTCTACAGAACCTAATTGTATGATACAATATTGTTCTGCTCCAGGTATCACAGAAAATACCCAGAAATAAAACCATTCTAAAAACTGCACCCCTCAAGGTACTCAAAACCACATTTGAGAAGTTTATTTACCCTTCAGGTGCTTCACAGGCATTTTTGGAATGTGGAAGGAAAAATAAACATTTACTTTTCTGTCACAGAAATTTTCCTTTAGGCTATGTGCACACGTTCAGGATGTTTCGCGTCTTTGTCGCTTTTTTTCAGCCGTTTTCCGTGGAAAAAATGCTAAAAAACGCATACATAAGCATTCCATCATTTTTAATGCATTCTGCAATTTTTGTGCACATGCTGCATTTTTTTCTACAAAAAAAATGCATCGTGGTAAAAAACGCAGCGTGTTCATTAATTTTGCGGATTTTTTGCGTTTTTGCCGTTATTTATTGCATTGGGAAGCTCCGGAAAAAAACGCGAAAATGCATGCGGATTTCCTGCAGAAAAAATCCGGTTTTGTTCAGGAAAATCCTGCACACTTTCCTGAACGTGTGCACATAGCCTTAGACCTAATTTTTTTTTTTTTTACTTTCGCAAGGGTAATAGGAGAACATGGACCATACAATTTGTTGTGCAATTTCTCTCGAGCATTATGATACCCCATATGTGGGGGAAATCTACTGTTTTGGCACATGGCAGGGCTCGGAAGGGAAGGAGCACTATTTCACTTTTTGAATGTAAAATTTTCAGGCATAATTAGCGGACACCGTGTCATGTTTGGAGAACCCCCTGATATGCCTAAACAGTGGAAACCCCCAGCAAGTGACACCATTTTGGAAACTAGAACCCTTTGGGACCTTATCTAGATGTGCATTGAGCACCTTGAACACACAGGTGCTTTACAGAAGTCTATAACGTTACGCCATAAAAATAAAAAAATCACATTTTTTCCAGATAAATCTATTTTAGCTCCAAATTGTGCATTTTCACTAGTAACAAGCGAAATTGCTCCATATAATTGTGGAAGAAAATAACTGTTTTGGTGCACGACAGGGCTTGGAAAGGATGGAGCGCCATTTTGAATGTAAAATATTCTGGTATAATTAGCGGATGCCATGTCGCGTTTGGAGAGCCCTGATGTGCATAAACAGTGGAAACCCCCCACAAGTGACACCATTTTGGAAACTAGACCCCTTAGAGAACTTATCTAGATATGTATTGAGCACCTTGAACCCACAGGTGTTTCACAGAAGTTTATAATGTTGAGCCAGGGAAATAAAAAAAAAAATTCTCATTTTTCCCAAATAAACCTTTTTAGCTCCATATTTTGCATTTCATAATGGTAACAGGAGAAATTGCTTTTGGAAACTAGACACTAGGGTTGAGCGAAACGGGTCGTTCATTTTCAAAAGTCGCCGACTTTTGGCAAAGTCGGGTTTCATGAAACCCGATCCGACCCCTGTGTGGGGTCGGCCATGCGGTACGCGACTTTCGCGCCAAAGTCGCGTTTCGTATGATGCGCTTGGCGCCATTTTTTCAGCCAATGAAGGAGCGTGGGCTTATCGTCATCTTGTCGCTTGTGCGCTGTAGCGATTTGAAATGTGCAACACCAGTTTTTCTGTTCAGGGACGAAGGGGGGGGGGAGAGAGAGAGAGAGAGAGAGAAAGAGAGAGAGAGAGAGAGAGAAAGAGAGAGAGAGAGAGAGAAAAACAAAAAAAACAAAAAACAAAAAAAAAAACCCATTGACTTTGCATGGGTTTCGTGTTTCAGTCGATCCCCGACTTAACGCCATAATCGGCCGATTTCACTCGACTCGACTTTAGAGATAGTCGGGTTTCGCGAAACCTGGCTCGACCCTAAAAAAGTAAAAGTCACTCAACCCTACTAGACACCTTTGGGACCTTATCTAGATGTGTACTAAGCACCTGGAAACCCCAAAGGCATAACAGAAGTTTACAGCGTTACGCCGCGAAAATAAAAAAATCTCGTTTCCCACAAAAACCTTTTTTAGCTACAAATTTTGTATTTTCTCAAGGACCAAAGGAGAAAATGTACCTCCACATTTGTTTTGCAATTTCTCTTGAGTTCACCGAAACCCCATATGTGGCCGAAAACTACTTTTGAGGCACTGTGCAAAGCTCAGAAGGGAAGTAGCGCCATATTACAGTGCAGATTTTGCTGCACTTGTTTGAGGGTGCCATGTTACATTGGCAGAGCCCTTGAGGTGCCAGAACAGCAGAACCCCCATAAGGGACCCCATTTTGGAAATTATAACCCTTTTTGAATTTATCTACAGATGTAGTGACGATTTTGACTGCATGGGTGTTTTCCAGAAACAGGCAGCAGAGGATTTTACGGAGTGAAAATTGCAAACTGCCGTTGTAGTGACCAGTACGTTGCAGTCACCAGTACATTATGACCAGCTCATGCTTCTGGAGACACACACCTACAAATTAGGTGGGCCGTCATCACTACAGAAATGCCAAACATGTGGGCGCTAAATGTTGTTTAGGCACACTGGAGCTCAGAAGGGAGGGGGGCATTTGGATTTGGGAACGGAAAATTTGCTGAATTTCTTTTGGGGGGTGAGGAGCCATTTAGCTTTTCCAGAGCCTTTGTACTACCAGTAACATAGAAGCCCCCTATATTTCCGTTAACAGATGAGAGATCTGAGTGGAGACTTGCTTTTCTTGTGGAATGAGTTGAAGCTTTTATTGGGAACATTTTACATAATGTTTGGGATCACATTTATCTGGTGCTCTACACTGAGCACTTACTTTGGGGTTTCCATCTAAATCTCCGAGTGATGTGACAGATGAAACTCCTGAGGGATCCATTCACTATAATGAAGCAGCAGAGTTACTCTGGACTCCGTCTGTCCTCTGTTCAGCGGTGTCCTTTTCAGAAGCACACAAAATTGTGGCCAACAGCACTTTTATGTAATCCTAAAAAGAGGCACACTGCCAGATCACAGGTTTCATTATAGAGAATTTTCCGCCGGGGGGTTCTGTCTGAATCACGTATTTCAGAAATTTACACTGAAACCCCAGTGTAAGAGCTCATCCCAGAGCGCAGGATTAATGGGTGCCAAGCCTTACTGCAATCTTTGGGAGGCAGAATGAAAAAAATCAACAGCATGTGAAGATTTGTTTGTATTTATATTTTATGCCGTTCCTTGTGTGGTATAAATGATTAGACGACTTTATTCTTTGGGTCGGTGCGATTACAGCGATACCAGATTTATATCAGGATTTTATGTTTGGCTGTTGTTACACACTAAAAGACACTTTTTATTGCAAAAACAAATTTTTGCATCACCATAATTTGAGAGCTATAATTTTCCACATTTCGTTTGACAGAGTCATGTTATGGCTTGTTTTTTGTGGGACGAACTGACGTTTTTACTGGTACCATTTTGGGGCACATGACATTTTTTGACCACTTTCTATTCTGATTTTTGGGAGGCAGAATTAACAAAAAACAACAATTCAGGAATAGGAATTTTTTTGTGGTAAAATTGAGAAGACTGCTTTATTCTTCGGGTCAGTACGATTACAGTGGTACCAAATATGTGGTTCTTTTATTGTTTTTTTTATTTACATAAATAAATGTATTTATTGGAAACATATTTATTTATTTTTATTTAGGGATTTGTTTTTACATTTTTACACTTTGTAAAAATTTTTTTAACCTTTTTATATTGTCCCAGGATGGGACATTACTATATTATATCAGATTGCTGATCTGACACTCTGCATTGCAGAGTATCAGATCAGCGATATGACAGACAGAGACAGAGGCATGTTAGTGCCTGCTCCCAATAAGCGCTCGCAAGCCACCTTCACTGCACTACCTCGAAGTACCCCACGGCCATCTTGGAGCCAATGGCCAATGACATCATGATCGCATCGCATTGTCTTGATGGAAGCGTGCAGGGAGCCCCTTCCCTGTGCGATGCCCCTCTATGTTGCTGTCACTACTGACAGCGGCATCAGAGGGATTAAATGCCCGTGATTGTTGCTAGTACTGATCATGGGCGTTGATGTGGGGTGTCAGCTATCACATACAGTTGACACCCGCATGTGATCGCCGCGGCACTCAGCATGAGGCCGCGCGATCGTGCCACCATACTAGTAGTGCTGTTTGCGGGAACGCAACCCCTGCAGAGCAGTACTAGTACGGAGCATGTTAGGAAGGGGTTAAAGGATAAGAGCAGTCTTTTCTCTGAAATTAAGTGATAGACTAATTATTTCGATGACCAGCTTTGAAATAACTTGATTTTATCTTATTGCATTAGCAATGTTTATGCTATATATCCAGTCATGGCCAAAAGTGTTAGTACCCTTGAAATTGTTCTAGAAAATGAAGTATTTCTCCCAGAAAAAATATTGCAGTTACACATATTTTGTTATACATATGTTTATTTCCTTGTGTGTAATCGAACAACTCCAAAAACAGACAAAAAAGGTAAATTGGACATCATTTCACACAAAACCCCAAAACAGGGCAGGACAAAATTGTTGTCATACTCAACATAACATTTGGTTGCACACCCTTTGGAGTAAGTAAGTGCAATCAATTGCTTCTTATTACCATCAACAAACTGCTTACACCTCTCCACTGGAATTTTGGACCACTCTTGTTTTGCAAACTTAATCAGGTCTCACATATTTGAAAGGGGCGTTCTCCCTACGGCAAATTTAAGATCTCCACAAGTTCAATGGGATTTAGATCTGGACTCATTGCTGGTCACTTCAGAACTCTCCAGCGCTTTGTTTTCATCTATTTCTGGGTGCTTCTTGAAGTATGTTTGGGGTCATTGCCCTGCTGAAAGACTCATTACTAGGGTTGAGCGAAACGGGTCGTTCATTTTCAAAAGTCGCCGACTTTTGGCAAAGTCGGGTTTCATGAAACCCGATCCGACCCCTGTGTGGGGTCGGCCATGCGGTACGCGACTTTCGCGCCAAAGTCGTGTTTCGTATGATGCGCTTGGCGCCATTTTTTCAGCCAATGAAGGAGCGTGGGCAGAGTGATGACATAGGTCTTAGGGGCGTGGACGCTTATCGTCATCTTGTCGCTTGTGCGCTGTAGCGATTTGAAATGTGCAACACCAGTTTTTCTGTTCAGGGACGGAGGTTGAGAGAGAGAGAGAGAGAGAGAGAGAAAAAAAAAAATACCCATTGACTTTGCATTGGGTTTCGTGTTTCGGTCGATCCCCGACTTAACGCCATAATCGGCCGATTTCACTCGACTCGACTTTAGAGATAGTCGGGTTTCGCGAAACCTGGCTCGACCCTAAAAAAGTAAAAGTCGCTCAACCCTACTCATTACCTATCGTGCGAACCCAGCTTTGTGATATTGGGCACTACACTGTGACCCAAAATCTTTGGTAATCTTCAGATTTCATTATACCTTGCACACAGTCAGTGCATCCAGTGTTGAAGGCAGCTAAACAACCCCAAAACATCTTTGAACCTCCACCATATTTGACTGTGGCTACTGTGTTCTTTCCTTTGTAGGCATTATCCCATTTTTGGTAAACAGTAGAATAATGTGCTTTACCAAAATGTTTTATCTTGGTGTCATCTGTCCACAAGATGCTTTCCCAGAAGGATTTTGGCTTACTCAAGCACATTTTGGCAAACTGCAGTCTAGCTTTTTTATGTCTCTATGTGAGCAGTAGGGTCCTTCTGGGTATCCTGCCATAGCATTTCATTTCACTGAAATGTCGACGGATAGTTCGCTAACACTGATGTACACTGAACCTGCAGGACAGCTTGAATTTCTTTGGAACTTTATTAGGGCTGCTTATTCACCATCCAGACTATCCTTCAATGCAACTTTTCATAAATTTGTCTCTGCCATCCACGTCCAAGGGGATTAGCTGCAGTGCCATGGGTTGTAAATAGTGTTGAGCGATACCGTCCGATACTTGAAAGTATCGGTATCGGATAGTATCGGCCGATACCCGAAAAATATCGGATATTGCCGATACCGATATCCGATACCAATACAAGTCAATGGGACATCAAGTATCGGAAGGTATTCTCATGGTTCCCAGGGTCTGAAGGAGAGGAAACTCTCCTTCAGGCCCTGGGATCCATAGGGATGTGTAAAATAAAGAATTAAAATAAAAAATATTGATATGCTCACCTCTCCGGCGGCCCCTGGACATCACGCTGCTAACCGGGAGGCTTCTTTGTTTAAAATGCGCGCCTTTAGGACCTGCGAATGACGTCCCGGCTTCTGATTGGTCGCGTGCCGCCCATGTGACCGGCACGCGACCAATCAGAAGCCGTGACGTCATTCGCAGGTCCTCAATTCCTAGAATTAGGAGTTTTTGTGAATGAGAATGACGTCGCGGCTTCTGATTGGTCGTGTGCCGGTCACATGGGCGGCACGCGACCAATCAGAAGCCGGGACGTCATTCGCAGGTCCTAAAGGCGCGCATTTTAAACAAAGAAGCCTCCCGGTTAGCAGCGTGATGTCCAGGGGCCACCGGAGAGGTGAGCATATCAATATTTTTTATTTTAATTCTTTATTTTACACATCCCTATTGATCCGATACCGATACCCGATATCACAAAAGTATCGGATCTCGGTATCGGAATTCCGATACCGCAAGTATCGGCCGATACCCGATACTTGCGGTATCGGAATGCTCAACACTAGTTGTAAATTTATTGATATTGTTACAAAAGGACAAAGGAACATCAACATCTCTGGAGATGGACTTGAAACCTTGAGATTCTTGATACTGTTCAACAATTTTGGTTCTCAAGTCCTCAGACAGTTCTCGTCTCCTTTTTCTGTTCTCCATGCCCATTTTGGGAAATTATGTCCAATTTGTCTTTTTTCTCTGTTTTTTGTTCTGTTCCAATACACACAAAGGAAATAAACTATGTCTATAGCAAAACATGTGTAATTCCAATAAGTTTCTGGGAGTAATACTTCATTTTCCAGAACAAATTCAAAGGTGCCAACACTTTCGGCCATGACTATATATATATATATATATATATATATATATATATATATATATATATATATATATATATATATATTTATATATATATATATATATATATACAGTACAGACCAAAAGTTTGGTTCATTTAAAGATTTTTCTGTATTTTCATGACTATAAAAATTATAAATTCGCACTGAAGGCATCAAAACTATGAATTAACACATGTGGAATTATATACTTAACAAAAAAGTGTGAATCAACTGAAAATATGTCTTATATTCTAGGTTCTTCACTATACACTATTATAGTGTATTACACTATACACTATATAAAAAGGCATATATGCATGTTTTTGGCAATATCTGACATGAAATCAGAATAAACTTTTCCTGTTTTAGGTTAATTAGGATTACCATAATTATTAATATTTACCAAATGCCAGAATAATGAGAGAGAGAAAATGTTTTAAGGCATTTTTATTACTTACTGCAAAGTCAAAAGTTTATATAAGATTATTGTGCCTTTAAACAATTCTGGACTGCCCATATGATGATGTCATGTGTTTGGAAGCTTCTGATTTTTGGCAACATCTGAGTTAGAGACACACCTGTGAATGTATTTTAATGCACACCTGAAACACACTGCTTCTTTGTGTAGCATCATGGGAAAGTCTCAAGAAATCAGCCAAGATATCAGGAAGAGAATTTTAGACTTGCACAAGTCTGTCTCATCCTGCAATTTCAAGATACATGACGGTGCCTCGTTCATCTGTACAATCAATTATACACAAGTACAAACAAGATGGAAATGTCCAGCCATCAATCCGATCAGGAAGGAGACAGATTCTGTGTCCCAAAGATGGATGTGCTTTGGTCCGATATGTGCATATCAACCCAAGGACAAAAGCAAAAGACCTTGTGCAGATAATGGCGGAAGCTGGTAAGATTGTGTCAATATCCACAGTGAAACGAGCCATAACTCCAAAAGAAGCATAAAAAAGCCACATTTATGTTTGCAAATGCACACAGGAACAAAGACCTTAATTTTTGGTGACTTCCTGTGGTGTAATGAAGTTAAAATGTAACTTTTTGGGCATAATTACCATCCTTACATTTGGAGGAAATAGGGAGAAGCTTGGAAGCCTAAGAACACCACCTCAACTGTGAATCATGGGGGGGGGGGGGTGAGAGTGCAGCGCCCCAGAGACCTGGTCGTTGCAGTATGGCACTCTGCCGCTAAGGGGAGTATCGGTACGTCTGATGGCACTAAGGAGTTCTCCTGACCAGGTATCACCAGAACACATTACACTTCACACTCCGGCCATTAGGGGGAGAAAAAGGCTTTATTTATTGGGCCACTCCTCACACTGGTAAAACTAGGGGCTGGGGAGGAAGTTAGGCAGAAGCTGACTGGGTTGGATTCAGGCAACATCCCGTGGCAGGGGGTGTTGCAGAGAGAAGACACAGGGTGGCCCCTGTCAGGCGTGGGAACCTGGCAGGAGCCTAGCGAACAGAACAGAACGTTACGGAACCGCGCCTGCACTTCCTTGCGGCGGTATCCTAAGAAAGAGATAAGAAAGAGAAGAATATTGTGGAACAGTGTAAACGAGATCAAGCAAAAAGGAGTACCAGTAGGAGTCGTACCGTGAGACCGAGGCAACATCTTACTGAGGCGTGTAGCCGGTGGCCGGAACACCGCGGGAGTAACTGACTTCAGGCCTTACTTTGAACTCCGCAGGACAGTTAATTATAGGTTGGCTGTCTACCTTAAATTTCCTAAGAAGACATAGGGGGCAACATTGGGAGAGGGGCGTCTCAAGAGTCCCGGAAGACCTCCAAGCCTTCCCGTCATACGGGTGCGTCCTAGCCAAAACATTCTTGGGGGACGAGAAACTAGTAACATCTGGAACAAAAGAGAGAGAGAGCTGTAGAGAACGAACGAACGAGAACAGCAGTTGTGAGGACTATTCCGAATGCTCAGCAGGGTAGGACTACAACACACAGGCGCTAGTGGTGGGCAACGATTTCCATCTGCAAGGGAAACTCTGGAAGTGCCCATCAGACCGGCCTGTCTCTGATAGCCCTGTTAAACGTGCTCTGGATTGAGGATCCTGAAGTCTTCAGTAAAGAGGTAAAGAGACTGCAACCTTGTGTCCTCGTTATTGCCTGCACCTCACACCATCGCTACCTATACCACTGGGAAGCCATGGGGACATACTTCACCTGTGGGAAGTTATACCATCCAGCTGCCATTCCATCACCCCAGTGGACCCCACAGCAGCATCAGTCACCCTGACCGAAGACCACAGGTGGCGTCACGAACCCCTGACAGACTGTACCACCACCTTCATTGGACGCCCCTTAGCAGGGTCGCGGACCGGGTCTAGCCACCGTGACAACCTCAGAACCGAACCAGAGAGGCCTGGTACCGAAACGCGTGGCCCTGTGTCTGGGGGCGATCCAAGAGCATCATGTTGTGGGGTTTTTTTTCTGCAGGAGGGACTGGTGCACTCCACAACATAGATGGCATCATGAGAAAAAAAGATTATGTCGCAATACTGAAGCAATAACTCAAGACATCAGACAGGAAGTTAAAGCTTGGGTGGAAATGGGTCTTCAAATAGACAATGACCAAAAGCATTCTGCCAAAATGGTAACATTGTGGCTTAAGGATCTCAATCCTTTTGAAAGTTTATGGGCAAAGCTGAAAAGGCAGGTGCGAGTGAGGCGACCTACAAACCTGGAGCAGTTACACCAGTTTTGTCAGTACTAATGGGCCCAAATTCTGACCAACTATTGTGAGGAGCTTGTTGAAGGATATCCCAAACATTTGACCCAAGCCAGTCAGTTTAAGGGCAGTGGTACCAAATACTAATGAAATTGTATGGTAATCCTAATTGACCTAAAACAGGAAAGGTTTATTTGGGCTGGAATTGGGCAGGTTAATCTTTGCGAAGGGCGTACGAACCAAGCCGCATACAAGGTTATCCTGGAAAAACAGTTGATTCCTTCTGCTCAGGCAATGTTCCTTAACTCTGAGGACTGGTTTTTCCAGCAGGACAATGCGCCATGCCACACAGCTAGGTCAATCAAGATGTGGATGAATTACCACTACATCAAATCCAGCCCAATCTCCAGACCTGAACCCCATTGAAAACCTCTGGAATGTAATCAAGAGGAAGATGGATAGTCCTAAGCCATCAAACAAAGAAGAACTGCTTACATTTTTGTACCAGGAGTGGCATAAGTTCACCCAAAAGCAGTGTGAAAGAATGGTGGAAAGCATGTCAAGACTCATTAAAGCTGTGATTAAAAATCATGGTTGTTCTACAAAATATTGATTTCTGAACTCTTCTTGAGTTAAAACATTAGTATTGTTGTTTCTAAATCATTATTAACTTGTTTGGGTTTTTTTTGCATTATTTGAGGTCTGGAAGCAATGCATTTTTTTGTTATTTTGACCATTTCTCATTTTCAGAAAATAAATGCAAAATTTATCGCTTGGAACTTCGGAGAAATCTTGTCTGTAGTTTATAGAATAAAAGAACAATTTGCATTTTATTCAAAAACATACCTATAAAGAGAAAAATCAGACAAACTGAAAATTTTGCAGTGGTCTCTTAATTTTTGCTGAGCTGTATATATACATATATATATATATAATGTATATATATATATATACTCACGGAGAGTGAAATAACTATTTGATACATGTACAATTTTTAATCAAAAAGTAAAAACCAGAAAATCACATATTATTTGTAAATAATTAAGTTGCATTTTATTGCATAAAAGTATTTGATCACCTACCAACCAGCAAGAATTCCAGCTCTCACAAACCTGTTAGTTTTTCTTTAAGAAGCCCTCTTACTTTTCACTCATTACTTGCATTAATTGCACCTGTTTAAACTTGTTAGTTGTGTACAAGACACCTGTCCTCAAACTCAATCTCATTCCAACCTCTCCACCATGGCCAAGACTAAAGAGCTGTCTAAGAACAACAGTGGCAAAATTGTAGACCAGCATTACACTGGGATGCGTTACAGGATAATAAGCAGGCAGCTTGGTGAGAAGGCAACAACTGTTGGCACAATTATTAAAAAATGGAAGAAACACAAGATGATTGTCAGCCTTCTTTGGTCTCTGGCTCCGTGCAATATCTCACCTCGTGGGGTAAGGATGATTCTTAGAAAGGGCAAGAATCAGCCAAGAACTACATTAGAGGACCTGGCAATGATCCGAAGATAGCCGGGACCACAATCTTAAAGATTACCGTTAGTAACACACTATGCCGTCATGGATTAAAATCCTGCAGGGCACACAAGATCCCCCTGCTCATGCCAGCACATGTCTAGGTAAGTTTGAAATTTCACAAATGACCATCTGGATAATCCAAAGGAGGCATGGTGAAGGTCATGTGGTCAGATGAGACCAAAACATTTTGGTATTAATTCCACTTGCCATGTTTGGAGGAAGAAGAAGGTAGAGTGCAAACCCCAAAACACCGTCCCAACCGTGAATAATGGTAGAGGAAACATCATACCTTAGGGGTGCTTTTCTGCAAAGGGGAAAGACTGCACCTGATTGAAGGGAGGTCTTATATTATGAGATTTTGTCCAACAACCTCCTTCCCTCAGTAAGAGCATTGAAGATGGGTCGTGGATGAGTCTTCCAGCAGGACATTGACCCAAACACTTAGCTAGGGCAACTAAGTAGTGGCCTAGCTAGTCTGCACACCTGAACCCAATAGAAAATCTCTGCAAGGAGCTGAAACTCAATGTTGCCCAGTGACAGCCCTGAAACTGATATATCTGGAGAAGATCTGCATGGAGAAGTGGGCCAAAATCTCTGCTGCAATGTGTGCAAACTTGGTCAAAAGCTACTGGAAACGTCTGACATCTGTAATTGCAAACAAATGTTTCTGTACCAAATATTAAGCTCTGCTTCCCTATTGCACCAAATACTTATTTCATGCAATAAAATGCAAATTAATTTTGTAAAACTCGTACACTGTTATTTTCTGTCTCTTTTTAAGATTCTATATATTACAGTTGAAGTGTACCTGTGATAAAAATTACAGACCTCTCCATTAGTTGTAGGCTGGACAACTTTCAAAATCAACAGTTTATCAAATACTTATTTTCCCCATTGTGTGTATAAATATATATATATACAGTGTATACCAGCGCAGATGGTAGAAGGAATTGTAATGGACATATTTGTGCTCTCCCTATCGAGCCTGATGCAGACTTGGATTACCCAGGGAGATCCCCGGAATGCCGATGACTTGGTCGGACTGATTGAAAGGTATCAAGAGGTTGACGGGTCCTTGGGGAAGCAACCCACTCCATACTGGGTGGTAGAGGTTAAAAAAGGGGTGGAGTGTCCAAAGTCCAAGGGGGCTGCAGAATTCATGCCAAGAGCCTCATCGGGGGATGCAATTTGTTGGAGATGTCACGGCCCATGTCAGATAGCTGCCCATTGTCCCCTGACGACCGAGCAAATGGACTATATCATGGGACGCCTGTGTTCATTCTATGCATTTCCAGCTTGCAGTGTGGGCTGTCCGGATAGGGTCCTCCAGTTTGTTCTGTAAAAGTGAATGGCCTGCAAATGACTGGACTACTATACACAGGGAGTTTGGTGACTCTCATGAAGGCCACACTCCCTCTTCAATTAATCCCTGGGAAGAAGGTGAGCGACCATTGCATTCATGGGGATGCTGTAGACTATTAGGTGGCCAGAGTGGTTATTGAGACATCCCGAGGTACTGAATCCCATGAGGTCAGCGTGCTCCTGGATTTATTGCACCCAATTATCCTAGGCCAAGACTTTGTGTTGTTTTGGGACTTGTGGGGCAGGAGCGGAGACCTTCATTGATCGAGTAAGAAACTGGTTGGCCCTAAAAAGGTTTCACCAACCTCAGAGTTTGACAGAGGAGGAGAGGAAATAGTGGTACCAGGACCCTATAGACAAAGTGTGTTGGACAGTGCCCATTCAGATGTCTCAAGTGGCCACCTTAGGGTGGACAAAACTCAAAAACAGGTAATGTAGAGGTGCTATTGGCCCTTATGTCACTGGGAAATTCTAAGGTATTGCAAGTCCTTCCAAATGTCAGTTAACTTCCACCACCTCTCACTTCCAAAATCCTTTCATGCCGATACCCATCAAGTCAGGTCAACAGAGGGACACTGTTGAAACTCCATGTGGGCTGGAGAAGCCAAAAGGGAACACTGAGGATGTCACAGTGGCAGAGACACTGTCAGTGGCCCAGAGACAATAGTGACGAAAACTCCTTCAGCGGAACCAGGACCTGTTTTCAGAGTTGCCAGGAGGTACGCAGGTGGTTGAAGATCAAATACTGATGGAACCACATGTGCGAGTGAACCAATAACTGTGTAGAAACCCTGAAGCCTGCAATGGGGTAATTTCTAAGGAGGTGAGGAATAAGTTGAACCTGGGCATCAAGTAGAGTAAAAGAGCTGCGGACCAGCTCCACTGTCCTTGTGCGGTTACCTGGGGGAGAGTTGCATCTCTGTAACAATCACAGGAAACCAAATATGGTGTCAAAATCTGATGCGTATTCGATGCTCCACATCAATGAACTCATAGAGAAGATGGGGTCAGCCAGATACATGACCTCTCTGGATCTAACGAAAGGTTACTTGCAAATCCTCCCCTCAAAAAGTGCCAAGGAGAAGACAGCCTCTTTTACATTTGATGTTACTTCCAACATACCCGAAGGCTATGCGGCTGCAAGGAACCTCAGCTACCACCTAGAGGGCCATGGTCTGGATGTGCTGAGGAAAGGGGAGTTTACCATAAACCCAAAGAAGTTTGCCATTGGAAAAAGTAAAGGAAAATACCTGGGCTACATTATCGGAAGAAACAAAGTAAATCCACAAATGAATACGATGAAGGCAATCCAAAATTGTTCGAACCCGGTCTACGAGAAACTGGTTCGGCATTTCTGTGAATGGCTGTTTACTATCAGCAGTGTATCCCAAATTTCACCATGATAGCTATACCGCTGACCAACCTTCTTAAGGGCACGGACATGTCAATGGCAAAATGGTCTCTCGCAGCAGAGATAGCGTTCCAAGAGTTGAAACTCTGGGTTACAAGATTTCAAATTTCAAGTGGAACACAGGCCTGGGAAACTGCAGGGCAGATGCCCTGTCTAGACTTCTCTGGTGACTGAAGGTACCAAAACCCCTGGATTGGGTAGAGGGGAGAATATGTGACAAAATCACTGGCAAAGTACTAGAGAGGAGATATGTATAACTGAGGTTGTTAACACCAGCAATATAAACATAGCAAAATGCTCCAGCACATGAACGGCTCAGAGGGGTTAATCAGCCATTTTTAGTGCTATGTTTAAGTCTAAGGGGGTCAGATTGGTAGACCTTGGTGGCCATTCAGCTGGCCCACGATGACCAATCCACTTTTCAGGAAATTTTTCATGTAGGAATTCTCGGACCTGACACCCATAACGTGGGTGAAAAGTGGATTGGTCGTCGTGGGCAAGCTGAATGGCCACCAAGGTCTCCCGATCTGACCCCCTTAGACTTTTATCTTTGGGGTCATCTGAAGGCAATTGTCTATGCTGTGAAGATACGAGATGTGCAGCATCTGAAACAACAGAAACTGGAAGCCTGTGCTAGCATTCTGCGGTGTTGCTATCAGTGTGTCGAGAGTGGGAGAAGAGGGTTGCGTTGACAATCCAAAACAATGGGCAGCACTTTGAACACATTTTATAAGTGGTCATAAACTTGTAAATAACTCATGAAAGAATAAAGTTATGTTAAAACCAAGCACACCATTGTTTTTCTTGTGAAATTCTCAATAGGTTTCAAGTGTTACGTGACTCTCTTCCCATTGAAAAAATAAAGTTGGATCCAAAATGGCCGACGTCAAAAAGGCTGCCATGGTCACCACCCATCTTGAAAAGTTTCCCCCCTCCCATATACTAATGTGCCACAAATAGGAAGTTGATATCACCAACCATTCCCATTTTATATAGGTGTATCCATATAAATGGCTCACCCTGTATATACAGTGCCTTGCGAAAGTATTCGGGCCCCTGGAACTTTTCAACCTTTTCGCACATATTATGCTTCAAACATAAACATACCAAATGTAAATGTTTGGTGAAGATTCAACAACAAGTGGAACACAATTGTGAAGTTGAATGAAATTTATTGGTTATTTTAAATTTTTGTGGAAATTCAAAAACTGAAAAGTGGGGTGTGCAATATTATTCGGTCCCTTTAACTTAATACTTTGGTGCGCCACCTTTTGCTGCGATTACAGCTGCAAGTCGCTTGGGTTATGTCTCTATCAGTTTTTTACATTGAGAGACTGAAATTCTTGCCCATTCTTCCTTGACAAACAGCTCGAGCTCAGTGAGGTTTGATGGAGATCGTTTGTGAACAGCAGTTTTCAGCTCTTTCCACAGATTCTCGATTGGATTGAGGTCTGGACTTTGACTTGGCCATTCTAACACCTGGATAAGTTTATTTGCGAACCATTCCATTGTAGATTTTGCTTTATCCTTGGAATTATTGTCTTGTTGGAAAACAAATCTCCGTCCCAGTCTCAGGTCTTTTGCAGATTCCAACAGGTTTTCTTCAAGAATGTTCCTGTATTTGGCTCCATCCATCTTCCCTTCAATTTTAACCATCTTCCCTGTCCCTGCTAAAGTAAAGCAGGCCCAAACCATGATGCTGCCACCACCATGTTTGACAGTGGGGATGGTGTGTTCAGGGTGATGAGTAGGGTTGAGCGAAACGGGTCGGCCATTTTCAGAAGTCGCCGACTTTTGGCAAAGTCGGGTTTCATGAAACCCGACCCGACCCCTGTGTGGGGTCGGCCATGAAGTCGGCGATCTTCTGAATCTGGTATCGGAATTCCGATCCCGAGTTCCGATATGTTTGCAATATCGGAAATCGGTATCGGAATCCATATTTAAGTGTAAAATAAAGAATTAAAATAAAAAAATATCGCTATACTCACCCTCTGACGCGCCCTGGTACTAACCGGCAGCCTTTCTTCCTTCGAATCAGCGCTTGCAGGACCTTGCGGTGACGTCGCGGCTTGTGATTGGTCGCGCGACCGCCCATGTGACCGCTCGCGCGACCAATCACAAGCCGCGACGTCACCGCAAGGTCCTGGAAGCGCTGATTCTTAGGAAGGAAGGCTGCCGGAAAGAAGCAGGGCGCGTCTGAGGGTGAGTATATACCTAATAGGAATACTCAGGACAAATTGTACAACAACTTTTGGGGTCCAATTTCTCCTGTTACCCTCGGGAAAATACAAAACTGGGGGCTAAAAAATAATTTTTGTGGGAAAAAAATTTTGTTTTATTTTTATGGCTCTGCATTATAAACTTCTGTGAAGCCCTTGGTGGGTCAAAGTGCTCACCACACATCCAGATAAGTTCCTTAGGGGGTCTACTTTCCAAAGTGGTGTCACTTGTGGGGGGTTTCAATGCTTAGGCACATCAGTGGCTCTCTAAATGCAACATGGCGTCCCATCTCAATTCCTGTCAATTTTGCATTGAAAAGTCAAACGGCGCTCCTTCCCTTCCGAGCTCTCCCATCCGCCCAAACAGTGGTTTACCGCCACATATGGGGTATCAGCGTACTCAGGACAAATTGTACAACAACTTTTGCGGTCCAAATTTTTCTCTTACCCTTGGGAAAATAAAAAATTGGGGGCGAAAAGATAATTTTTGTGAAAAAATATGATTTTTTATTTTTACGGTTCTGCATTATAGACTTCTGTGAAGCACTTGGTGGGTCAAAGTGCTCACCACACCTCTAGATAAGTTCCTTTGGGGGTCTAATTTCCAAAATGGTGTCACTTGTGGGGGGTTTCAATATTTAGGCACATCAGTGGCTCTCCAAACGCAACATGGCGTCCCATCTCAATTCCTTTCAATTTTGCATTGAAAAGTCAAATTGCCCTCCTTCGCTTCCGAGCTCTGTCAGGCACCCAAACAGTGGTTTACCCCCACATATGGGGTATCGGCATACTCAGGACAAATTGTACAACAACTTTTGGGGTTCATTTTCTCCTGTTACCCTTGGTAAAATAAAACAAATTGGAGCTGAAGTAAATTTTTTGTGAAAAAAAGTTAAATGTTCATTTTTATTTAAACATTCCAAAAAATCCTGTTAAACACCTGAAGGGTTAAAAAACTTCTTGAATGTGGTTTTGAGCACCTTGAGGGGTGCAGTTTTTAGAATGGTGTCACACTTGGGTATTTTCTATCATATAGATCCCTCAAAATGACTTCAAATGAGATGTGGTCCCTAAAAAAAATGGTGTTGTAAAAATGAGAAATTGCTGGTCAACTTTTAACCCTTATAAGTCCCTTACAAAAAAAAATTTTGGTTCCAAAATTGTGCTGATGTAAAGTAGACATGTGGGAAATGTTACTTATTAAGTATTTTGTGTGACATAACTCTGTGATTTAATTGCATATAACTTCAAAGTTGAAAAATTGCAAAATATTCAAAATTTTCGCCAAATTTCAGTTTTTTTCACAAATAAATGCAGGTATTATCAAAGAAATTTTACCACTATCATGAAGTACAATATGTCACGAGAAAACAGTGTCAGAATTACCAGGATCCGTTGAAGCATTCCAGAGTTATAACCTCATAAAGGGACAGTGGTCAGAATTATAAAAATTGGCCTGGTCATTGACGTGCAAACCACCCTCGGGGGTAAAGGGGTTAATCAGTATTTGCTGTGAGAGTATGAGCTTGAATCAAACTTGGCATCCAGTGGGAAGGGAAGAGACAATCGGCCATTTACCTGACTTCTTGTCGTTTTCTTGGTATTCAGGCTGATAAAGAAGTTTAGGTGCACTCATATTCAGATATACAGTTAGGGCCAGAAATATTTGGACAGTGACACAATTTTCGCGAGTTGGGCTCTGCATGCCACCACATTGGATTTGAAATGAAACCTCTACAACAGAATTCAAGTGCAGATTGTAACGTTCAATTTGAAGGGTTGAACAAAAATATCTGATAGAAAATGTAGGAATTGTACACATTTCTTTACAAACACTCCACATTTTAGGAGGTCAAAAGTAATTGGACAAATAAACATAACCCAAACAAAATATTTTTATTTTCAATATTTTGTTGCAAATCCTTTGGAGGCAATCACTGCCTTAAGTCTGGAACCCATGGACATCACCAAACGCTGGGTTTCCTCCTTCTTAATGCTTTGCCAGGCCTTTACAGCCGCAGCCTTCAGGTCTTGCTTGTTTGTGGGTCTTTCCGTCTTAAGTCTGGATTTGAGCAAGTGAAATGCATGCTCAATTGGGTTTAGATCTGGAGATTGACTTGGCCATTGCAGAATGTTCCACTTTTTGGCACTCATGAACTCCTGGGTAGCTTTGGATGTATGCTTGGGGTCATTGTCCATCTGTACTATGAAGCGCCGTCCAATCAACTTTGCAGCATTTGGCTGAACCTGGGCTGAAAGTATATCCCGGTACACTTCAGAATTCATCCGGCTACTCTTGTCTGCTCTTATGTCATCAATAAACACAAGTGACCCAGTGCCATTGAAAGCCATGCATGCCCATGCCATCACGTTGCCTCCATCATGTTTTACAGAGGATGTGGTGTGCCTTGGATCATGTGCCGTTCCCTTTCTTCTCCAAACTTTTTTCTTCCCATCATTCTGGTACAGGTTGATCTTTGTCTCATCTGTCCATAGAATACTTTTCCAGAACTGAGCTGGCTTCTTGAGGTGTTTTTCTGCAAATTTAACTCTGGCCTGTCTATTTTTGGTATTGATGAATGGTTTGCATCTGGATGTGAACCCTTTGTATTTACTGTCATGGAGTCTTCTCTTTACTGTTGACTTAGAGACAGATACACCTACTTCACTGAGAGTGTTCTGGACTTCAGTTGATGTTGTGAACGGGTTCTTCTTCACCAAATTAAGTATGCGGCGATCATCCACCACTGTTGTCATCCGTGGACGCCCAGGCCTTTTTGAGTTCCCAAGCTCACCAGTCAATTCCTTTTTTCTCAGAATGTACCCAACTGTTGATTTTGCTACTCCAAGCATGTCTGCTATCTCTCTGATGGATTTTTTCTTTTTTTTCAGCCTCAGGATGTTCTGCTTCACCTCAATTGAGAGTTCCTTTGACCGTATGTTGTCTGCTCACAGCAACAGCTTCCAAATGCAAAACCACACACCTGGAATCCACCCCTGACCTTTTAACTACTTCATTGATTACAGGTTAACGAGGGAGACGCCTTCAGAGTTAATTGCAGCCCTTAGAGTCCATTGTCCAATTACTTTTGGTCCCTTGAAAAAGAGGACGCTATGCATTACAGAGCTATGATTCCTAAACCCTTTCTCCGATTTGGATGTGGAAACTATCATATTGCAGCTGGGAGTGTGCACTTTCAGCCCATATTATATATATAATTGTATTTCTGAACATGTTTTTGTAAACAGCTAAAATAACAAAACTTGTGTCACTGTCCAAATATTTCTGGCCCTAACTGTATATCCTACCATCAGCCTCAAGTTGGAACTGGTAATGTAGTGACCCAGTCCAGAGTGTGCCCATTCCTTTAAGTAATCCTGGATTGTGAGGGCTTTTGTACACTACTGCTTACTCTCTAACTGCCCCTCTACATTATTCCCTGCATTTTTGAGCTGTATTTCTTCATCTCTAGTTACCTCCATTTTAGATGCAATGCTTTTCTCATTTGCTGGGTTCTGGCGCCATCTAAGGCCTCTTTCACACTTCAGTCTTTTGGCGTCAGTTTGAATCCGCCGTTTTCATCAAATAGCGGATCCGCCATTTTTTGGGGCGGATCCGCTATTTTCCCATAGACTTGCATTAGCGACAGATTGTGGCAGATGGTTGTCCGTTCCATCCGCCATGTGACGGATCCGTTGAAATTTGGCGGACATCATCTAGACATTGACGGACACTGCAACGTTTTTTGTCTGTGCCGAAATGGTGGTTCATGACGGATCCGTCGCATCCACCATTTCCTAGAATGGCCGCCTATGGGCGACGGATCTGTCGCGACCGCCATTTGGTGGATCCGTCACCCCAATCCACTTTTTCAATTGAGCATGCTCCAAAAAGTAGATACTTTTCCCAGTTACATGGATGCATCAAAAAAACAGATCCGTTGGAACCGTTTTCTCAACAATTTTGATGGATCCGTCGATCCGTCACGATGTCGGAGCAGACTGACGCCAAACAACTGAAGTGTGAAAGAAGCTTTATGGTCAAAGTGTACAATGACTCATCATTATTGTTTTGTAAGGATCTGAGATGTGAATTCGGTGTGCTATTGGCCAGCTACTAGTCACATGGCCAATAGGAGGAGCTGTTTTCCAGGCAAGTCTAGAATGTTCTTTAATCTGAGGGATGCCTTCAGGGAGAGCATAACACACGTGGAGGCTGATTTTACCTCAAGATCTCCTGCAGGCCGAAGGACCGGAGTTCCCTTAGACATCATTCTAAAGTATTTCTGACTGGATTCACCACAGTTTTTACATTCACCTGTGCCGTGACACACTGTGGAACTAACCCCGAGTACATGTCTGTAACCTCTAATTGCTGCATCTACCGCCTTCTGTAAAATACCAAAAGACACTGTCCAGTGCTCTTGAAGCTCCAGACCCCAATCACATCTCAGCACCTAAGTGTGAACTGTAATTGCCATGGACTACCCATGAGAGACTGTTCCTTATTTGGTCCAAGTTATAATTCCCGTTCCTGCTGAAGCAAAAGCAACAGTTGTCCCCGAGACCGGTGTGTGTCATAATTCCTTCGGCTGCGGACGTCGTGTGTGGGTGGATAACAGGGAGTGTTCGGCCTGGTCATTACAGTAACATCACCATGATGGCTCAGAATGGCACCAGCAGGCAAAAAATGATTGGATAATACCTTCTCCTGCAGCATCTCAGTGTAATGGAATCAGCCCAAAGGTCTCACTTCCCATTTCATTAGCAAAGGGCCAAAATGAGGTCCTGTTTCCAATTTAGTGAAAGCAAAACTTGAAGTTTGGAGTGGGAACAATGTTAGCTAAAATTTGCATTTAACTGTTGTCCAAGGTTCTTCAGTGGTCACTAAGCTGAGAGATGGCCAATAGCTTTTTATTAAATACTAGACGGTGGCCCGATTCTAACGCATCGGGTATTCTAGAATTTGCATGTCCACGTAATATATTGCCCAGTCCACTTAGTATATTGCCCAACCTCGTAGTATATTGCCCAGCCACGTAGTATATTGCCCAGTCACGTAGTATATTGTACAGCCCACATAGTATATTGCACAGCCCACGTAGTATATTGCCCAGTCACGTAGTATGTTGCACAGCCCACGTAGTATATTGCCCAGCCCACGTAGTATATTGCCCAACCTCATAGTATATTGCCCAGCCATGTAGTATATTGCCCAGTCACGTAGTATATTGCACAGCCACGTAGTATACAGCACAGACACGTAGTATATTGCCCAGTCACGTAGTATATTTCCCAGTCATGTAGTATATTGCCCAGTCACGTAGTAAATTGCCAAGCCATGTAGTATATTGCCCAGCCACGTATTATATTGCCCAGCCACATAGTATATTGCACAGTCACGTAGTATATTGCCCAGCCACGTAGTATATTGTACAGCCACATAGTATATTGCACAGCCATGTAGTATATTGCCCAGTCACATAGTATATTGCCTAGCTACGTAGTATATTGCCCAGTCATGTAGTATATTCCCCAGCCACGTAGTATATTGCCCAGCGATGTAGTATTCAGCACAGAGCCTCGTAGTATATTGCCCAGTCACGCAGTATATTGCCCAGCGACGTAGTATATTGGCCAGTCGCATAGTATATTGCCCAGACACGTAGTATATTCCCCAGCCACGTAGTATATTGCCCAGCAACGTAGTATTCAGCACAGAGCCACGTAGTATATTGCCCAGTCACGTAGTATATTGCCCAGCGACGTAGTATATTGCTCAGCAACGTAGTATATTGCCCAGCCACGTAGTATATTGGCCAGTCACATAGTATATTACACAGACACGTAGGTATATAACACTGCCCATGCAGTATTTAGCAGTGTGTGCACCATATCCCTGATAAAAAAAAATCATTAAAATAAAAAATAGTTATATACTCACCCCTGGGATCCAGGGAAGCTGTGTGATGCGGCCACTATCTTCCGTTCCCAGGATGCACTGCGAAATTACCCAGATGACTTAGCGGTCTCGCGAGACCGCTATGTCTTCTGGGTAAGTTTGCAATGCTTCTCTGGGAACGGAAGATGGCGGCCGGCGCAAGCGCATCATCCGACAACAGAAGGTGAGAATAGCAGGTTTTTTGTTTTTTTATTATTTTTTACATTAGATCTTTTTACTATTGACGCTGCATAGGCAGCAGCAATAGTAAAAACTTGGTCACACAGGGTTAATAGCAGCGGTTATGGAGAGCGTTACCAGCGGCATAACGCGGTCCGTTACCGCTGGCATTTACCCTGTATGAGCGGTGACCGGAGGGGAGTATGGAGTGGGCGCTGACTGCGGGGAGGATGGAGCGGGGAGTATGGAGCAGGCGCCGTGGACGCTGACTGCAGGAAGTATGGAGCGGGCGCCGGGGACACTGACTACGGGGAGTATGGAGCGGGCGCCGGGGACACTGACTACGGGGAGTATGGAGCGGGCGCCGGGGACACTGACTACGGGGAGTATGGAGCGGGCGCCGGGGACACTGACTACGGGGAGTATGGAGCGGGCACTGTCACTGCAGGGGGTAGGGGAGGGACTAATCGGACTGTGGCCATCACTGATTGGTCGCGGCAGCCATGACAGGTAGCTGGCGAGACCAATCAGGGACTTGGATTCCATGACAGACAGAGGCCACGACCAATGAATATCCGTGACAGACAGAAAGACAGAAGGACAGAAAGATAGAAGTGACCCTTAGACAATTATATAGTAGAAAACTAAGAGGACAGATGACATGAACAGGTTCAGTGCTTCCAGAGCACCTATATATGTATACTTTATTTATAAATGATGCATAACTTCTGCACATCCAGAATACATACAATTTTCAAAGAAGAACAGACATTGTATACATCTATCTACAAGTACAGAATTTAGGGACCGTGGCCCCAACTCATCATGTCTGGCGTTTGTGGACCAGTCTTAATGAAGTGAGCTCTGGAGTAAGATGTGTGTAACTCATTAGGAGGTGTGCCCCTCCTATTGAATTTGGTGCTTGATTTAGCTGCAGTACAGCACAGAAAGAGAGTCTGTGAATTGTGTACAAATGCGTCGTAACTTACACCACTTGTGTGGCATAAATTATTATAAATTTGTCAGATGTGCTCAGCCAAGCTCTGTTCACTTTCTAAAAAGTTGCCCAAGTTGGCTGAGAATAGTGTAAAAACTACAAAAATTGCAAAAAAATTGGCGCACCTGCAAATTTTGCAAAAACAACAAAAAAATGCAATGTTCAACCACTTTCCTCCTGTCTCATACTGCTTGATGATTCGGCCCCTAAATTATTAATTTTCACATATCAATAATAAAGTAAAATATATTAAATGATAAAACAGCATTTCTATTCATCTGCTATCTACATGCAATAAATAAGGGGAGGAAAAGAAAGCTGCAGAAGGAACACAAAACAAATGGACAAGTAACAATGATCAAAATAAAGTAACAGGTTAGAAAATACTGTATGTACATATGAATATATGAATGGAAGCACAGCAGAGATCCCATTTGTAACTATCAGGCCTAGTTAGTCGTAGAAGGCTTGCTATATAGAAATATGCAGTAGTTCAATATGTGTTCAGTGACATGGCTTTCACCATTCATGTATTATGTGTGACTATGAGATCGGACCCCCACCAAAATAAGTACCGGTAGGTAATATAGGGAATATCATTAAAAAAAAATCCCTTAGCAGTCTGTATGATGTTAGACTATTGATTGTCAATGCCTTAATATTTGTGCACAGTATTATATTTAGGATTAAAGATTAATATAATATTAGTTCATAATACTGTATATAAAGTGCACAATTCACAAGTGACTGCATTAGTGGAGTCCTAAAGACCATGGACCCGATTCATCAAAGCTTTTACCCAGAATTCTGGCGCAAACGCTTTAAAAAGTCGCAAAATTTAAATGGAACTCGGTGATGCACCTACATTTTATGACTTTTGGTGTTTTCACGCCAGTTTCTCCCAGCTCCGCCAAAATGGCCAGAACAGTGTTTGACGGGGCATCGGCAGAGGGCGTGACACTACAGTTTGTCTAATTCATGTCGAACTGAGGCGCTCTCTGTGTCAGAAATCTCACTCTACATCTGACTGGAATAAGATTTCTGGTATAGCGCACAGAAGCGCACACCACTCGTCAGATGCTATTCATAAATCAGGAGCGTCTAATTCCAGTATGGACCCTCATCAAGACCAGAGTGGACAACGCCGCTATTGGTGAAATGAGCCCAATGTTTTACTGCCTGTGACAGACCTACAGTGGGTATGCAAAGTATTCAGACCCCTTTACATTTTTCACTCTTTGTTTCATTGCAGCCATTTGGTAAATTAAAAAAAAAACATTTTTTCACATTAATGTACACTTTGCACCCCATCTTGACTGAAAAAAACAGAAATGTAGAAATTTTTGCAAATTTAATAAAAAAGAAAAACTAAAATATCACATGATCATAAGTATTCAGACCCTTTACTCAGACACTCATATTTAAGTCACATGCTGTCCATTTCCTTGTGATCCTCCTTGAGATGGTTCTACTACTTAATTGGAGACCAGCTGTGTTTAATTAAAATGATAGGACTTGATTTGCAAAGGCACACACCTGTATATAAGACCTCACAGCTCATAGTGCATGTCAGACCAAATAAGAATCATGAGGTCAAAGGAACTGGCCAAGGAGCTCAGAGACAGAATTGTGGCAAGGCACAGATCTGGCCAAGGTTACAACAGAATTTCTGCAGTACTCAAGGTTCCTAAGAGCACAGTGGCCTCCATAATCCTTAAATGGAAGAGGTTTGGGACCGCCAGATGTCTTCCTAGACCCGGCGTCCCAGCCAAACTGAGCAATCATGGAAGAAGAACCTTGATGAGAGAGATAAAGAAGAACCCCAAGATCACTGTGGCTGAGCTCCAGAGATGCAGTAGGGAGATGGGAGAAAGTTCCACAAAGTCAACTATCACTGCAGCCTTCGACCAGTTGGGTCTTTATGGCAGAGTGGCCTGACAGAAGCCTCTCCTCAGTGCAAGACGTATGAAAGCCCGCATAGACTTTGCTAAAAACATATGAAGGACTCCCAGACTATGAGAAATAAGATTTTCTGGTCTGATGAGATGAAGATAGACCTTTTTGGTGATAATTCTAAGTGCTATGTGTGGAAAAAAACAGGCACTGCTCATCACATGCCCAATACAATCCCAAGAGTGAAACATGGTGGTGGCAGCATCATGCTATGGGAGTGTTTTTCAGCTTCAGGGACAGGATGACTGGTTGTCTTTAAAAGAAACATGAATGCGGCCAAGTACAGAGATATCTTGGATGAAAACCTCTTCCAGAGTGGTCTGCACCTCAGACTTCGCCGAAGGTTCACCTTCCAACAAGACAATAAGCCTAAGAACACAACTAAAATAACAAAGGAGTAGCTTCAGACCAACTCTGTGACCACTGTTGACTGGCCCAACCAGAGCCCTGACCTAAACCCAATTGATTATCTCTGGAGAGACCTGAAAATGGCTGTCCACCAACGTTTACCATCCAACCTGACGGAACTAGAGAGGATCTGCAAGGAAGAATGGCAGAAGATCCCCAAATCCAGGTGTGAAAAGCTTGTTGCATCATTCCCAAGAAGACTCATGGCTGTACTAGCTAAAAAAGGGTGCTTCTACTCTGTTCTGAGCATGTGATATTTCAGTTTTTCTTCTTTGATAAATTTGCAAAAATTACTACATTTCTGATTTTTTTTTCAGTCAAGATGGGGTGCAGAGTGTACATTAATGAAAAAAATGAACTTTTTTGAATTTACCAAATGGCTGCAATGAAACAAAGAGTGAAAAATGTAAAGGGGTATGAATACTTTCCGTACCCACTGTAAGTGCAACACACTGCTATAGACTGGTGTAGCTAGTAGCCAAGAGGACATAAGGAATATTGCACCATTTGGCAGCTAAAAATACACTCGACACATAGTTTACATGCATACACACCAGTCCATCATTCATTGGGAGTCATGCTGGGGCCAACCTGTGTGTCGCTCTCTTCATACAGTTGCATGGAAAATTTGGACACCCATGGTCAAAGTGATTGTTACTGTGAACAGTTAAGCAAGTCAAAGATGAAATGATCTCTAAAAGGACTAAAATTAAGGATAACACATTTCCTTTGTATTTTAACATAAATATATCTAATTTGACCTGCACTCTAAATTTAGATTGGGGTGCTGGTGAGACAGACCGTAAGGTCTAATAACAATATTATAGAAATCCACCGCACTCCCTGTGTGGAATATCTTAGAAACAAAAGGATTTTTTGAAACTTACTAATTTATTCAAGTGAAAAACAGAAATCAATCAAATGACAGATCAAATAGTAGGCACTTATTGAACAATTGTACAAGCGACTCAATGTGATTGACGTTTCGACCCTCCCGGGTCTTACTCTAAAGTCGCACTTAATCCAGGATTTATGAGTGGCTCTTATGGTAAAGAGGGTGTTGTCCCTGTAGTATTAAGGGGCAGGTGCAGTCTCTTTAATACCAAGTATGGCCTAATAGTTGATTTTTCTCTGAGTGTGACCTTGTTGAGGAATAGCAGCGGTGCATCAGCGTCTTGCTGCTGTTTGCGATTTAAATAGAAAGTTGGTATGTCACTGGAGACAACCTTTTTTTGCAGGTGCCAGCATATCAGCCTTAAATTGCTGGTAAGTTGTATGTGGTTTAATGGATTTGCCAGTTCTGGATAAAGCCTTGTAGAGGGGTAACAGCGGCGCATCTGCGTCTTGCTGGTGGACATGTAGGCTTAATACCCTTAGTGGATGGGGGATAGCACTCCTGAATCATCATGTTTCTTTATGAGTACATAACAAAAACAGGCTGACAGATTAGGTTTAAGACAAATGAGAAGAAAAAGGTGGCATCCCCAATTGTAACCAAGGAGATTCTGCTCGGGTTCACTCTTATTCGGCAAGCTATAGCACTTGCCGAATAAGCTGCAGAGGGAACCTGGCTTCCTGCATTGTTGGGCTCTCCATGCATGTGTCGTGACTGTGACACAGCCGCGACACATGCAGCTGCAGCACCACTCAACTAATCGCTGTAGCGATCCAGGAAGTCGGGTTCCCTTTGCAGCTCATTTGGCAAGCGCTATAGCTTTCCGAATAAGAGGGAACCCAAACATATTCTCTCAACTCTAGTCCCCACAGCCGGACCACCAGCAAATCTAGAAGTTATTCCCTGTTCCATGGATACAGGATGTCTTCCAAAGTTGAGAATACCCCTTTAGGGAAGAAGCATGTTAAAAAAAAAAAAGCATATGGAAAGCATATGAACTGAGAATAGCACAGGTAGTCAAACCATGAAAACTGTCAGCCCAAACAGATGAATGCTGATCCACATCTAGTCAGAGATAGAATTGGTAAAATAAAGCAAACCATATTTTTTTTTCAAACTCATCGAAAATATCTTGTGAATGTCTACAAGTTCTGAGCTCACGTTTTAAAGATCAGATAGCCAGACAGCGAAGTTCCCAGTGTGTTCTTTTTGATTGATCCTTGATAAAGTTCAAACCAAACCTTCTCTTCTTTCTTAAGCTCCACAACTGCAAATTGGTGCTTTAGGCTTTCTGTGGGGCCAGTGCTGCTGTTCTGAAGGGCAATTCTATGCCGTCCACCAAAAACCAGATGTCCAAGTCCTTTACCAACACCAAAATCCACACTTATTGAAAAGGCATAAACTCCACTGTACGGTGCTGTGAAGTGTCCATCATCGGAGGGAAATACGTCTCCATAATTCAAATGGATATCACTAAATCTAATCATGTTAGATCCTTCTGCTCCACTGGAAAACCCTGCACTGAAGGCAACTAGAGGATCTAAAAGAGAAAACACAACCAATGGAAAGATTAATTTCAGACCTCATTTAAGATAAAACACACAATTTATATATTCTAGGAGGTTCTACACATATGATTTGTTCCTCGATAAACAGGTCTGTAAAATTAAAGAACTGAAGTACCAAAGAGATAGACTAAGTGTTTTTTTCTCTTGGCTTGACATATTCCAATGACCAGCTTGGAAAAAACTTGATTTTATCATACTTCATTAGTAATATTTATGTTAGATGTTTAGATGTATCTAAACTGTGTATATTGCGGTGTATGTATATATATATATATATATATATATATGTATATATATATATATATATATGGTAAAGTAAATGGTAGTCTGGCTATACATTTTAGGTAACTGATGACTGATATATTTTCCTACTGAACCTCCCATGTACATGCACTTTTGACTTTGCCAGTTTGTATGTGTTCTGAATGGGGAGAGGGGAGTAAGCTGCTATTAACTCTGCCCGATCCTGTTCTCTCCTAACGAGCCATTGAGGAGTGCCAGTATGTCCCTATACACATTATATAGTTAGCCAATCTTGCCAAAACCAGCAGGTCTAGTTGTCATTAATGAAATGTGTATGGTCATCTTTAGACTGTTTTGAAGTCATTACTTGGGCTCAGTCAGTCATAGTAAATGTGCTGGGTGCAAAGGAACTTTTCACCATCTGCCTGAATACTTAATTCTGGTGAGGTGGCCTGAAAGAGGAGCTGCAAGAAGATGGAGGCTCAGTGAATGCAAAGAGAAAAATCAACCTGTAGTTAACTGCTTTAAAGTGCTCAAAGAAAATTAGCCGGTGGGGTTCTAAATGTAGCTTTAATATCAAGCAAATTTAAAACAGGCATGGGGAAGATGAAGAACATACCTTGATGGGGTGAGGCAGTTTCATCTGATTGCCAGTGCTCATCATTATGTTTTTTAGCTTCTGGCTTCCTTTGTGATTCTCCTCCTTTTTGCCTTTTTTTCATTTTTTTATCGATTAAATCCTTGAGCTTTTCAATGTCCAGATACACGTCTGATGAAATGAGAGCTTCATAATTTCCAAAAATTTTATGGAATAACTGGATATGTTTATTATAAAGATCTCTAAAGTTTTCAATGTCAAACTTCATGGAAGTAGTCAAAGTATTAAGTGGTTTTAAAGCATCTCCAATAGTGTCATTCATGGAATGAGGAAAACTAAAGATGGAAGACTCCAGCTCATTCACTTTAACACGGAGATGCTGAAGGTCCTTTTTCAAGGTCATTATATCATTGTATTCAGAATCATCAGCATCATTGTCTCTAAATGCTTCATGGTTGGGCTCCATGTGCACTACATCGCCATTCTGGAAGGGGTTTTTTCCTTCATTATTTTGCCCAACATGGTAAGTGCCAGAAGACTCAGGGGAATTATGGTTTCCGTATTGCATCTCCAAGAACTGGAGACGTTCACTTAAGGAATCTGTACTGATCAGCTGTTTCTCCAGGATATGTAAAGTGCTGTTCAGAACTTCATTCATTTTTATAACTGTCATATACACAGCTTCAGGATTATCTTCAGACAGAAGTTCCAGAGCTTCTTCACCAAGTAGAGCTTCCAACACTCTTTCATGTCTTGTTGCATCTTCTAGAAGAGAACTGAAAGAACTGTCTAGATGTTTAATATGCTTGTGGATCTGAACATTGTCCACCCTAATATGTCTAACATCATCTGTAAGGTTTTTCATTTGGGTTTGCAGCTGGGAAGTTGTCAACAATAACATTCGTCCTTGTTCTTGTTGTGCCGCAAGAGATTGACGGTTAAACTGCAGGGCCTGTGCTAGGTCTTCTACAGAATGTTGCAGATATGTGTTTGAACTTCCTTCCTTCTGCTTGACATCTTCTATTCCATATAAAACATCTCTGAATTGATTTGAGAAGTTCCGCTGTATTTCCTCTAGAGCAATTATGTCTAAATTCATTTTGTGACAGTCACAATTCCTAAATAACTCATCGCTACCATTTTGTATACTCAGAATAGTAAAGTTGAGTTCCACTATCTGCCTCTGGATTAAGTCTTTGATTTCTTCCATGATGAGACTTTTCTCTATGAACTGCATCTGAACTTTCCCAGAGTTTTCTTTATAATCGGTACGGAGTTCCTTTAACCATTTCTCCAGAATGCTAATATTTTCAAAGGCTGCCTCTGACTCAGTCAATAAATCTTTTATCTGGTTCTCGTGTACCATTAGGGTTTCATTCACTCTGGAATTTGTTATGGAAGAAACCTCTGTTTGTCTTGGAGTGCAAAGTAATGTCACATTTTGAGCTAAATCTATAAGATCATCTTGAATTTGTTCTTGCTGTCTACGGAGTTCTCCAATACTAAAATTGAAGTAGGAATATTGGGACTGGTGAAATTTTAGATTCCTTTTCAACTTTATATCTGTATCAGCCTTTATCATGGTCATATTATGCTGGAACACAGTTTGTTGTGTGTGAAAGTTGTTATCTATCTGTTGTTTCAATTGTTCAAGCTTGTCAACATTCTCCTGAATTTTTGACTCAAATTTGGTCCCTAGCTCATAAAGGTCTTTTTTAGGTACAGAATTCTCCAGAAATACATCCAATATTCCTCTGTTAATCTCAACACTTTCAGAAAGGTTTTTCACCATATTGTTAAGATTTTGCAGACTTTTATTAAAACTGGTCCATATGGGGCTAAAATGAGCTTTCAGGAAATTTTCCACATGTGGCAGCACTACTTCACGGACAACGCGGTCATCTATTTCTGTAACATAAATATTCACTATTAAAATAAATGTACTGTAATATCAGAACAATATAAATGAAATTGGACCCAGACATTTAAACCTAGGTCTTGATATACATAGTAACGCTTACACCGTCCTTCACCATCTCTGTTGGGTACATTGGACAAAAAGATAATAGAGATAAATGATAGTATAGTGAAATGGGTTTATTACCATACCTTATGCAGTAGTTTTTAAAAAATACCCTATATATTTATTCCCCCTTCACTAACATAAAAAACAATCCACACACCAGCTCACCTGACTGATTCTGACTGTTCCCTAGTGCAGTGGTTGCATTATCGCCAAGAACATTCTGAAGTTCCTGAAGATGACTAGCAGCCTGATGAATATCATTTTGTATATCTTCCAATAGACTTTCTTGGCTTTCCACAGCTTTAATAATTTCAGTCACCTCTGCGGAACAGAACAAAAAAACTGGAAGTTGACAATGCAAGAAATTTAAACAATCATTATAAAATTTTAAAAATTATCATAAAATAGGATTGAAAGAGTTGACCACATAGGTTGCACTAGAGTTCTAGAAAAACACCGTATGCACTACCAGTAGTGGTGCCTAAGTAGGGTCCCACACCATAAATATAGAAGAAATAAACTTAGGCACTCAGCTTATGTAGAGTTTGTTTGTGATTTAATGTAGTCATCAAATTAAACGTTTCAGCCACAGTAAACGGCCTTCTTCAGTAACTACACAAGAAAAAATAAACATACATACCAATATACAATCAATTAGATTTCCAACACCAAAGTGTTAAAAAAGGTGATAAATCAACATAAACATAAATAAAGTATATACAAAGTCAGAGAAAAATATTTGTCCATTAGTTGTTTCTACTTAGAGAAAATTGGCAGTAGGAAAAAAACAGCAAAATTGCTCATACAATTGGTGCTAGGAGCTATATGAAGATAACCATAAAAACCTATTGGGCGCGGACAAAAGGCATAAAGGAGTATACATATAATAAAGAGCAGTGATCTACCCACGGTTTATCAGAGATGAAAGCGTAGGTGAACGCGTTTTTATATATCATCGGCACAACAGCTGTAAATGGTGAAAAAACGTGGTAATAAGTGCCGGAATAATAACTAGATATAGGTGCAGCTATGAATACAACGAGTCACATACCAGAAAAAATCTGTCTAAGGGGGCAATATCCGGACCAGAGTGACCGGTAAATGAAGGAGGCCTGTAAAGTAACGTGAGTAGTCAGGTAAAGTGTCCTGAAGTCCTGTGCCTAAAAGTTCGGTGGTGATATAGTGAACTTACCCAGAAGGAAACAGCGTGCCGGCGACTATGGCAAAGACGCGGAATCCATCGCTAGTCAGCTATTTAAGGGAGGAAGTGTATCACTTAAATGCACAGTGGGCGGGACTAACAAGCTGGGCTTGTGTTCACTTCGTGAGCCGCGCAGGACAGGAAGAGAGGTGACGTGACCGGAAGTGCTGTGCATTCCAGGGGTCTAAAGCTTGCATTCCAGCGGCCATGTTAGGAGTGTCACCTTGTTTCTACGGCTCCTGGAACATATAAAGTACCTGTGCTGGTACGGAAAGCAGTCGGTGGAGAATGGTGAAGTGTAGAAAAATACAAAGGCAGGAATTTCTGTAGGAAAGTGAGTGGAGGACGGATCAATGTAGGCGGCTCTGCAAAAAAGGACACATATATCAATATCATACAAAGAAATTTCATATATTATAGTGCTGTAGAAAAAACATATTAAACTGCAGTGGCAGTACATATGAAACAATAGCGCCAGTTCACAGGATGGTACATGTACCAACAGATAGTAAATATTAGTAAGGAAAACCCATGTAAACAGCGATAGTTAAAGGGAACCTGTAACCCCCAAAATCGAGGGTGAGCTAAGCCCACCGGCATCAGGGGCTTATCTACAGCATTCTGTAATGCTGTAGATAAGCCCCTGATGTATCCTAAAAGATGAGAAAAAGAGGTTATATTATACTCACCTGGGCGGGCGGTCCGGTCCCGGGCCTCCCATCTTCATAGGATGACGTCCTCTTCTTGTCTCTCTGCCGCGGCTCCGGTGCAGGCGTACCTTGCCTGCCCTATTGAGGGCAGAGCAAAGTACTGCAGTGCGCAGGCGCCGGGAAAGGTCAGAGAGGCCCGGCGCCTGCGCACTGCAGTGCTTTGCTCTGCCCTCAACAGGGCAGACAAAGTACGCCTGCGACACAGCCTGCGCGACACAGCCGCAGCGTTAAGACCAGAAGAGGACATCATCTGATGAAGATGGGAGGCACCGTACTGGACCAGGACACCCAGCGGACCGGACCGGGACCGGGACCGCCCCTGGGTGAGTATAATCTAACCTCTTTTTCTTACCTTTTAGGAAACATTGAGGGCTTATCTACAGGATTCCAAAATGCTGTAGATAAGTCCCTGGTGGTGGGCTTAGCTCACCCTCAATTTTGGGGGTAACAGGTTCCCTTCAAGGTGGAATCACTGATGAGTAATGTCCTAGATGAAAGCAATGAGATCGTAATCCCTATTCAAACTCTGAGGATGTAAGGTATTCAAAGTATGAATCCAATATGCTTCCCTTTGTTTCAATAACTTGATACGGTCACCACCACGTCTAGGGGTAAAAGCCTGCTCAATAACCTGATATTTGAGTTGTGAAATCTTGTGATTGTGAGTAATGAAATGTTTAGGTATAGGCAGTAAGAGTTTCCTACAGCGAATAGTGGATTTATGCTTCGAAATAAGATCTTTTATGGGCTGAGTAGTTTCTCCCACATATCCTAAGCCACAGGGGCATTTGATCAGGTACACCACATAGGGGGTGTCAACGAAGAAAGAAAATAGGACCAGACGAGTGCATGGATTCAGGAAGAAGGAACGATCCACCACACACAACCTGCTCTCAGGTACCTGGCTGCTTGTAGTCAATATTTCGGCTAGAACTTTGGGTATTTATGAGCATAATGTCTTACCAAAGGCCTGTCATATTGCCCAGCACAAAATCTTAATACATTTGAATTATAAATGGATTTATGTCAATTTTTTCGCTGCTTAAGATTAAAAGCATATTTTGCTGATAATCCTACAACGAGTTCTACAGGGCAAGAACCAGACAGTAATTACAAGATGCTATCTGCAGCCAGCTTGGGCCTTAGACCTAAAAGTCTTTTTAGACCCCCACATGGTTCTCATGCCTTGGAAGCATTTATCGGTTTTGTAAGTAAATCTTTTTCAGATCTTTGTACAGATGTTGATCGTGGGTCATTACACTACAAGAGGATTGAAACCTGATCATCAAACCAGCCGATAAGGGGGCGCGATCGTGGTTATGGACAGGTCTTACTACATCCAAGAAATTCTAAGACAACTCCATGACACTTCTGTCTATACGGAATTACCTAGAGATCCCACACAACATATATCCGGGAACTCATCACTGAAGTCCTTTCTAAATATACTGACTTGGGCGTACTACTAGACATTAAGACCTGAAACCGGGACAAGGGGGCATCCTCTGCGTTTGGAGGAAAAAAGGTTTAAGCATAATAACAGATGCGGATTCTTTACTGTAAGAGCAGTGAGACTATGGAACTCTCTGCCGTATGATGTTGTAATGAGTGATTCATTACTTAAATTTAAGAGGGGACTGGATACCTTTCTGGAAAAGTATAATGTTACAGGGTACATACACTAGATTCCTTGATAGGGCGTTGATCCAGGGAACTAGTCTGATTGCCGTATGTGGAGTCGGGAAGGAATTTTTTTCCCCAATGTGGAGCTTACTCTTGCCACATGGGTTTTTTTTTGCCTTCCTCTGGATCAACATGTTAGGGCATGTTAGGTTAGGCTATGGGTTGAACTAGATGGACTTATAGTCTTCCTTCAACCTTAATAACTATGTAACTATGTAACTATGTGAATATTTAACCAAAAGTCATCCTATTACCCTGGTCTTTTATATTCTCCCAAAGATCCATAAGAACCTTGAACGACCCCATGGAATACCTATTGTAGCTTCCACGGAATCTATCTTGTCACCGCTCTCCATATTTTTGGAGAAAATTTTAACACCTTTGATTCGTAAAACTCCCTCTTACATACTGGACACTGGAGACTTCCTTAACACCATTTGGGCATTACACATTATACCCAAGGATGCTCTCCTAGTCTTAATTGATGTGCATGACCTCCATTCCCCATGTAGAGGGAATCAGTTCAGTACACAAGTTGCTATCCAGTTCAGGGATGGATCCTGATCAGGTCAATCTGTGAGTGGAACTCTTTCCCCTAGTTCTCATAAAAAAAATTTCAGTTCCAGGACAAATACTATTTGCAAAACAGGGGTACTGCAATGGGTTCGAATGTAGCCCCACCCTACGCTAATTGCTACATGGCCGATTTTGAGGATCCTACTATCTACACCAATCCCATGTATTCTAATAATATTCAATTATGGAAACAATACAAAGACAATATCTTTTGTATATGGAAGGGCTCTTTAGATTCTCTCCATTCCTTTTTTGAGTTCCTTAACACATCCTGGCCAGGTCTTTCCTTCACTATGTCGGTAGACCAACATAGGATTAATTTTCTGGATACACTGGTTATAAAAAATGATGAAGGTATCCTTTCCACTGTCCTGTACATTAGAAACACAGATCAAAATAGTTTATTACATTTCCAAAGCTTCCATCCTAATCCTATCAAAAAATCTATCCCCAAATCACAGATACAGAGGGTTAATTGCATCGTATCTGATGATTCGATGCGTGTACAACGACACCGTGAATTACATATCAAATTTCAAGAGAGAGGGTATCCAAAACATATCCTTAATATGTCCATGGAAACCAATCCTCGCGCTGGTGTTAAAACTACTACCCAAATTCCTTTTGTTCATTCTTATCATCCTTTCACATATACTTCACAGAACCATACGACGCCAATGGCATCTATTAGGGGAAGTTTACCCCAATATCCCAGAGTTCAACCAGCCCTTTCTTCCCTGCTTTGAAAGGGCACCTAACATCAAGAGCAAACTGATAAAAGCTGATCTTGGCAAAGATACTTTGCCATCACGCCAATTATTGCTACACCATCCTAGAAGTGGTACGTTCCCCTGCCTACACTGTAATCAGTCTGGGAATGTCCAGAAGGACAACATTATTTATCACCCCCACTCTGGAAAACAATTTAAAATCCACAACTACTATACGTGTGACACCCCCTATGTGGTGTACCTGATCAAATGCCCCTGTGGCTTAGGATATGTGGGAGAAACTAGTCAGCCCATAAAAGATCGTATTTCAAAGCATAAATCCACTATTCACTGTAGGAACCTCTTACTGCCTATACCTAAACATTTCATTACTCACAATCACAAGATTTCACAACTCAAATATCAAGTTATTGAGCAGGCTTTTACTCCTAGACGTGGTGGTGACCGTATCAAGTTATTGAAACAAAGGGAAGCATATTGGATTCATACTTTGAATACCTTACATCCTCGGGGTTTGAATAGGGATTACGATCTCATTGCTTTCATCTAGGACATTACTTATCAGTGATTCCACCTTAACTATCGCTGTTTACATGGGTTTTCCTTACTAATATTTAATATCTGTTGGTACATGTACCATCCTGTGAACTGGCGCTATTGTTTCATAGGTCCTGCCACTGCAGTTTAATGTTTTTTCTACAGCATTATAATATATGAAATTTCTTTGTATGATATTGATATATGTGTCCTTTTTTGCAGAGCCGCATATATTGATCCGGACTCCACTCACTTTCCTACAGAAATTCCTGCCTTTGCATTTTTCTAGACGTCACCATTCTCCACCGACTGCTTTCCGTACCAGCACGGGTACTTTATAATGTTCCAGGAGCTGTAGAAACAAGGTGATGCTCCTAACATGGCTGCTGGAACGCAAGCTTTAGACCCCTGGAATGCACAGCACTTCCGGTCACGTCACCTCTCTTCCTGTCCTGCGCGGCTCACGAAGTGAACACGAGCCCCACTTGTTAGTCCCGCCCGCTGTGCATTTAAGTGATACACTTCCTCCCTTAAATAACTGATTAGCGGTGGATTCCGCGTCTTTGCCAGGCCGGCACGCTGTTTCCTTCTGGGTAAGTTCACTTTATCAACACCGAACTTTTAGGCACAGGACTTCAGGACACTTTACCTGACTACTCACGTTACTTTACAGGCCTCCTTCATTTACCGGTCACTCTGGTCCGGATATTGCCCCCTTAGACAGATTTTTTCTGGTAAGTGACTCGTTGTATTCATAGCTACACCTATACCTAGTTATTATTCCGGCACTCATTACCTCGTTTTTCACCATTTACAGCTGCTGTGCCGATGATATATAAAAATGTGTTCACCTACGCTTTCATCTCTGATAAACCATGGGTAGATCACTGCTCTTTATTATATGTATACTCCTTTATGCCTTTTGTCCGCGCCCAATAGGTTTTTACGGGAAGCTTCATATAGCTCCTAGCACCAATTGTATGAGCAATTTTGCTGTTTTTTTCCTACTGCCAATTTTCTCTACATAGAAACATCTAATGGCCAAATATTTTTCTCTGACTTTGTATATACTTTATTTATGTTTATGTTGATTTATCACCTTTTTTTTAACACATTGGTGTTGGAAATCCAATTGATTGTATATTGGTATGTATGTTTATTTTTTCTTGTGTAATTACTGAAGAAGGCCGTTTACTGTGGCCGAAACGTTTAATTTGATGACTACATTAAATCACAAACAAACTCTACATAAGTTGAGTGCCTAAGTTTATTTCTTCTATATATATTGCACTAGAGTTCTTGTCCTCTTGTTCCCTGAAGAGACAATTTCTAAGTTATCCAAAGAAACTAAAGGGATATTTTAATATATAGACTTATAGAGTCTTCTAAAAGTCTTGTAAATACTTTATACCCTGCAAAGATCCATTACTTCCATAGAATTCAAACTTTCTTTATTTTCAAACTTGGATAAAAGGCATAGACATTCTATTTACTAATCAGTTGTTAGGGTTCATAAAACATGCCTGCCTGTTTATTCCTGAAGGTCCCAAGTGAAAGACTATCTTATAATGCCATAATAACCCATTTCAAATGATTTTAAATAAAAAAAACAGACATACCCTTTAAATGATAAAGTCTAACAGTAATGTCAAGCGAACGTACAGCAGCATGCCTTTGTCTACTCCTAGCTCCTTTCTCATTCTCCCTCGTCCCTCTCCATAAGGTTATAATGGTTGTAGCTACCGCAGTCGCAGTGGTCACCGCTGCCACTGGATCTGCCGGGTGACAGGCCTGCTGACGTTAGAAAATACTTCAGCTTGATGTGCGTCCTTGGACACACATTTAGCTTAAATCTATTGCCACTCACAGACCCATTGAGTCCGTTCGTGGAAATAAACGCTGCCGGCCAATCAGAGGCCAGTAGCTGACATCGGTGTGCACGTGACTTGGGGGCGCATGGCAGTGAAGTATTGTGCTCCCATCGCTTGCACGCTGAAGTTGGCTGCTGGCTTCAGAAGAGAACACTGCATGGCGGTGGAGCGGGGAAAGGGGAATATTTATTTATTTTTTTAAATAGGTGAGTACATAGGAAGTCATACTAATACGTGTATGACTATAGGATGTGCATTTTACTGTATGGATGACTATGGGCTGTGCATTATGTCTTAGCGATCACTATGGGCTGTGGATTATACTACATGCATGACTATGGGTTGTACATTATACTACATGGATGGCTATGCTCTGTGCATTATACTCTATGGATATCTATGGGCTGTGCATTATGCTTTATGGACCACTATGGGATGTGGATTATCCTACATCGATGACTATGGGTTGTGCATTATATTACATGTATGACTATGGGCTTTCCATTATACTACATGTATGACTATAGGCTGTGCATTATACTGCATGGATGATTGTGGACTGCACATTATACTACATGGATGACTATGGGCTGTTCATTATAGTACATGAATGACTATGTTGAGTGCATTATACTATATGAAGGACTAGCTGAAGAGCCCGGCGTTGCCTGGGCATAGTAAATATCTGTGGTTAGTGATAGCACCTCACTTCTCTTATTTTCCCATCATGCCTCTCATTTTCCCAATCACATCTTTCATTTTCCCCGTCACATCTCTCATTTTCTCCCTCACTCCTTTCATTCCCCCCTAACACTTGTCATTTCAACCTCACATCTGTCATTTTCCGATCACTCCACTATTTTCCCTCACTCCTCTCATTTTGCACTCACACCTTTTCATTTTCACCTCACACCTCTCATTTTCGCCTCAGTATATACATGTTTGTCATCTCCCTTATATATAGTATACACCTGTATATCATCTCCTGTATATAGTATATACCTGTTTGTCATCTCCCCTGTATATAGTGTTATGGACCTGGTGGTTAAGAGCACCCGAAATGACCTGATAGTTAAACCGATACAGGACAAGCTCTGGGAAGTGGAAACTCTGCTGACTGCAATCCCTAATCCTATCACACACACTAGAAATGGCCGTGGAGCGTACCTAACATGGCCTAGACGCCTCGACACAGCCTAAGAACTAGCTAGCCCTAGAGATAGAAAATAAACCCTACCTTACCTCAGAGAAATTTCCCCAAAGGAAAAGGCAGCCCCCCACAAATATTAACTGTGAATAAAGATGAAAGTCACAAACACAGAAATGAAACAGGTTTTAGCAAAGGGAGGCCAGACTAACTAAACAGACAGAGGATAGGAAAGGTATCTGTGCGGTCAGCACAAAAAACTACAAAAGACCACACAGAGTGTGCAAAAAGACCCCCGCACCGACTCACGGTGCGGAGGTGCCACTCTGCATCCCAGAGCTTCCAGCTAGCAAAGCAAAATCATGAAAGCAAGCTGGACAAGAAAACTATGAACAGAAAATAACAATCGGGGACTTAGCTTCTTGCAGGAAGAGACAGGTCACCAGAAAGATCCAAGAGCGAGCTGAACCAGTACAGGAACATTGACAGCTGGCATGGAGTAACGATCTGAGTGGAGTTAAATAGAGAAGCCAGCCTAAGAATAACCTAGGTCACATGTGGAAGGAACCTCAGAACCAGCAACTCCACTCACAGCCACCAGAGGGAGTCCATGGACAGAACTCGCCGAAGTACCATTCATGACCACAGGAGGGAGTTCGATGACAGAATTCACAACAGTACCCCCCCCTTGAGGAGGGGTCACCGAACCCTCACCAGAACTCCCAGGACGATCAGGACGAGCAAAATGAAAGGCACGAACCAGATCGGCAGCATGAACATCAGAGGCAACAACCCAGGAATTATCTTCCTGACCATAACACTTCCACTTGACCAGGTACTGGAGTTTCCATCTCGAAATACGAGAATCCAAAATCTTCTCCACCACGTACTCCAACACCCCCTCGACCAACACCGGGGCAGGGGGGTCGACGGAAGGAACCATAGGCGCCACATATCACCGCAACAATGACCTATGGAACACATTATGGATGGCAAAAGAAGCTGGAAGGGCCAAACGAAATGACACAGGATTGAGAACCTCAGAAATCTTATAAGGGCCAATGAAACGAGACTTAAATTTAGGAGAGGAAACCTTCATAGGAAAATAACGAGACGACAACCAAACCAAATCCCCAACACGAAGTCGGGGACCAACACAGCGACGGCGGTTAGCGAAACGTTGAGCCTTCTCCTGGGACAATGTCAAATTGTCCACTACGTGAGTCCAAATTTGCTGCAACCTGTCCACCACAGAATCTACACCAGGACAGTTCGAAGGCTCAACCTGCCCTGAAGAAAAACGAGGATGGAAACCAGAATTACAGAAAAAAGGCGAAACCAAAGTAGTTGAGCTGGCCCGATTATTAAGGGCGAACTCAGCCAAAGGCAAGAAGGACACCCAATCATCCTGATCAGCAGAAACAAAACATCTCAGATAGATAGAGAAACCAGACTAAGAATAACCTAGGTCACCTGTGGAAGGAATCTCAGAACCAGCAACTCCACTCACAGCCACCAGAGGAAGTCCATGGACAGAACTCGCCGAAGTACCATTCATGACCACAGGAGGGAGTTCGATAACAGAATTCACAACAATATAGTATATACCTGCTGTGTCATCTCCCCTGTATATAGTATATACCTGTATGTTATCTCCTCCTATATATAGTATATACCTGTATGTCTTCTCCTTCTATATATAGTATATACCTGTATGTCATCTCCTCCTGTATATAGTATATACCTGTATGTCATCTTCTATATAGCATATACCTGTATGTCATCTCCTGTATATAGTATATACCTGTAGGTCATCTGCTCCTGTATATAGTATATACCTGTGTGTCATCTCCTCATGTATATAGTATATACCTGTAGGTCATCTGCTCATGTTTATAGTATATACCTGTGTGTCATCTCCTCCTGTATATAGTATATACCTGTAGGTCATCTGCTCCTGTATATAGTATATACCTGTGTGTCATCTCCTCCTGTATATAGTATATACCTGTAGGTCATCTGCTCCTGTATATAGTATATACCTGTATGTCATCTCCCCTGTATATAGTATATACCTGTATGTCATCTCCTCCTGTATATAGTATATATCTGTGTGTCATCTCCTCCTGTATATAGTATATATCTGTGTGTCATCTCCTCCTGTATATAGTATATACCTGTGTGCCATCTCTCCTGTATATAGTATATACCTGTGTGTCATCTCCTCCTGTATTAGACCGCATTCACACGTTATTTGGTCAGTATTTTTACCTCAGTATTTGTGAGCTAAATTGGCAGCCTGATAAATCCCCAGCCAACAGGAAGCCCTCCCCCTGGCAGTATATATTAGCTCACACATACACATAATAGACAGGTCATGTGACTGACAGCTGCCGTATTTCCTATATGGTACATTTGTTGCTCTTGTAGTTTGTCTGCTTATTAATCAGATTTTTATTTTTGAAGGATAATACCAGACTTGTGTGTGTTTTAGGGCGAGTTTCGTTTGTCAAGTTGTGTGTTGAGTTGCGTGTGGCGACATGCATGTAGCGACTTTTGTGAGATGAGTTTTGTGTGGCAACATGTGGGTAGCAACTTTTTGTGTGTCGAGTTGCATGTGACAGGTTAGTGTAGCAAGTTGTGTGCAGCAAGTTTTGCGCATGGCGAGTTTTGCGCGTGGTGAGTTTTATGTGTAGTACCTTTTGAGTATGTGCAAGTTTTGTGTGAGGCAACTTTTGTATGTTTTGCAACTTTTGTGCATGTGGCAATTTTTCCGCGTGTGCAAGTTTTGCGTGTGGCGAGTTTTCCATGAGGTGAGTTTTGCACTTGTGGCGAGTTTTGCGTGAGCCTAGTTTTTGCATGTGGCGAGTTTCGCGCGTGGCGAGTTTTGAGCGGTGATGTTGTGAATTCTGTGGCTGAGTTCACTTCTGTGGTCACAAGTGGTATTGCAGTCTCTGGGCTTCCTCCCTCAGGTGTTTTGGTGAGCTCGTTGGCTGCCTTGCTATTTAGCTCCACCTGAGTCTGTCTTCCTTGCTCCTTGTCAATGTTCCAGTGTTGGATCTGAGCTACTGCATCTTTCCTTGGGCCTGCTGCTCTGCTAGATAAGTGCTTCTAGTTTGTTTTCTGTTTTTTTCTGTCCAGCTTGCTATTGTCTTTTGCTGGAAGCAGGGGTGCACCGCCGTGCTGTTAGTTCGGCACGGTGGGTCTTTTTGCCCCTTTGCGTGGTTTTCGTTTTAGGGTTTTTTGTAGACTGCATAGTTCTCTTTGCTATCCTCGCTCTGTCTAGAATATCGGGCCTCACTTTGCTGAATCTATTTCATTCCTACGTTTGTCTTTTCATCTTGCTAACAGTCATTATATGTGGGGGGCTGCCTATTCCTTTGGGGTATTTCTCTGAGGTAAGTCAGGCTTGTATTTCTATCTTCAGGCTAGTCAGCTCCTCAGGCAGTGCCGAGTTGCATAGGTAGTTGTTAGGCGCAATCCACTGCTGCTTATAGTTGTGTGAGGATAGATCAGGTACTGCAGTCTACAGAGATTCCACGTCTCAGAGCTCGTCCTATTGTTTTTGGTTATTGCCAGATCTCTGTATGTGCGCTGATTACTGCACGCTGTGTTGCCTGATTGCCAGCCATAACACGGTGACTTTTGTGTTTCGACTTTTATGTGGCGAGGTTGGTGTATATCTGGTGAAATGTGTGCTGAGGGTGATATGTGTTCAAGCACATTTTGTGTGTATGTTCATATCCCCGTGTGTGGTGAGTATCCCATGTCGGGGCCCCATCTTAGCAACTGTACGGTATATACTCTTTGGCGCCATCACTCTGATTCTTTAAGTCCCCCTTGTTCACATCTGGCAGCTGTCAATTTGCCTCCAACACTTTTCCTTTCACTTTTCCCCATTATGTAGATAGGGGCAAAATTGTTTGGTGAATTGGAAAGCGCGGGGTTAAAATTTCACCTCACAACATAGCCTATGACGCTCTCGGGGTCCAGACGTGTGACTGTGCAAAATTTTGTGGCTGTAGCTGCGACGCCTCCAACACTTTTCCTTTCACTTTTTCCCCATTATGTAGATAGGGGCAAAATTGTTTGGTGAATTGGAAAGCGCGGGGTTAAAATTTCACCTCACAACATAGCCTATGATGCTCTCGGGGACCAGATGTGTGACTGTGCAAAATTTTGGGGCTGTAGCTGCGACGCCTCCAACACTTTTCCGTTCACTTTTTTCCCCATTATGTAGATAGGGGCAAAATTGTTTGGTGAATTGGAAGGCGCGGGGTTAAAATTTCGCCTCACAACATAGCCTATGACGCTCTCGGGGTCCAGACGTGTGACTGTGCAAAATTTTGTGGCTGTAGCTGCGACGGTGCAGATGCCAATCCCGGACATACACACACACACACACACACACACACACACACTCACACACACACACATTCAGCTTTATATATTAGACTATGGGCTGTGCATCATAATAAATGGAGGAATTTAGTGGTGCATTATGTATGGAAGACTATGGGGTTGCATTATATTACATGGAGGACTTTGTGGTGCATTATACTATGGATGACTATGGGCTGTGCAATATATTATATAGAGGAATTTGGGGGGTGTACTATATATGAAGGACTATGGAAGGTGCATTATACTATATCTAGGAATATGGGGTGCATTATATATGAAGGATTATGGGGCGCATTATATTATATGGTGGACTATTGGGTGCATTATACTATATGGAGGATTATGGGCTGCGCAATATATAATAAAGAGGACTATGGGGTTTATTATACTATATGGAGGGCTATGGAGGACGCATTATACTATATGCAAGACTATAACGAATGCATTATGCTATATGAAGCACTATGGGGGATGCATTATACTGTATGGAGGACTATGGGGGTGAATTATACTATATGGAGGACTATGGGGAATGCATTATACTATAGAGAGAACTATGGACTGTGCATTTTACTATATGGATTACTATGGGGAGTGCATTATAATTTTGCTATGGGGCCCCATGACTTCTACGTACGCCCCTGGTGAGTATAATGCTTTATTTTTTCTATACCTTAAAGAACAGCGGCAGAAGGGGGGGCATATACCAGGATGGGAGATATATACACCAGGATGGGGTCCAAGATAAAAGACATACACCAGGATGTGGCATATATATATATATCAGGATGGATAAGGGACAAATACCAGGAAGGGACCAGGATGAGGGACATATGTACCAGGATGGGGGACATAAATACCAGGATATGGAGAATGTATATACACCAGGATGAGGGACATATATACCAGGATGAAGGACATATATATTTCAGGTTATGGGGGAGCCCTGTCCAAATTTTGCACTGGATCTTATGGATCTCATCAGACTATAGTTATGCCAATGATTTTATGAACAATAATTATCATCTCTTACCATATTGAGCTGAGAATCTGTTTTCACCATAGACAGATTTTTACCACTAAGTTGCCAATAATTCATCAGTTCAGTTATTTTTCTAATAAGATGTTACACAGTTTCTAATTTTCAACAGTCTTTTTAGAGAGGAAGAACTCTAGTGGCACCTATTGAAAGTAGCAATTATAAAGGGCCTTGCTATAAGACCTAGGATAGGAAGCCAAACCAGAAACTCCCAGTTGCAGACACTTGTTTCAGGGTGTTTTCCAGTTATCAGTGCAAAGCAGGAAAGAACTGGCCTGGTCTGTACGCTTTTGACAGTGGGTTTAAAAGGAAAGTTTTTTCCTTGCAGGCAGTGCAAAGTCAGAGTAAGGCTGTGTGCACACGTAGCAGATTTTTTGCGCTTTTTTCGCGGTTTTTCGCTATAAAAACGCTATAAAACCGCGAAAAAAATGCTCACATTAAGCATCCTATTTAATAGAATGCAATCCGCATTTTTTGTGCACATGCTGCATTTTTTTCCTGAGCGGATTCACATTCCAGAAAAAAACGCAGCATGTTCATTAAATTTGCGGAATCGCAGGGATTCCGCACACCTAGGAATGCATTGATCTGCTTACTTCCTGCATGGGGCTATGCCCACCATGCGGGAAGTAAGCAGATCATGTGCGATTGGTACCCAGGGTGGAGGAGAGGAGAATATCCTCCACGGACTGGGCACCATATAATTGTTAAAAAAAAGAATTAAAATAAAAAAAATTGTGATATACTCACCTTTGATGGCCCCCGGAGTCTTCCTGCCCCTCAGCGCTGCACGCGGCCGCTTCCGTTCCTGTAGATGGTGTGTGAAGGACCTGCGCGACGTCATCGAAGGTCCTGCACACACACCATCTATAGGAACGGAAGCCGCTGAGGAGATCGGCTGTTTGCGGTAGGTGAGTATAACCATTTTTTTTTTTTTTTTAATTATTTTTAACATTCTATCTTTTACTATTGATGTGGCATAGGCTGCATCAATAGTAAAAAGTTGGTCACACTTGTCAAACACTATGTTTGACAAGTGTGACCAACCTGTCAATCAGTTTTCCAAGCGGTGCTACAGATTGCTTGGGAAACGCTAGCATTCTGCAAGCTAATTATGCTTGCAAAACACTAGTTTTCTGCGGGAATATGCATGCCAATTCCGCATGCGATATACCACACACCCTTTTCTGATTCCATGCCGGTCACTTAGGGCATGGATAGCTGCATGGCATTTTAGAGCCAGTTTATCTGTGGGCTTCGGCTTATTTTCTTCCACATTCAGCTGAGTATATACGGCATTATATCGCTTTCATTGTTTGCATGGGCTATCAATCTTGTTGACTGTTTTCTACCCTGGTTGTTGGTCTTTTGGTGAGCTTTTGGACATTTTTTTTTCCTTAGGCTCACTATGCTGATACATATATTGGGAGTGCAGAACATAGGGTCTGGTTTTCCTTATCTACAGGTCTTTTGCACGTCATAGAGACCTCTCCCTTTTCAGCTATTATATATATACCGTATATACTCGAGTATAAGCCGACCCGAGTGTAAGCCGACCCCCCTAATTTTGCCATAAAAAACTGGGAAAACTTATTGACTTGAGTATAAGCCTAGGGTGGAAATGCAGCATTTACCGGTGAATTTCAAAAATAAAAATAGATCATTATTTCCCCATAGCTGTGCCATATAGTGCTCTGCACCGTTCATTATTTCCCCGTAGCTGTGCCCCATATAGTGCTCTGCACCGTTCATTTTGTCCCATAGCTGTGCCCCATATAGTGCTCTGCACCGTTCATTTTGTCTCATATCTGTGCCCCATACTGTGCTCGGCACCGTTCATTATTGCCCCATATCTGTGCCCCATATACAATGCTCTGCACCGTTCATTTTGTCCCATAGCTGTGCCCCATATAGTGCTCTGCACCGTTCATTTTGACCCATAGCTCTGCCCCATACAGTGCTCTGCACCGCACCGTTCATTTTGTCCCATAGCTGTGCCCCATATACAATGCTCTGCACCGTTCATTTTGTCCCATAGCTCTGCCCCATACAGTGCTCTGCACCGTTCATTTTGTCCCATAGCTCTGCCCCATACAGTGCTCTGCACCGTTCATTTTGTCCCATAGCTCTGCCCCATACTGTGCTCGGCACCGTTCATTTTGTCCCATAGCTGTGCCCCATACTGTGCTCGGCACCGTTCATTTTGTCCCATAGCTGTGCCCCATACTGTGCTCGGCACCGTTCATTTTGTCCCATAGCTGTGCCCCATACTGTGCTCGGCACCGTTCGTTTTGTCCCATAGCTCTGCCCCATATAGTGCTCTGCACCGTTCATATTTCCCCATAGATGCTCCACATAAATCTGTGCCGCCGCTGCTGCTGCAATAAAAAAAACAAAAACACATACTCACCTCTCTTGCTTGCAGCTCCCAGCGTCCGGTCCCGGCGTCTCTGCACTGACTGATCAGGCAGAGGGCGCCGCACACACTATATGCGTCATTGCGCCCTCTGACCTGAACAGTCGCCGGGAAGATGGAGCGGCGCCCGGCGGCTGGAACGCAGACAGGTGAATATTACATACTTACCTAGTCCCAGCGATCCTGACGCTCCCTCTGCCTGTCACAGCTGTCTTCGGTGCCGCAGCCTCTTTCTCTATCAGCGGTCACCGGCACCGCTGAGAAGAGAAATGAATAGGCGGCTCCACCCCTATGGGAGGTGGAGCCGCGTATTCATTTCTCTAATGAGCGGTCCCACGTGACCGCTGAAGAGGGGAAGAGCTGCAGCACAGAAGACCGTGGGACGGCAGGGACAGCGCCAGGATCGCTGGGACTAGGTAAGTATACCTCAGCGCCCTCACCCCCTCACCCGCCGACCCTGCCACCCACCTTGACTCGAGTATAAGCCGAGAGGGGCACTTTCAGCCCAAAAATTTGGGCTGAAAATCTCGGCTTATACTTGAGTATATACGGTATATGCTTCTTTGCAAACATGTGGTGATTTATACTGCCAGCCCTATTTATCTTACTATATTGTTAAAATATTTCTTGCAGACATATTATGTGTGATTAGGGGTGTTTTGTACACACTTGTTGTATTTTTAATGTTTTTAGATGTTCTTTGCTGTGGTGTTTAATAAACTATTTGGTATTTTTCTATTCCTTGTGGTTGTGCTGGCCTGTTTGTAGTCCAATCTTTTTTTCTTTTCTTTGCCATATACATTATTGGACTAGGCACTGCACCCCTCTCTTTTTATCCAATACAGCTTGAGTGCACCCTTTCTTATATTTTATACCCACGGCTGGAGGCGCAGAATTGCCGCAGAAATTTCCGCGGCAATTCTGCTACGTGTGCACTTAGCCTAAGGATACTTGAAGGCCATGTAATGCTCCTCTGGGAATTTAGGGAATTACAGTGTCAATATTGACTGACTTTTAGAATTGCAACTTCCTAAAGGTACCGTCACATTAAGCGACGCTAAAGCGATCTAGACAACGATCCCGATCGCTACAGCGTCGCTGTTTGGTCGCTGGAGAGCAGTCACACAGACAGCTCTCCAGCGACCAACAATCCCGAAGTCCCCGGGTAACCAGGGTAAACATCGGGTTACTAAGCGCAGGGCCGCGCTTAGTAACCCGATGTTTACCCTGGTTACCATTGTAAAAGTAAAAAAAAAAAACACTACATACTTACATTCCGGTGTCTGTCCCCCGGCCTCAGCTTCCCTGCTCTGTGTAAGCGCGCTTGCCGGAAAGCAGAGCGGTGACGTCACCGCTGTGCTTTGCTTTACGGCCGGCCGGCGCTGACACTGGGGGACGCAGGGAAGCTGACGCTGAGGAACGTGACAGGAATGTGAGTATGTAGTGTTTTTTTTTTTACTTTTACATTGGTAACCAGGGTAAACATCGGGTTACTAAGCGCGGCCCTGCACTTAGTAACCCGATATTTACCCTGGTTACCAGTGAAGACATCGCTGAATCGGTGTCACACACGCCGATTCAGCGATGTCAGCGGGAGATCCAGCGTCGAAATAAAGTCCTGGACTTTCCCCAGCGACCAACGATCTCCCAGCAGGGGCCTGATCGTTGGTCGCTGTCACACATAACGATTTAGTTAACGATATCATTGCTACGTCACAAAAAGCAACGATATCGTTAACGATATCGTTATGTGTGACGGTACCTTAAAGCTGGCACAAGAATTCCAGTCCTCTTCCTCTCTGAAAAGATTATTCACATATTTAACTTACGTAAGTTAAAGTGAGCCTGACAGCTGATGTATTCTGCTTGATCCATGGGCAGCATGTATCAGGCAGTGACTGTATGATTTCAGCCACATATGTTTAAGTCTCAAACTTTGCAGCATTTTAAAGAAAAACAGTTTAAAAGCCAAAGAGCCGTAAGGGAGACCAGACGGATAGGAGGGTCCCCACCACCTTCTCTGTGCCCACAGCTAGTGACTAGCCGGAAATTCCCTGTGCAGCATTTGAAAATATTTAAAAATATATATTTGTAATAATGCAGCCAATGTTTAATACATCCTGCCCGTGGATCAGGCAGCATGTATCCGCTGTCAGCTTCCTTTAATTTTTAGGATTGCTACTTCCAATGTGTGGGACTAGAGTTCCAATACTCTTCCTCTCTGAACTGGCTACTTGCATATTTAAAATCACAGAGGAGCATTTCAAGTCTCCTTACGCCTAGTTGACGCTATTCACAAGGAAAAGCCTTAACTCTTAGCCTCATAATTTCAATGGAAAGTTTATGAGCTTGTACTCCACTGTGAATATAGGTTATTAAACTTTCTACTGAGCATTGTGCGCCTGGATCACCAAAAGGACAGTCCAAGATTGGTAATAGGTACTCTTTAATGATTAGGAAGACAAAATCAACCAGCTCAACCAACAGAAGATTCATCCGGCAAGGAAGCTTGCTTTCATGCTGCTGCACAGCGTCTTGTAGAAAGCAAGGGAAGGACGATCCAGCTTCCAAGTGCAGGTAAAAACATTTCTTTAATATAATCATTAAAGTGTGGAAGACATGGTGTATCCCAAGTGACAATACCGAGTCTTAGAATGCAGTGTGTGTTCAAAATGCGTTTCGTTGCTGTGATGGTTCCCACATACACCCCTCTTCTTGTCTTAGATACTTTGGATACGTCATGTCAATCAAGTGTAGTGACCCATTCCTGAGTGTGTCCTTCCTTTTAAGTAATCCTGGATTGTGAGTAGCTTCTGTACACTACAGCTCACTCTCTAACTGCCCCTCTATATTATCCCCTGCATTTTTGATCTGTATTTCTCCATTTCTAGTCACCTCCATTTTAGATGCAATGCATTTCTCATTTGCTGGGTTCTGGCGCCATCTAATGGTGAAAGTGTACAATGACTCATCATTATTGTTTTGTAAAAATCTGAGATTTGAATTCAGTGTCCAAGTCACATAGTCAATAGGAGGAGCTGTTTTCCAGGCAAGTCTAGAATGTTCTTTAGTCTGAGGGATGCCTTTAGGGAGAAGCAGAACACATGTGGAGGCTAAAAAAGAGAAGTGTAGAAATCGCGCTACAGTTGTTGGCCAATAATACAACAATTCGTATCCCCAAAAGGAGCCTCTTATTTTTATATTACAATAATGCTCCTTATTGAAAGTACAATAATGCAATACAGACACCCAACAGAGGCTGTAACCTATCAGGCGCTGTCAATCTAATGTGTGTAAGTGATATTCCTCCTGTGTACTATTATAGTCATCTCTATTTTGATTGTATTATGCTGTATACACTTATTGCACCGTTCAATGCATCAAAACCATGACGATATAAACAGAATGTCACCACTTAAGCCGGGTTCTTACCTAGCTTGTGTTTCCTAGGGTGTCCAATTCTTGTTAAAGTGCGGGGATAGGCTGGTGATTAGGGTTGAGCGACCTTGACCTTTTTAGAGTCGAGCCGTGTTTCGCGAAACCCGACTATCTTAGAAGTCGAGTCGAGTGGAATCGGCCGATTATCGCGAAAAGTCGGGTATCGCCCGAAACACGAAACCCAATGCAAGTCAATGGGGGAGCATAGTCGGCAGTGAGTGGAGGCCAGGAAAACACCTACACTGCTCATTTTAATGGCAAAAACATCCATTCTTGTTAAAGAAGCTTGTCAATCGTAATTTACCTTATAATAATTGGAAGGCATTTGAAATTGGGGGTCATTTGGCTAAAGTTGTGGGGGGTAGGGCTGGTTCAAGTAATTAGTGGGCCCAGTAAATCTGGACCACGTCACGGCAGTGGAGCAGGGAGAGGTAAGTATTTCAACTTTGCAAGTGCTGTGAACCTGAGCAAGCAGGGGGGGCCCACTCGTTGGCATTGGCACTGGCACAGGGCCCCTCAAAGTACAGCGGTGTGTTTGCACGGCGGGGGCGCCTCCCACCGGCAGCAACACTTTTGCGTACTATGAGAGGCCCTGTGCCAGTGACGTCGCCAACTAGTATTCCTCCCCCCACCTGATGAAGGAACCTGCACTTTCATCTGCACCTTCCTCTTTGTCCCCGTGTAAGGTGGTATGGTATGCGGGAAGAGGAACCTGACTTTCAGCAGGGTCACAATCTTGCTGTGTAGCGTGCACGGGGAATTTTGCATTGTGGGTCAATGTACCAGCAGACTCATCTATCACTGGCTGGGCAATGGGCAGGATGAGGAGGAAACACAGATATAGGCCCAAAGAATAAAGTGGGCTAAATGCAGTTCAAAATTGGTAACACAGGACTAACCAGGGGGCATTGCAGTGGAGGACAACTGGAATGAGAGGCTGACACAGAGAGTAGGCCCAAATCAGTAAGTAGTCGACATGCAGTTCAAAATTGGCAACCGTAGTAAACAGGCGGCCCAGCTTTGTTCAGTTGAGGAGAACAGCAAGGAGTGGCAGACACCGATAGTAGGCCCCAACCCAACTAGTAGGCCAAATGCAGTCTAACATTAACAACTACTTAACAAGAGCCTGAAAATGGAATTTCAGGACAGGAAACCAGGAGAACAGCAAGGAGTGGCAGACACCGATAGTAGGCCCCAAACCAACTAGTACGCCAAATGCAGTTGTTCCATTTAACTACAATTTAATGAGAGCCTGAAGATAGAAGTTCAGGAAAGGCAACCTGGAGAACACCTTGGAGTGGAACACACCATCTCTCTACACCCCATACCCAATTTGTAGGCCTAATGCAGTGTAGTTTTCAACAACTACTAAACGAGAGTCGGAAGATCGAAGCAATGTGGACGAAACCTGGGGAACACCTTGGAGTGTAACACACCGTCTCTCTACACCCCATACCCAATTTGTAGGCCTAATGCAGTGTAGTTTTCTACAACTACTAAACGAGAGTCGGAAGACCGAAGCAATGTGGACGAAACCAGGGGAACACCTTGGAGTGGAACACACCATCTCTCTACACCCCATACCCAATTTGTAGGCCTAATGCAGTGTAGTTTTCTACAACTACTAAACGAGAGTCGGAAGATCGAAGCAATGTGGACGAAACCTGGGGAACACCTTGGAGTGTAGCACACCGTCTCTCTACACCCCATACCCAATTTGTAGGCCTAATGCAGTGTAGTTTTCTACAACTACTAAACGAGAGTCGGAAGACCGAAGCAATGTGGACGAAACCTGGGGAACACCTTGGAGTGGAACACACCATCTCTCTTCACCCCATACCCAATTTGTAGGCCTAATGCAGTGTAGTTTTCTACAACTACTAAACGAGAGCATGAAGATTGAAGCTCAGGAAAGGCAACCTGGAGAACACCTTGGAGTGGAACACACCATCTCTCTACACCCCATACCCAATTTGTAGGCCTAATGCAGCGTAGTTTCCAACAACTACTAAACGAGAGCATGAAGATCGAACCAATGGCGATGAAACCTGGGGAACACCTTGGAGTGGAACACACCATCTCTCTACACCCCATACCCAATTTGTAGGCCTAATGCAGCGTAGTTTCCAACAACTACTAAACGAGAGCATGAAGATTGAAGCTCAGGAAAGGCAACCTGGAGAACACCTTGGAGTGGAACACACCATCTCTCTACACCCCATACCCAATTTGTAGGCCTATTGCAGCGTAGTTTCCAACAACTACTAAACGAGAGCATGAAGATTGAAGCTCAGGAAAGGCAACCTGGAGAACACCTTGGAGTGGAACACACCATCTCTCTACACCCCATACCCAATTTGTAGGCCTAATGCAGCGTAGTTTCCAACAACTACTAAACGAGAGCATGAAGATTGAAGCTCAGGAAAGGCAACCTGGAGAACACCTTGGAGTGGAACACACCATCTCTCTACACCCCATACCCAATTTGTAGGCCTAATGCAGCGTAGTTTCCAACAACTACTAAACGAGAGCATGAAGATTGAAGCTCAGGAAAGGCAACCTGGAGAACACCTTGGAGTGGAACACACCATCTCTCTACACCCCATACCCAATTTGTAGGCCTAATGCAGCGTAGTTTCCAACAACTACTAAACGAGAGCATGAAGATTGAAGCTCAAGAAAGGCAACCTGGAGGACACCTTGGAGTGGAACACACCATCTCTCTACACCCCATACCCAATTTGTAGGCCTAATGCAGCGTAGTTTCCAACAACTACTAAACGAGAGCATGAAGATTGAAGCTCAGGAAAGGCAACCTGGAGAACACCTTGGAGTGGAACACACCATCTCTCTACACCCCATACCCAATTTGTAGGCCTAATGCAGCGTAGTTTCCAACAACTACTAAACGAGAGCTTGAAGATTGAAGCTCAGGAAAGGCAACCTGGAGAACACCTTGGAGTGGAACACACCATCTCTCTACACCCCATACCCAATTTGTAGGCCTAATGCAGCGTAGTTTCCAACAACTACTAAACGAGAGCATGAAGATTGAAGCAATGGAGAGGAAACCTGGGGAACACCTTGGGGAGGCAGACACCATTAGTAGGCCCTACCAAAGTTGTACACCCAATGCAGTTTTAAAATTCCTAGAGGCTGAAAACAAGACTATTGACGCTCAGCTTTTTTCAAAGGAACACAGCTGAATTGAGTGGCGCAGACAGACACAGGTAGTAGGACTCAAACCAAAAATGTGGCTCACTGCAGCAGAAAAAAGTTACAGGGGTACACAAGCTGCAGTGCTCTGGGCAGTGGAGGACATTTTCAATAGTGAACCGCAGACAGACTTTGTACACCTACTATTAAAAAAAGGATGCTCTATGCAATTATAAATAGGTTCTAGGGGTACACGGGCAGCAGTGGTGTGGTCAGTGGAGGCCTAGTGGAAGGAGTGACCGCAGACAGGCATCGAAGGCCTAAAATAATAACACATGGCTGTAGGCAATTTTAAATTGGTTCCAGGGGTACACGGGCAGCAGTGGCCTGGTCAGTGTAGTAGTAGTAGAAAGAACGGACCGCAGACAGGCATCGAAGGCCTAAAATAAAAAAATTGGGCTGGCTGTAGGCAATTTTAAATTGGTTCCAGGGGTACACGGGCAGCAGTGGTGTGGTCAGTGGAGGCATATTGTAAGGAGTGACCGCAGACAGGCATCGAAGGCCTAAAATAATAACACATGGCTGTAGGCAATTTTAAATTGGTTCCAGGGGTACATGGGCAGCAGTGGTGTGGTCAGTGGAGGCCTAGTGGAAGGAGTGACCGCAGACAGGCATCGAAGGCCTAAAATAAAAAAATTAGGCTGGCTGTAGGCAATTTTAAATTGGTACCAGGGGTACACGGGCAGCAGTGGTGTGGTCAGTGGAGGCCTAGTGGAAGGAGTGACCGCAGACAGGCATCGAAGGCCTAAAATAATAACACATGGCTGTAGGCAATTTTAAATTGGTTCCAGGGGTACACGGGCAGCAGTGGCCTGGTCAGTGTAGTAGTAGTAGAAAGAACGGACCGCAGACAGGCATCGAAGGCCTAAAATAAAAAAATTGGGCTGGCTGTAGGCAATTTTAAATTGGTTCCAGGGGTACACGGGCAGCAGTGGTGTGGTCAGTGGAGGCATATTGTAAGGAGTGACCGCAGACAGGCATCGAAGGCCTAAAATAATAACACATGGCTGTAGGCAATTTTAAATTGGTTCCAGGGGTACACGGGCAGCAGTGGTGTGGTCAGTGGAGGCCTAGTGGAAGGAGTGACCGCAGACAGGCATCGAAGGCCTAAAATAAAAAAATTGGGCTGGCTGTAGGCAATTTTAAATTGGTTCCAGGGGTACACGGGCAGCAGTGGTGTGGTCAGTGAAGGCCTAGTGGAAGGAGTGACCGCAGACAGGCATCGAAGGCCTAAAATAATAACACATGGCTGTAGGCAATTTTAAATTGGTTCCAGGGGTACACGGGCAGCAGTGGCCTGGTCAGTGTAGTAGTAGTAGAAAGAACGGACCGCAGACAGGCATCGAAGGCCTAAAATAAAAAAATTGGGCTGGCTGTAGGCAATTTTAAATTGGTTCCAGGGGTACACGGGCAGCAGTGGTGTGGTCAGTGGAGGCATATTGTAAGGAGTGACCGCAGACAGGCATCGAAGGCCTAAAATAATAACACATGGCTGTAGGCAATTTTAAATTGGTTCCAGGGGTACACGGGCAGCAGTGGTGTGGTCAGTGGAGGCCTAGTGGAAGGAGTGACCGCAGACAGGCATCGAAGGCCTAAAATAAAAAAATTGGGCTGGCTGTAGGCAATTTTAAATTGGTTCCAGGGGTACACGGGCAGCAGTGGTGTGGTCAGTGGAGGCATAGTGGAAGGAGTGACCGCAGACAGGCTTCGAAGGCCTAACATAACAAAAATGTCAATACAATGGTATTGTCAGTGGCAGGCATTGAAGGATGTCAGCGCATAGACTAAACATTGGTGGAGCTGTGAGATAATTTTGCAAGTGGTAGAGCACTGTTTGAGCTGGGGGGGGGGGAACTGTCTTGTGGCCGGCGGTACAGGCCCAGGGCCCCTCATATTACAACGGTGTGTCTGACGTTGGGTGCGCACCACCACCACCAGAGACACTTTATTGTACTAGGAGGGACCCAGTGGCAGTGCCGTCGACCAAAAGCGGGCACACCCACCTCTTCAGACAAACAGCACTCTCACGGGTGCTGTCGCCAAGTGTCGATACCACGGCCCCGTGTGGGGAGTTTGGCCATTTAGTGAGGTGTAAACATGTCGTATGCTGGACAATCAGGTGCAGAAAATTACGAGATTGGAAAAGGCATTCAGAATAGTCCACAGGCAAGACCTTTTCATAGGAAAGCTAGGTGTCAGCCGGGCAAGGTGGGGCAAGATTTCGAAATCCAGTTGTGGTTCATTTTAATGAAGGTTAGATCATTTACATTTTGGGTAGCCAGACGAGTCCTTTTTTCTGTTAGTATTGAACCTGCAGCACTGAATACTCTTTCTGATAGGACACTAGCTGCCGGGCAAGCAAGCTCCTGCAATGCATATTCTGCCAATTCTGGCCAGGTGTCTAATTTTGATGCCCAGTAATCAAATGGGAATGACGGTTGAGGGAGAACATCGATAAGGGATGAAAAATAGTTTGTAACCATACTGGACAAATGTTGTCTCCTGTCACTTTGAATTGATGCTGCAGTACCTGTCCTGTCTGCGGTCATAGCAAAATCACTCCACAACCTGGTCAGAAAACCCCTCTGGCCAACGCCACTTCTGATTTCTGCCCCTCTAACTCCTCTGGTCTGCTGGCCCCTGCAGCTCGTGTGAGAACGATCACGGGCGCTGTGTGCAGGGAATGCCAGAAGCAAACGGTCAACAAGAGTTGATTGTTTGGTTGCTAATATTAGTTCCAAGTTCTCATGTGGCATTATATTTTGCAATTTGCCTTTATAGCGATGATCAAGGAGGCAGGCCAACCAGTAATCGTCATCGTTCATCATTTTAGTTATGCGTGTGTCCCTTTTGAGGATACGTAAGGCATAATCCGCCATGTGGGCCAAAGTTCCAGTTCTCAAATCTGCGGTTGTGCTTGGTTGAGGGGCAGTTTCAGGCAAATCCACGTCACTTGTGTCCCTCCAAAAAACCAGAACCCGGCCTTGCCGCGCCACCAATTTCCAGTGGCCCCGGAAAAGCTTCCTCATTAAAAATATAATCATCCCCATCATCCTCCTCGTCCTCCTCCTCCTCTTCGCCCGCTAACTCGTCCTGTACACTGCCCTGGCCAGACAATGGCTGACTGTCATCAAGGCTTTCCTCTTCCTCAGCTGCAGACGCCTGATCCTTTATGTGCGTCAAACTTTGCATCAGCAGACGCATTAGGGGGATGCTCATGCTTATTATGGCGTTGTCTGCACTAACCAGCCGTGTGCATTCCTCAAAACACTGAAGGACTTGACACATGTCTTGAATCTTCGACCACTTCACACCTGACAACTCCATGTCTGCCATCCTACTGCCTGCCCGTGTATGTGTATCCTCCCACAAAAACATAACAGCCCGCCTCTGTTCGCACAGTCTCTGAAGCATGTGCAGTGTTGAGTTCCACCTTGTTGCAACGTCTATGATTAGGCGATGCTGGGGAAGGTTCAAAGAACGCTGATAGGTCTGCATACGGCTGGAGTGTACGGGCGAACGGCGGATATGTGAGCAAAGTCCACGCACTTTGAGGAGCAGGTCGGATAACCCCGGATAACTTTTCAGGAAGCACTGCACCACCAGGTTTAAGGTGTGAGCCAGGCAAGGAATGTGTTTCAGTTGGGAAAGGGAGATGGCAGCCATGAAATTCCTTCCGTTATCACTCACTACCTTGCCTGCCTCAAGATCTACAGTGCCCAGCCACGACTGCGTTTCTTTCTGCAAGAACTCGGACAGAACTTCCGCGGTGTGTCTGTTGTCGCCCAAACACTTCATAGCCAATACAGCCTGCTGACGTTTGCCAGTAGCTGCCCCATAATGGGAGACCTGGTGTGGCAACAGTGGCAGCTGCGGATGGAGTGGTTGTGCGACTGCGGTCTGTGGACGAGCTCTCGCTTCTGCAGGAGGACGAAGAGGAGGAGGAGGGGGTGCGAACGGCTACAGCCAACTGTTTCCTAGACCGTGGGCTAGGCAGAACTGTCCCAAACTTGCTGTCCCCTGTGGACCCTGCATCCACAACATTCACCCAGTGTGCCGTGATGGACACGTAACGTCCCTGGCCATGCCTACTGGTCCATGCAACTGTTGTCAGGTGCACCTTTGTGCTCACAGATTGCCTGAGGGCATGGACGATGCGCTCTTTAACATGCTGGTGGAGGGCTGGGATGGCTTTTCTGGAAAAAAAGTGTCGACTGGGTAGCTCGTAGCGTGGTACAGCGTAGTCCATCAGGGCTTTGAAAGCTTCGCTTTCAACTAACCGGTAGGGCATCATCTCTAACGAGATTAGTCTAGCTATGTGGGCGTTCAAACCCTGTGTACGCGGATGCGAGGCTAAGTACTTCCTTTTTCTAACCATAGTCTCATGTAGGGTGAGCTGGACTGGAGAGCTGGAGATCGTGGAACTAGCGGGGGTGCCGGTGGACATGGCAGACTGAGAGACGGTGGGAGATGGTATTGTTGCCGCCGGTGCCCTAGATGCAGTGTTTCCTACTACGAAACTGGTGATTCCCTGACCCTGACTGCTTTGGCCTGGCAAAGAAACCTGCACAGATACTGCAGGTGGTGCGGAAAATGGTGGCCCTACACTGCCGGAAGGGATGTTGCGTTGCTGACTAGCTTCATTGGCCGAGGGTGCTACAACCTTAAGGGACGTTTGGTAGTTAGTCCAGGCTTGCAAATGCATGGTGGTTAAATGTCTATGCATGCAACTTGTATTGAGACTTTTCAGATTCTGTCCTCTGCTTAAGGTAGTTGAACATTTTTGATAGATGACTTTGCGCTGATCAATTGGATGTTGTTTAAAAAAATGCCAGACTGCACTCTTTCTAGCATCGGATACCTTTTCAGGCATTGCAGACTGAGCTTTAACCGGATGGCCACGCTGTCCTCCAACAGGTTTTGGCTTTGCCACGCGTTTTGGGCAAGATACGGGCCCGGCAGATGGAACCTGTTGCGATGTTGATGCCTGCTGCGGCCCCTCCTCCTCCGCTTCAGAACTGCTGCCGCCTGCACCCTGTTCCCCCAATGGCTGCCAATCGGGGTCAAGAACTGGGTCATCTATTACCTCTTCTTGTAGCTCGTGTGCAACTTCGTCTGTGTCACCGTGTCGGTCGGTGGTATAGCGTTCGTGATGGGGCAACATAGTCTCATCAGGGTCTGATTCTTGATCATTACCCTGCGAGGGCAATGTTGTGGTCTGAGTCAAAGGACCAGCATAGTAGTCTGGCTGTGGCTGTGCATCAGTGCACTCCATGTCAGATTCAACTTGTAATGGGCATGGACTGTTAACTGCTTCACTTTCTAAGCCAGGGACGGTATGTGTAAAGAGCTCCATGGAGTAACCCGTTGTGTCGCCTGCTGCATTCTTCTCTGTTGTTGTTTTTGCTGAAGAGGACAAGGAAGCGACTTGTCCCTGACCGTGAACATCCACTAACGACGCGCTGCTTTGACATTTACCAGTTTCACGAGAGGAGGCAAAAGAGCTAGAGGCTGAGTCAGCAAGATAAGCCAAAACTTGCTCTTGCTGCTCCGGCTTTAAAAGCGGTTTTCCTACTCCCAGAAAAGGGAGCGTTCGAGGCCTTGTGTAGCCAGACGACGAACCTGGCTCCACAGCTCCAGACTTAGGTGCAATATTTTTTTTCCCACGACCAGTTGATGCTCCACCACTACCACTGCCCTCATTACCAGCTGACAATGAACGCCCCCGGCCACGACCTCTTCCACCAGACTTCCTCATTGTTTTAAAAACGTAACCAAACTAACGGTATTTGTTGCTGTCACACAACTTACACGGTGAGCTATAACTTCAGTATGATTTAGCTACCCCTTTACAGGTGAGTGAGACCACAACGAAAATCAGGCACAATGTTACACACTCTGTTGTAGGTGGCAACAAATGAGAGAGATGCCACACACGCAGGACTGTCACTGAAGCACAAATGTAAATATTAATCTCCCACTGATTGATTTTTTTTTTTTTTCAGGGAGACTTTAGGAAAAAAAAATAATAGAATAAAATGATTTTTTCAGGAAGAATTTAGAAACCAAATAAAATAAAATGATTTTTTCAGGGAGAATTTAGAAAACAAATAAAACAAAAAAAGGCTTTCTATGGCCCACTGAGTGAGAGATGATGCACACAGGAGTCAGGAGTGGCACACAAGCCCAGAGGCCAATATTTATCTCCCACTGATTGATGTAGTGATTTTTTCAGGTAGATTTTGGAACCCAAATCAAGCTAAAAAAATAATAGGTTTTCTATGGCCCACAATTGGAGAGAGAGAGAGAGATGGCACACCCAGGAGTCAAGACTGGCACACAAGCAGAAAGGGCAATATTAATCTCCCACTGATTTGATTTTTTTTTTTTTCAGGGAGACTTTAGGAAAAAAAAATAATAGAATAAAATGATTTTTTCAGGAAGAATTTAGAAACCAAATAAAATAAAATGATTTTTTCAGGGAGAATTTAGAAAACAAATAAAACAAAAAAAGGCTTTCTATGGCCCACTGAGTGAGAGATGACGCACACAGGAGTCAGGAGTGGCACACAAGCCCAGAGGCCAATATTTATCTCCCACTGATTGATTTATTGATTTTTTCAGGTAGAATTTAGAACCCAAATCAACCAAAAACATAAATAGGCTTTCTATGGCCCACTATTTGTGAGAGAGATGGCACGCTCAGGACTGGCACACAAGCCCAGAGGCCAATATTAATATCCCACTTTTTATTTTTTTTCAGGGAAAATTTATAAACCCAATAAAAAAAATAATAAATAGGCTTTCTATGGCCCACTATCTGGGAGAGAGAGATGGCACGCTTAGGACTGGCACACAAGCCCAAAGGCCAATATTAATCTCCCTTTTTTTTTTCAGGGAGAATTTATAAAACCAAAAAAAAAAAAATAAATAGGCTTTCTATGGCCCACTATTTGTGAGAGAGATGGCACGCTCAGGACTGGCACACAAGCCCAGAGGCCAATATTAATCTCCCACTTTTTTTTTTTGTTCCAGGGAAAATTTATAAACCCAATAAAAAAAATAATAAATAGGCTTTCTATGGCCCACTATCTGAGAGAGAGAGATGGCACGCTTAGGACTGGCACACAAGCCCAAAGGCCAATATTAATCTCCCTTTTTTTTTTCAGGGAGAATTTATAAAACCAAAAAAAAATAAAATAAATAGGCTTTCTGTGGCCCACTATTTGTGAGAGAGATGGCACGCTCAGGACTGGCACACAAGCCCAGAGGCCAATATTAATCTCCCACTTTTTTTTTTTTTGTTCCAGGGAAAATTTATGAACCCAATAAAAAAAATAATAAATAGGCTTTCTATGGCCCACTATCTGAGAGAGAGAGATGGCACGCTTAGGACTGGCACACAAGCCCAAAGGCCAATATTAATCTCCCACTGATTGATTTATTGATTTTTTCAGGTAGAATTTAGAACCCAAATAAAGCAAAAAAAAAAAAAATAGGCTTTCTATGGCCCACTGAGTGAGTGATGATGCACACAGGAGTCAGGAGTGGCACACAAGCCCTGAGGCCAATATTTTTCTCCCACTGATTGATGTAGTGATTTTTTCAGATAGATTTTAGAACCCAAATCAAGCAAAAAAATAAATAGGCTTTCTATGGCCCACTGACTGAGAGATGGCACACACAGGAGTCAAGAGTGGCACACAAGCCCTGAGGCCAATATTTTTCTCCCACTGATTGATGTAGTGATTTTTTCAGGTAAATTTTATAACCCAAATCAAGCAAAAAAATAAATAGGCTTTCTATGGCCCACTGAGTGAGAGATGGCACAGACAGGGATGGCACTCTAGCAGAAATGTAAATCTTAATCTCCCACAAAAAAAAAAAAAAAAAAAACAGGGAGTGTCCAACAATTACTATCTCCCTGCAGTAATCTCAGCCAGGTATGGCAGGCAGCAATAAGGAGTGGACTGATGCACAAATTAAATAAAAAGTGTGGACAAACAAAAAAGATAGCTGTGCAGAAAGGAAGGAACAAGAGGATTTGTGCTTTGAAAAAAGCAGTTGGTTTGCACAGCGGCGTACACACAGCAATGCAGCTATCAGGGAGCCTTCTAGGGCAGCCCAATGAGCTACAGCGCTGAGGGGAAAAAAAAAAAAAAAGTAGCTTCCACTGTCCCTGCACACCGAAGGTGGTGTTGGGCAGTGGAAATCGCTACAGCACAAGCGGTTTGGTGGTTAATGGACCCTGCCTAACGCTATCCCTGCTTCTGACGAAGCGGCAGCAACCTCTCCCTAAGCTCAGATCAGCAGCAGTAACATGGCGGTCGGCGGGAACGCCCCTTTATAGCCCCTGTGACGCCGCAGACAGCAAGCCAATCACTGCAATGCCCTTCTCTAAGATGGTGGGGACCAGGACCTATGTCATCACGCTGCCCACACTCTGCGTTTACCTTCATTGGCTGAGAAATGGCGCTTTTCGCGTCATTGAAACGCGACTTTGGCGCGAAAGTTGCGTACCGCATGGCCGACCCCGCACAGGGGTCGGATCGGGTTTCATGAAACCCGACTTTGCCAAAAGTCGGCGACTTTTGAAAATGAACGACCCGTTTCGCTCAACCCTACTGGTGATGGTATTTAGCAGCCATGAAGTCCCATAAAAATCAATATTTTATTAAACAACCTTAAAACCACCAGATACAGTACAATGATGCAATAGAGGGAAACAGACATGTATTCCTAATGGCCATATATGACGGGCCAGGGCACCACCTCATAACCTGCTTGGATGTAACAATACACCACATGATAATGAACATGGGAAATAGTAGATGTTAAATCAACTTAGTACATACCCGGTATATACAGGGAAAGCAGGATGGATAGGTGACCGGACCTGACCCTGACGCGGGTTTCGGAGCAGGCAACTCCTTTCTCAAGATATAGATGTGCCCCGCACCCTCGCACACTCTAGGTGGGGGTGGTAACCCTGAGGAAGAAGGACGCGATCCTTTGAAACGCGTCAGTTGGCTATTTTGGCCCCAGCGAGGCTCCTTAGCCTGGTGATGTCACACGCTGCAGTGAATACTAGCGGCCATCTTTTTTCAGAGCATCCAGCGATGCCACTGGCCAGGGCACTTCTGGCTCTGCACAGCAACGTGCACTCTTTGCAAATACCATCACCAGCCTATCACCCGCACTTTTGAAGGACTTTAACAAGAATTGGACACCCTAGGAAACACAAGCAAGGTAAGAACCCGGCTTTAGTGGTGACATTCTGTTGATATGGTCGTGGTTGTGATGCATTGAACTGTGCAATAAGTGTATACAGCACAATACAATCACAATAGAGATGACTATAATAGTACATAGGAGGAATATCACTTACACACATTAGATTGACAGCGCCTGATAGGTTACAGCCTCTGTTGGGTGTCTGTATTGCATTACTGTACTTTCAATAAGGAGCATTATTGTAATATAAAAATAAGAGGCTTCTTTTGGGGATATAAATTGTTGTATTATTGGCCAACAACTGTAGCGCGATATCTACACTTCTCTTTTTTATCTTTGCGATTTTGACATAGTTGGCACAGTGCTTGTCATGGTATCAGTAGTTTCAGGACTTTTTTACGTGCCAGAGTGCTTCTTTTTTTTGCTTTGCATGTGGAGACTGTTTTCACTACAATATTTCCTGCAGGCCAAAGGACCACAGTTTTTACATTCACCTATAAGTACTTGTGCAAGTGCCGTGACACGCTGTGGGGTTAACCCCTAGTACAGGTCTGTAACCTCTAATTGCTGCATCCACCTCCTTCTATAAAGTACCAAAAGACACTGTCCAGTGCTCTTAATGCTCCAGACCCCAATCACATCTCAGCATCTAAGTGTGAACTGTAATTGCCATGGACTACTCATGAGAGACTGTTTCTTATTTGTTCCAAGTTATAATTTCTGTTCCTGCTGAAGTAAAAGCAACTCTTATCCTTGAGACCGGTGTGTGTCAAAATTCCTTTGGCTGCAGGGAGCGTTCGGTCTGGTCATTACATAAGCATCAGGAAATCCTAGGAGAAAACATGACCTTCTTTGAAGAGTTTGAAGCTTGGTCGAGACTGGACTTTCCAACTGGACTATGATCCCTAGCACAGTTCAAAGTCCACCAATGTTTGGTTTCACAAGAAGTCCTGGAAGATTCTGGAATGGCTGCCACAGTCCCCAGATTTGAACCCCATGGAATATTTTTGCTGGAATTTAAAGAAGACAATTGCAGAATGGAAACCCAAGAACATGAGTGAACTGGAGGCCATTGCCCATGAGGAATGGGATAAGATTTCTCAGGAATGATGCCAGAATTTGCAGTGTAGTGAAGCATCAAAGTTACAGCAAGTCATAGCTGTCAAAGTTTGCTCTATTAGTGTTGAAAAGTTTGTCATAAAGGGGCTGAATAATTCTGACACTACAGTAGTCAGTGAAAGTGGCATTTGGTGTTGAATTTGTACAAACCACTTGTTATATTAGTTGTGTTGAGCAATTATAAAATTATTTTTTGATTGGTTTATTGCAAACAGCAGAACATTTGTAAATTTTGGTAATAAACTTAATGGGCAATAAGCGTTTAATAAAGTTGATTGAAACTGTCTTTTGTAGTTTTAGAGGTACTCCTCTTTTTGTTTTGCTTTAAATCAAGATTGAAACGAGTTTCAAAAATATTATACAGAATTATTTTACATTTGCTTCTTTTATATTACTTATGCAACTTGTACTTTAAAACCTTACCTGCGCTATGTGGAGATTCTTCAGTTTTCTCAGAACTGGATATGTGGTCCAGTGGAACCTGAATAGCATTAGGATCTGTAAATGTAAAGTCACTGTTACAATGGTGGCTAGCTAGTACTATGGTTTTTATGAAATTACGGTATTTTTCCAAGAGCCCCAAATGACTGCTCTTATCCATCAAGAAAAGAATTAGTGTAAAAAAATACATGCACCAGTTTATATAAGTGATTCACTTTAAAACGTTTCTTTTTATATAGCAAAACTATACTATGTTGAATGGCATATATTGTATGTGTTTTATAAAATGTCATTCAGACACCAGTCTGTTAAATCTAGAACAGATAGAAAACAAAGGGTCCTATAACACAGATTTCTTCATCTCTTGGCATCACAGACCTGGCACTATCCAGGATCTCTTCATACCTAACAGATCAGACATTAAGCCTCTCCCACTCACACACCACCTCCTCATCACACAACATATCTGTCGATATCACCCAAAGGTTCAGTTCTATGAACCCTGCTCTTCTCTGTCGATACCTTCGGCCTGGGACAGCTCATAGAGTCCTACGACTCTCTATGCTGATGATACACAGATCTACCGTTCTGGACCCGATATCACCTCCTTACAAACCAAAATCCCACAAAGTCTGTCCAGTATCTCATCCTTCTCTGTTAGATTTCTAAAACTTACCTTGGACAAAGCAGAATTGGCTATCTTTCCCCAATCTCACTCAACCCCCCCAACAGACCTATCCATCAAAGTCAATGGCTGCTCACTCTCTGCTACTGCAAGCTTGCTGTCTCTGGGTAATCCTTGACTCTGATCTCTCCTGCAAACAATATGTCCAAACCCTTTCTACTTCCTGCCAACTCCAACTGAAAAACATTTCCTGGATCCACACATTCCTTAGTCAAGAATCTGCAAAAAACTCTAGTGCATGCCCTCATCATCTCCCACCTGGATTAATGCAACCTCCTGCTCTGTGACCTCCTTTTTAACACTCTTGCACCCCTCCAATCTATCCTAAACTCTGCTGCCCAACTAATCCTTCTGTCCCCCATCTTTTCCCTGGCTTCTCCTCTCTGAAAATCTCTTTACTGGCTCCTCATTGCCCAGAGACTTCAGTTCAAAACCCTAACCATGGAATAAACAGGCATCCACAACCTGTCACCTCCATACATCTGTGACCTAGTCTCCCGGTACTTATCTGCATGCAACCTCCGATCCTCAGGAGATCTTCCCACAGTCAGATATTTCCCATGCGTCACCCCTACTTTGGAACTCTCTACCCGAACATATAAGACTCTCACCCACTGTGAAAACCTTCAAAAGGAACCTGAAGATCCACCTCTTCCGACAAGCCTATAACCTGCAGCAATCCTCATTCCACCATACCGCTTCACGGCCAGCTCTACCTTCACCTACTGCATCTTTACTCATCCCTTGTAGACTCAGAACTCTTGCAGGCAGGATCCTGTACCAGTTGGTGACTTGTTTTGTTGTTTTGTTCAAGATTATTTATTGTACTTAATTTTTATTATGTATACCCCTTTTCAGATGTAAAGCATCATGGAATAAATAGCGCGATTATAATAAATAATAATAATAATAATAATAATAATACAAGTCCCCAGGCTATGAACAGGATAGGTTCTATAGGTTTGTTCTTAAAGCGTAGCTGTCAACAAAAATGACCCGTCCTTTTTATTATAATACTACAGTATATTACACATAAAAAATGAAAAGCTTTTCTAAATAAAATGAATACAAAAATCACTAGATTAACACATTTGCATATATTGCAAAGAGCACGTGCATGGAATGCAAATACCACAGTCTGGAGAAGGTTGCCACCACCTCCTAGCATTCTGAGCGCACTATGTCACTTCACAGCCTGGAAATGACCTCACTTCTTAGACCAGAGAGATCATGTTCAGGACTGTGGTCCAGGAAAGAAATATATCTTGGTACCGTGTTAGCCAGTAGATAGAAAAATATTTTGAATTGAGAGTCCTCAGTGGTTGATACCTTTTAATGGCTAACTGAAAAGATGGTAACAAATTGCAAGCTTTCGAGACTACATACGTCTCTTCATCAGGCAAAGATTAAAACAAATTTTGAAGAATCACATATTTATGCACAACATAGTATAGAAAAAAGAAAAAAAAAGGGGGGAAAAACACCATGGATAAGCCAGGTGACATGAAACAGAATTACCATGGGTGATAAACAGTTACGTCCATAAATATTGGGCCAATTCTTAGATAAGGAATGTTTTATTGTCCTGTGATTAGGGTCTCTGTTGTGATGACCCCACATGGTCTGATGGGCAAGTTCCTTAGTTGATATAAAAAGACATAAATCCGTGTGACACATTCATTCCTTCAGTTAGAGTGTCAAAGGTCGTCATCAGTTTATATTACCAGACTCTCCTATCTTTCTGCGATTTGAAATTCCCTTTTAGGACAAGTAATTTCATGTCCATAATGTTATGATTTGTGAGACTGAAATGTATTGCCACAGGTATATCCATTCTTTTTTCTCTTATTGTATGGCGGTGAGAGTTCAACCTTGTTCTCAGTTTCTGCCCTGTCTCACCCACATACAGACCCCCAGTTGGACATTTAGTACAAATAATTAGGTACACCACATTAGAAGTGACGCAGCTGAAAGTACCTGGTATCTTGTAGTTCTGATGTGAGTTGGGGATCTTTATCTTGTCCGTGGTCATTATAAATGGACAGGTTTTAAATTTTTTCTGGTTGCAAGGAAAGGTACCTGCAGCTGTTGGAGAGGACAGGGAGCTCTTGACAATGATGCTTCTTAGATTTGGGGGCTGCCTAAAACACAGTAGTGGGGGGTCTTTCATCAACTTACATCAACTAAGGAACTTGCCCATCAGACCATGTGGGGTCACCACAACAGAGACCCTAATCACAGGACAATAAAACAATCCTTATCTAAGAATTGGCCCAATATTTATGGACGTAACTGTTTATCACTCATGGTAATTCTGCTTCATGTCACCTGGCTTATCCATGGTTTTTTTCCCCCTCCTCTTTTTTCTATACTATGTTGTGCATAAATATGTGATTCTTCAGAATTTGTTTTAGTCTATACCTGATGAAGAGACCTGTGTAGTCTCGAAAGCTTGCAATTTGTTACCATCTTTTCAGTTAGCCATTAAAAGGTATCAACCACTGAGGACTCTCAATTTTAAATATTTTTCAGGACGATGGTGTGAAGCTGCTGGCTGGGACAGAGTTACCTCATCAGACATGTGTTTTCGGCCTCTGTGTACTTCCTTAGTGACCATCACTGTCACACTGGTCACAATACTGTTTAGGGGTCTGCATAGGGTTATAATTCTACATAAACATATTGCCATGGGCAAATAAGGGACCCCTAACTAAAGACCCTAATAAAACATATTTTTTAATCCTCATTGGCTTGTTAAAAACACATATTGCAATAATAAGGAGCTAAATTTAATCTGGCATGTCCTGATTTTAGAAAGTAAAGTAGTTAATATGTTATTATTGTGTAATGGTTATGGACACCAGAGAGGTGCATCGAGACAGGGAACACCGATAAGGCCCTTACTCCTGGCAACTCTTCTCTTTGAAGCCACATCCTTGGCAGCCGCGCATACAATATCAGTCCATCTGCGGTGTTTCTGCACTATGCAGTGAGATCCTGCACATTACTGCTTAGTGCAGAAACCGCAGAGGGACTGATATTGTACATGCGGCTGACATAGGCATTAGGAGAGTAGTTACCAGACATAAGGGCCTTATCAGATTTGTCTACCTTTGTGCACCATACGTACGTCAGATGTTCCTACCTCAGGGACGGCTTGCATAGATTAAAAAGGAACTTGACTTCTAAATGTCCATATGAAAGATTTAGCCATCAAGGCCTGAGTCCTCTCTCAATAGGGGCCCCATCGTAGCCATATGCAATGTCTTTATTGTATGTGAACCATTGCTGATAGACCTTCTTGTATAACAGGACTAGTTGCATAGGATATTGGTTGAAAAAGAGTTTCTTACCAGCATATTCACAAGTAGAGCCAGAATATCCAGGACAACATTTCCACTCTAAGCTGGTTATAAATTTTCTTTTAAGTTCATAAATTGGCTTTTGTGCTATCCGGTACCTGAAGAGAAAGAATTAAACATGGCAAATATATTGTCTGCAATATTTCTTTATTATTATTATTATTATTATTATTAATATAATGAAGTAATAACAAAAATACACTTTCATAAGAATGTAATTCTTTGAACTAGAAAATTCTAGAATATTTAGTAATATTTTTGTAAGTAGTAGAATGTATAATAGCATTATTAGAATTACAATAGCATATCTTAAGCACAATAGAATGTAAGCTTCTAGTATTAGTGATTATTAACATGAGCCTTTAGCCTTTCCACACTGATAATAATGGCTTAGTGTATGACAGAGTTATTCTTCTTCCTGCTAGCATACACTGTTTTAATCATACTTGACTGCCTGGTTATTTAAAGGGAATCTGTCACCAGGTTTTGTCACCTCATCTTATAGCACCATAATGTAGGAAAAGGGACACTTACTACAGCGATAGATCATTTAGTTTACTGGGTGCAGCAGTTGGGACATAAGAAGAACTTTTATGCGCAGCATGAAGTGCAACACCCGCTAGGGCCGTGGGGTACTCGGAACCGGGTAGGACGGTTCTTAAAGGGGTGGTCACAGCAGCAGCGACCTGGCCCGTGCCCTGGATGCACAATTAAAAGGAATGAGGGAATGTTTGTAAGGGATTGTTCGTGACGCCACATGTGGTATTCGGCTATAGATGGCTGATGCTGCTTAAAGGGACCGCTGGAGCCAATGGTGATGCAGCTAGGATGGTTCTGCTCCCCACAGATGGAGTGGGGCCCCAGGGCTACCCGAACAGTCCGAACAGTCTATGAGGGGTTGTGGAAGTTGGGGTGCAGGAATGATTGGAGGACACAGGGACTGTAGTTTCTTTACCTTTAATTGTAGGTGCAGTCCAGAGCACAGGTACAGGTGGTATTGGAAATCTAGGCAGCCTGGAAGCAGTTCAGAATCCCCCTAGCCAGGTGGGGTTGGAAACCTCCCTACTGCACTGTTCCTTAGGTTCTTGATGCCTTAAGCTCTTTTCAAGTCCCTCTCTCAGTCTGCCCTTTTGGTGGAACACTACCCACATGGCAGGCAGCTTGAGCCTTTTTCTGATATCACTCCCTCGTGGTGACTCTGGACTCTCTAGTTTGCTGCTGTGCCTTCAGGCATCAGATGTGGTAAGGAGACCTGCAGTCTCCTGTTCTCCGGATTCAATTGAGGTGCATGCAGTTCCCACTCAACCACGGACTCCGCTGTCTGGTCTGTTGCGCTCAGTCCAGGGATGAGCTTAGTCGCAGCTCCTATCTCTCCTCACTTGCTTCCTATTTCTTCACTGTCTCTGACTGACTGACTAACCCCGCCTCCAGACCAGAAATTATTAGGGAAGCTTACCTGAATCTGGGTTTAGAGCTCCCCCTTCTGGTCTGGAGTCAGGAAAGTGTTGCATACTAGTGTTACCTGTTAAGGGGATCCCTTCTTGCTTCCAGGCATGGCATTACCCCCTGTGAGGGAGGCATTGCCACTGTGGGTCCGGGGGTTTATTAAGGTCTGAAACCTTGGTCAAAGTTTTTTGTGCACACAAATCTCCAAAGGTGCTGCCCAAATGTATGCATCCACCCATTTTCCTTTTTGTAATTTTTTAAATGTAAAAAATTACTATATGTGTATATTTTAACAAGAGTACAAAGGAAATGATGCATCTTTAACTTTAGGCCTTTTAGAAACCACATCATCTTCATCTTGCAGTAATTTTGACAAGAGATGTCCAAACGTTTTCATGCCACTGTAAGTGAGACATCACTTAAATCTGTGTTTCAGCCCTAACTTCATGCTCTCCTCAGATTACATACCAAAATCTATCTGATAGATTCCCTTTAATACACTGGATGACTGTGATGCACAAATTTGAACCATCTATTCTATGATTACCTCCTGTGTAGAAATCTCTGGAAAGTAGTGCAGATACTGTACTGGGCCACCAAGTTCAACAATAAGATTATATCTGGTAGTGAGTCTGGCAATTAATAATTATTTCAAAAACTTGAATTCAAACTATGCTTAGTGTTTGAAATGGTTCTACTAGCTGCATTCACGTGCTGTAACAATTTTGTTTTGGAATATAGAATTTCTTAACAAATTTGGGGCAGTGGGACACCAACATAGCTATAATCTCTGGGCACATTCATGGAAGCTAATACTTGGCTCAATTATGGTATGTAGTGGCAGAGAATCTATGAATGGGGACCATCACATCAAACATCACATTTTTATTTATAAAATTAGTTTTGGATTTTTTATATACATATGAAAGAACATAATAACAATATTCTGCATACTCACATAGTTTTCTGGCAATCAAGTGTGCCATGCGGACATGGCTGCTGGGACCTTATTACGTATTTCTCAGTTTTGCAAACATCCACATATGTCACAATTTGGTTGCGCACAAAAGAACACCATTTCCTAAAAAAACATAAAAAGACCAGGATAAGATTGATATTTGCTTCACGCCTTCTTGGTAATTTGTGATCATTTCTATATTGATTGGAATTTTATCTACACAGTTTTGTTGATTAGAAAATTAGATTAGAAATTAAAAAAAAAATGTGATGCCCAAGAGACTGCTATCCCAAATGAGTTGCCAAAATACCTTTTACTTATTTACTTCGTCTTTATGACATTGTCTCAAATACTAGGCATGCAGTAAACATTATCAAGACGCTTTAGATAGAAATTCTTTGGCCAAAAACTAAATAACAGATGAAAAGTGGGTAGGAATAATTAATTTTTAATAATTGTATTAAAAACATTTGGACAGGGCACCCAGGTGGCATTTAGTTGGCCAAGTAATATGAGTTATGTATATGAGGTAGCACAGTTACAGTGTAGAACCGTACAATTACAGTGTCAGTGCTGAGGTAGCAATTTGCTTGGTTAAGCACGGGATGTGCATGTCACCTAATGGATGTGGTTGACATTAATAAAACAGTCTTTACTTTTCCTAAAGAGGTTCATAAGCTTAGTGGTTACACATCTAAAGAGGTACACAGCATAATAGTTACAGATCCAAAGAGGCATACAACTTGAACAGTATTTAGATGGAGCAATATACAGTAGCATAATATGCTGGACACACTGGGGCAGATTGCTGGAAACACTGGGGCAATATTGGAGACACTGGGGCAGATTTCTGGACACACTGGGGGCAATGCTGGAGACACTGGGGCAGATTGCTGGACACACTGGGGGCAATATGCTGGAGTCAGACACTGGGGCAGATTGCTGGACACACTGGGGCAGATTACTGGACACACTGGGGGCAATATGCTGGAGTCAGACACCTGGGGCAGATTGCTGGACACACTGGGGCAATATGCTGGACACACTGGGGCAGATTGCTGGACACACTGGGGGCAATATTCTGGAGTAAGACACTGGGCCAGATTGCTGGAAACACTGGGGCAGAATGCTGGACACACTGGGGGCAATATGCTGGACACACTGGGGCAGAATGCTGGACACACTGGGGGCAATTACCTGAAGACACTGGGGCAATGTGCTGGAGTAAGACACTGGGGCAGAATGCTGGACACACTGGGGGCAATATGCTGGACACACTGGGGCAGAATGCTGGACACACTGGGGGCAATAACCTGGAGACACTGGGGCAATATGCTGGAGTAAGACACTGGGCCAGATTGCTGGACACACTGGGGGCAATATGCTGGACACACTGGGGGCAGGATGCTGGACACATTGGGGGCAGGATGCTGGGCACATTGGGGGCAAGATGCTGGGCGCATTGGGGCAGAGATGCTGGACACATTGGGGGCAGAGATGCTGGACACATTGGGGGCAGAGATGCTGGACACATTGGGGGCAGAGATGCTGGACACTGGGGGCAGAGATGCTGGACACTGGGGGCAGAGATGCTGGACACACTGGGGGCAGGACTGGAGACAGATGGGGCAGGATTGGAGACATGGTCAGAATGTAGATACGGGGCAGGATTGGAGACACGGGGCAGAATGAAAGACATAATGGGGCAATGGATACGATGGAGACTGATGGGGCAGGATTGGGAAATCATATGGGGCAGGATGGATGCTCATGAGGGCAGGATGGGAGAACATATGGCTGGATCCAGGAATGAGATACATGGGGCCGGGATGGGGGATATTATTATTACCATAGGGGCTAATTAAGGGATATTATTACTGCATGTGATGTATTTATTTTATTTTTTGAGGACACTGTTTTAAATGGGGGGCGGTCCTGTTACTGTGTTGAGTGACACTATGTCGCCTCTTTTTCTTCATGTGGTGTAATGTAGAAGTTGGGAAAAATTAAGTAATGTGTTCTACAAGCGGAGCTCGAGATAACCGTGCTATTTCCTGCAGAGACGAGTCCTGGCTGGATGAAGTGATGGCGGTCTGTGCTGGATGAAAGATGAAGGACTTCACCTAGAGACGTCACTGGTGAGTCAGTGTTACCTATACACTGACACTATACACTGTATACTATATACTGAACTGAAGGGTAAATTGACTAGCTCAATGGATGTTTGACAGGTTATAGTTTCACACAGCAAATATTTTTCTGGAATAATCTGGTTCAGGTATATGATGACTCCGTCGTATGACCGTGTCACGACCCCATCACATGACCCCGTCACATGACCCTGTCACATGACCGGGGGGCCCACAGTGTCTGAACAGCCCGGGGCCCTGGCTACCCTTAATCCACCCCTGAGAATGAATGACAAATTTATGTGAGAACGCTGTTGTCAAATTATACCCACAGAAGGTTGTCATTTGTAGCAGTTTAAAGGTCTGAGATACTGCTTATTAGGTACCAGGGTTTCACGGTGTCCTTTAGATCAGGGGTCCCCAACTCCAGTCCTCAAGGCCCACCAACAGGTCATGTTTTCAGGATTTCCTTTGCATTGCACAGGTGATGCAATTATTACCTGGGCAAGACTAAGGAAATCCTGAAAACATGACATGTTGGTGGGCCTTGAGGACTGGAGTTGGGGACCCCTGCTTTAGATGTTATGCACTAAGATGCTGGTAATGTGGATGGGTCAGAAGCAGGCATGTGGTCAGCACCAAAAGTTCACACAGCCCTCAGTGTACATAACACAGAGCATAAAAGGTTCTTATTTGCATTTGGGACCAGACAAACCTAGCTAGAGCAGCTTGGCTCAAAGAGAAAAACTGTGGAAAATGTCTGCATGTCTCCTGGAGCTACAGAAGTCAAGTGCAAGATGATGACATCAGAACTCAGCTCACGGTGCGTGTCTGGGTACACAATAGGAACATCGAGGAAGTGTTGTTCCGGGGAGCTCATCTGAACAATGGGTGGTAGAATTGTCACCCTCGAAAAGACAGCAGTACAGAGCACAATTGCTTGGAGGAGATACAGAGTTCAATGGGGTAAGGGGTGTTACAGAGCCAACACAGGCAAGGGATAGCAGGAGGCAGGAATCAGTGTACAGAGGAGTTAACAGGTAGACACAGGCAGCCACAGAAAATGTCAGGGACAGCAGGACTCGAAGAAATTCTCCCAGATCATACAGCAGTGACTATTTTGGATTGCATGTTTCCTGCTCGGAACCTGCAATATGGTTTGTCGTCATCAGCATATAGGGCTCAGTCCATGATGGTAGAAAGTTGTGTGGAACCTCTGGGAAAAGGAATAACAGACGTTGAGGTGAACACAGTTAAAAATTTTGACGCCGTCTTGTCTTCTGAATTTTCTGTTACAGGTTTCGGTAATAGAAGCAGAATGAAGACATACAGTACATGCAGGAGGTTACGACTTAAACAAGATAAAGGTTGGGCATTTTTTGGCCTTAATGAAACAAGATCTTTCAAGGTTTAGGCTGTGTGCACACGTTGCTGATTTTTCACGTTTTTCGCTATAAAACCGCAAAAAACAGCCTACAATATGCATCCCATCATTTAGAATGAAATCCACAATTTTTGTGCACATGATGCGTATCGCGGTAAAAAACGCAGCATGTTCATTAATTTTGTGGATTTTTTGCATTGGGAAATGTCCAGAAAAATCTGCAAAAAAAAAACCGCACCAAAAACACGGTAAAACGCGCAAAAAACGCATGCAAATTTCTTGCAGAAAATTTCAGGTTTTTCTCAGGAAATTTCTGCAAGAAATCCTGAACGTGTGCACATAGCCTTAATGAGTTTTTTGATGAAGTCACCATAGTCTTGTCAGAGATAATACCCACAAAGAATTAATGAGGCACCAGGAGTCTGTCAGGTGGGGAAATGGTAAGAAGACTGCTTAACATGCAGGGATGAAAACATGTGCAGGCTATGCGTGGCAAAATTATAAGGCATAGGAAATTGGAAGGCGATAACACCAATCTACTGCTGAGCAATGGGGTTAATTTCAACAAAATTGGGAGGGATATTTTCCTCTCAGAATTGCAGGATGGTTCGGAAAAAGCCTTTATTCTGTCGGGTGGTGTTGGTCTAAATCAGTATTTCCCAAACTCCAGTCCTCACGGACCCCACGGGTCATGTTTTTAGGATTTCCATAGTGTTGCACAGGTGAGACAATTCCTGATGCCTTAATGATACTTCCACTACTTGCGCAATACTAAAGAAATCCTGAAAACATGACCCGTGGAGTCCGGGAGAACTGGAGTTTGGGAAACACTGGTCTAAATTGTCATACTCCATGGCAGTTCTCATCCATGCCGAATATGCTATTTGTAAGGCCTGCTGTACATCAGCGGTCGGCCTTTCGGTTTCCGACTAGGATAATGTGATAAAGTAAAGAAATGGGCATGGATTGAGATTGGTTATGTAATATTACAATTTTGGTTAAAAAAAGCTGTGGCAAACCCATTTAACCCACATTGGTGATGTCTGTGTTTTTTCTCCAGTGGTTAAAGGTGTTTTCTTTTTATGCAGCCCAGGACATTTAAAGAAGGGCTGGTGTCTCACCCTCCTTGCAGTCTGTTCTTTTCATTCATTCATTCATTCATTCATTCATTCATTCATTCATTCATTCATTCATTCAAACAATCCCCCCTTTGTTTTCTTTCCCTTCACTTTCTTTTTCCACAACATTTGTCCCTATTCTTTTTCATCCTACATTCAACACTCACTTGCTTTCTTCTTCATTTCCCATTTATTCTTCACTAATTCATCTACACTTTATTTTCTATATCTCTTTATTAATTAGCACCATCTTGTGGCCACTTTCCTCACTACATGTTCCTCTTCAAATACTTCTTCACAATGCTCTGCTGGGTCCTGGTTGTTACAGTGGCATTGCTTTCCTTATGGGGAGAGTGATGTCACGCTTGGAAGCGAGTGAAGATCATCTCTATCAGGTATACATAAGCATGCAACATGTTCACCCTCCAGGCCATAAGGGGGAGCTCTGAACCTGGTTTTCAGGGGAACTTCCCTAGATATACTGTACATTCTGGTCTGGAGGGAAAGTTAGTTGGTGCCAGACAGCAGACTGGAGCAGTCTGAGGCAGTGAGATGTGTGAGGGGCCGTGCAGCCAGAGGTGCTGCAGCTCCAGGATTGAGAGAATACAGAAGGAAGAACAGATTTGTAATTGGGGCAGGAGAGTGAAGCACAGGAGAGTGACAACTGGGGAGGATAGCTGTGACTGGGCTACCTCCCTGCAGAGCGCAGGTTCCCGGTAGCGGATGTTAGGGTTGGCGGAATGCACCGAGTATATATATACTGTATATGTATTAATAGGTGCGTTTGCAACCCGGGGTCCACTGTGCAGGAGAGGAACCTGCTGCTAGCAAATGGCAGCACTATATGGCGGTATAAGCGAACTCAATAGATTCGCTAGAAACAAGATGCTGTGCCCTGTTAACCTCACAGAGGTACACAGCTACCAAACAGAGCAAAACTGTGGTCATGCAGTCAGAGAAACAGGCAAACAACTCCTCACCGGAGGTGCCGGTATTCTAGCGGCTTATTTCAGCCAAGGCCCTGAATAAACACATAGAAACTCCTCACCGTAGGTGCCGGTATTCTAGGGGCTTATTTCAGCCAAACCCTAACCACATCCAGACATGACCACACTGGCACTGAGCTCATAGACTTCGGTTTGATACTAACGCATGGCTGAGCGGCCATGCAAACCTTTTATAGCTGTAGCAGACAAGGACCTTCCAAGTGGTCCAATAGGAGCTGCTACAGGGCCTGAGTGGTGTGACCCCCGACCTCCAATGAGAGGTCCTCCCCTGGGCATGCTCAGTGTGTGCAAAGCAGGACTTAGTCCCAGAAAAGCTTACACACCGCTGACCAGTGCTGGCTACAAAAGCAGAACCTGGAAAGGCAGCAGTAACCCTTTGCACAGTATCAGACTGAGTGAGATGCTGGGACCAACGTCTCCACTGAGCAGTCTCCACTGCAGCTGAAGCAGAATGGGAGACCGCAGCAGACATGGCTCGAGATTCCCCCTGTGCAGCCACAGGAACTCGACCCCTAACACCTGAAGACCAAGGTTGTGTCGGACTCTAAGAGGCACAGCAGAAACCGGCAGGACAGCTGTACTACATGTAACCTGTCTGCCCTAACACCCAGGAGACACAGTGGCTCACAGAGCCTGGGTTGTGATAGAGTCCCTGTAAAAAGGCTTGAGCCACCTGTCATACGGGTTAGTGTCCCACCTTTATGGAGGACAGAGAGAACTGTGAGGACCTTGATAGAAGCCACAGGCAGCAAGGTACTATACCAAAGTGCTGATAGGAAGGCTTTCATTTCCACCTGGTAAAGGGGACTCTGAACTTGCTTCGAAGCCGGCTGGACCCTGTCTGTACCTGTGATCTGGTGCCCTAGACTGTGGATACCTGAAGTATCGAGTAAACCAGGTAAAGAGACTGCAAACCTGCACCTCTCACCATCCTCATGTACACATCAGGAGCCCTGGGAACCTACTGCACCCGTGGGAAGTTATACTATCTTGGCTGCCATAACATCACCCCAGAGGACCCCTTTAAGCAGCGTCAATCCCCACTGACCGAATACCACAGGTAGCATCATGAACATAAACTTTATTTCAAACCCCTTAAAAACATTCCCTTTAACATGGGCGCCCAGGGCCACGGACAGGGTAGCAGCCACCGTGACATCCCCCTTAAAATATCGGACCCGGTACCGAGTATCCCACGGCCCTGGCGGGCGACTCACTTCTTACACCTCTCACCTGGAATTTTGAACCACTTTTCTTTTGCAAACTGCCCCAGGTCTCTCATATTTGAAGGGTTCCTTCTCCCAACAGCAATGTTAAGATCTCTCCATAGTTCTTCAATAGGATTTAGATCTGGACACACTGCTGGCCATTTCAGAGCTCTCCAGCTCTTCGTTTCCAACCATTTCTGGGTTCTTCTTGAAGTATGTTTGTGGTCGTGGTCCTGCTGGAACACCCATGACCTAGGACACAAACTCAGCTTTCTGATGCTGGGCACTTGCTTGCGAACTAAAATCCAATGGTAATCTTCAGAATTCATGATGCCTTGCACATAGTCAAGGCCCTCAGTGCCAGAGGCAGCAAAACAACCCCAAAACATATTTGAACCTTCACCATATTTGACTGTAGGTATTGTGTTCTTTTCTTTGTAGGCATCATCCTGTTTTTGGTAAACAGTAGAATGATGTGCTTTACCAAAAAGCTCTATCTTAGCCTCGTCTATACACAAGATGCTTTCTAAGAAGGATTTTGGCTTACTCACATACATTTTGGCAAACTGCAGTCTAGCTTATTTCTGTCTCTGTGTCAGCAGTGGGGTCCTCCTGTAGCTCATGCCATAGTGTTTCTTTCCATTCAAATGTCAATGGATAGTTTACTCTGACACTAATGGCCCCTGAGCTTTCAGGATAGATTGTCTGCTTATCCACCTTTCGGACTATCCTGTGTTGCAACCTTTCATCAATTATTTTCTCTAACGTCCACGTGCAGGGAGACCAGCCACAGTGCCATGGTTTGTAAATCTCTTGACTATGTTGTGCACCATGGGCAAAACAATATCAAGATCTCTATATATCAACTTGTAACCTTGAGATTTTGCACATTTTTAACAATTTTGGTTCTCAAGTCCTCAGACAATTCTCTTCTCCTCTTATGTTTCCCCATGCTTAGTGTGGTACACACAGACACACAATGCAAAGATTGAGTTAATTCGATTTTTATCTTATTTCAGGTGTGATTTTCATATGTCCTACACCTGATACTTGCCACAGTTAAGTTTGAACAAGCATTGCATGTTTGAAACAAAGTAATTTACTCACAATTTTGGAAAGAGGCCAACAAAATTGTCTGAACCATTTTTGGGGTTTTGTGTGAAATGATGTCCAATTAGCCAATTTTTCTCAGTTTTTTGTCCTGTTCCAATACACACAAATGAAATAAACATGTGTATAACAAAAGACATGTCATTGAAATAATTTTCTGGTAGAAATGCTTAACTTTCTGCAACAATTTCAAGGGTGCCAACGCTTTCAGCCATGTCTGTATTTCTACCATTCATACATCACCCCCTTATTCGACTTTTCTAGACCTTTCTATTTTTAGTAGATACCATCTCCTGCTGTTTTTGTAGCCATTTTACTGCTATATCCCTTCTCAATACCTATAATACATTGTTATTCAACCAGATTTTATTGAATTTGCCAAGGGTATCTGTAAGAATCCTACTTAGCCTTTCACTGGTTAAAAACCCATACAGTGTGCATTTTACCTTGTTGAATGGGACAAAGATTTAATTTCATACTTTAGAAATGATTTGCTTACCAGCTAAAAACACGGGAACAAAATTTAAATGGGAGATTATAACTTTGGTTGTTCTAAAATGTAAAAGGGATTCAAATTTCTTATTAGTGAAATTAAAGGGAATCTGTTACCCTCAAAATCGTGTATGATCTAAGGCCACCGGCATCAGGGGCTTATCTACAGCTTTCTGTAATGCTGTAGATAAGCCCCCGATGTAACCTGAAAGGTAAGAAAAACAGGTTAGATTTTAATCACCCAGGGGCGATCCCGGTTCGTTTTGGGTCCGATGGGAATCGCGGTCTGGGTCTGGTGCCTCCTATCTTCATACGATGATGTACTCTTCTTGTCTCCCTGCCGCGGCTCCAGCGCAGGTGTACTTTGTCTGCCCTGTTGAGGGCAGAGCAAAGTACTGCAGTACGCAGGCGCCGGGAAAGGTCAGAGAGGCCTGGTTCCTGCGCACTGCAGTACTTTGCTCTGCCCTCAACAGGGCAGACAAAGTACGCCTGCGCCGGAGCCGCGGCATGAAGCAAAGAAGAGGACATCATCGTATGAAGATAGGAGGTGGCGGACCCGGACCGCGACGCCCATCGGACCCGAAACGAACCGGGGCCACCCCTGGGTGAGTATAATATAACCTGTTTTTCTTACCTTTCAGTTTACATTGGGGGCTTATCTACAGCATTACAGAATGCTGTAGATAAGCCACTGATGCCGGTGGCCTTAGCTCATGTATGATTTTTGGGGTGACAGATTCCCTTTAATATAGAAGAGTAACCATACACTATAGACTAAAACCGGATCATTCTAAGGATATGATCATCAAATATGTATGTCTCTTTGTAGGCAACACCTAGGAAACAAAGCGGGGAAGAAACCTGTAACTGCTGGGGGAATTAAGTTGGTCCAATATAACCTAATAAGGACATTATACACTCATTCTATAGTTAAAGTGTTGATTGAACAACATAAAATTTGTCCGTGTCTCATTCTTTATACTCTCTATTTACCCTCAGGTCTGACTCTTATTTATGTATTTATGCAAGGTATGAGGGTTGTTATTAGCGAATGATAGTGGAGATTGATCACGTCCTTTTGGAAATTCACCAAAATTGGGTAAATTATAGATTGGGCCATAATTGATGACGTGACTCCCAATTCAGTGCTTCATCTGTAGGTACCTAAAAGTTTTATTACTTGAGAGGTCATATTTAGAAACAAGAAATCACTCCTGAGGAACATAAGAGATGATAAACCTTAGTGAAACCTTTAAGTCTTCACCAGTGGAAAGCTTGGAATTTTGAGGATCTTGGAACAAAGTCCGATTGAACCAGATAATAGATACAGGATAAGAAGAATTTGTGATGAGCGACTGTGCTCCCCACTGCAAACTTGATCGAGCATTGGGGTGCTCGAGCACCATGCTCGAGTCCTCACTCACCCTGTATATTTTGCTGCTGTTAGACAGCCAATAAACATGCCAATAAACATATATATACAGTGCCTTGCGAAAGTATTCGGCCCTCTGGAACTTTTCAACCTTTCCTCACATATCATGCTTCAAACATAAAGATACCAAATTTAAATTTTTGGTGAAGAATCAACAACAAGTGGAACACAATTGTGAAGTTGAATGAAATTTATTGGTTATTTTACATTTTTGTGGAAATTCAAAAACTGAAAAGTGGGGCGTGCAATATTATTCGGCCCCTTTACTTTCAGTGCAGCAAACTCACTCCAGAAGTTCATTGTGGATCTCTGAATGATCCACTGTTGTCCTAAATGCCTAATGATAAATATAATCCACTTGTGTGTAATCAAGTCTCCGTATAAATGCACCTGTTCTGTTTGAAGCACAGAGAGCATCATGAAGACCAAGGAACACAACAGGCAGGTACTTGATATTGTTGTGGAGAAGTGTAAAGCCGGATTTGGATACAAAATGATTTCCAAAACTTTAAAGGGAATCTGTCACCCCAAAAATCATATATGAGCTAAGGCCACCGGCATCAGGGGCTTATCTACAGCATTCTGTAATGCTGTAGATAAGCCCCCGAAGTAACCTGAAAGGTAAGAAATATTATACTCAACCAGGGGCAGTCCCGCAACGGTCCAGTCCGATGGGCGTCACGGTATGGGTCCGGCACCTCCTATCTTCATACGATGATGTCTTCTTCTTGTCTTCCTGCCATGTCTCCGGCGCAGGCGTACTTTGTCTGCCCTGTTGAGCGTAGAGCAAAGTACTGCAGTATGCAGGCACTGGGAAAGGTTTTAGATGCGCACTGCAGTACTTTGCTCTGCCCTCAACAGGGCAGACAAAGTATGCCTGCGCCAGAGCCGCGGCAGGAAGACAGGAAGAGGACGTCATCGTATGAAGCTAGGAGGCACCGGACACGGACCGTGAAGCCCATCGGACCGGACCGCAGCGGGACCGCCCCTGGGTGAGTATAACCTGTTTTTCTTACCTTTCAGGTTACATCGAGGGCTTATCTACAGCATTGCAGAATGCTGTAGATAAGCCCCTGATACCGGTGGCCTTAGCTTATATATGATTTTTGGGGTGACATATTCCCTTTGAACATCCCAAGGAGCACTGTGCAAGTGATCATATTGAAATGGAAGGAGTATCATACCACTGCAAATCTACCAAGACCCGGCCGTCCCTATAAACTTTCATCTCAAACAAGGAGAAGACTGATCAGAGATGCAGCCAAGAGGCCCATGATCACTCTGGATGAACTGCAGAGATCTACAGTTGAGGTGGGACAGTCTGTCCATAGGACAACAATCAGTCGTACACTGCACAAATCTGGCCTTTATGGAAGAGTGGCAAGAAAAAAGCCATTTCTCAAAGATATCCATAAAAAGTGTTGTTTAAAGTTTGCAACAAGCCATCTGGGAGATACACCAAACATGTGGAAGAAGGTGCTCTGGTCAGATGAAACCAAAATCGATCTTTTTGGCAACAATGCCAAACGATATGTTTGGCGTAAAGGCAACAAAGCTCATCACCCTGAATACACCATCCCCACTGTCAAACAAGGTAGCGGTGGCAGCATCATGGTTTGGACCTGCTTTTCTTCAGCAGGGACAGGGAAGATGGTTAAAATTGATGGGAAGATGGATGGAGCTAAATACAGGACCATTCTTGAAGAAAACCTGTTGAAGTCTGAAAAAAACCTGAGACTTGGGCGGAGATTTGTCTTCCAACAAGACAATGATCCCAAACATAAAGCAAAATCTACAATGGAATGATTCACAAATAAACGTATCCAGGTGTTAGAATGGCAAAGTCAAAGTCCAGACCTTAATCCAATTGAGAATCTGTGGAAAGACCTGAAAACTGCTGTTCACAAACGATCTCCATCAAGCCTCACTGAGCTCGAGCTGTTTGCCAAGGAAGAATGGGCAAAAATTTCAGTCTCTTGATGTACAAAACTGATAGAGTTATACCCCAAGCGACTTGCAGCTGTAATCGCAGCAAAAGGTGGTGCACCAAAGTATTAAGTTAAAGGGCCAAATAATATTGCACGCCCCACTTTTCAGTTTTTGAATTTCCACAAAATTGAAAAATAACCAATAAATTTCGTTCAACTTCACAATTGTGTGTGTGTCTGTGTGCGGGTGTCTGTGTGTGTCTGCGGGGCTGTGTGTGTCTATGTGTGTGTGCAGCTGTGTGTGTGCAGAGACTGTGTGCGGAGATGTGTGTGTCTGTGTGCGGGTGTCTGTGTGTGTCTGCGGGGCTGTGTGTGTCTGTGTGTGAGTGTGTGTGGATCTGTATGTAGGCAGGCATTGTCCAATGGAACTACTTATCTATGTCTGCTACAGTGACAGGTAGCTGGATGATGGGACAGTAGTAGTCTCATCATCCGGTTACTGTGTTCAATTGTAAAAAAAACAAAAAACATATACACACATATACAGTACACACATAGACATACAGTACACACAACATACAGTACATACTCACCACCCAGCTAATCTCCAAAGCCCTCGATCACCTGTAGAAAAGAAATAAATAAACCAACAGTATACTTCCTGATCTGATGTAATCCATTTAATAATGAGTGTCCCACGATGATCTCCCCTGGAGAGCTGTGATACAGTGACAGGAGGTAATCCTCAGTATCACTCCACCATGAGATACCGCTGCGTGGGAAAATTCTCAAGCAGCAGTGCCATAAAGTGAGAGCCCATTGAACCCTCAGTGATAACACTGCAGGAGCCATTGTCTCCTGTGTCACTGGAGGCCTATAGAGCAGTCACATCTCCTGATATAGCTCTATAGGGGAGATCATCATGGGACACTCGTTAATAAATGGACTACGTCGGACCTGGGAGTGTTTGTGTTGGTTTGTTGTTTTTTCTTTTTTTTACAGGCGATTGGGGGCATTCCATGGATTAGCAGTAACCATTAGGGTTGAGCGACCTTGACTTTTTCAGGGTCGAGCCGGGTTTCGCGAAACCCGACTATCTCAAAAGACGAGTCGAGTGAAATCGGCCGATTATGGCGAAAAGTCGAGGATCGACCGAAACACGAAACCCAATGCAAAGTCAATGGGATTTTTTTCTCTCTCTCTCTCTCTCTCTCTCTCTCTCTCTCTCTCTCCGTCCGTCCGTCCGTCCCTGAACTTTACACAGTGCAAATCGTTACAGCGCACAAGCGACAACATGACGATAGGCGTCCACGCCCCTAAGACCTATGTCATCACTCTGCCCACGCTCCTTCATTGGCTGAAAAAAATGGCGCCGAGCGCGTCATATGAAACGCGACTTTGGCGCGAAAGTCGCGTACCGCATGGCCGACCCCACACAGGGATCGGGTCGGGTTACATGAAACCCGACTTTGCCAAAAGTCGGCGACTTTTGAAAATGAACGATCCGTTTCGCTCAACCCTAGTAACCATAAAGATGGCAAAACTATGTTGTGTTTTTATTTCATTAAAATACTTTATTCTGGCTGTGTGTTTATTTAACTCTTTCACAACTATAGGATTAATAATGGATAGGTGTCTTATTAAAGCCTCTCCATAACTAAGTCGGGCTTGATGTCACCTTACAAAACAAAGGTGACATTAACCCCCTATTTCCCCATATGCCACCGCTACAGGGCAGTGGGAAGAGAGGCTAAGTTCCGGAATTGGTGCATCTTACAGATGCGCCATTTCTGGGGTGGCTGTGAGCTGGTGTTTGTAACCGGGGGGGGGGGGGGGGCAATAATCATGGTCCCGTCCTAGGCTTTTAATATCAGCCTGCAGCTGTCTGCATAGCCTTTTCTGGCTATTAATTATAGGGGGACCCCATGTAGTTTTTTTAAACTTAAGGTATCGCTGCACGGTGGACCCCGGGCTGCGAATGCACCTCGTATCTATCTCTCATTACTTGGTGAGTTCCGCTAGCCCTAACAGTATACTAGCACCAGGGTCTGGCTAGTAAAGCTAGTAATGGCAGATGAACAGCAACCCTTGCGGTACATCCAGCAGCTGGAGGGCAGGTTGGCAGCTCTCGAGCGCACAACCTCAGCTGTGGATGTTATCGCAGTAGCTGTTCAGGCTGCTAGTGTGGCTGCAGCAACTTTGTCCACTGCCACCCCTGTTTCAACCTTATCTCGCCTCCCACTGCCAGATAAATTCTCTGGTGATAGCAAATCTTGTGGGGGTTTCGTGAGCCAGTGCTCTATACACCTCGAACTCCTGGCTGCATGTTTCCCCACAGAGCGGCAAAGGTGGAATTCATTATGTCTCTCCTGTTGGACAGGGCATTGGAGAGGGCTATGCTGCTGTGGGAGCGTGGCGATCATGTGGTGCAGAGTGCTCCACTGTTCCTGAGCACTCTGAAACAGGTCTTTTTAGCACCTCGAGTCACCCATGATACGGCGCTCCAATTGTTGGCATTGACTCAGGGCTCTTCCTTGGTCAGCCATTTTGCCATCCACTTCCGCACCTTAGCATTTGAGCTGGAGTGGTTGGATAAAGCCCTCATCCCTGTATTTTGGAGGGGGCTGGCTGACCATGTGAAGGACAATTTGGACACTAGGGAGATTCCTGCCACACTGGAGGAGCAAATAGCAATATCAACTCGCATAGACCTCCGTTTTAATGAGCGAAGGTTGGAGCGAGCCCAGTGTAGGCAGAGGTTTCAGCTGGCTCCCACCTTCGTCAAACCTTGGGAATCTCCGGTGCAGGCGCCCGAGTCACATGAGGCCATGGAGGTGTCACGAGCGAGATCTGACTCCCATACCACTCGTGCACTAAAGGTCTGTCATGTCTGCCGGCAGTCAGGACATCTTGCCTCCAGATGTTCCCAGCGGTCAGGAAAACGTCAGCGTCTAGTGGTTGTAGGAGGAGGTGCACTAGACACGGCGATGTTTTCCTCCAAACTGTCCTTTAAGGGGACAAATAACATAGGCCCATCGACTCATATGGTAGAGCTTTGTGTGGATTCTGGGGTGGAGGGCAATTTTATGTCATTTGCCTTCGCCCAAAAACACGCAATACCCCTGGTGATGCTCGCCAAACCTGTGACCATACGAGTGGTGAATGGGTCAACACTGCCCTCACAGATAGCACACCAGACCATCCCATTTACTCTATCTATATCGCCATCTCATCAGGAGATTATTTCCTTACTCGTCATTCCTGAGGGAATTGATGAGGTCCTTTTAGGGATACCTTGTTTACGGTACCACTCCCCTCATATAGAGTAGTCCACAGGCAGAATTTTGGGATGGAGTGAATCCTGTGAGGGTAGTGCGTTCAGGTTGCTACTACTGAGGTACCCGCAGATCTTTCCTCTCTCCCCAAGCATTATTGGCCCTATGCGGATGTATTCTCCAAAAGGGCTGCGGAGACCCTTCCGCCTCACCACCCCTATGACTGTCCTATTGAACTCTTGCCTGGTGCTGAGCCTCCTTGGGGTCGAGTCTATCCGTTATCTCTCCCGGAGATGGAGGCAATGTCTCAGTACATCCAGGAGAATCTGGCAAGAGGATTCATTAGGAAGTCAGTGTCACCTGCAGGGGCTGGGATCTTCTTCGTACAGAAGAAGAATGGAGAATTATGTCCATCCATAGATTACAGGGGTCTTAACGCAATCACCGTTAAGAACAAGTACCCACTGCCCCTGATATCTGAGCTCTTTGATAGGCTTCGGAGAGCAAGGGTATTTACTAAACTAGATCTGCGAGGTGCTTACAACCTGATTTGCATCCGTGAGGGGGATGAATGGAAGACGGCATTTAACACCAGGGACGGGCACTATGAATACCTGGTGATGCCCTTCGGGCTCTGTAATGCGCCTGCCATCTTCCAAGACTTTGTGAATTATATCTTCCGGGATATGCTCTCCACCTTGGTCGTAGTCTATCTGGATGATATTCTCATCTACTCTCCAGATATAGACTCCCACCGTAGAGATGTTTGCAAAGTCTTCGACCTCCTACGGGCAAACTCCCTCTACGCCAAGTTGGATAAGTGTGTGTTTAAGCAGGAGTCCTTGTATTTCCTTGGCTATATCATCTCCGCCCAGGGATTGCCTGTGGATCATGCCAAGCTACAGGCTGTGATGGACTGGCAGGAACCCCATTCTCTCAGTGCAGTGCTTTTTGGGGTTCATTAACTACTATCACCAGTTCATTCCTCACTTCTCAACTTTGGTAGCTCCCTTGGTTGCCCTCACTAAAAAGGGAGCAAATCCCAAATTGTGGTCGGAGGAGGTCTCCAAGGCCTTCCTCTCTATTAAGTCCCACTTTGCTAGCGCTTCCAATCTACATCACCCCGATGTAGATAAACCTTATAGTTTTCTGTGTACAATGCGACTCTGTGAAGCAACAGAGGTCACTTACATTTCACACTGGGTGAGGTTAACCCACGTGTGAGCTCAGTGTCCATCCGCTATTACTTAGCAGCAGGTATCTCTGCACGGTGGACCCCGGGCTGCGAACGCACCTCGTATCTATCTCTCATTAATCGGTGCGTTCCGCTAGCCCTAACACACCGGACAGCCGATAATCATCCACAATGCATTTATAACATAGAGCTGTAAAAATAAAAAATTAGATTTTTTTCATAAAAATGATCTTTTTGCCCTCGATTTTTTTCAGTGCTTTATGATTACCTTAAAATGTCCTTTCTTCAGTACTTTCTAGTATTAGCTCAAAGGTGAGCATTTTTAGTGATTTTGACGGACTTCTGTACCATAGATAAATGTAGGGACTGGGCTTATGTCAAAAAGGTCATCCAATTTAGAAAAAACATTTTTATTATATCCATATTATGTCCATCTCCTTCTGCCAGGTTTCCTCAAACATCATACGCAATCGTCCTTTTAGATGGGCATATGTATCCAGCGGATTTATCCTATGAAGGATAAATCTGGTGGAGATATGCCAGTTTGAAAACTACCAAAGATCAAGGGTTCACATATTTATCTGCTGATCCCTTGTTCTTTGCAAATTGAAAAATGTATCCGCCACTGGATAAAGCTTCACCATGTAAATGGCGATCTTTCATCTGGCAGGCGGGCTTACCTTGCTTCTGCTCCTGGATTTCACACCCCTCCACTGTACACAGCGGAGCAGCGTGGAATCCAGTGGAGGGCTGTCAACATCCATCGGAGTGGTGTGGAATCCGGATGCTGAAGCCAGGTAAGTGGAGCGTGGAATCCTTCACAACAGTGAGGATCTCGAGCTTGCCCCTACGAAGGATTCCACGCTGCTACTAAAGATTTATCCAGCTGATAAAGTCGTGGATCAGAGGCAGGCAATGCTAAGGGCAGCACGGGCAGATTTATCCACTGATGTGATTCAGTGCCTAAATCTACCCATTTAAAAGGACTTTTACTCATTAAGAAAGGGCGGAAACTTTATTTTACTGAGTGTCAATGGACCCTTCTAGCAAAAGTATGAATTGGCTAAAATGGGGAGGCTGTTTAAGAGTGGATGTTAGAGTCTCTAAGACTTGGGATGATGTACAGTATGCACTTATAATATGTGCAGCACTGGTTTTTATTGGTGTATTCATTTGTGTCTTTTGTATAGTTTTTCTATTGTCCACCTGGCAAGAGGTTTTGTTGAATTAGTTTCATTGCTAAGGCCCAGCTGTTGATTGCTGAAACTGAAACCATACAGTGAGTAGCATTCTTAAAATCCTTTCATTTCTACTACTTATACAGAACTCTAACAACTGTAAAGAGCAAAGTTTCAAATAAACTCCTATTTATCATAGAATCATAGAATCCATTTAAAAGTGTATGTATTTTACATGTGCATCAGGTTAGGCTAGTAAAGAGTAAACCAGAGTTATTTGTGCTGATTTTAATATGGGGGCGCCGTTTTGCAATTCGCCTCAGGAAGCAGAGAGGCTAGGTTCACCCCTGGGTACACAGTCTATATCCACAGAGAATAAGGGAGTACAACGTGGGCCTGCTAGTTGGCGTCGGTCTGCGGAGAGTCAACCGTCTCCCTTAGCACACGCTGTCTTCCCGCCAAAGCTCCTGTTCTGGCACGCCCCGTACCTTTTATATCCGCCTACAGTAAGGTTCAAAGGCCTCTTCCAGTCAGAAAGTGCTTCCCCCGGCAACAATGGTGAAAGCCCCACCAGTTCCGGCCCTGACACAAGAGAGATATCACTAGTCTGGTCTATCTCCCTCCAACCATCATGCTGTGGGGGTACCATCACAATGGTGACCATCATGCTGTATGGTAGCAATGATGACCATCACACTGTGTGAGGAGCTGAGGTGACCATCTTACTGTGTGGGTTTTGTGGGGCTATTATGCTGTTTAGGTGGAGGAATGCGGGTAGATCATTAGGGGCATCATATTCCTCAGGGGCCATGGAAGGGGTATCATAGTGTGTGAGATCACTAAGGGGCTTAGGTAAGGGAAAAATAAGGGTCGAAATACAAATCCCTCTCCATGTTTTAAAAAGTTGGGAGGTAAGTCCTTATGTGACTGCGCCTACATGCCTTGATAGAATTTTGCTATGGGGCCTCCTGATTTCTATATATGCCCCTGCTCAAGTTAAACATTATAAGGAGGTTCAATAGAGGGGAGGGGCATTATTATAAGGAGACACACTATGAAATCATCACCTTTATAGTAAGAGAACAGAAGGTATTAATATTATTATTATTATTATTTTTATTATTAGAAAGCATGGGTGATTGTATTATTATAATCAGGTTCAGGGTAATTATCATTATAAAGGGTCAAGGAGAATTTTTGTTAAAGGAGGCTCATGAGGGATTATTATTGTGTAATATTATATGGATATACAGTACAGACCAAAAGTTTGAACAAACCTTCTCATTTGAAGATTTTTCTGTATTTTAATGACTATGAAAATTGTACATTCACACTGAAAGCATCAAAACTATGAAGTAACACATGTGGAATTATATATAAACAAAAAAGTGTGAAACAACTGAAAATATGTCTTAAATTCTAGGTTCTTCAAAGTAGCCACCTTTTGCTTTGATGACTGCTTTGCACACTCTTGGCATTCTCTTGATGAGCTTCAAGAGGTAGTCACTGGAAATGGTCTTCCAACAATCTTGAAGGAGTTCCCAGAGATGCTTAGCACTTGTTGGCCCTTTTGCCTTCACACTGCTGTCCAGCTCACCCCAACCATCTCAATTGGGATCAGGTCTGGTGACTGTGGAGGCCAGGTCATCTGGTATAGCACCCCATCGCTCTCCTTCTTGGTCAAAAAGCCCTTACCCAGCCCGGAGGTGTGTTTGGGGTCATTGTCCTGTTGGAAAATAAATGATGGTCCAACTAAACGCAAACCGGATGGAATAGCATGCCGCTGCAAGATGCTGTGGTAGCCATGCTGGTTCAGTATGCCTTCAATTTTGAATAAATCCCCAACAGTGTCACCAGCAAAGCACGCCCACACCATCACACCTCCTCCTCCATGCTTCACGATGGGAACCAGGCATGTAGAGTCCATCCGTTCACCTTTTCTGTGTCGCAAAAACACATGGTGGTTGGAACCAAAGAACTCAAATTTGGACTCATCAGACCATAGAACAGATTTCCACTGGTCTTATGTCCATTCCTTGTGTTCTTTAGCCCAAACAAGTCTCTTCTGCTTGTTGCCTGTCCTTAGCAGTGGTTTCCTAGCAGCTATTTTAACATGAAGGCCTGCTGCACAAAGTCTCCTCTTAACAGTTGTTGTAGAGATGTGTCTGCTGCTAGAACTCTGTGTGGCATTGACCTGGTCTCTAATCTGAACTGCTGTTAACCTGCGATTTCTGAGGCTGGTGACTCAGAAAAACTTATCCTCAGAAGCAGAGGTGACTCTTGGTCTTCCTTTCCTGGGGCAGTCCTCATAAGAGCCAATTTCTTTGTAGCAGTTGATGGTTTTTGCAACTGCACTTGGGGACACTTTCAAAGTTTTCCCAATATTTCGGACTGACTGACCTTCATTTCTTAAAGTAATGATGGCCACTCGTTTTTCTTTACTTAGCTGCTTTTTTCTTGCCATAATACAAATTCTAATAGTCTATTCAGTAGGACTATCAGCTGTGTATCCACCAGACTTCTGCACACCACAACTGATGGTCCCAACCCCATTTATAAGGCAAGCAATCCCACTTATTAAACGTGGCAGGGCACAGCTGTGAAATGTAAACCATTCCCGGTGACTACCTCTTGAAGCTCATCAAGAGAATGCCAAGAGTGTGCAAAGCAGTCATCAAAGCAAAAGGTGGCTACTTTGAAGAACCTAGAATATAACACATATTTTCAGTTGCTTCACACTTTTTTGTTAAATATATAATTCCACATGTGTTAATTCATAGTTTTGACACCTTCAGTGTGAATGTGCAATTTTCATACTCATGAAAAAGAAAAATCTTTAAATGAGAAGGTGTGTCCAAACTTTAGGTCTGTACTATAGATAACTGTCATGAGGCACAGGGGAGCATTATTACTATGAGAAAATATAGAAGGAATATTATTACTGGATATAAACAAATAGGGGACACTACTAGTGGATGAGGCACAATAAGGAGGGCACTATTACTATACAGGGCACAGAGGGGAATTAATAATTTGTAAGGAACTAGTACTATCACTATATGGTTAGTGTGGAGTTTTGGGAATGTGAGGAGGCAGCTGGAAAAGCAGTAGGTCAAAGTTGTCTCTGTGTTACGCATTGCAGGTATGAGTTATGGATGGTAGAAACTGTCATGGTTGTCTGGGCCAAATGTAAAAAAAAAAGAAATAGTGAATGACTACGGACATCGAGAGCATCACTGGTGAGAACCTGCCCAGTATACACATACTGTATATGGTCTGCAGACAACTGGTGCAGAATTGATATTGTTATTATTATTTATTATTATAACTCCATTTATTTCTTGGCGCTTTACATGTGAAACGGGGTACACGTAAAAAACAAGAAGTACAATAATCTTAATCTGTATGGTTGTAATATCAGTACAGTACAGTGGTTTTGGTTAATGATCAGTATAGCGGTATTATCACTACTGCTGGTAATATGTTGCTAGTATTTTTCTCTTATATTGCTACAGAATTATTGTGGTATTATTATTGTCTTATATAGTGGCATTATTGGAACTCTAGGTCTTGTAGTAAATCTTGATTCCCTGCAGTCATGGTAATATAAGTCAGAGACCCCAATCTGGGGAAAGTGACAGACCTGGTGTGGGCCTGTGTGCCTTCAAAGGCCAGAACTGAATTTCAGTCCCAGTCTGTCCATGGGTAGAGCAAAATGCAGTGCCAACATATATGTAGAAACATAAAAATCACATAAACCTTCAAGTAAAACATGTCAGCAATACATTAGTCATTCATGAGCACATAAGAATGGGTGATACTGGAGGTAATTTATAAATATGCACGATCTTTGTTTTACATTAAACTTTATGGATTAGTCAGTCGTGGAACCAAGATCCAAAACTGCATTGCATAGTTTTTTAACCAAGCTTTCACGAGTTCCAAAGTTTTATTTGGCCATTTTAGTTAATGTTTTATAAGGAAAGTGACATATGGGATCCTTAAAAACTTGGATAAGAAGGTTCATTTAGAAAAGCTTTGCATTTAACTAACCACCCACTCATAGCTTTTAAGGAATTGCTGATGCCTGGACAAGGAACAATGTTAGGAAATGGGGACTTTTTAGAGGTCACTGTGTGTTTATGATTATAGCGCTGTCTTCACATTTCCCAGAAGCTTACCAGTACAGTGTGTGGACTCAGCGACATAAGAATTTTATTTATACTGGGTTGTGTGCCAGTTCCCACAAAGAAAACCTCACGTCACAACCACATTTCTGTAATGAACTATTTTCTTTAGGAGAAAAAATAATCTTATGGATTTCACAATACACTCTAAAGCGGAAATCTGTTATCTATACACTAGAAATGGACAGTGTATAAAACTGTTAAAATGCATACGTGAAGATATACTATGGGTACTCTCCAGTACACAATAATTACAATTTTTAATGGCGCATTAAAAATTTTGGCTTAGGAAAAAAAAGTCTATTTTTTATTCTGAAACAGCACCATCAACACTGTGTTATTGCAGTTTGGTAGTATAAGCAGGTAGCGGGATGCAGTGACGGACAGGAGGCAGATCAAGGGTTAACAAGGAGTTTAATAAACAATAATTACTCCTCGCAGGGGGATATGTACACAAGGAGCAAGGTTATACTTAATACAGAGAGAACTAATAGGGGGGAAGGTTTTTTAACGTACAGGGGAGTACAATACAAATAATAATCTTAACACTTTGGGCATCAGCCACGGGTGTGCTCCTTCCCGTGACTGAGGACGTTTAGATTACATGGCAAAAAGGGATCTGTCACAGTTCTGTGAAAAAATGGGGGAACTTCCCTGGCGTTAACGGTGTCCTCCTGTGGTCCTGATGATGGCAGTGTCCTCTGGTGGTCCTGGCGTTGGTGATGTCCTCTGGTGAACCGGGCGATGGCGGTGATAGTCTGTGGTATTATCACGGGCACTGTCCCCAACTGATGAAGGGAGGAAGGAGGAATAATTTCTTCCCTCCGCAGTGAGAGTCCTTACACTGCCAGACCCTGTGACACTGTCCTGACACACTCTATAATGGCCAGCTCAGTCCGCTGTGCTGTACCGATGAGCGCCTGTATCCTGTACACAGACTTTGCCTCTCATGGTCAGCACTCCCCGCCAGGGTGGTCTTGTCAACGTCGTTGGCTGAGTCAGTAGTCTCTTAACGGTCCACGTTAAGCGGGGACAACGGTGTCAGTGAAGACAGTGTTATGTGTGATGTCTCAGCGGGACCTCGTCGGTCAGTTCCTGTCAGCGTGTCCTCTCGTCCCTGGCTCCAATCAGCGCAGCCCCGTCACCTCACAGCTGATCTACTCTGACAGGACTCTCCTGCACGCACCACTCCCAGCTGAACTGTTTGAATCTCTGCACACGCATTAACTGTCTGCTTAGCCACGCCCCCTTCTCTCGAGAACGGGGACACCCCAAGCTCCCCCTGTATCCTAGATGACAGACCCGACGGTTCCAGACCCATTATGCATGATGCAAGCCTAGTTAGTTTCTCCCCCTTACATTATCTTTCCTTTTTAAAGGTGTTGTTCACTACTCGGAAAACAACTTCTCAATTACTATATTCCTCCTTGTGAAAAAAACCATCCTATAGTCAACCCCGAATTAGGTGCCATTCCAACAATGTTGGCGCTGGGTCTGCTGTGTCTCATGTGATGTTGTGATATCACTAGAGCCCCTCAGTCAATCAACTGCCACCAATGGCTGACTTCACTCTCGCTCCCTTAGGACGTAACTGACATCCAGAAGAAGTCAGAAATCAGCAGCACGCTCTCACTTCTGACTTCTGGATCTCAGTTTTGTCAGAAGGAAGTGAGAGTGAAGCCACCCATCAGTGGCGGCGGTTTTGTCTTAAAAGACTCCCAGATAATAACAATGCCGGAGGGGAGTATAGTCTGTCTTTTGTTTTAAAATGAGGGAAAACAGTAAATGAGATGGGGTTGTCAGAGTAGTGGACAACACCGTTAATTAAGATAAAAGTCATAGATTCCCAAGTTATCACTAAGGAATTATCATAGCTACAGTACCTACTGCAGATGACACAAGTTTGTTGCCATTTAGTTCTCTATATCATGGAAAGTTGTGGTTGCACATTTAACCCCTTCACGACATGCCCCGTACTAGTACAGCGCATGTCGTGTCTCCCCCTTTGATGTGGGCTCCGGCGGTGAGCCCACATCAAAGTCGCAACATGTCAGCTGTTTTGTACAGCTGACATGTGCGCGCAATAGCAGCGGGTGAAATTCACCCGCCGCTATTAACCTGTTAAATGCCACTGTCAAACGCAGACAGCGGCATTTAATAGGCGCTTCCTGCCGACCGGCCGGAAATGATGTCATCGCCGACCCCCGTCACATGATCGGGGGTCGGCGATTTCATCAGGAAGGTAACCATAGAGGTCCTTGAGACCTCTATGGTTACTGATGCAGGCCTGCTGTGAGCGCCCCCCCTGTGGTCGGCGCTCACAGCACACCTGCATTTCAGCTACATAGCAGCAATCTGATGATCGCTGCTATGTAGCAGAGCCAATCAGGCTATGCCAGCTTCTAGCCTCCCATGGAGGCTATTGAAGCATGGCACAAGTAAAAAAATTTTTTTAAAAAAATATGAAAAAAATATAAAAAATATAAAAGTTTAAATCACCCCCCTTTCGCCCCATCCTAAATAAAACAATTAAAAAAAACAAAAACATACACGTATTTAGTATCACCGCATTCAGAATCGCCCGATCTATCAATAAAAAAAAGCATTAACTTTATCACTAAACAGCGTAGCGAGAAAAAAATCCGAAACGCCAGTATTACATTTTTTTGGTCACCATGACATTGCATTAAAATGCATTAACGGGCGATCAAAAGAACGTATCTGCACCAAAATGGTATCATTAAAAACGTCAGCTCGGCACGCAAAAAATAAGCCCTCACGTGACCCCAGATCAGGAAAAATGGAGACGCTTCGGGTATCGGAAAATGGCACTTTTTTTTTTTTTTTTTTAAGCAAAGTTTTGAATTTTTTTTCACCACTTGGATAAAAAATAACCTAGACATGTTAGGTGTCTATGAACTCGTAATGACCTAGAGAATCACAATGGCAGGTTAGTTTTACCATTTAATGAACCTAGCAAAAAAGCCAAACAAACACCCCCCCTACCTCCCCCCCGTTTTCTAGTAGAAGACATGGTAAAACCAATGGTGTAGTTCAAAAGTACAACTCGTCCCGCAAAAAATAAGCCCTCACATGACCATATTGATGGAAAAATAAAAAAGTTATGGCTCTGGGAAGGAGGGAAGTGAAAAATGAAAACGCAAAAACGAAAAAGGGCCGCGACTTGAAGGGGTTAAATATACATGTTAGATTTTTCATTGGAGGGTTTATCCACAAGGGCATGGAGATAAAGCAACAGTGCCCAGAAGAAATATGTACAAAGGTGTTCTCCTCCTAAAAACAAAGTGGAGTCATATGGACCAGAAGGTACAGTAGAGGCCATACAACCAATTAGCCCTAAATATGGTTTTATGTATCTTATTTTGCATCCCATTCATTACTGGGGTACTACTAGAGTACAATCAATGCAAAATCACGTCATGACTGATTTGATTCATTTAATATGAAACCTTTTGTGTAATGATGCAGGTTTGTGGTCTGCCACATCCACAAAATAAAAAGACATTTCCGGATACATACACTCCAATCCAATAGCAGCCATTTAAGTTCTCCTGGCATACAAAGAATAAGAGCATTTTACTTAATTTTCAGCTTGGAAAAAGACATCTGGAAAAGATTCATTAGTACATGATGGCAGCAGTGAGAGAAGATTATGAGATGGAGATTATATTCAGGCAGTTTGGTCATGCATGCTCTGCAAGTTGTAAAATATGACACATAATAATGCATTTTTCAGCCATTTCCATAACCCTAGTACCATATCTGTAGCGCAATCAGCCTGTAATATTGTATTTCTGATTGGTCCAATAGTGTCACTAAGTATGGATGAATGGATACTGTAAGCTAGTCTGGACAAATAAGATTCAAAGTCCTAGATATTTTGCAAATGTAAATGAATAAATCTTTTTTAATATACTATACACAGGGGCTGGCCTGCACTTTTCAGCCTGGGGGGCTATCACAAGGCCCTTGAGTTGCAGTGGCTCTCCTTTTCCCTGCTTATCTCTGGCCACTGCATTAAAGTAGCAGAGATAACAGACTTAAAAAACAGGGTGGTACATGGATATACGAACAGAATGGAGCTTGCTGCATAGATATACGAACAGAATGGAGCTTGCTGCATAGATATGTGAGCAGAACAGAGCTTACTCCAGAGATATGGGAGCAGAACGGAGCTTACTATAGAGATAAGGGAGCAGGAACAAGCTTACTACAGAGATATGGGAACAGAACCGAGCTTACTACAGAGATAAGGGAGCATGACCAAGCTTCCTACAGAGATAAGGGAGCAGAACTGAGCTTAATAAGTCTACTACATGGAACCAAGCCTGCTACATAGAAATTGGAGCAGAACCGAGATTACGGCATTCATACGGTACCATAATCTAGATTACTACATTGATACAGTACTAGAACCAAGCTTACTGCTTAGATATGGTGCCATAATGGAGCTTACATACAACTCCTCGTGTTCTCTCTCTCTACTAACCTACCTTTGCCTGACATTGCCATCTCTGTGTGTGATTCCACCACTACTCCCAAGCTACATGCCCGCTGCCTTGGGGTCATACTTGATTCCGAGCTTTCATTCACCCCCACATCTGATCACTGGCTCGCTCTTCTTATCTGCAACTCAAAAACATTTCTAGAATCCGCCCTTTTCTTACTTTTGACTCTGCAAAAACTCTTACTGTTTCACTCATTCATTCTCGTCTGTTATGACCTGGTGGTCAGGACAATAATGGACCTGGTGGTTAAGAGCACACGGAATGACCTGATAGTTACTGATAATAAGGACGAGCTCTGGGACGTGGGAACTCTGCTGACCGCAATCCCTAAACCTATCAAACACACTAGAAATAGCCGTGGATTGCGCCTAACGCTCCCTATGCAACTCGGCACAGCCTAAGAAACTAGCTAGCCCTGAAGATAGAAAAATAAAGCCTACCTTGCCTCAGAGAAATTCCCCAAAGGAAAAGGCAGCCCCCCACATATAATGACTGTGAGTAAAGGTGAAAATACAAACACAGAGATGAAATAGATTTAGCAAAGTGAGGCCCGACTTACTGAACAGACCAAGGATAGGAAAGGTTACTTTGCGGTCAGCACAAAAACCTACAAAAAGACCACGCAGAGGGCGCAGAAAGACCCTCCGCACCGACTCACGGTGCGGAGGCGCTCCCTCTGCATCCCAGAGCTTCTAGCAAGCAAGACAACAAATTAAATAGCAAGCTGGACAGAAAAATAGCAAAGCAAAGAAATACAAGCTGGAACTTAGCTTCTGATGGGAAGACAGGTCACAAGAACGATCCAGGAGTGAACAGACCAATACTGGAACATTGACAGGTGGCATGGAGCAAAGATCTAAGTGGAGTTAAATAGAGCAGCAGCTAACGAATAACCTCGTCACCTGTGAAACTCAGAAACACCCACCAGAGGAAGTCCATGGACAGAACCAGCCGAAGTACCATTCATGACCACAGGAGGGAGTCCGACAACAGAATTCACAACAGTACCCCCCCCTTGAGGAGGGGTCACCGAACCCTCACCAGAGCCCCCAGGCCGACCAGGATGAGCCAAATGAAAGGCACGAACCAGATCGGTAGCATGAACATCAGAGGCAAAAACCCAGGAATTATCTTCCTGACCATAACCCTCCCACTTGACCAGGTACTGGAGTTTCCGTCTCGAAACACGAGAATCCAAAATCTTCTCCACCACATACTCCAACTCCCCCTCAACTAACACCGGGGCAGGAGGATCAACGGATGGAACCACAGGCGCCACGTATCTCCGCAATAACGACCTATGGAACACATTATGGATGGCAAAAGAAGCAGGAAGGGCCAAACCAAATGACACAGGATTGATAACCTCAGAAATCTTATACGGACCAATGAAACGAGGCTTAAACTTAGGAGAGCAAACCTTCATAGGAACATAACGAGACGACAACCAAACCAAATCCCCAACACGAAGTCGGGGACCCACACAGCACCGGCGGTTAGCGAAACGTTGAGCCTTCTCCTGGGACAATGTCAAATTGTCCACCACATGAGTCCAAATCTGCTGCAACCTATCCACCACAGTATCTACACCAGGACAGTCTGAAGACTCAACCTGCCCTGAAGAGAAATGGAAACCAGAATTGCAGAAAAACGGCGAAACCAAAGTAGCCGAGCTGGCCCGATAATTAAGGGCGAACTCAGCCAACGGCAAAAAGGACACCCAATCATCCTGCTCAGCAGAAACAAAGCATCTCAGATATGTTTCCAAAGTTTGATTAGTTCGTTCGGTTTGGCCATTTGTCTGAGGATGGAAAGCCGAGGAAAAAGACAAATCAATGCCCATCCTAGCACAAAAGGATCGCCAAAACCTTGAAACAAACTGGGAACCTCTGTCAGAAACGATGTTCTCCGGGATACCATGTAAACGAACCACATGCTGGAAAAATAATGGCACCAAATCAGAGGAGAAAGGCAATTTAGACAAAGGTACCAAATGGACCATCTTAGAAAAGGGATCACAAACCACCCAAATGACCGACATCTTTTGAGAGACGGGGAGATCCGAAATAAAATCCATAGAAATATGCGTCCAGGGCCTCTTCGGGACCGGCAAGGGCAAAAGCAACCCACTGGCACGAGAACAGCAGGGCTTAGCCCGAGCACAAGTCCCACAGGACTGCATAAAAGAACGCACATCCCGCGACAAAGACGGCCACCAGAAGGATCTAGCCACCAAATCTCTGGTACCAAAGATTCCAGGATGCCCAGCCAACACTGAACAATGAATCTCAGAGATAACTCTACTAGTCCATCTATCAGGGACAAACAGTTTCTCCGCTGGGCAACGGTCAGGTCTATCAGCCTGAAATTTTTGCAGCACCCGCCGCAAATCAGGGGAGATGTCAGACAAAATTACCCCCTCTTTGAGAATACCCGCTGGCTCAGGAACACCCGGAGAGTCACGCACAAAACTCCTTGACAGGGCATCAGCCTTCACATTCTTAGAGCCCGGAAGGTACGAAACCACAAAATCAAAACGGGAGAAAAATAATGACCATCGAGCCTGTCTCGGATTCAACCGTTTGGCAGACTCAAGATAAGTCAAATTCTTGTGATCTGTCAAGACCACCACACGATGCTTGGCTCCTTCCAGCCAATGACGCCACTCCTCGAATGCCCACTTCATGGCCAACAATTCACGATTACCAACATCATAGTTACGCTCAGCAGGCGAAAACTTTCTAGAAAAGAAAGCACATGGCTTCATCACCGAGCCCTCAGAACTTCTTTGCGACAAAACAGCCCCTGCTCCAATCTCAGAAGCATCAACCTCAACCTGAAATGGAAGCGAAACATCTGGCTGGCACAACACAGGGGCAGAAGAAAAACAACGCTTCAACTCCTGAAAAGCCTCTACAGCCACAGAAGACCAATTGACCACATCAGCACCCTTCTTGGTCAAATCAGTCAACGGTTTAGCAACAGTAGAAAAATTAGCGATGAAGCGCCGATAAAAATTAGCAAAGCCCAGGAACTTTTGCAGGCTCTTCACAGATGTCGGCTGAGTCCAATCGTAAATGGCCTGGACTTTAACAGGGTCCATCTCGATAGTAGAAGGGGAAAAAATGAACCCCAAAAATGAAACCTTCTGAACTCCAAAGAGACACTTTGACCCCTTCACAAACAAGGAATTCGCATGAAGGACCTGGAACACCATTCTGACCTGCTTCACATGAGACTCCCAATCATCCGAAAAGACCAAAATATCATCCAAATACACAATCAGGAATTTATCCAGGTACTCTCGGAAGATGTCATGCATAAAGGACTGAAATACTGATGGAGCATTGGAAAGCCCGAATGGCATAACCAGGTACTCAAAATGGCCCTCGGGCGTATTAACTGCTGTTTTCCATTCATCGCCTTGTTTAATACGCACAAGATTATACGCCCCTCGAAGATCTATTTTGGTGAACCAACTAGCCCCTTTAATACGAGCAAACAAATCAGACAGCAACGGCAAAAGATACTGAAATTTGACTGTAATTTTATTAAGAAGGTGGTAATCAATACAAGGTCTCAAAGAACCATCCTTCTTGGCCACAAAAAAACCTGGAATCACTGCGTTGAGAAACACGTGATGGTGTCTCCGCGGTGTTGGATGTTTTGGTCTCCCCGAGGCCAATCATCTGTGCCTTTATAGCCTTTTTACTAGGCACTGCTCCTAATAGCCAGATTCCTACTCCACACTGATGAGGGGCAAAAACCCCGAAACAGCTGTCTGTGGATGGATACCATGCTTGGCATAGGTGGCTTTCCTTCATAGGATGCTGCCCTTCCCGTGGTTGTTCCTTCCCGGGGAAAGGCCTGGCTATTCACTGCTTGCGTCGAGAAACACGTGATGGTGTCTCCGCAGCTTCTTTACATGCATCAACAAATTAAATAGCAAGCTGGACAGAAAAATAGCAAACCAAAGAAATACAAGCTGGAACTTAGCTTCTGATGGGAAGACAGGTCACAAGAACGATCCAGGAGTGAACAGACCAATACTGGAACATTGACAGGTGGCATGGAGCAAAGATCTAAGTGGAGTTAAATAGAGCAGCAGCTAACGAATAACCTCGTCACCTGTGAAACTCAGAAACACCCACCAGAGGAAGTCCATGGACAGAACCAGCCGAAGTACCATTCATGTCTACAGGAGGGAGCCCGACAACAGAATTCACAACACTCGTCTAGACTATTGTAACTCTCTACTAATCGGCCTCCCTCTTATCAAACTCTCCCCGCTCCAATCTGTCCTGAATGCGGCTGCCAAGATCATATTCCTCACCAACCATTACACTGATGCCTCTACCCTGTGCCAGTCATTACACTGGTTACCCATCCACTCCAGAATCCAGTACAAAACTATTACCCTCATCCACAAAGCACTTGATGGCTCAGCACCACCCTACATCTCCTCCCTGGTCTCAGCCTACCACCCTACCTGTACTCTCCATTCTGCTAATGACCTGAGGTTAATATCCTCAAGAATCAGAACCTCCCACTCCCGTTTCCAAGACTTTTCACGTGCTTCACCAATTCTTTGGAATGCACTACCCAGGTAAATACAACTAATCCCCAATCCCCACAGTTTTAAGCATGCCCTAGAAACGCATTTGTTCAGACTGGCCTACCGTCTCAGCACATTAACCTAACTATCCCTGTGTTGCCCATTCAAAAAGCTTAAACATAATCAGGTTCCTCGCATCATGTTCTTATACACTTTATGCAGTTAATAGCCCTCTGTGTCTGTACTGTTACATATTTAGGCTGTTTTACTGGTTCATTCAGCTTTACATGAACACCTGATCCTTACATTATGGCTGGTCCGAACAATGAAAGTAATTGTTACCATCCACCTCTTGTGTCTCCCCTTTTTCTCATAGTTTGTAAGCTTGCGAGCAGGGCCCTCATTCCTCTTGGTATCTGTTTTGAACAGTGATTATTGTTATGCTGTAATGTCTATTGTCTGCACAAGTCCCCTCTAAAATTTCTAAAGCACTGCGGAATATGTTGGCGCTATATCAAAAAAATTATTATTATTATTATTAAACGTACATTCAACAATACAGCTATACAGTGCCTACTACAATCACCACTACACAGCGAATACATATTATAATATTACCATTACCTCTACATGAAACTACATTCTAAACAAAAACCAATGATACCACCATACACCTTTTACTATAATGACTGAATTACATTAAGCTGCTACTACCGCTGCATGACCAGCTCTATCCTCGCCTACTGTATTCTCACCCATCCCTTGTAGATTGTGAGCCTTCGCGGGCAGGGTCCTCTCTCCTCCTGTACCAGTTATGACTTGTATTGTTTAAGATTATTGTACTTGTTTTTAATATGTATACCCCTCCTCACATGTAAAGCGCCATGGAATAAATGGCGCTATAACAATAAATAATAATAATAATAATAATAATAAATTTAAAAATAAAATGCCACCTAAAAATAGTAATATTACCACCTTCCAGTAACAGTAGATCGGTAGATACCAGTTCTGCAGAACAAGTAATTACAGTACAGTTAGATATAGTAACTTACACATGACATTCTTTCTGATTCAGGTCGTTCACTTTTCTATCTGGCCCAGACCGACATGACAACTTCTCCAGCCAGGACTCATCTGTACAGATTGCAACAAAGGTACATTTGACTTCTCACATTTCCAGCGCCGTCTCCATCTATTTCCAACCTACAAAAACTCCCCACTGGGTGTGCACCTGTAGTGCGGACCACTGACCCCAATATTTAATTATCGTAATTGTTATATTACTAGGATTACTCCCACCCCCCAAAAAATAAAGTGTCCCACAGAAAGTATTAATGCCCCTACTGTGCAAAGACGTGTATGCTCCTTTGAAGGATATAATATCCCAAGTGTCCCCTTCCAGCAACAAATACCCTTGAGTGCTCATTTAAAGTAACAATGTCTCCCCCCCAAAAAAGGAACCTGAGTGCCCCTATACAAACTGATAATGTCCCCATTCATAACAAATAATGTCCTCTGAGCACCCACACAGCTCTGTATATACAGAATGATGGTGCTACAGCCCCCAATACCCGTTTATTATACATTGAGGACCCCAAACCTCCCTATATATAGTAAAGTGACTACATAGCCCCCCTATATACAATATGATGTCCCCACTGCCTCCTATATATAGTATGAGGCTTTACAGTTTTCTATATATACTATAGCTCCCCATAAATAGTATGTCTAAAAAAACCCTATATATAGTATGATGGTCCCCTACAGCTCTCTAATTGCGATATTATGCACCTCACAGCTTCCTATATATAGTATGATGAATCCGCATCCCATGTATATATAGTATCATGTCCCTACAGCCCCCTATATGGAATATGGTGGCCCCACAGCCCCCATATGATGGTCCCCACAGTTTCTTTTATATATATATATATATATATATATATATATATATATATATATATATATATATATATATATTATATGTAGTTTGAAGATATCGCACTGCCCCACATATCTAATATATAAAGCTGAATGTGTGTGTGCATGTATGTATGTATGTCCGGGATTGGCATCTGCACCGTCGCAGCTACAGCCACAAAATTTTGCACAGTCACACGTCTGGACCCCGAGAGCGTCATAGGCTATGTTGTGAGGCGAAATATTAACCCTGCGCGTTCCAATTCACCAAACAATTTTGACCCTATCTACATAATGGAGAAAAGTGAAAGGAAAAGTGTTGAAGGCAAATTGACAGCTGCCAGATGTGAACAAGGGGGACTTAAAGAATGAGAGCGATGGCGCCAAAGAGTATATACCGTACAGTTGCTAAGGTGGGGCCCCGACATGGGATGCTCACGGGAATATGAACACACACACAAAATGCGCCACACACTAGCACGTGCTTGAACACATATTACCCTCAGCACACATTTCACCACACATACACCAACCTCGCCACATAAAAGGCGAAACACAAAAGTTGCCGGTCAAAACTCGCCACACACAAAACTCGCCACATGCAAAAACTAGGCTCACGCAAAACTCGCCACAAGTGCAAAACTCACCTCATGGAAAACTCGCCACATGCAAAACTTGCACACGTGGAAAAATTGCCACATGCACAAAAGTTGCAACACATGCAAAAGTTGCCTCACACAAAACTTGCACATACTCAAAAGGCACCACACATAAAACTCACCACGCGCAAAACTCGCCATGCGCAAAACTTGCTGCACACAACTTACTACACTAACCTGTCACATGCAACTCGACACACAAAAAGTTGCTACACGCCTGTTGCCACACAAAACTCATCTCACAAAAGTCGCTACATGCATGTCGCCACACGCAACTCAACACACACAACTTGACAAACGAAACTCGCCCTAAAACACACACAAGTCTGGTATTATCCTTCAAAAATAAAAATCTGATTAATAAGCAGACAAACTACAAGAGCAATAAATGTACCATATAGGAAATACGGCAGCTGTCAGTCACATGACCTGTCTATTATGTGTATGTGTGAGCTGCCAGGAGGGAGGGCTTCCTGTTGGCTGGGGATTTATCAGGCTGCCAATTTAGCTTACAAATACTGAGGTAAAAATACTGAGCAAACAACGTGTGAATGAGGTCTAATACAGGAGGAGATGACACACAGGTATATACTATATAGAGGAGGAGATGACATACAGGTACATACTATATATACAGGAGGAGATGACATACAGGTATATACTATATACAGGAGGAGATGACACACAGGTATATACAATATACAGGAGCAGATGACCTACAGGTTTATACTATATACAGGAGGAGATGACATACTAGTATATGCTATATATAGAAGATGACATACAGGTATATACAATATACTGGAGGAGATGACACACAGATATATACTATATACAGGGGAGATGACACACAGGTATATACTATATACAGGAGGAGATGACATACATGTATATACTATATACAGGGGAGATGACACACAGCAGGTATATACTATATACAGGGGAGATGACATACAGGTATATACTATATACAGGAGATGACATACAGGTGTATACTATATATAAGGGAGATGACAACGGGCACAGCGACGATGATGTCATAATGGTTGCCATGGCGACGATGATGTCATAAAGGTTGCCTCGACCAATCAGCGACGGGCACAGTCTGCCGCGAATTCTGGAATCATCATTGTTCATATACTACGGGGACATGCATATTCTAGAATACCCGATGCGTTAGAATCGGGCCACAATCTAGTATCTAGTATAACGGCCCCAGTTATCCCCATCTATATATATAATTGTCTAAGGGTTTTTCCGTCTATCTGTCTTTCTGTCTGTCTGTCCTGGAAATCTTGCGTCTCTGATTGGTCGAGGCCGCCAGGCCTCGACCAATCAGAGACCGGCACAGCATCGACGTAGAAATCCCACGTCTCTGATTGGTCGAGGCCGCCAGGCCTCAACCAATCAGCAACGGGCACAGCGACGATGATGTCATAAAGGACGTAGACATCCCGCATCTCTGATTGGTCGAGGCCGCCAGGCCTCAACCAATCAGCAACGGGCACAGCGACAATGATGTCATAAAGGACGTAGACATCTCACGTTTCTGATTCAGCGACTGGCACAGTATCGACGTAGATGTCATAATGGTTGCCATGGTGACGATGATGTCATAAAGGTTGCCTCGACCAATCAGCGACGGGCACAGTCTGCCACGAATTCTGGAATCATTATTGTCCATATACTACGGGGACATGCATATTCTAGAATACCCGATGCATTAGAATCGGGCCACGATCTAGTATATATATAGTATAATAGCCCCCGTTCTCCCATATATATAGTAGGATGGTCCCAGTTCTTCCCATGTATGTAGTAAGATGGCCCCAGTTCCCCCATTATACTGTATATATCTATATATATAATTGCCTAAGGGATTTTCCGTCTGTCTGTCTTTCTGTCTGTCTTTCTGTCTGTCTGTCTGTCTGTCCTGGAAATCCCGGCTCTCTGATTGGTCGAGGCCGCGCGGCCTCGACCAATCAGAGACGGGCACAGCATCGACGTAGAAATCCTGCGTCTCTGATTGGTCGAGGCCGCAAGGCCTCGACCAATCAGCAACGGGCACAGCGACGATGATGTCATAAAGGACGTAGATATCCCTTGTCTCTGATTGGTCGAGGCCGCCAGGCCTCGACCAATCAGCAACGGGCACAGCGACGATGATGTCATAATGGTTGCCATGGCGACGATGATGTCATAAAGGTTGCCTCGACCAATCAGCGACGGGCACAGTCTGCCGCGAATTCTGGAATCATCATTGTCCATATACTACGGGGACATGCATATTCTAGAATACCCGATGCGTTAGAGTCGGGCCACAATCTAGTATATATATATACAGTCATGGCCAAAAGTATTGACACCCCTGCAATTCTGTCAGATAATACTCATTTTCTTCCTGAAAATGATTGCAATCACAGATTCTTTGGTATTATTATCTTCATTTAATTTGTCTTAAATGAAAAAACACAAAAGAGAATGAAGCAAAAAGGAAAACATTGATCATTTCACACAAAACTCCAAAAATGGGCCAGACAAAAGTATTGGCACCTTCAGCCTAATACTTGGTTGCACAACCTTTAGCCAAAATAACTGCGACCAACCGCTTCCGGTAACCATCAATGAGTTTCTTACAATGCTCAGCTGGAATTTTAGACCATTCTTCTTCGGCAAACTGCTCCAGGTCCCTGATATTTGAAGGGTGCCTTCTCCAAACTGCAATTTTTAGATCTCTAGACAGGTGTTCTATGGGATTCAGGTCCGGACTCATTGCTGGACACCTTAGAAGTCTCCAGTGCTTTCTCTCAAACCATTTTCTAGTGCTTTTTGAAGTGTGTTTTGGGTCATTGTCCTGCTGGAAGACCCATGACCTCTGAGGGAGACCCAGCTTTCTCACACTGGGCCCTACATTATGCTGCAAAATTTGTTGTTGGTAGTCTTCAGACTTCATAATGCCATGCACACAGTCAAGCAGTCCAGTGCCAGAGGCAGCAAAGCAATCCCAAAACATCAGGGAACCTCCGCCATGTTTGACTGTAGGGACTGTGTTCTTTTCTTTGAATGCCTCTTTTTTCTCCTGTAAACTCTATCTTGATGCCTTTGCCCAAAAAGCTCTACTTTTGTCTCATCTGACCAGAGAACATTCTTCCAAAACGTTTTAGGCTTTTTCAGGTACGTTTTGGCAAACTCCAGCCTGGCTTTTTTATGTCTCGGGGTAAGAAGTGGGGTCTTCCTGGGTCTCCTACCATACAGTTCCTTTTCATTCAGACGCCGACGGATAGTACGGGTTGACACTGTTGTACCCTCGGACTGCAGGTGAGCTTGAACTTGTTTGGATGTTAGTCGAGGTTCTTTATCCAACATCCGCACAATCTTGCATTGAAATCTCTTGTCAATTTTTCTTTTCCGTCAACATCTAGGGAGGTTAGCCATAGTGCCATGGGCTTTAAACTTCTTGATGACAATGCGCACGGTAGACACAGGAACATTCAGGTCTTTGGAGATGGACTTGTAGCCTTGAGATTGCTCATGCTTCCTCACAATCTGGTTTCTCAAGTTCTCAGACAGTTCTTTGGTCTTTCTTTTCTCCATGCTCAAAGTGGTACACACAAGGACACAGGACAGAGGTTGAGTTAACTTTAATCCATGTCAACTGGCTGCAAGTGTGATTTAGTTATTGCCAACACCTGTTAGGTGCCACAGGTAAGTTACAGGTGCTGTTAATTACACATATTAGAGAAGCATCACATGATTTTCGAACAGTGCCAATACTTTTGTCCACCCCCTTTTTTATGTTTGGTGTGGAATTATATCCAATTTGGCTTTATGACAATTATTTTTGTGTTTTTTCATTTAAGACAAATTAAATGAAGATAATAATACCAAAGAATTTGCTTTGGACATTGCTGTCCGCGATGCATGCGGCGGCTTCCTTTTCCAGGGATGCATTGCGCGCCGCAAAGGACCTTTGTGATGGCCACGCTTTTTTTTTTTTCTTTTTTGAGAACGGACAAGTTGTACAACGTCTCTACAGCATAATCAATGCCTTTATGAGGGATGGATGTGACATGTGACTGTGGCACTAGAACGGGTTGCTTCCCGGCAAAGTAGGAACCGCCATGTGCACAGAACAATCCATCCTTTTGCAGAGAATATACAGAGGCAGTATGCCACACTACATGTGGACAGTTTTAGCAGGTGTAACGGGTTTTATAAAATCTGAAGAAAATAATAAGAAAGCCCAGTCTTTATAGACCAAGAAAGGCTCATGTACTAGGTTTCCTCCATGAAAAAAAATGCCATGTCTATAACACCAAGACTTCTTTAGATGGCACGGCATAATCAAACTGGCGGGAAAAAAAGTATGCTATTTCAGCAAATTCGCCTTACAGTACTCATCTAGGGGTATAGTGTGTGTTAAGTTTTGCTCTTTTTTTGTATTTCAATTTATAAATGGGCGATGAAGAAATAAAAAGTGAATAGGTGGAAAATGACAGAAGGTGACAAGTGAATAAACAAAAAATAAATCCAGTTATTCTAGGGATGTGTGGTAGAGACAGAAACAATCCCTAATGCAGAGGCCAGGCTTATCAGAACATGTGTCACACTAGTAACTGATCCCCATCCTAACTTCATCTTTAAAACACACCCTGCATCTCCTTTGGAGTCGACCTTTTTTGGTTGTAGGTGGCACTTGTGAGGGAAAATGCTGACAGGGGACAATTCTGCAGGCCTCACTAGATGATTCTCCTTCCTACCCTCCCTTCTTCTCCAAGGTCTCCAAATATCAAATTTTTTTTTATTGGTACTCAAGGTAAGATCGATACAATACAATACACTTTATTGATCCCGGGGGAAAATTACAGTATTACAGCAGCAATACAAACAGCAGTACATAAAATATTTGGACACAAATCTTGCACAGGCACACCAACATTACATAACAAATAAATGTGGGTGGTTCAGATATATAAATCACTGTTAATTTACATTAGTATACCAGCAATCAGTCATTATTGTCTACCACCCTTAGGAAATTATTATACATCCCCAAAGGATTAGGTACAAACGATTTCCTGAATTTCTCCTTCTTGCACCTTAGTAGATCCTTGGGGTCCAGTTTTTTTTTTTTACCATACACGTGATTTACAAACAGATCTGTAGGCCTGTAGCATCTGGTCCGCAAGGTCCACGCCACCCATAAACTCATTGTAATCCTGTATGCAGACAGGCTTCCGGACAGTAGAACCTTCCCTACGTATAGAAATTTGGCTGCTTTTGTCAGCATGGATTGCTGTTAACTTGAGGACATCTTTTTTGTCACAAAATTTTATGAGCAGCATGTCCTCATCAGAGAGTGCCTTAATTTCACTTTTCCTTCATTTTTGGGTGAGTCTATTTGCAAGTTGTACCCCTTATCTAAAAGGGGATGCACCAGACAATTTTCCCAGCTATGTTTAGGGAAGGGGACATTCGGGAGGAACAATCATTAAGGGCCTGACTTTGTAAAGTTGCTCTTGGCTGGGGTCATTGGAAGGGGGGAGAGGGGAAATTTGCATTACAGTTTAAATGTATGATGGACATAGCACATCATGTGACAGGAACTAACAACCGCTCATGATGTGCTATGTCTGTCATTCGTCGTTAAGAGGTTTAGCAGTGACTGTAACCTCTGCACCGCCCTCTATAACTTGAAGCAATCTGCTACAGGTGGGGTATAAATTTACTTTCTCCTTGTAGCCGACCCTCTTGTAGCTGATCCTTCACTAAGGTGGCCAGACAGGATTTTACCTATATTTAACTGTAGATTAACCCTATTTCTGCAGGTAAATACCATTTTTGAAGATGACAGGTTCCCTTTAAGTCAAGTCACCCAAAAATGACAAGATGGCAAATGTCATGCATGGCCATGTACCTGGAAAGTATAAAAGATACATCTGGAAAATGTATCCGAAATCAATGCATATTATTCTAGGATATACAGGTGGTGACTGCATTCTTTGTTTCCAGGAACAAAATAAAATTATGATGTATGACCAAGATGAAAACATTTTTTTAAATTATATTACGTAGTTAATTGTGATAAACACAATTATGAATTGCTGATTTTCTTAAGCTAGCTTACACTATTCTGACTTTTCTTTACAAATAGTAAATGGCAGAAAGATTTATTGCATATAAGTGCAACCGTGTGACATTACTTTCCAGGTAAGTAAAAGTAAAAGAATTAGCTTATCTCATGGAAGGTTAAACTATGACTAAAAATACACTGTAGGAAAATCTTCATCACATCTTGAAGCCATTTCCGCCTAAAGCAATATATTGCAATCATGTAGAAAAGACTGCATTGTTCTCATTTCCCGTTACTTTTTCTGACAAGGGCATGAACGTTACATGGTTTGATCAGCTTCCAAATTTAGCCTAAGACATACCCAACCCTTAATAATATTAGAAATTCCAAACAAATGATCAGACGGATTCCTAAATATATAAAACATGTGATACAATGTGAGCGTTAACTTGCAGACTTGATTGGAAAAAGTGTTTGTCCCAGCATAAGTAAATTTAGTAGTAATTATTAGTAAAAATACATTGTATGAGAAAGGATTATTTGTTTTAAATTCAGATGGTTGTAATGTGACTTCACTTTGGAGACTATCTGACAACCTAACCTATGGTGCTAAGTTTGGTCCAGTACATTTGTGGGATGTCGTAGCATAGTGAATGTACTATGGTCATATGATGGCACAGTTAGGCCAGCTTCACACTTCTGTGAAACACAAACCGTTCTCACTAGGGTTGAGCGAAACGGGTCGAAATTGTTCAAAAGTCGCCGACTTTTGGCAAGGTCGGGTTTCATGAAACCCGACCCGACCCCAGTGGGGGGTCGGCCATGAAGTCGGCGATCTTCTGAATCTGGAATCGGAATTCCGATCCCGATTCCCGATATGTTTAAGATATCGGGAATTGGTATCGGAATTCAGATTAAAGTGTAAAATATAGAATTAAAATAAAAAATATTGCAATACTTACCCTTTGACGCGCCCTGGTACTAACCGGCAGCCTTCCGCCTTCGAATCCGCGCTTCTAGGACCTTGCCGTGACGTCGCGGTGACGTCGCGGCTTGTGATTGGCCGCGCGGCCGCCCATGTGACCGCTCGCGCGGCCAATCACAAGCCGCGACGTCACCCGCGACGTCACCGAAGGTCCTGGAAGGGCTGATTCTTAGGAAGGAAGGCTGTCGGAAGGAAGCAGGGCGCTTCCGAGGGTGAGTATATACCTAATAGGAATATACTCACCCTCGGAAGCGCCCTGCTTCCTTCCGACAGCCTTCCTTCCTAAGAATCAGCCCTTCCAGGACCTTCGGTGACGTCGCGGGTGACGTCGCGGCTTGTGATTGGCCGCGCGAGCGGTCACATGGGCGGCCGCGCGGCCAATCACAAGCCGCGACGTCACCCGCGACGTCACCGAAGGTCCTGGAAGGCTGATTCTAAGGAAGGAAGGTTCCCGGTTAGTACCAGGGCGCGTCAGAGGGTAAGTATAAGGATATTTTTTATTTTAATTCTATATTTTACACTTAAATATGGATCCCAGAGCCTGAAGGAGAGTTTCCGCTCCTTCAGACCCTGGGAACCATGGAAACCCAATGCACTGCATTGGGTTTCGAGTTTCGGCCGACCCCGACCCCGACTTTTTTATAGGATCGGCCGATTTCACTCGACCCGACTTTTCCAAAAGTCGGGTTTCGTGAAACCCGACCCGATCCTATAAAAGTGAAGGTCGCTCAACCCTAGTTCTCACATTAAAGAGCAGTCCTGATCATCAGGACTCCTGACCAACATCACAGGCATACATGAAGCACTTAGCTTAGGTCGCGAGAGACTCTGTGGTCTGGCCAGGTCTTCCGACTTGAGAACAGCCTGTGTATCGTAGCAAGGTGAAACTGGCCTTCGAGGAGTTGTCCAGTCAAAATAAATAGGTCTGCACTCACTCTGTGTGACTGCAGACTTAAGAATCCCCCCATCGCACAACTGTAAGCTGCGGGTATTCACCGGTATCAGACCCGGGTCTGGAGGGTATGTATGAGTTATGCATACCCCCAGCCAGTGAGTGTGAACTCGATCGACACACTTGTATGCAAAGCGAGGCTGTGCCTATTGGCTGGGAGTATATGTATACCCTGGGGTCCCGGATCTGAAAACAGTGAATCCCCGCAGTGTACAGTGCATGCGCTGGGGTAATAAACTGGACAACCCTTTAATCTGCATTTTCTGTACTTATTGTTAAGGTTACTCACTTTACTCAGCACGCAGGGTTAACAGTCACATACAGGCCATAGTATCATAGAAAGCCCAGCAGCCACTCTCCCACATAAAAAATATTAGTATTATTAATAGCACATGATTGAAGGGGACCCAACACCAAGAGAGTTTCCTTAATAAGATTAATGGCATTTCATAATTTGTAACCAACAAGAAAGAACTTATGTGGCACTCACCCCAGGGTAGCAGTGTAAATCGTGATCTTTATTGGAGAAGAAGTGGAAGTTACATCCATCAGGACATCAGGTACAACGGAGGGTGCGGTAAAGGAGTGCGGACGACGGCCGTTTCGCACACTAAGTGCTTCGACGGGTCCAGGTGGTAGATTACACCACGTCATTTCCTTATAAAGGATTTCTGACGTGTATACATAAAATGTGGACAACATAGTGATTTATACAAAACGTGACATCTATAAAGTAATCTACATACAGACATACAATACTGAAGGGTTGCTCGTCTATGCGATCTATTTAAATATACCATCGTATAGAGTATCATTATACTTACAAATTTTCTTTCACGAATAACTATAACACTAAGAAATCACAAACCAATAGTACTTCCTATAACTTTATAAAAATACTGACATATCGAGTCTGTCATTTAGTCCAATCGGCCCCTGTGCGTTTGCATTTAAGATCCATTTGGCTTCTTTTTGTAATAAGATTTTATTTTGATCACCTCCTTGCGGAGGATATTTAACTGTTTCTATGCCAGCGAATCTTAGCAGATCAGGGTTGGCGTCATGTTTGTCTCTCATATGTTGGATTAGTCTCAAACACCCTTTGCCCGTTCTAATTGAGTTATAATGTTCTTTGAACCTAATAATTAAAGGTCTAATTGTTTTTCCGATATAAAAATATCGGCAAGGACAGAACAAAACATACACGACAAATTTACTTTTACAAAAAATAAAATCTCTCACGACATGGGTAATAGAGCCTATTTGCAAAGGATTTTTTATTATGTGGAGGTGACAGAACCTACAATTTCCGCATTTGTAATTACCGGCTGGTGTATTACTAGAAAGCCAGTTATTTCTAGGTATTGCAATTCTATTATGCACCAATAAATCTGCCAGGTTATGTGCTCGTTTATATGCAAACTTTGGAGGATTTTTATAAATTGATATGAGGTCTTTATCATTTTGTAATACATGCCAGTTCTTTCGAATAGAGGTATGGATAACTTTGTCCAAATTACTGTGTTTAAAACAGAAGGAAAAATTATTTTCTGCACTGGAATCGTTCATTCTTTTCTTTTCTCTTTTTAAGAAATCTTTTTGTGTAAATTTATCAATACGAATTTCGGCTTCTTTTAACAATTATTCAGGATAACCTCTCTTCAAAAAGCGGGATTTAAGTTCACCAATTTGCTCATTAAATGTTTCATTACTATTATTAATTTTGCGAAGTCTGACCATTTGACTGTACGGGAGTCCCCTTTTAGTATGAGAAGGGTGAGCGCTCTCAAAATGTAATATATTATTTGTTGCTGTCTGTTTTCTAAAAACCTTTGTCAGTATATTCCCTTCAACGATTTCTATTTTTACATCTAGATACTCAATATTATTGTGTCCATAACAGGAGGTAAACAACATATTCTCATTATTAGAAATATTCAAATAATTTACGAAGTCATTGAACTCCGCTTCATTACCGTCCCAGATTATCATGATGTCATCCACGAATCTGGTGTAAACCCTAATATGCTTCACAAAAGGATTATTAATGTTGTTGACATAAGTATCTTCGAAAATTGCTAAGAAAAGGTTTGCATACGTACAAGAGGTGGGCGTACCCATTGCAGTCCCAATTAGTTGTGTATACCATTTATCCATGAATTTAAATGAGTTGTTGGCTAAAATAAAATCCAGACTTTCTATAATAAAAGATACTATCCCAGGGTCTACATCTCTTTTCTGCAGAATAGTTCTAATAGCCTGTATGCCTTTATCTTTAGGGATACGAGTATACAAATTTACAACATCTATAGATGTTAAAGAAAAAGTGGGTTGCCAATCCACTTCTTTCAGAGCTGAAACGAGATCCCCTGAATCCTTAATATACGAAGGAATAGTTTGTAATAATGGTTTCAATAACCATCGATGTATTGGGACAAAGCCTCAGTAACTGAATTAATCCTTGAAATTATAGGGCGTCCTGGAGGTTCCTTCATATTTTTGTGAATTTTAGGTATACTATACCAATATGGGAATTGTGGATATTCACGTAATAAACTTTCTGCACGTTTTTTAGGCAAAACTCCCCTCTCTACGTATTTCCTCAATAAAGATCTCAATTTGATAGTATATTTATGAGTAGGGTTATTGGGCAATATACTGTAAGTAGTTTGATCGTTCAGCTGTGTGAGGGCTTCTTTTATATAATATTCTTTGTCTAACACGACAATATTGCCACCCTTATCTGCCCTCCTGATAACGACATCGTCCCATTTTTGTAGTTCTTTTAATGCTATCCATTCCTTGTTATTCAGATTCTTTCTAGGATTTTTATATTTATATTTCCAAGAAGAATGGGAAAAGATACACCTACAGTGCTCTCGTAGTTTATTGTTGTTAGTTACCAACCAAAATGAAAAAGAATACTCATCATTATGCCAAGAGTTAGATAAAGCTAAAAAAGAATTGACATCAAGCGTTACGGAAAGTCAAAACAAAAATTTTACCAACAAGCTGGAAAGGAAATTAACTCTGTTGCAAATTGAAATTAAACAGCAAAAGAAAGAAAAATTCTTAAGAGATAAGACCGATTACGACATGGGATTGGTGTTCAAATGGAACAAAAATAAAAGACAACCTACTTTTTATAATAAAAACCGCAGCCAAAAAGGACATAAAACATATAAGAAAAAGAAACAAGATGGATGGATCACTGACTCTGAATCAAGTGCTGCAGAGGATTCAGGTGAAATTAATCCTACTACGCCTTTGAAAGCTGGCGTTTCATCCCCTTTAGAGGAAGGATTAGACGAGGGAGAAGAAAACGCAATTGTCAAAAGGAAACGCAAACAAGTCTCATGGAAGAAATAAATACTATGGGGAGTGAGACAGCAAAAGACGATTTACAAATACTGAATGTATCTAAAAGAACTTTAAATGCAGACCACATCTCGTTATTATCTAAAGGTTTAAATTACTGTCTCCCTGAATCGTTCGATCTTACTAACTTTAAGATTGATCTTTTTAAGAGTGTGAGAAAACTTCATCTCCATAAACATTTTCATAGATATAAAGAACAAATTTCTAATGGTGATAATTTTCAAATAAAGGCAGGTGATCCGACAATATTGGAGAATAAGGATATTGGAAAATATGTCAATATTGGAGGTTCCCTGGGTTTCATGATCTATCCATCAGAAGGAGATATAGATAGGGATGAAACTGCTCTATTGCTCAGTTTAAATGACCCTGATGTATGTCAAGCCAGAGATGATGTATCCCCATTAGAAACAAAACCATTTAGAGGAGGTATTAAGTCTCGTTTTGTCCCTCCTGTTGCTCCTGGTAACGCCATCGACCTTTTCCAAGATTTAGTTGTAAAAGATGTAGAGGCTATTCTTTATAAAAATCCTAGAAAGAATCTGAATAACAGGGAATGGATAGCATTAAAAGAACTACAAAAATGGGATGATGTCGTTATCAGGAGGGCAGATAAGGGTGGCAATATTGTCGTGTTAGACAAAGAATATTATATACTAGATTGTGGCCCGATTCTAACGCATCGGGTATTCTAGAATATGCATGTCCCCATAGTATATGGACAATGATGATTCCAGAATTTGAGGCAGACTGTGCCCGTCGCTGATTGGTCGAGGCAACCTTTATGACATAATCGTCGCCATGGCAACCATTATGACATCATCGTCGCTGTGCCCGTTGCTGATTGGTCGAGGCCTGGCGGCCTCGACCAATCAGACGCGGGATTTCTACGTCCTTTATGACATCATCGTCGCTGTGCCCGTTGCTGATTGGTTGAGGCCTGGTGGCCTCGACCAATCAGAGACGCGGGATTTCTACGTCGATGCTGTGCCGGTCTCTGATTGGTCGAGGCCTGGCGGCCTCGACCAATCAGAGAGTCGGGATTTCCAGGACAGACAGACAGACAGACAGACGGAAAAACCCTTAGACAATTATATATATAGAAAAGAAGCCCTCACACAGCTGAACGATCAAACTACTTACAGTATATTGCCCAATAACCCTACTCATAAATATACTATCAAATTGAGATCTTTATTGAGGAAATACGTAGAGAGGGGAGTTTTGCCTAAAAAACGTGCAGAAAGTTTATTACGTGAATATCCACAATTCCCATATTGATATAGTATACCTAAAATTCAAAAAAATATGAAGGAACCTCCAGGACGCCCTATAATTTCAGGGATTAATTTAGTTACTGAGGCTTTGTCCCAATACATCGATTGGTTATTGAAACCATTATTACAAACTATTCCTTCGTATATTAAGGATTCAGGGGATCTCGTTTCAGCTCTGAAAGAAGTGGATTGGCAACCCACTTTTTCTTTAACATCTATAGATGTTGTAAATTTGTATACTCGTATCCCTAAAGATAAAGGCATACAGGCTATTAGAACTATTCTGCAGAAAAGAGATGTAGACCCTGGGATAGTATCTTTTATTATAGAAAATCTGGATTTTATTTTATCCAACAACTCATTTAAATTCATGGATAAATGGTATACACAACTAATTGGGACTGCAATGGGTACGCCCACCTCTTGTACGTATGCAAACCTTTTCTTAGCAATTTTCGAAGATACTTATGTCAACAACATTAATAATCCTTTTGTGAAGCATATTAGGTTTTATACCAGATTCGTGGATGACATCATGATAATCTGGGACGGTAATGAAGCAGAGTTCAATGACTTCGTAAATTATTTGAATATTTCTAATAATGAGAATATGTTGTTTACCTCCTGTTATGGACACAAAAATATTGAGTATCTAGATGTAAAAATAGAAATCGTTGAAGGGAATATACTGACAAAGGTTTTTAGAAAACAGACAGCAACAAATAATATATTACATTTTGAGAGCGCTCACCCTTCTCATACTAAAAGGGAACTCCCGTACAGTCAAATGGTCAGACTTCGCAAAATTAATAATAGTAATGAAACATTTAATGAGCAAATTGGTGAACTTAAATCCCGCTTTTTGAAGAGAGGTTATCCTGAATAATTGTTAAAAGAAGCCGAAATTCGTATTGATAAATTTACACAAAAAGATTTCTTAAAAAGAAAAAAGAAAAGAATGAACGATTCCAGTGCAGAAAATAATTTTTCCTTCTGTTTTAAACACAGTAATTTGGACAAAGTTATCCATACCTCTATTCGAAAGAACTGGCATGTATTACAAAATGATAAAGACCTCATATCAATTTATAAAAATCCTCCAAAGTTTGCATATAAACGAGCACATAACCTGGCAGATTTATTGGTGCATAATAGAATTGCAATACCTAGAAATAACTGGCTTTCTAGTAATACACCAGCCGGTAATTACAAATGCGGAAATTGTAGGTTCTGTCACCTCCACATAATAAAAAATCCTTTGCAAATAGGCTCTATTACCCATGTCGTGAGAGATTTTATTTTTTGTAAAAGTAAATTTGTCGTGTATGTTTTGTTCTGTCCTTGCCGATATTTTTATATCGGAAAAACAATTAGACCTTTAATTATGAGGTTCAAAGAACATTATAACTCAATTAGAACGGGCAAAGGGTGTTTGAGACTAATCCAACATATGAGAGACAAACATGACGCCAACCCTGATCTGCTAAGATTCACTGGCATAGAAACAGTTAAATATCCTCCGCAAGGAGGTGATCAAAATAAAATCTTATTACAAAAAGAAGCCAAATGGATCTTAAATGCAAACGCACAGGGGCCGATTGGACTAAATGACAGACTCGATGTGTCAGTATTTTTATAAAGTTATAGGAAGTACTATTGGTTTGTGATTTCTAAGGCTACGTTCACATTGGCGTTCCGCCAATGTGCGTCGCTGTTGCGCTGGCGACGCAGCGGCGACGCGCCCCTATGTTTAACATAGGGGACGCGTGCGTTTTTTGGGTGGCGTTTTTTGACACTTGCGTCGTTTACGACGCTAGCGTCGGACGCAAGAAAATGCAACAAGTTGCATTTTCTGTGCGTCCGATTCTCGTCAAAAAACGACGCACGCGTCGCAAAACGCGCGCGTTTTTGCGTGCGTTTGTGCGCGTTTTTTCGTGCGTCGCGCGTTGCGTCGCCGACGCAGGCCGGCGCAACGCTAGTGTGAACGTAGCCTTAGTGTTTTAGTTATTCGTGAAAGAAAATTTGTAGGTATAATGATACTATATACGATGGTATATTTAAATAGATCGCATAGACGAGGAATCCTTCAGTATTGTATGTCTGTATGTAGATTACTTTATAGATGTCACGTTTTGTATAAATCACTATGTTGTCCACATTTTATGTATACACGTCAGAAATCCTTTATAAGGAAATGACGTGGTGTAATCTACCACCTGGACCCGTCGAAGCACTTAGTGTGCGAAACGGCCGTCGTCCGCACTCCTTTACCGCACCCTCTGTTGTACCTGATGTCCTGATGGATGTAACTTCCACTTCTTCTCCAATAAAGATCACGATTTACACTGCTACCCTGGGGTGAGTGCCGCATAAGTTCTTTCTTGTTGGCTGCTTACGGACTGCTGTTTAGCTATCATATGCAGAGCACCATAACCTTAAGCATTCGTGAAGCCTGATATTCCTTTGTCCGCCTTCAGTCTTGCCTGTTGGACTCCGTATCAGTTCTAGTGATGCCCTTTCTGTTTTATTTGTGGCAGTTATTTATTTCATAATTTGTGTTGTGCGTTGTGTTGTTTGTGCAGTATTCTTAAGACAATGATTTTTACAATAAGAAACTTTTAAGGGCAAGCCAAAATATATGTCAGAAATGTCTGATTAGTGGGATCGTGTGGTTATGAGAGTTAAAGGGGTTGTCCACTATAAGGTCAACACTCAACCTGAATGTTTACTCCTTGTTAAAATAAAAATACTTGCAGTAGTGGCCAAAAGTTTTGGCACCCTTGAAATTGTGCCAGAAAATTAGGTACGGTATTTCTTAAAAAAAATTATTGCAATTACAGATGTTTTGTTATACACATGTCTATTTCCTTTGTGTGTATTGGAACAATAAAAAAATAGAGCTGAGAAAAAAATGAGGTACATTGGACCTCATTTAACACAAAATCCCCAAAATGGACCGGACAAAATTGTTGGCACCTTCAACTTAATATTTGGTTGCCCACTCTTTGGAATAAATAACTGCAATCAATCGCTTCTTATAACCATCAACAAACTTCTTACACCTCTCAACTGAAGTTTTGGACCATTCTTCTTTTGCAAACTGTTCCATGTCTCTCATATTTGAAGGTTGCCTGTTAAGAACAGCAATTTTAAGATCTCTCTCGAGCTGTTCAATGCAACTCATCCGAAAATATTGTTCGCCATTTCAGAACTCACCAGCGCTTCTTGAAGTATGGTTGGGCTCATTATACTGCTGGAAGTCCAGTGACCTAGGACACAAACCCAGCTTTCTGACACTGGGCACTAGGGTTGAGCGAAACGGATCGTTCATTTCAAAAGTCGCCGACTTTTGGCAAAGTCGGGTTTCATGAAACCCGACCCGATCCCTGTGTGGGGTCGGCCATGCGGTACGCGACTTTCACGCCAAAGTCGCGTTTCGTATGATGCGCTTGGCGCCATTTCTTCAGCCAATGAAGGAGCGTGGGCAGAGTGATGACATAGGTCTTAGGGGCGTGGACGCCTATCGTCATCTTGTCGATTGTGCGCAGTAGCGATTTGCAATGTGTAACACCAGCTTTTCTGTTCAGGGACGGGAGAGAGAGAGAGAGAGAGAGAGAGAGAGAGAGAGAGAGAGGGAGAGGGAGAGGGACAGGGAGAGGGAGAGGGAAAGGGAAAAAATAAATAAATAAATAAATCAAAAATAAAAAAATAAAAAAAAATTCCCATTGACTTTGCATTGGGTTTCATGTTTCGGTCGATCCCCGACTTTTCGCCATAATCGGCCGATTTTACTCAACTCGACTTTAGAGATAGTCGGGTTTCATGAAACCCGACTCGACCTTAAAAAAGTAAAAGTCGCTCAACCCTACTGGGCACTACATTGTGACCCGCAATTCTTTGGAAATGTTCAGATTTCATGATTCCTTGCACACAATCAATGCACTGAGTGCCAAAGGCAGCAAAAGAACCCCAAAACATCTTTAATTTCCACCATTTTTGACTGTAGCTTCTGTGTTCTTTTTCTTGTACAGGGAATGTTTAGCTTGCAAAAAAGAAGACTAGGAGGAGATTTAATAGCTGTCTACAAATATCTCAAGGCCTCTCACATTGTAGAAGGATCATCTTTATTTTCATTTGCACAAGGAAAGACTAGAAGCAATAGGATATAACTGAATGGGAGGAGACACATTAGATATTAGAAAAAACTTTTTGACAGTTAGGGTGATCAATGAGTGGAACAGGCTGCCACGAGAGGTGGTGAGATCTCCTTCCATGGAAGTCTTCAAACAGAGGCTGAACAGACATCTGTCTGGGATGATTTGGTGAATCCTGCTTTGAGCAGGGGTTGGACCAGATGACCCAGTAGGTCCCTTCCAACTCTACCATTCTATGATTCTAACTACCACAAAAGACTTCAAGCTGTCATTGATGTTAGAGGGGGCAACACACCGTATTAAGAAATGGGGTATGTGAACTTTTGATTAGGGCCATTTGTTTTTTTATTTTGTCATTATGATGTAAAAAGAGAAAACACAGAAGTTTGACAGCAAATGGCTTCACCCAACCACTAACCATGAGTGGAGAACAAGTATTGGTGTTATGATTCATATTCTCTGAAAAAGGCCAAGAAAGCAAATATTCTGCCGCTGTATGTAAATTTTTGAGTACAACTGTACAAAAAAAAGAACTCAGAAGCTGCAGTAAAAAAAATGGTGAAAATTAAAGATGTTTTGGGGTTCTTTTGGCAAATTTCACTCTATTTTTTTAGGTCTCTGTGTTAGCAGTTAAGTCCTCCTGGATCTCCTATAACAGCATTTCATTTTATTCAAATATTGACAGATAGTTCACATTGACACTGATGCAGCTTGAAAAATTCCAAGGGTACCAACACTTTCAACCATGACTGTATACTCACTTCTGATGCTGGCGTCATTCTAGTGTTGTCGCTCTCGCGATCTCGGGGCTCACATGAGGTTGTTATGTAGTGATAGCATTGTGCTGGCGTCATCGTCCCGATCTTCAGACATATATGTAATTAACAGACAGCGAGCGGCCAGACACAGCTCTCACCTCCTGTTGATTACTTATATATTTCAAGGCGAGGACAGTGACATCAGCGCTGATTGGGCACAGTAACAACATTTCATGAGCCCCAGAAAGTGAGTACCGACACCATTGGAATGGCACCGGCAATGGAGGTGAGTATAGGTGTTTTTACTTTAATGGGGGCAAACACTCAGATTGAGAAGGGCTTGTCCTAGTTGTAGACAACCCTTTTAACCCCTTTCTGACCTCCAACGGGATACTACGTCCGAGGTGAGAACCCCCGCTTTGAAGCGGGCTCCGGCAGTGAGCTCGCATCAAAGCCGGGACATGTCAGCTGTTTTGAACAGCTGACATGTGCCCGCAATAGCGGCGGGTGAAATCGCGTTTCACCCGCCGCTATTAACTAGTTAAATGCCGCTGTCAAACGCTGACAGCGGCATTTAACCGGCGCTTCCGGCCGGGCGGTCGGAAATGAGCGCATCGCTGACCCCGTCACATGATCGGGGGTCAGCGATGCTTCTGTATAGTAACCATAGAGGTCCTTGAGACCTCTACGGTTACTGATCCCGGCTAGCTGTGAGCGCCACCCTGTGGTCGGCGCTCATAGCACACCTGCATTTCTGCTGCATAGCAGCAATCTGATGATTACTGCTATGTAGCAGAGGCGATCGAGTTGTGCCAGCTTTTAGCCTCCTATGGAGGCTATTGAAGCATGGCAAAAATAAAAAATAAAATAAAAAAAAGTGAAAAATAAATAAATAAAAGTTTAAATCACCCCTCTTTCGTCCCATTCAAAATAAATCAATAAAAAAAATCAAACCTACACATATTTGGTATCGCCGCGTTCAGAATCGCCCGATCTATCAATAAAAAAAGCATTAACCTGATCGCTAAACAGTGTAGCGAGAAAAAAATTCGAAATGCCAGAATTACGTTTTTTTGGTCGCCGCGACATTGCATTAAAATGCAATAACGGGCTATCAAAAGAACATATCTATGTTGATCTATGATCAAATGGTATCATTAAAAATGCCAGCTCGGCACGCAAAAAATAAGCCCTCAATCGACCCCAAATCATGAAAAATGGAGATGCTACGGGTATCGGAAAATGGTGCAATTGTTTTGGGGGGAATTTTTTTTCACTACTTAGATTAAAAATAACCTAGTCATGTTAGGTGTCTATGAACTCATAATGACCTGAAGAATCATAGTGGCAGGTTAGTTTTAGCATTTAGTGAACCTAGCAAAAAAGCCAAACAAAAAACAAGTGAGGGATTGCACTTTTTTTTTTGGCAATTTCACCGCACTTGAAATTTTTTTCCCGTTTTCTAGTACATGACATGCTAAAATCAATGATGTCGTTCAAAAGTACAACTTGCAAAAAATAAGCCCTCACATGGCCATATTGACAGAAAAATAAAAAAGTTATGACTCTGGGAAGGAGGGGAGCAATAAACGAACACGGAAAAACGGAAAATCCCAAGGTCATGAAGGGGTTAAGGAAACACTCCAGCATGTTGACTTGGTTGATACTATCATATTGCAGAACAGAGAGAGCAGTAAGGCTGGCGTCACACTAGCGAGTTTTACGGACGTATGAGCGCATAAAATACGTCCGTAAAACACGCATTACACACGGCCCAATTATTCTCTATGCCCCTGCTCCTATCTGCCATATTTTACTGATCTGTATTATACGGCTTTCTACGGCCGTAGAAAATCACAGCATGCTGCGTTTGTCACCGTATTGCGCAAAAAAATCGCCAATGAAAGTCTATGGAAGCTAGAAAAATACGGATTACACACGGACCAGCAGTGTGACTTGTGAGAAATACGCAGCGGTGTTAGAGAGAAAAGCCGGTAATTCAGTGCGGTGTACAGTAAAATCACACTGACAGCTTACAAAAGAATAGGTAGAATAAATGTGTACACATAGAATAGGTATATATATATATATGTCAGTGAGACACATATATGTATATATATTATTATTTCATACAGCGCTAGATAGCTTTAAAGTCGGTAATTCAATTGCCGGCTTTTGCTATCTCCTTCCTAAACCCGACACGATATGAGACATGGTTTACATACAGTAAACCATGTCATATCCCCATTTTTTTTGCATATTCCACACTACTAATGTTAGCAGTGTGTATATGGAAAATTTGGCCGTTCTAGCTATTAAATTAAAGGGTTAAATGGCGGAAAAAATTGGCGTGGGCTCCCGCGCAATTTTCTCCGCCAGAGTAGGGAAGCCAGTGACTGAGGGCAGATATTAATAGCCTGGAGAGGGTCCACGGTTATTGGCCCCCCCTGGCTAAAAACATCTGCCCCCAGCCACCCCAGAAAAGGCACATCTGGAAGATGCGCCTATTCTGGCACTTGGCCACTCTCTTCCCATTCCCGTGTAGCGGTGGGATATGTGGTAATGATGGGTTAATGCCACCTTGCTATTGTAAGGTGACATTAAGCCAAATTAATAATGGAGAGGCGTCAATTATGACACCTATTCATTATTAATCCAATAGTAGTAAAGGGTTAAAAAAAACACAAACACATTATTAAAAAGTATTATAATGAAATAAACACAAAGGTTGTTGTAATATTTTATTCTACGCTCAATCCATCTGAAGACCCTCGCTCTGTAACAAAGAAAAAATAATAAACCAACCATATCCATACCTTCCGAAGATCTGTACCGTCCCACGATGTAAATCCATCTGAAGGGGTTAAATTATTTTACAGCCAGGAGCTCTGCTAATGCAGCGGTGCTCGTGGCTGCAAAACCCCGGGGAATGAAGGTAAAGTAGGTCAATGACCTATATTTACCTTCATTCGCGGTGAGGCGCCCTCTGCTGGTTTTCCTCATATGAACTCGAGCCTGGGAGCTTTCTAGTAAAGTTCCCACGCTCGAGGGACAACCAGCAGAGGGCGCCTCACCGCAAATGAAGGTAAATATAGGTCATTGACCTACTTTACCTTCATTCCCCGGGGTTTTGCAGCCACGAGCACCGCTGCATTAGCAGAGCACCTGGCTGTAAAATATTTTAACCCCTTCAGATGGATTTACATCGTGGGACATTACAGATCTTCGGAAGGTATGGATATTGTTGGATTATTATTTTTTCTTTGTTACAGAGCAAGGGTCTTCAGATGGATTGAGCGTAGAATAAAATATTACAACAACCTTTGTGTTTATTTCATTAAAATACTTTTTAATAATGTGTTTGTGTTTTTTTAACCCTTTACTACTATTGGATTAATAATGGATAGGTGTCATAATTGACGCCTCTCCATTATTAATTTGGCTTAATGTCACCTTACAATAGCAAGGTGGCATTAACCCTTCATTATCCCATATCCCACGACTACACGGGAATGGGAAGAGAGTGGCCAAGTGCCAGAATAGGCGCATCTTTTCTGGGGTGGCTGGGGGCAGATGTTTTTAGCCAGGGGGGGCCAATAACCGTGGACCCTCTCCAGGCTATTAATATCTGCCCTCAGTCACTGGCTTTACCACTCTGGTGGAGAAAATTGCGCGGGAGCCCACGCCAATTTTTTCCGCCATTTAACCCTTTAATTTAATAGCTAGAACGGCCAAATTTTGCATATACACACTACTAACATTAGTAGTGTGGAATATGCAAAAAAAATGGGGATATGAGATGGTTTACTGTATGTAAACCATGTCTCATATTATGTCGGGTTTAGGAAGGAGATAGCAAAAGCCGGCAATTGAATTACCGGCTTTAAAGCTATCTCGCGCTGTATGAAATATTAATATATATACATATATGTGTCTACTGACATATATATATATATATATATATATAGACAGTATGTATGTTTTTATGGGTTTTTTTTACACATGGATCCCTTGTATATCCGTATGTCGGTTTTGCAATCCTTTGAGAAAAACACGCAGTACGGATGCCATACGGATTACATACGTAGGATGCCATGCGCAAAATACGCTGACACACCCTGCCTACGGAGGAGCTATGGACCACTATTTTGGGGACTTTTCCGCGTATTACGGCCGTAATATTCGGACCGTATTGTCTTATGCCGAGTGTGACGCCGGCCTAAATATGTGCAATGCTATCTCCCTTCAGTTTTCACCTTAATCTGTATGTTTATCAGGTGGATGAAGTTAGCCCCATTCTGCTTATAAAACTCTCTATTTATAGTATATCCCAATCTAGCCCCTGTTTAGTAGTGTTGAATGGTGAGGGATTCAGGCTCCTGAAACACCCACTGAGCTCACCTACCAAGCACAAGACTCAGCTTATCCTTGAGTGTGAACAAAGTTGTATACAGACCTCTGAACTTTCTCTAGAGTTCATACATCTCATTCTAACCTTTAAATTAAGCACTCGGGATGGGTCTCAGATGCACAAGTCTAGATGTGTTTACTTGAAAGTAATAATCTGAGAAATTTCATCGGTCGGCCACTTTCTCTTGTTAGTGCAGCTCCCTTTCCAAAAAGCACCACTCTTCTGTCCATACAATGGTTACTGGTGGAGAAACACGTAACCAGACCTGTCCTTCAGCCTCCTACAATGAGAAAGCAGCTTTCCCCTGTGAAGTGTTTTTCAATTGGACAAAACTGATGGACAGGTTTGGTCATATGCTTCTCCACTCACAGCAATTTTTTGAACAGGAAAGCTTACAATCTAGGAGGAACTCTGCACAAACAACCCCTTTAAAGAAGACCTCTCACTAGATAAAAAGTGGCAGTGATTGCTGTTACATTATTGCTAATCCGAGTTTTCTGTCTGTTGTATCTTTTTTTATATCCACCATACGGTTTCAGAGAAATGGGCCTTTTTATTTATTGCATATTTTTATGGTTCTCACCACATAGACGGGGTTCCAGGATTCCCTGGGGGCGTGCCTTAGGTTCCTCTGCTTTGTTACTCTGTGAGCCATGCCCCCTCATCTAATATATAAAGCTGGATGTGTGTGTGTATGTCCAGGATTGGCATCTGCACCGTCGCAGCTACAGCCACAACATTTTGCACAGTCACACGTCTGGACCCCAAGAGCGTCATAGGCTATGTTGTGAGGCGAAATTTTAACCCCCGCGCGTTCCAATTCACCAAACAATTTTGCCCCTATCTACATAATGGGGAAAAAGTGAAAGGAAAAGTGTTAGAGGCAAATTGATAGCTGCCAGATGTGAACAAGGGGGACTTAAAGAATGAGAGTGATGGCGCCAAAGAGTATAAACCATACAATTGCTAAGGTGGGGCCCCGACATGGGATACTCACCACACACGGGGATATGAACACACACACACAAAATGCTCCACACACTACCACGTGATTGAACACATATACCACCCTCAGCACACATTTCACCACACATACACCAACCTCGCCACATAAAAGTCGCCACTCAAAACTCACCACATGCAAAATTCGTCACATGCAAAACACGTCACATGCAAAACTAGGCTCACGCAAAACTCGCCACAAGGGCAAAACTCACCTCATGGAAAACTCGCCACATGCAAAACTTGCACACGCGGAAAAATTGCCACATGCACAAAAGTTGCAACACATGTAAAAGTTGCCTCACACAAAACTTGCACATACTCAAAACGCACCACACATAAAACTCGCCACGCGCAAAACTCACCACGCGCAAAACTAGCTGCACACAACTTGCTACACTAACCTGTCACATGCAACTCGACACACAAAAAGTTGCTACACGCATGTCGCCACACAAAACTCATCTCACAAAAGTCGCTACATGCATGTCGCCACACGCAACTCAACACACACAACTTGACACATGAAACACCCTAAAACACACATAAGTCTGGTATTATCTTTCAAAAATAAAAATCTGATTAATAAGCAGACAATCTACAAGAGCAACAAATGTACCATATAGGAAATACGGCAGCTATTAGTCACATGACCTGTCTATTATGTGTATGTGTGAGCTAATATATGCTGCCAGGGGGGACGGCTTCCTGTTGGCTGGGGGATTTATCAGGCTGCCAATTTAGCTTACAAATACTGAGGTAAAAATGCTGACCAAATAACGTGTGAACGAGGTCTAATACAGGAGGAGATGACATACAGGTACATACTATATGCAGGGGAGATGACACACAGGTATATACTATATACAGGAGCAGTTGACACACAGGTACAGTGGGGCAAAAAAGTATTTAGTCAGTCAGCAATAGTGCAAGTTCCACCACTTAAAAAGATGAGAGGCGTCTGTAATTTACATCATAGGTAGACCTCAACTATGGGAGACAAACTGAGAAAAAAAATCCCGAAAATCACATTGTCTGTTTTTTTAACATTTTTTTTGCATATTATGGTGGAAAATAAGTATTTGGTCAGAAACAAACAATCAAGATTTCTGGCTCTCACAGACCTGTAACTTCTTCTTTAAGAGTCTCCTCTTTCCTCCACTCATTACCTGTAGTAATGGCACCTGTTTAAACTTGTTATCAGTATAAAAAGACACCTGTGCACACCCTCAAACAGTCTGACTCCAAACTCCACTATGGTGAAGACCAAAGAGCTGTCAAAGGACACCAGAAACAAAATTGTAGCCCTGCACCAGGCTGGGAAGACTGAATCTGCAATAGCCAACCAGCTTGGAGTGAAGAAATCAACAGTGGGAGCAATAATTAGAAAATGGAAGACATACAAGACCACTGATAATCTCCCTCGATCTGGGGCTCCACGCAAAATCCCACCCCGTGGGGTCAGAATGATCACAAGAACGGTGAGCAAAAATCCCAGAACCACGCGGGGGGACCTAGTGAATGAACTGCAGAGAGCTGGGACCAATGTAACAAGGCCTACCATAAGTAACACACTACGCCACCATGGACTCAGATCCTGCAGTGCCAGACGTGTCCCACTGCTTAAGCCAGTACATGTCCGGGCCCGTCTGAAGTTTGCTAGAGAGCATTTGGATGATCCAGAGGAGTTTTGGGAGAATGTCCTATGGTCTGATGAAACCAAACTGGAACTGTTTGGTAGAGACACAACTTGTCGTGTTTGGAGGAAAAAGAATACTGAGTTGCATCCATCAAACACCATACCTACTGTAAAGCATGGTGGTGGAAACATCATGCTTTGGGGCTGTTTCTCTGCAAAGGGGCCAGGACGACTGATCCGGGTACATGAAAGAATGAATGGGGCCATGTATCGTGAGATTTTGAGTGCAAACCTCCTTCCATCAGCAAGGGCATTGAAGATGAAACGTGGCTGGGTCTTTCAACATGACAATGATCCAAAGCACACCGCCAGGGCAACGAAGGAGTGGCTTCGTAAGAAGCATTTCAAGGTCCTGGAGTGGCCTAGCCAGTCTCCAGATCTCAACCCTATAGAAAACCTTTGGAGGGAGTTGAAAGTCCGTGTTGCCAAGCGAAAAGCCAAAAACATCACTGCTCTAGAGGAGATCTGCATGGAGGAATGGGCCAACATACCAACAACAGTGTGTGGCAACCTTGTGAAGACTTACAGAAAACGTTTGACCTCTGTCATTGCCAACAAAGGATATATTACAAAGTATTGAGATGAAATTTTGTTTCTGACCAAATACTTATTTTCCACCATAATATGCAAATAAAATGTTAAAAAAACAGACAATGTGATTTTCTGGATTTTTTTTTCTCAGTTTGTCTCCCATAGTTGAGGTCTACCTATGATGTAAATTACAGATGCCTCTCATCTTTTTAAGTGGTGGAACTTGCACTATTGCTGACTGACTAAATACTTTTTTGCCCCACTGTATATACTATATACAGGAGGAGATGACATACAGGTATATACTATATATAGGAGGAGATGACATACAGATATATACTATATACAGGGGGGATAACACACGTATATACTATATACAGGAGGAGATGACATACAGGTATATACCATATAAAAGAGATGACACATAGGTATATAGAGGAGAAGATGACATAAAACAGGTATATACTATATACAGGGGAGATGACATACAGGTATATACTATATACAGAAGATGACATACAGGTATATACTATATATAGGAGGAGATGACATACAGGTATATGCTATATACAGAAGAGATTACATACAGGTATATACTATATACAGGAGGAGATGACACATAGGTATATTCAATATACAGGAGGAGATGACATACAGCAGGTATATTTTATTTACAGGGGAGATGACATACAGGTATATACTATATACAGGGGAGATGACATACAGGTATATACTATATACAGGAGATGACATACAGGTGTATACTATATATAAAGGAGATGACAAACATGTGTATACTGAGGGGAAAATGAGAGGTAATAATAATAATAATCTTTATTTTTATATAGCACTAATATATTCTGCAGCGCTTTACAGTTTGCACACATTATCATCACTGTCCCCGTTGGGGCTCACAATCTAAATTCTCTATCAGTATGTCTTTTGAATGTGGGAAGAAACCGGAGTACCTGGAGGAAACCCATGCAAACATGGAGAGAACATACAAATTATTTACAGATGTTGTCCTTGGTGGGGTTTAAATCCAGGACTCCAGCACTGCAAGGCTGCTGTGCTAACCACTGTGCCACCGTGCTGCCCAGATATGCCCAGATATCCCCAGGTATGAGGTGAAAATGAGAGGTGTGAGGTGAAAATGAAAATGTGTGAGTGCAAAATGAGAGGAGTGAGGGAAAATAGTGGAGTGATCGGAAAATGACAGATGTGAGGTCGAAATGACAAGTGTTAGGGGGGGAATGAGAGGAGTGAGGGGGAAAATAAGAGGAGTGAGGGGGAAAATGAGAGGTGTAAGGGAGAAAATGAAAGATGTGAGGGAGAAAATGAGAGGCGTGATGGGAAAATAAGAGAAGTGAGGTGCTATAACTAACCACAGATATTTATTATGTCCAGGCAACGCCGGGCTCTTCAGCTAGTAAAGACCATAAAAATATCACTAAATATAAAGGCCCATATCTCAGGAACCATATGGTGGAATGGTCAGAGGAGCAACAGGAGTAAAAAGAGCAAAAACTGGCCACTTTTTACCTGGTGCCAGGATGTATTTAAACGTTAACATGATGCAGGTTGTTTTACAAAATTTTGAATTATAAAACTCTGCTACTTACCGTATATCCTGTATTAATGAAAGGATATTTATACCAAGGTTTGCACGATTCTAAGATTCATCCCCATCTATATGAAGTAGACATGTGAAGAATGCATTGATTGATTTGCAGTTTTTTGAATTGGCCACTATATTCCTTTGTCAATTGAAATTCAGACTGGGCACCAGTGATAAAAGAGGAGCTTGTTATGACTGGCAATGGGGGTCCCAATTCTGGTGCAGGTGTCAAGCTACCATAGCAACAGGAATAATTCCCCTGTACCCATGGTTATTTGTGAAGAGTACAGCTCAATGGAAATGTTTTTTTCGTTTTGGGAATGTCACATCCAAATTCTGGTATCTCATATATAAACATTCATTGTTGGAAATTCCGTTAGTTGTATATCTCTTGTAACACTCGACAATAAATATAGTATATGCCTGAAAATGCTTGACAGCCAATAAATCACTGAAGTATCAAAGGCAGTTGGTAAATGTGCATTACAGTTTTTATTCTGTTACTAACAAAGTGTAAGTCGGGCATCTCTTCTAGCAGGTGCATCATACAGAAAAGGTGGGGATATGGTAGAGAGTAGTATCCAATGGCAAGGTGACATGGCCAAAATATAACTGGAAATCAACCATGTGTATGTATTCATAGTCATAGTAGCAAACGTGATCAACCTAATAAACTATAAGGCGGTTTATACTTGTTATCCTTCTTTACATAAATACATTGTAATACAGGAATCACTTACATAAATTGCAGTTAAATCTTCCTAAAAATGTCCCTGCTTTCTCTCGTGCCAAAATGCCAATTTTGTCTAGCTGTAGCATTAGATACGTTAGAGTGTAACAAAATATAATGAAACAAATAGAACTAATAGATAACATTACAGAATATATACAATATATATATATAAAATGATAAATAATATATATATATATATATATATATATATATATATATATATATATATATATATATAATGACACAAGTGAAATACAGTATATCCTAATAATGACAGTATATCCTAAAAATGGACCATCACATAATCCTGCAATACTGTACATTATATACTTACCTGACCGCATGCCATTATTTTGCTGATGTTACTTACCCTGTTCTGGGTTTAGGATGTTCTGTTTCTGGTAACTGTGTCCGCGTGGTGTCCGATGAAGTTGGATTTGGTTTCTGTATATTCTTATGATGCAGAACATTCCCCTTTTCAATTGCTTCTTCTTGACCAGGCAATCCGTGGACAAAGGTTGACACCCCATGAACCTCAAAAATAGAGCCTATAGGAGAGGATCCAGCTGAGTAGATATGTGTTCTCACCAAAGTGCAAGAGGTCAAAATCAGTAGTCCAAGACAGCATATCGTAACATACAGCTTCTCTGCCATAGCTCCCTGTCTTCTCCTTACAAACCCACTTGAACTTCTAAGTGCTGAAACTGCGTGACTTTGAGAAGCCCCTTTGAATTGCCTTGAAGTTTAAAACTAGGGGTGGGGGAACTTTTTAACAAAGAACGGAAAAAACGCACAATCCCTCCCAACTACTGTGGAAATGTGAAAGGTCATCAGACAATGTGAAGGCCTGTTCCTATGTGGTGAGCACAAAACTTAGTGAGGAGAGTCTGGAGAAGGAATATTTTTTCAAGGAAGCTGTGCTGCTGGTTGGCAGCCTCCACTGAGCTACTGCTCTCAGGAAGACAGTCTTATCAGAGCCCCTATGCCTGTTCTGTGTAAAATTGGGCTGTAAGTGGGAGGAAAAGGATGTTAGTTCAAGACAGAGCAAATATTGTAAAGTTTACACTAGGTTTCCTTAAAACCAGAACATATATATTGACATTCATACTTCACATTAAAGTGCTTTAAAATAATATGATGCACATGTAAACATGCTCTAAAATAACTATATAAAGCTGGTATGTTCTGAATTACCATCTAGAAATTACCAGTAAGTACTGTATATACATGACAAACTGGCCAAATCTGAGAACATTGCTTATGTTGTATGTTATTGTTTAGATGTTCTGTTCTGATAATGCAGATACAGGGCTTTAAGGATGTGCAGTTTTCCATGCTTGACTTGTAGAAGAGATGCAGTCTGTATATCTGCTTCGATCTGGAGACATTCATTTTTTGTTCACAATGGTGTTTTTTTTCAAGATACATACCAATAATGTGTTATTATTGCTCAAAAGTCTTTATAATCTAATGTAGAAGAGAAGTCATGGACAGTTGTAATCCATTTTTAAGCCGATTGATTTATTATGCGTTTTGAAGGTTTCCTTTAGTTATCCATTTTTTTCCCTGGATAGACTAGGTCAGCATGCCACATTTTATTGGCCTTTAAAAGGCAACTGAAGCCTGACATTAAAAGGGGGTATAATATACAACATTTTCCGAAAGTAGGCATAAAAACTCAATGACAGGAATCAATGATTAGCGAGCAGTAATCTGCTTGAGCGCTTGGTACTCGTATCGATAACTTCGGACTGCTCAGGTGCTCAATTTGAGTATCGAGCATAATGTACATCAATGAGTCCATTTAAAAGTGAAGAATTTTTCTGGCAGATCTGGACAGGAGAGAGGAGATAGAGAGATTATCTCCCGGCTTCGGTGCTGCGCAGCTCAGGGTTCCAAGCACTCGAGCACGCACCATGCAATACTCAGCACCCAAATGCTTGAACAAGTATCAAGCAGTGGCAACAATGCTCACCCATCACTAATAGGAAGCAATCTTCTCTAAAAAGGAGAAAAAAATTCTTCCTATGTGATGGTAAATCTGATAAAATCCTAGTAAAGAATATACCTCTGGAGAAAAAATAAACCTTAAAGGGAACCTGTCACCCCGAAAATCGCGGGTGAGGTAAGCCCACCGGCATCAGGGGCTTATCTACAGCATTCTGTAATGCTGTAGATAAGTCCCCGATGTTACCTGAAAGAGGAGAAAAAGACGTTAGATTATATTCACCCAGGGGCGGTCCCACTGATGGTCCGGTCGGATGGGCGTCTCTGGTCCGCTGCGGCGCCTCCCATCTTCATTCCAAGACGTCCTCTTCTGATCTTCAGCCACGGCTCCGGCGCAGGCGTATTTTTCTGCCCTGTTGAGGGCAGAACAAAGTACTGCAGTGCGCAGGCGCCGGAAAGGTCAGAGAGGCCCGGCGCCTGCACACTGCAGTACCCGCGATTTTTGGGGTGACAGGTTCCCTTTAATTCGTTGAGGCCATCGTCCTTTATGTTTGGGACATTGATCTGGACACTTACACAGGCTAAACTGATCCTATCTAGCTTGATCTTGGGGTCGAGAATATGGCTTTATTTTTTAGACAATCTCCTCTTTACTCAAGCATGCTAAATTGGATGTCCTTCAATCCAAAAGATCTACCAACTCAATTATTAATTCAAAAACAATCGCCTAAGTATTTTTACTACTACTACTATTACTGTTAGTAGTATTTCACTTACTTGGAGCCCATATAAAGTTTGCAACAAATGTAGTACACCTTGATGTATAAAGAAAATTGGTGACATTTGCTTTGGATATAAAATATGGTTAGACATATTTTAATCAGCTGTACACTGCCTTGCAAAGTCTTACATAGATAATAGTAATAATAATCTTTATTTTTATATAGCGCTAACATATTCCGCAGCGCTTTACAGTTTTTGCACACAGATAGAGCCTCCTTCCACATTTCTCCAAGTCTTTTTTTATTTTTAGCATTTGAGGATTACAATTTCTATAATATACAGAACAGACCAAAAGTTTGGACACACCTTCTCATTTAAAGATTTTTCTGTATTTTCATGACTATGAAAATTGTACATTCACACTGAAGGCATCAAAACTATGAATTAACACATGCGGAATTATATACTTAACAAAAAAGTGTGAAACAACTGAAATTATGTCTTATATTCGAGGTTCTTCAAAGTAGCCACCTTTTGCTTTGATGACTGCTTTGTACACTCTTGGCATTCTTTTGAAGAGCTTCAAGAGGTATTCACCGTGAATGGTCTTCCAAAAATCTTCAAGGAGTTTCCAGAGATGCTTAGCACTTGTTGGCCTTTTGCCTTCACTCTGCGGTCCAGCTCACCCCAAACCATCTCGATTTAGTTCAGGTCTGGTGACAGTGGAGGCCAAGTCATCTGGCGTAGCACCCCATCACTCTCCTTCTTGGTCAAATAGCCATTACACAGCCTAGCCTGGAGGTGTGTTTGCGGTCATTGTCCTGTTGAAAAATAAGTGATGGTCCAACTAAACGCAAACAGGATGGAATAGCATGCCGCTCTCACGAGCAAAGCACCCCCATACCATCACACCTCCTCCTCCATGCTTCATTGTGGGAACCAGGCATGTAGAGTCCATTTGTTCACCTTTTCTGCGTCGCACAAAGACATGGTGGTTGGAACCAAAGATCTCAAATTTGGACTCATCAGACCAAAGCACAGATTTCCACTGGACTGATGTCCTTTCCTTGTGTTGTTTAGCTCAAACAAGTCTCTTCTGCTTGTTGCCTGTCCTTAGCAGTGGTTTTCTAGCAGCTATTTTACCATGAAGGCCTGCTGCACAAAGTCTCCTCTTAACAGTTGTTGTAGAGATGTGTCTGCTGCTAGAACTCTGTGTGGCATTGACCTGCCTCTAATCTGAGCTGCTGTTAACCTGTGATTTCTGAGGCTGGTGACTCAGATAAACTTATCCTCAGAAGCAGAGGTGACTCTTGGTCTTCCTTTCCTGGGGCAGTCCTCATATGAGCCAGTTTCTTTGTAGCTCTTGATGGTTTTTGCCACTGCACTTAGGGACACTTTCAAAGTTTTCCCAATTTTTTGGACTGACTGACCTTCATTTCTTAAAGTAATGATGGCCACTCATTTTTCTTTACCTAGCTGCTTTTTTCTTGCCATAATACATATTTTAACAGTCTATTCAGTAGGACTATCAGCTGTGTATCCACCTGACTTCTGCACAACACAACTGATGGTCCCAACCCCATTTATAAGGCAAGATATCCCACTTACTAAACCTGACAGGGCACACCTGTGATGTGAAAACCATCCCCGGTGACTACCTCTTGAAGCTCATCAAGAGAATGCCAAGAGTGTGCAAAGCAGTCATCAAAGGAAAAGGTGGCTACTTTGAGGAACCTAGAATATAAGACATAATTTCAGTTGTTTCACACTTTTTTTTAAATATATAATTCCATATGTGTTAATTCACAGTTTTGATGCCTTCAGTGTGAATGTACAATTTTCATAGTCATGAAAATACAGAAAAATCCTTAAACGAGATAGTGTGTCCAAACTTTTGGTCTGTACTGTCAGGGCTAGAGTTCAGCGACTTTTACTTTTTTAGGATCGAGTCGGGTTTTGCGAAACCCGAGTTTCTCCAAAGTCGGGTCGGGTGAAATCGGCCGATTATTTTGAAAAGTCAGGGGCCGACCGAAACACGAAACCCAATGCAAGTCAATGGGGAATCAAAGTCGGCAGTGAGTGGAGGACAGGAAAACACCTACAGTGCCCATTTTAATGCTAAAAACATCAATTCTTATTTCTTAAGCTTGTCAATCTTAATTTACTTATTTACTTATTTAATAGTTAGGCATTGAAAACAGGGGATCATTTTGCTAAAGGGCTGCCTCAAGATTTTTGTGGGCCCAGGAAACTCGGAATACGTCACGGCGGTGAAGCAGGGAAAGGTAAGTATTTCAAATTTGCAAGTGCTGTGATCCTGAGCAAGCAGGGGGGCCCACTCATTGGCACTTTGCACTGGCACAGGGACCGTCATAGTACGGTGGTGTGTGTGACAGCGGGTGGCGCCTCCCACTGCCAGAGACACTTTTGCGTACTATGAGGGGCCCTGTGCCAGTGACGTCGCCAACGAGTATGCCCCTCCACCTGATGAAGGAACCTGCACTTTCATCTGCACCTTCCTCTTTGTCCCCGTTTAAGGTGGTATAGTATGCGGGAAGGGGAACCTGACTTTCAGCAGGGTCAGATTCAGGCTGTGTAGAGTGCAAGGGGTATGTAGTGGTCTGGGTCTATGTACCAGCAGACTCATCTAGCAGTGGCTGGGCAATGGGCAGGATGAGGAGGAAACACAGATATAGGCCCAAATAATAAAGTAGGCTAAATGCAGTTCAAAATTGGTAACAGGACTAAACAGGCGGCATAGCTTTTTTCAAAAGAGGACAACTGTAATGAGTGGTGAAGACACAGCTAAATGCAGTTCAAAATTGGTAACAGGAATAAACAGGTAGCATTGCTTTGTTCAGTGGAGGACAACTGTAATGAGTGGTGAAGACACAGCTAAATGCAGTTCAAAATTGGTAACAGGACTAAACAGGCGGCATTGCTTTGTTCAATGGAGGACAACTTTAATGAGTGGCGCAGACACAGTTTGTAGGCCCACAATAAAAAAGTAGGCTAAATGCAGTTCAAAATTGGTAACAGGACTAAACAGGCGGCATAGCTTTTTTCAAAGGAGGACAATTGTAATGAGTGGTGCAGACACAGTTAGTAGGCCCAGAATAAAAAAGTTGGCTTACTGCAGTTCAAAATTGGTAACAGGACTAAATAGGCGGCATTGCTTTGTTCAGTGGAGGACAACTGTAATGAGTGGCGTAGACACAGTTTGTAGGCCCACAGTAAAAAAATAGGCTAAATACAGTTCAAAATTGGTAACAGGACTAAACAGGCGGCATAGCTTTGTTCAGTGGAGGACAACTGTAATGAGTGGCGCAGACACAGTTTGTAGGCCCAAAATAAAAAAGTAGGCTAAATGCAGCTCACAATTGGTAACAGGAATAAACAGGTGACATTGCTTTGTTCAGTGGAGGACAACTGTAATGAGTGGCGCAGACACAGTTAGTAGGCCCCCCCCCAAAAAGTAGGCTAAATGCAGTTCAAAATTGGTAACAGGACTAAACAGGTGGCATTGCTTTGTTCAGTGGGGGACAACTGTAATGAGTGGCGCAGGCACAGTTTGTAGGCCCACAATAAAAAAAAGTAGGCTAAATGCAATTCAAAATTGGTAACAGGACTAAACAGGCGGCCTAGCTTTGTTCAGTGGAGGACAACTGTAATGAGTGGCTTAGACACAGTTAGTAAGCCCAAATACAAAAGTAGGCTAAAAGCAGTTCAAAATTGGTAATAGGACTAAACAGGCGGCATAGCTAGGTACTGGGGTGGGCTCCTCTGCTGTTTAGCAGACAGAGATAGTAGGTGCAAAGAATTAACTGGTCTAAATGGAGGCCAGGGCCCCTGTATATTTTAACTATCATCTATCATTTCAACAAATTTGTACTGGCAGTGCCATTGAAGGATTTAACAGCACAGACTACACAGTGATGGAGCAGGGAGAGGTAAGTATTGCAAGTGGTAGAGCACTGTTCGAGCTGGGGGGGAACAGTCTCTCGTGGGCGGCAGTACTGGCACAGGGCCCCTCATATTACAATGGTGTGTCTGACATTGGTTGTGCACCACCACTGTCAGAGACACTTCATTGTACTATAAGGGACCCTGTGCCAGTGCCGTCGCCCAAGAGTGGGCGTACCCACCTGTCCAGGCAATCGGCACTTGCACGGGTCCTTGTGCCAGGTGGTGACCACGGCCCTGTGGAGGGAGTCAGCCCATTTAGGGAGGTATAAAAATGGCCTATGGTGGACATTCAGCAGCTGCAAATGGCGGAATTGGAGAAGTCAGTAAGAGGAGGCCAAAAGCAAGACTTTTTCAGGCAAGCTTACGTGTCAGCAGGAGAAGGTGGGGCAAAATAACTTGAAATCCATGATTGGTTCATTTTAATGAAGGTTAGATCATCAACATTCTGGGTAGCCAGACGTGTCCTTTTTTCGGTCAGTATTGAACCAGCTGCACTGAAGACTCTTTCTGATAGCACACTAGAAGCAGGGCAAGCGAGCTCCTGTAATGCATATTCTGCCAATTCAGGCTAGGTGTCTATTTTAGATGCCCAGTAATCAAAGGGGAATGACCTGTGAGGGAGAACATCGATAAGGGAGGAAAAGTAGTTCGTAACCATACTGGACAAATGCTGTCTCCTGTCACTTTGAATCGATGCAGCAGTACCTGTCGTGTCAGCGGTCATTGCGAAATCACTCCACAACCTGGTCATAAAACCCCTCTGTCCAACGCCACTTCGCATTTGTGCACCTCTAACCTCTAACACCTCTGCCACATTGCCCCCTATGGCTCATGTGAGAACCATCACCGCCGCTGTGTGCTGGGAATACCTGAACCAAACGGTCTACAAGAGTTGCTTGTTTGGTAGCCAATATATGCTCAAGGTTCTCATGTGGCATGTTATTTTGTAATTTTCCTTTATATCGTGGATCCAGGAGGCAGGCCAACCAGTAATCGTCATCGGTCATCATTTTGATAATGCGGGGGTCCCTTTTTAGGATACGCAAGGCATACTCAGCCATGTGGGCCAATGTTCTAGGTGTCAATTCACTGCTTGTGCTGGGTTGAGCAGCACTTTCTTGCAAATCAACATCATTTGTGTCCCGCAAAAACCCTATACCTGACCTTGCAATGCCACCAGTTTCTATTGCCCCCTGTGAAGCATCCGCCTCCCATAAATATTCATCCCCATCATCCTCCTCCTCTTCATCTGCCACCTCGTCCAGGAGAGTTCCCTGAGCAGACAATGGTTGACTGTCATCAAGGCTTCCCTCTTCCTCGGCTCCAGATGCCAGCTCCTTAATGTGCGTCAAACTTTGCATCAGCAGATGCATTAGTGGGATGCTCATGCTTATGATGGCGTCGTCTGCACTTACCAGCCGTGTGCATTCCTCAAAACACTGAAGGACTTGACAGAGGTCTTGGAGCTTTGACCACTGCATGCCAGACAACTCCATGTCTGCCATCCAACTGCTTGCCCGTGTATGTGTATCCTCCCACAAATTAATTACAGCACGCCTCTGTTCGCACATCCTCTGAACCATGTGCAGTGTGGAGTTCCACCTTGTTGCAACATCGATTATTAGGCGGTGCTGGGGAAGATTCAGCGATCGCTGATGTTTCAGCATACGGCTGGATAGTACGGGCGACCGGCGGATGTGCGAGCAAAGTCTTTGCACCTTCAGGAGCAGGGCTGGTAACTCCGGATAATTTTTGAGGAAGCACTGCACCACCAGGTTCAAGGTGTGAGCTAGGCAAGGTATGTGTTTAAGTTCTGAAGGGGCTATGGCAGCCAAAAAAATCCTTCTGTTATCACTGACTACCTTGCCTGCCCAGCCATGACTGAGTTTGTTGCTGCAAGTACTCGGCCAGTACTTCTGCGGTGTGTTTGTTGTCACCCAAACAATTTCTAACACAGCCTGCTGACGCTTACCACTAGCTGTTTGATAATGGGACACCTCGTGTGCAACACTGGCAGCTGCGGATGGAGTGGTCGTGCGACTTCGCTCTGTGGACGAGCTTTCGCTTCTGGAGGAGGAGGAGGGGTGGCAAACGCCTACAGCCAACTGTTTCCTAGACCATGGGCTAAGCAGAACTGTCCCACTATGGCTGTCCCCTGTGGACCCTGCATCCACCACATTAACCCAGTGTGCCATGATCGACACGTAACGTCCCTGGCCATGCCTACTGGTCCATGCATCTGTTGTGAGGTGCACCTTTCTACTGACTGATTGCCTCAGTGCATGGACAATGTGGTCTTTGACATGCTGGTGGAGGGCTGGGATGGCTTTTCTCGCAAAGAAGTGTCGACTGGGCAGGTCATAGCGTGATACTGCGTAGGCCATCAGGGCTTTGAAAGCTTTGCTTTCAACTAACCGGTAGGGTATCATCTCTAACGAGATTAGTCTAGCAATGTGGGTGTTCAAACCCTGTGTACGCAGATGAGAGGATGAGTACTTTCTTTTCCTAACGAGAGTCTCTTGTAGGATGAGCTGGACTGGAGAGGTGCATATGGTGGAACTAGCGGTGGTGGTGATGGTGGACATGGCGGATTGCGAGAGAGTTGGTGATGGTATTCTCGATGTTGGCCTACCTACAGTGTTTCCTACCAATAACCTTGTGATTCCCTGACTGCTTTGGCCTTGCGACGATATCTCTACATTTGCTGCTGGTGGTGTCCTAACCGGTGGGCTTACAGTGAGGGAAGCAATGTAGCGTTGCTGACTACCTTCATTCTGAGCAGGTGCACCAACGGTACGGGACGTTTGGTAGTTAGTCCGAGCTTGCAAGTGCATGCTGGATAAATGTTTAAGCATGCACGTTGTATTTAAATTTTGAAGATTCTTCCCTCTGCTAAAGGTCTTTGAGCATTTCTTACAGATAACTTTTGACTGATCATTCGGATCTTGGTTAAAAAATTGCGACACTGCACTCTTCCTACTATGGAATACCTTTTCAGGCATTGCATGCTGTGCTACTTTCACCAGATGGCCACGCTGTCCTAAAACTGTTTTTGTTTTTGACAAACGTTTTTGGCCTGATACGGGCCTGCCAGATGACAGCTGTTGCGATGTAGATGGCTGCTGCGGATCATCCTCCTCCGCTTCTGAGCTACTGGCAGCGGCACTCTCTTTCCCCAATGGCTGCCAATCTGGGTCAACAACTGGGTCATCTATCACCTCCTCTTCAATGTCATGTGCACCTTCCTCTGTGTCACCGTGTAAGGTGCTATAGCGTTCGGGATGGGGCACCATAGTCTCATCAGGGTCAGATTCTGGCTCAGTACACTGCGAGGGCAATGTAGTGATCTGAGTCAATGGAACAGCATTATAATCTAGCTGTGGCTGTGCATCAGTGCACTCCATGTCCGATTCATCTTGTAATGGACAGTTAACAATTTCCCATTCTAACCCAGGCACAGTATGTGTAAAGAGCTCCATGGAGTAACCTGTAGTGTCACCTGATGCATCCTTCACTTTTGGTTTGGGTGAAGGACACAAGGAAACGTCTTGTTCCTGAGTGGGAGCATCCACTGACGACTCACTGCTTTTATATTTGGAACTTTCTGAAGAGGAGGCAAAAGAACTAGAGGCTGAGTCAGCAAGGAAAGCCAAAACTTTTTCCTGCTGCTCCGGCTTTAAAAGCCATTTTCCTACTCCCAGATAAGGTAGCCTCCGAGGCCTTGTGTAGCCAGACGATGACGCTGGCTCAACACCTCCAGCCTTAGGTGCTATCGTGCTTTTGCCACTAACACAAGATGCACCACCACCATCAGTACCAGCTCGCAACCATCACCCATGGCCTCTTCCCCCTGACTTCCTCATTTTTTGGAAAATCTAACCAAAATAACAGCCGTTATATGGTACTGTAAAACAAGGCAGAAGGTGTATATAAACGTGTTGAGATTTTAAATCTCTCTATTTCAGGCCCTGTGCAGAAAACAACACAATGTAAGTATATTTACCTTCATTTGCGGTGAGGCGCCCTCTGCTGGTTGTTCCTAGATCGTGAGAACTTTCCTAGAAAGCTCCCAGGCTCGAGTTCATATGAGGACAACCAGCAGAGGGTGCCTCTTATGAACTCGAGCCTGGGAGCTTTCTAGGAAAGTTCCCACGATCTAGGAACAACCAGCAGAGGGTGCCTCACCGCAAATGAAGGTAAATATAGATCATTGACCTACTTTACCTTCATTCCCCGGGGTTTTGCAGCCACGAACAACGTTGCATTAGCAAAGCTCGTTGCTGCAAAATATTTTAACCCCTTCAGATGGATTTACATCGTTGAACTTTACAGATCTGCGGAAGGTAAGGATATTGTTGGTTTATTATGTTATTTTTGTTAGAGAATGAGGGTCTTCAGTGATTGGATTGGGCGTTGAATAAAATATTACAACAACCTTTGTTTTTATTTCATTAAAATAATTTTTAATAATGTGTTTGTGTATTTTTTAAACCCTTTACTAGTATTGGATTAATAATGGATAGGTGTCATAATTGACGCCTCTCCATTATTAATTTGGCTTAATGTCACCTTACAATAGCAAGGTGGCATTAACCCTTCATTATCCCATATCCCACCGCTACACGGGAATGGGAAGAGAGTGGCCAAGTGCCAGAATAGGCGAATCTTCCAGATGTGCCTTTTCTGGGGTGGCTGGGGGCAGATGTTTTTAGCCAGGGGGGGGGGGGCAATAACCGTGGACCCTCTCCAGGCTATTAATATATGCCCTCAGTCACTGGCTTTACTACTCTGGCGGAGAAAATTGCGCGGGAGCCCACGCCAATTTTTTCCTCAATTTAACCCTTTAATTTAGTAGATAGAACGGCCAAATTTTACATATACACACTACTAACATTAGTAGCGTGGAATATGCAAAAAAAGGGGGCTATGACATGGTTTACTGTATGTAAACCATGTCTCAAATCATGTCGGGTTTAGGAAGGAGAGAGCAAAAGCCGGTAATTGAATTACCGGCTTTAAAGCTATCTCGCGCTGGAAGAAATATTAATATATATATATATATGTGTCTACTGACATATATATATATATATATATGTATATATAGACAGTATATATATATATATATATTTTTTGTGACACATGGATCCCTTCTATGTTGGTTTTGCAAGCCTGCGAGAAAAACACGTAGTACGGATGCCATACGGATTACATACGGAGGATGCCATGCGCAAAAAAACGCTGACACACCCTGCCTACGGAGTAGCTACGGACCACTATTTTGGGGACTTTTCAGCGTATTACGGCCGTAATATACGGACCGTATTGTTTTACGCTGTGTGTGACGCCAGCCTTCTTCTGATGAAGCTGCGGCAACCTCTCCCTATGCTCAAGTCGGCAGAAGTAAGATGGCGGTTGGCGTGCACGCCCTTTTATAGCCCCTGTGACATCGCAGAAAGCAAGCCAATCACTGTCATGCCCTTCTCTAAGATAGTGGGGACCGAGACCTACAGTATGTCATCACGCTGTCCACACTCTGCGTCCTCCTTCATTGGCTGAAAGATGGCGCTGAAAGCGTCATACGAAACGCGACTTTGGCGCAAAGATCGCCGACCTCATGGTCGATCCCACACTAGGATCGGGTCGGTTTCATGAAACCCCTCTTTGCCGAAAGTCGGCAATTTTTGAATTTGTCTGATCCGTTTCGCTCAACCCTAGACTTTATATGTTTATATCTGTGTAAAAAGTGTATAGATAAATATTTAAGTTTGTCACTGGATATTTCTAAACTCACTATTCTTGAGATCGTCAGAGTTTCCAATTTAGGTTGAGTTTTCTTATAACTGAACATCTATGCAAAATTATGTAATGTATCCAGCATCTCAGCGATGTCTCCCTAAATTCTTGAAATCCTCCAAATAATGCAGTAAATCATCATCAGACAAGTTGAAAAGGAGGACACCGGAGAGATCACACAGAATCCCACCGCTGCCACCACATGTGATGAACCCGTGCCTATTACGTCAGGCGAATTATGTAATGTGGTCTCCCCACTTTCACCATCATGACATTCCGCACCCCCTGGAGACACGTAAGTTCAGCTTGGTACAGTTTTACACAGAAACCCCCTGTCTACACGGGCCCAAGGAGGCACAGGGAGTAAGAGGATGTGGCCCACGCAGTCACTGATGTGGCACCACACTCACTAACAACCCTGGCTGGCTGAGAGGCTCCTTTCAGTAGCACCATTGAAACAGAGCACGGCCAGCCAGTTGTCATGCTGTGACGGTTTTTGGTAGGAGGGCCTAAAACTGTCCCTCGAACTGGGACCCTTACTCTCCCTGTGCCAGGGGTACTCTTGAAGGTAAAGATGTCCGGGTCTTCTACCTTACTGTGCTCCTGGTAAACCATGCTCTGTCCCCTCCCCCACCCCATGAGTCCTGGGTCAGAAATGTATGGTATATAAGACACAATGACAAAACAGGGATAACAGAAAGCAACAAACACTCACCAAAGCTGGAGAGGTAAATAAGGAAATATAGTAATATACCAACCAAATAGGAATAGGACAATGAGGAAAGCATACACCCAAAAACAGCACGCTGTAATCTCCAGTAGCAACAACAATCTCCTATTCAGCACAGCATTTCCAAGGAGCTAGGAAGCAAAGCTTTCACTGGCAAGACAGAGAAGGTCTGTCCAGGTTTGATAGGGAGAGGTAATGACCAGATCAGAAGTTTCTGGCCAGCATGGGAAGGGACGTTAACCTCTTCAGCCCCAAAAGAAAACAAATCCATTCAATATGGGACACAAACACAAAGGCAAAAATTCAAGATCTGTGATTCATAATATGTAGTGTTCTTCTAACCCCAGATCTCCAAGGAGGTTGTGACACACTCGTGATGCCAGTTCTTCATTAGATATAAGCTCGGCCTGTTAACAAGATTATATTGGGCCCAGAAACCATGCCTGGTAGCATGGAAAGTAAAACCAAGAAACAGATGTGTGGAGTCGTGGATCTAGATAATAGAGCAGCCCATGGTTAAATTATATATGTAATCGCCTTAAGGGCACAATAGACAATACACTATATACACAATGATTGTACATATTCAATTGTCAGACATGCAAATACAGATAGTGGTAGGACAAAAGATAAAACAGAATATATTTCAATTATTGGGTTAATGTTTGACTATGTGTGTGCTGGGTCGTAGGGAGTATGGGCTGCCAGCTGTCTCCTTGGCCCCTTGTCAGCACATAATTTGACGTGGTACCCTCTTTTATTTTGACCATCAAATATACCAAAGAGAAAGACCACATGGCCTTACACTAGCCTTTATCCCCTTTGGGTCACTCTCTCTGGGATGAACCTATATCCCCTCCCCTTGCTTCTGCAGCTAAAAACTCCAAAACCTAAGATTGGTGATAATTTCTTAATAAACAGTCCTAGGGAGGCGGGTTTGGTTCCATCGGATCTGGTTGTGTCCCGCTATGTGTTAAGACTACACAAAGCTTTGCTATATGGTTTCCACTAGTTGTTCTATGTATATCCATACCCCTGGATGCTAGAACAGGTAAAGACACAGGCGGGCATTTGCATATAATACACGATGCACGGTAGGATTTGTAGTAACTCTATAACTCTATATCATGCAAGCAGGTCTTTGTCCTGTTCTGAGCTGGTCAAGGTGTCAGATCTGTCACTCACAGCATTTGAGGTTGAGTTAGGTGTTCCCATATAACTGCATGCTAAAAGAAGTTTTATAATCCCATGCCAGATAAGATAGAAATAATTGGCATGAAATTTTATTTGTAATATAATTCACATTAATTTCCATTTTTCATATTTTACTAGACTTCATGCTAATGGTCCTCCTGCAAGGTTAAATAGCAGTGGTAATAGTATGTATGGTGATGGGGATTCAAATCATACACCCATTTTACATAAGAAATTATGGCCCTGTTTCACATCAGTCTTGATGAGGGGCGAGTTGAAGTCAGAAGCTCCTAATTTATAAAGAGGCATAAGCGTATGAATGAGCCCTAACAGAAAATACAGTGAACCACATGACAGTCACTTTTTGCTATGCCATTTGAGTATATCAGAACTAATCAGTGTATAAAGCTTATTATGAGCACCCCAAAGCCAATAATGTCATAATCAAAAACATATGTTTTTGAAAGACATGGTACTGAAGTAGTGCATATCTACTTGAACAGTATTTATTACTATCTCACCTTCCAATACTAATTTTGCCTGAATTGTAATATGATTTTCTTTCTATGGAAAAGCTAGAAAAAAAGCCATGAGTCAGGATAGTAGAGAAGTCCGGGGTCAGTTGCCAGTAGGATATGTCATGCACAAAGGGAAGAGACAAAGTCATAGTCAGGTAACTGCCTGAGATCAAAATACCAGGAAGAACAAAGGGACAGATGGTCAGAATGACATCCAAGATCAGGCAGCAATACATCAACAAGCAAAATACAAGGCACATAGTAAACCAACTACACTTAGCTAAAGCTACGGCTGGCAGATATCTGAGACCACCAGTTAAATAGCTGAACAATCAAGGGAAGTGGGAGCATCTGATGAGAGCTCAGCACCTTGCAGTCTCAGATTGGACGGCTGAGCTGTCAATAAAAACACAAACAGCTCAACACACCCCTGCACCAGACTGGACAACTGGGCTGTCAATCACTGCGCAGACAGCTCAGCACTGAGGGGTGAAATTGTTACAGGCGAAATGATGAAATAAGCAAAGAAATCCAATAATCCACAGTGATATTCACCACCAATAACTGTATATGTGGAGGTATTCTCAATAATAATGGTCTCCATGCACAAGCATTTGCCCTAATTCTCATTGCATCCTTTGAGGAACATTTCTAAAACCAGGTTGGTCTGAACACTCGTCTGATTACTTTTTCAAGAAACCATTGAGACAAGCTCATTTTACCTTTTATGAACGTAAAGCACAGAAAAATGAAGTGTATTTGATATGGACACATACAATCCATGAACACTTGTTCTTTACATAGGGTATCATCTTCAGACCACATATTTTTTTTGCTAGGATGTTGTTTTGCTAGTGAAGAGGCCATTAGCACTTTAATGTCTTCTACTGAACCTTAACACCTGTTAGCATTTGAGCTGGAATAGATTTTATGTTTTATGTAACTTTGATGTTATCTCCTGAAAATCACATTAAAAGACACATGATCTCTGTGTTGCCTTTCAGGATTGTTGGAAATAAATGCCTTAGTGTTAAGCAAAATGATGAATGGCGTCACAATGCCAAAAGCAAAACAAAGACAAATCTAGCCCACATAAACATTAGCCTGCTTCTCTATAATAATTTATCTCTTGAAATGCTACCACTATCAAAGACTTTCACAATATCTTTCAAAGGAAACTTGTTTTAGCAAAGTTCAAATCCATACTATACTAAAAGCTTCTTGATGTGTCACGCCATACAACTATTCTGAAAACTCACTGTCCAAATGCTGTCATTTAGAAATAGAATAATATCCTGATGAATAATGAATGATTTAATCCATATCATAAGCATAATTCTTTAGTATAGAGAATATTTTACTAAAGATGATTTGAACTGCTGTGAAAACTGTTATACTGTAGAGCCAACTGATTTTCAAAACTCAACATTTTTGGGAGTGATGAATACTGACAATAGTATTGTTTGGTCCACTATCATCTCAGAAAATTCATAGAGGCAATGTATATTAAAGTTATTTCAAACTACCACTGGGACCATTTCAGGTCACATGAATGATTCTTCCCTGTCTTTCCATACGAAGTAGAATGAAAATCGAATTATTCCCAATTTTATAAAATTCACATGTTATGGCAAATTCCAGCAATTTAGGATTTGTCCTCCAAAATTCTCCACTGCCTCATTATGCATTACATAACATTGCATCAGCCAAAGAAGGCTGACATGACCTCAGGCATGACGGTGCCGGCTTTACTGTAATGCCTTACATACAGTTATATGAAAAAGTTTGGGCACCCCTATTAATCTTAAGCTTAATGTTTTATAAAATTTGTTTTTTTCAACAGCTATTTCAGTTTTTCATATATCTAATAACTGTTGGACACAGTAATGTTTCTGCCATGAAATGAGGTGTATTGTACTAACAGAAAATGTGCAATCTTCATTCAAACAAAATTTGACAGGCGCATAAATATGGGCACCCTTATCATTTTCTTGTTTTAAATACTCCTACCTACTTTTTAATGACTTACTAAAGCACTTTTTTGGGTTTACGAACCTCATTGAGCTTAGAACTTCATAGCCAGGCGTATGCAATCATGAGAAAAGCTACTTAAAGTGGCCACTTGCAAGTTGTTCTCCTGTTTGAATCTCCTCTGAAGAGTGGCATAATGGGCTCCTCAAAACAACTGTCTAATGATCAGTTCTTGTTAAGGCCAGAAGTGGCAGAAGAATGGTGAGATCAGTCAAGGACAATCCTCAGACCACCTCCAGAGAGCTGCAGCATCAACTTGCTGCAGATGGTGCCACTGTGCATCGGTCAACTATACAAAGCACTTTGCGCAAGGAGAAGCTGTATGGGAGAGTGATGCGAAAGAAGCCGTTTCTGCAAGCACGCCACAAACAGAGTCGGCTGAGGTATGCAAAAGCACATTTGGAGAAGCCAATTTCTTTTTGGAAGAAGGTCCTGTGGATTGATGAAACCAAGATTGAGTTGTTTGGTCATACAAAAAGGCGTTATGCATGGCGGCCAAAAAACACAGCATTTCAAGAAAAACACTTGCTACCCACAGTAAAATTTGGTGGAGGTTCCATCATGCTTTGGGGCTGTGTGGCCAATGCCGGCACCGATCAGCAGATTCTTGACAATAATGTTCATGAATCAGTGACAAAGTTGAAGTTACGCAGGGGATGGATCTTTCAGCAAGACAATGATCCAAAACACCGCTCCAAATCTATTCAGGCATTCATGCAGAGGAACAATTACACTGTTCTGGAATGGCCATCCCAGTCCCCAGACCTGAATATCATTGAACATCTGTGGGATCATTTGAAGAGGGCTGTCCATGCTCGGCGACCATCAAACTTAACTGAACTGGAATTGTTTTGTAAAGAGGAATGGTCAAAAATACCTTCATCCAGGATCCAGGAACTCATTAAAAGCTACAGGAAGCGACTAGAGGCTGTTATTTTTGCAAAAGGAGGATCTACTAAATATTAATGACACTTTTCTGGTGGGGTGCCCATACTTATGCACCCTTTAAATTTTGTTTGAATGCAGATTGCATATTTTATGTTAGTACAATAAACCTCATTTCAAGGCAGAAACATTACTGTGTCCAACAGTTATTAGATATGTGAAACTGAAATAGCTGTTGCAAAAAAAAAAACAATTTTTATGAAAGATTAAGCTTAAGATTAATAGGGGTGCCCAAACTTTTTCATATAACTGTATATCATATGACATGACTTCACACAGAAAATCAGGAGGGACTATCAAAGACTGTAAAATCCTAAGCAGGGAATGCAGCAGCCATTTTAAAGTTATTTTATGATAGTGAGTTTGTCAGAGCTCACAACTCAGTAATAGAAATGGCAAGAGAAAGTCCCCAAACACTGGACAAATACTCTAGACAGTAATGTGTTGCACAACTGAACCTGTGAAGAAGATGAGATCAATAGCCCTGTTGTGAATATGTTTACACGCATACCAGGGAAACTGTTGTGAGTTCTGTTTTTGGGCTCCCTCTGGTGGTTACTGATGGTACTGGGTGATTTGTGTTCTGCTGTCTCTGGTGTCCACCTGTTCTATTAGGATTTGGGAGTTTCCTATTTAACCGGGCTTTCTTGTCATTTCCCCGCCAGCTATCTAGGTTATCAGAGTGTTTTGTTACCTCAGCTTCTGGCTTCAGTAATCTTCAGGACAAGCTAAGTTTTGATTTTCTTGTTCCACGTTTTGCTTTATTTTTGTCTTGTCCAGCTTGCATATAATTGTCTCTTTGCTGCTGGTTGCTTTAGTGGGCTGTAATTGCTCCTCATGTTCCATGAGTTGGAACATGAGTTCAAGTAATTACAGGATGGTTTTTTGAAGGGTTTTTTGCTGACCGCGCAGTTTACTTTTGTATCCTCTGCTATATAGTTTTAGCGGGCCTCATTTTGCTGAATCTGTTTTCATACTGTGTATGTGCCTTCCTCTCATTTCACCGTCATTATATGTGGGGGGCTGCTATTTCTGTGGGGTATTTCTCTGGAGGCAAGAGAGGTCTGTGTTTCTTCTAATAGGGGAAGTTAGATTTTCGGCTGGTGCGAGACGTCTAGGATCAACGTAGGCACGTTCCCCGGCTATTGTTATTTGTGTGTTCAGGTTTAGGGTCGCGGTCAGCTCAGGTTCCATCACCCTAGAGCTCGTTGGTGCTTGTCCTTTTGTGATTCCCTGCCATTGGAATCATGACAGTATAGCCGGCCAAAATGTTTGGGCTGAAGTAGGAGGAAAAGTAGTCTGAGGAAGTTTTTTTTTTTTTTTTTTCCTCTCCTCTGAGGTCGCTGCCTAGCCTTAATTGCAGCCAGGCTGATTTTTTTTTTTTTTTTTCTTTTTCCTCCTCTTAATCCTTGAATGGCTCTGACCTTAGCTGTTTATCATGGACGTCCAGAGTTTAGCTTCCAGCTTGAATAATCTTGCTGCTAAGGTTCAAAATATACAAGATTTTGTTGGACATGCTCCTATGTCTGAACCTAGAATTCCTATTCCAGAGTTCTTTGCTGGAGATAGATCTAGTTTTCTGAATTTTAGGAACAATTGCAAGCTGTTCCTTTCTTTGAAATCTCGCTCTTCTGGAGACCCTGCTCAGCAGGTTAAGATTATTATATCTTTCCTGCGGGGTGACCCTCAAAATTGGGCATTTGCATTGGCACCAGGGGACCCTGCGTTGCTTAATGTGGATGCGTTTTTTCTGGCATTGGGTTTGCTCTATGAGGAACCTAACCAGGAGATTCAGGCTGAAAAAGCTTTATTAGCTCTCTCTCAGGGGCAAGATGAAGCAGAAATACAGTTAGGGCCAGAAATATTTGGACAGTGACACAAGTTTTGTTATTATAGCTGTTTACAAAAACATGTTCAGAAATACAATTATATATATAATATGGGCTGAAAGTGCATACTCCCAGCTGCAATATGATAGTTTCCACATCCAAATCGGAGAAAGGGTTTAGGAATCATAGCTCTGTAATGCATAGCGTCCTCTTTTTCAAGGGACCAAAAGTAATTGGACAATGGACTCTAAGGGCTGCAATTAACTCTGAAGGCGTCTCCCTCGTTAACCTGTAATCATTGAAGTAGTTAAAAGGTCAGGGGTGGATTCCAGGTGTGTGGTTTTGCATTTGGAAGCTGTTGCTGTGAGCAGACAACATGCGGTCAAAGGAACTCTCAATTGAGGTGAAGCAGAACATCCTGAGGCTGAAAAAAAAGAAAAAATCCATCAGAGAGATAGCAGACATGCTTGGAGTAGCAAAATCAACAGTTGGGTACATTCTGAGAAAAAAGGAATTGACTGATGAGCTTGGGAACTCAAAAAGGCCTGGGCGTCCACGGATGACAACAGTGGTGGATGATCGCCGCATACTTAATTTGGTGAAGAAGAACCCGTTCACAACATCAACTGAAGTCCAGAACACTCTCAGTGAAGTAGGTGTATCTGTCTCTAAGTCAACAGTAAAGAGAAGACTCCATGACAGTAAATACAAAGGGTTCACATCTAGATGCAAACCATTCATCAATACCAAAAATAGACAGGCCAGAGTTAAATTTGCAGAAAAACACCTCAAGAAGCCAGCTCAGTTCTGGAAAAGTATTCTATGGACAGATGAGACAAAGATCAACCTGTACCAGAATGATGGGAAGAAAAAAGTTTGGAGAAGAAAGGGAACGGCACATGATCCAAGGCACACCACATCCTCTGTAAAACATGGTGGAGGCAACGTGATGGCATGGGCATGCATGGCTTTCAATGGCACTGGGTCACTTGTGTTTATTGATGACTAGTGTTGAGCGATACCGTCCGATACTTGAAAGTATCGGTATCGGATAGTATCGGCCGATACCCGAAAAATATCGGATATCGCCGATACCGATATCCGATACCAATACAAGTCAATGGGACATCAAGTATCGGAAGGTATCCTCATGGATCCCAGGGTCTGAAGGAGAGGAAACTCTCCTTCAGGCCCTGGGATCCATATTAAAGTGTAAAATAAAGAATTAAAATAAAAAATATTGTTATATTCACCTCTCCGGCGGCCCCTGGACATCAGCGGGAGGATCCGGCGTCCGGCACGGCTTCTTTCTTCAAAATGCGCGCCTTTAGGACCTGTGGAATGACGTCCCGGCTTCTGATTGGTCGCGTGCCGCCCATGTGACCGCCACGCGACCAATCAGAAGCCGCGACGTCATTCCTCAGGTCCTAGAAGGCGCTCATTCTAGGACTTTAGCTGAGGAATGACGTCGCGGCTTCTGATTGGTCGCGTGGCGGTCACATGGGCGGCACGCGACCAATCAGAAGCCGGGACGTCATTCCACAGGTCCTAAAGGCGCGCATTTTGAAGAAAGAAGCCGTGCCGGACGCCGGATCCTCCCGCTGATGTCCAGGGGCCGCCGGAGAGGTGAATATAACAATATTTTTTATTTTAATTCTTTATTTTACACTTCCGATACCGATACCCGATATCACAAAAATATCGGATCTCGGTATCGGAATTCCGATACCGCAAGTATCGGCCGATACCCGATACTTGCGGTATCGGAATGCTCAACACTATTGATGACATAAGAGCAGACAAGAGTAGCCGGATGAATTCTGAAGTGTACCGGGATATACTTTCAGCCCAGATTCAGCCAAATGCTGCAAAGTTGATTGGACGGCGCTTCATAGTACAGATGGACAATGACCCCAAGCATACAGCCAAAGCTACCCAGGAGTTCATGAGTGCCAAAAAGTGGAACATTCTGCAATGGCCAAGTCAATCTCCAGATCTAAACCCAATTGAGCATGCATTTCACTTGCTCAAATCCAGACTTAAGACGGAAAGACCCACAAACAAGCAAGACCTGAAGGCTGCGGCTGTAAAGGCCTGGCAAAGCATTAAGAAGGAGGAAACCCAGCGTTTGGTGATGTCCATGGGTTCCAGACTTAAGGCAGTGATTGCCTCCAAAGGATTTGCAACAAAATATTGAAAATAAAAATATTTTGTTTGGGTTATGTTTATTTGTCCAATTACTTTTGACCTCCTAAAATGTGGAGTGTTTGTAAAGAAATGTGTACAATTCCTACATTTTCTATCAGATATTTTTGTTCAACCCTTCAAATTAAACGTTACAATCTGCACTTGAATTCTGTTGTAGAGGTTTCATTTCAAATCCAATGTGGTGGCATGCAGAGCCCAACTCGCGAAAATTGTGTCACTGTCCAAATATTTCTGGCCCTAACTGTATATTGTCAAAAATTTCGGAAATGGTCAGTGCTTACTCAGTGGAATGAGTGCGCCCTGGCTGCAAAGTTCAGAGATGGCCTTTCTGAGGCCATTAAAGATGTTATGGTGGGGTTCCCTGCGCCTACGGGTCTGAATGAGTCTATGACTATGGCTATTCAGATTGATCGGCGTTTACGGGAGCGCAAACCTGTGCACCATTTGGCGGTGTCTTCTGAACAGGCACTTGAGACAATGCAATGCGATAGAGTTCAGTCTAGAAGTGAACGGCAAAACTATAGGCGGAAAAATGGGTTGTGCTTTTATTGTGGTGATTCAGCTCATGTTATATCAGCATGCTCTAAACGCACAAAAAAGGTTGATAAGTCTGTTGCCATTAGTACGTTACAGTCTAAGTTCATTCTGTCTGTGACTCTGATTTGCTCATTATCATCCATTTCCGTCGATGCCTATGTAGATTCAGGTGCTGCCCTGAGTCTTATGGATTGGTCATTTGCCAAGCGATGTGGGCTTAGTCTTGAGCCTCTGGAAGTCCCTATTCCTTTGAAGGGAATTGACTCTACACCTTTAGCTATGAATAAACCTCAGTACTGGACACAAGTGACCATGCGTATGACTCCCGTTCATCAGGAGGTGATTCGCTTCCTGGTATTGTATAATTTACATGATGTTCTAGTACTTGGTCTGCCATGGTTACAAACTCATAATCCAGTCCTTGACTGGAAAACAATGTCTGTGTTAAGCTGGGGATGTCAGGGGGTTCATGATGATGCACCTCCGATTTCTATCGCTTCATCTACTCCTTCTGAGGTTCCTGTATTTTTGTCTGATTATCAGGATGTTTTTGAGGAGCCTAAGCTCAGTTCGCTTCCTCCTCACAGGGATTGCGATTGTGCTATAGATTTAATTCCTGGTAGTAAATTTCCTAAAGGTCGTTTGTTCAATCTGTCAGTGCCAGAGCATACTGCTATGCGGGATTATGTTAAGGAGTCCTTGGAAAAGGGACATATCTGTCCATCTTCGTCCCCTTTGGGAGCAGGTTTTTTTTTTGTGGCCAAAAAAGATGGGTCCTTGAGGCCTTGTATAGATTATCGTCTTTTGAATAAGATTACCGTAAAATATCAGTATCCTTTGCCTTTGTTGACTGATTTGTTTGCTCGCATTAAGGGGGCTAAATGGTTCACTAAGATTGATCTTCGGGGTGCGTATAATCTTATACGAATAAAGCAAGGTGATGAGTGGAAAACCGCATTTAATACGCCTGAGGGCCATTTTGAGTATTTGGTAATGCCTTTCGGACTTTCTAATGCTCCTTCAGTCTTCCAGTCCTTTATGCACGATATTTTCCGTGAATATCTGGATAAATTTATGATTGTGTATTTGGATGATATTTTGTTTTTTTCTGATGACTGGGAGTCTCATGTTCAGCAGGTCAGGAAGGTGTTTCAGGTCCTGCGGGCTAATTCCTTGTTTGTAAAGGGCTCAAAGTGTCTCTTTGGAGTCCAGAAGATTTCTTTCTTGGGGTATATTTTTTCCCCTTCTACTATTGAGATGGATCCCGTCAAGGTTCGGGCTATTTGTGACTGGACGCAGCCTGCATCTCTTAAGAGTCTGCAGAAGTTCTTAGGCTTTGCTAATTTCTATCGTCGTTTTATAACTAATTTTTCTAGTGTTGTTAAGCCTTTGACGGATTTGACTAAGAAGGGTGCTGATGTTGCTGATTGGTCTCCTGCGGCTGTGGAGGCCTTTCGGGAACTTAAACGCCGGTTTTCTTCTGCTCCTGTGTTGCGTCAGCCTGATGTTTCGCTTCCTTTCCAAGTTGAGGTTGATGCTTCCGAGATTGGAGCGGGGGCGGTTTTGTCACAGAGAAGCTCCGATTGCTCGGTGATGAAGCCATGTGCTTTCTTTTCTAGACAATTTTCGCCCGCTGAGCGGAATTATGATGTGGGTAATCGGGAACTTTTGGCCATGAAGTGGGCATTTGAGGAGTGGCGTCATTGGCTGGAGGGTGCTAGACATCGTGTGGTGGTCTTGACTGATCACAAAAATCTGATTTACCTTGAGTCTGCCAGGCGTCTGAATCCTAGACAGGCTCGTTGGTCACTGTTTTTCTCTCGTTTCAATTTTGTGGTTTCATACCTGCCAGGTTCAAAGAATGTGAAGGCGGATGCTCTTTCTAGGAGTTTTGTGCCTGACTCCCCTGGAAATTCTGAGCCCACTGGTATCCTTAGGGATGGGGTGATTTTGTCGGCCGTCTTCCCAGACTTGCGACGTGCTTTGCAGGAGTTTCAGGCGGGTAAACCTGATCGTTGTCCGCCTGAGAGACTGTTTGTTCCGGATAGTTGGACCAGTAGAGTCATCTCCGAGGTCCATTCTTCTGCGTTGGCAGGTCATCCTGGAATATTTGGTACTAGAGACTTGGTGGCCAGGTCTTTTTGGTGGCCTTCCTTGTCGAGGGATGTGCGTTCTTTTGTGCAGTCTTGTGAGGTTTGTGCTCGGGCTAAGCCTTGCTGTTCTCGAGCCAGTGGATTGTTGTCACCTTTGCCTATCCCGAAGAGGCCTTGGACGCACATTTCCATGGACTTTATTTCAGATCTCCCTGTCTCTCAAAAAATGTCTGTCATCTGGGTTGTGTGTGACCGCTTTTCTAAAATGGTTCATCTTGTACCCTTGCCTAAGTTGCCTTCCTCCTCTGAGTTGGTCCCTCTGTTTTTTCAGAACGTGGTTCATTTGCATGGGATTCCGGAGAACATCGTTTCTGACAGGGGATCCCAGTTTGTGTCTAGATTTTGGCGGACGTTCTGTGCTAAGATGGGCATTGATTTGTCCTTTTCGTCTGCATTCCATCCTCAGACGAATGGCCAGACGGAGCGAACTAATCAGACCTTGGAAACTTATTTGAGGTGTTTTGTTTCTGCTGATCAGGATGACTGGGTTACCTTTTTGCCGCTGGCCGAGTTTGCCCTTAATAATCGGGCTAGTTCTGCTACCTTGGTTTCTCCTTTCTTTTGTAATTCGGGGTTTCATCCTCGTTTTTCCTCTGGTCAGGTGGAGCCTTCTGATTATCCTGGAGTGGACATGGTGGTGGATGGGTTGCATCGGATTTGGAGTCATGTGGTGGACAATTTGAAGTTGTCCCAGGAGAAGGCTCAGCAGTTTGCTAATCGCCGTCGCCGCGTGGGTCCTCGACTTCGTGTTGGGGACTTGGTGTGGTTGTCTTCTCGTTTTGTTCCTATGAAGGTCTCTTCTCCTAAGTTCAAGCCTCGGTTCATCGGTCCTTATAGGATCTTGGAAATTCTTAACCCTGTGTCGTTTCGTTTGGATCTCCCGGCATCGTTTGCTATTCATAATGTGTTCCATCGTTTGTTGTTGCGGAGGTATGAGGTACCTGTTGTTCCTTCGCTTGAGCCTCCTTCTCTGGTGCTGGTGGAGGGAGAATTGGAGTATGTTGTGGAGAAGATCTTGGATTCTCGTGTTTCCAGACGGAAACTCCAATATTTGGTCAAGTGGAAGGGTTATGGTCAGGAGGATAATTCTTGGGTGGTTGCCTCTGATGTTCATGCTGATGATTTGGTCCGTGCTTTTCATAGGGCTCATCCTGGTCGCCCTGGTGGTTCTCGTGAGGGTTCGGTGACCCCTCCTCAAGGGGTGGGTACTGTTGTGAGTTCTGTTTTTGGGCTCCCTCTGGTGGTTACTGATGGTACTGGGTGATTTGTGTTCTGCTGTCTCTGGTGTCCACCTGTTCTATTAGGATTTGGGAGTTTCCTATTTAACCGGGCTTTCTTGTCATTTCCCCGCCGGCTATCAAGGTTATCAGAGTGTTTTGTTACCTCAGCTTCTGGCTTCAGTAATCTTCAGGACAAGCTAAGTTTTGATTTTCTTGTTCCACGTTTTGCTTTATTTTTGTCTTGTCCAGCTTGCATATAATTGTCTCTTTGCTGCTGGTTGCTTTAGTGGGCTGTAATTGCTCCTCATGTTCCATGAGTTGGAACATGAGTTCAAGTAATTACAGGATGGTTTTTTGAAGGGTTTTTTGCTGACCGCGCAGTTTACTTTTGTATCCTCTGCTATCTAGTTTTAGCGGGCCTCATTTTGCTGAATCTGTATTCATACTGTGTATGTGCCTTCCTCTCATTTCACCGTCATTATATGTGGGGGGCTGCTATTTCTGTGGGGTATTTCTCTGGAGGCAAGAGAGGTCTGTGTTTCTTCTAATAGGGGAAGTTAGATTTTCGGCTGGTGCGAGACGTCTAGGATCAACGTAGGCACGTTCCCCGGCTATTGTTATTTGTGTGTTCAGGTTTAGGGTCGCGGTCAGCTCAGGTTCCATCACCCTAGAGCTCGTTGGTGCTTGTCCTTTTGTGATTCCCTGCCATTGGAATCATGACAGGAAACGCCGCACCTACATCCAACTGGTTCCTGTACAGACTAGAAAAGCCCTAGCCACTGAACTAAAAATACCATCTTGGACCTGGCTCCCTAAAAAGCCATAGAGGGTGTTTTTTGCACCTCCTGAGGAACCATAGGGGAGACCACAACACACTACCAATGAGGAGAAAAGCAAAGTGTGAGGAGAGATAGGAGAACTCAAGGTGAGAATCTAAGAGGCATGACAGGTGCGAGCAGCAGTGCCAGACTCAGTGTGACTGATCAGTTTTTACACTGGGTACAGAAAGTATTCATACCTCTTTTCAATTTTTCACTCTTTGTTTCATTGCAGCCATTTAGTAAATTCAAAAAAGTTCATTTTTTTCTCATTTTCTCACTCTGCACCCCATCTTGACTGAAAAATCAGAAATGTAGTAATTTTTGCAAATTTATTAAAATAGAAAAACTGAAATATCACATGGTCATAAGTATTCAGACCCTTTACTCAGTTTTAAATAGAAGCACCCTTTTGAGCTAGTACAGACATGAGTCTTCTTGGGAATGATGCAACAAGTTTTTCATACCTGGATTTGTGGATCCTCTGCCATTCTTCCTTGCAAATCCTCTCCAGTTCGGTCAGATTGGATAGTGAACATTGGTGGGCTCTCCAGAGATGTTCAATTGGGTTTAGGTCAGGGCTCTGGCTGGACCAGTCAAGAATGGTCACAGAGTTGTTCTGAAGTCACTCCTTTGTTATTTTAGCTGTGTGCTTAGGGTCATTGTCTTGTTGGACGGTGAACCTTCAGCCAAATCTGAGGTCCAGAGCACTCTGGAAGAGGTTTTCATCCAGAATATCTCTGTACTTGGTCGCATTATTCATTCCTTCAATGACAGCCAGTTGTCCTGTCCAAGCAGCTGAAAAATATTCCCATAGTATGATGCTGCCACCATCATGTTTCACTGTTAGGATTGTATTGGGCAGGTGATGAGCAGTGCCTGGTTTTCTCCACACATACCGTTTAGAATTATCACGAAGGTCTATCTACATCTCATCAGCCAAGGGAATCTTATTTCTCATAGTCTGGGAGTCCTTCATGTGTTTGCTAGCAAACTCTATGCGGACTTTCATATGTCTTGCACTGAGGAGAGGGTTTTGTCTGGCCACTCTGCCATAAAGGCCCAACTGGTGGAAGGCTACAGTGATAGTTGACTTTGTGGAAGTTACTCCCATCTCCCTACTGCACTTCTGGAGCTCAGCCAAAGTGATCTTGGGGTTCTTCTTTATCTCTCTCGCCAATGCTCTTCTCCCACGATTGCTCAGTTTGGCTGGACGGCCAGGTCTAGGAAGACTTCTGGTGGTCCCAAACTTCTTCCATTTAAGGATTATGGAGGCCACTGTTCTCTTAGGAACCTTAAGTACTGCAGAAATTCTGTTGTAACCTTGGCCAGATCTGTGCCTTGCCACAATTCTGTCTCTGAACTCCTTGGCCTGTTCCTTTGACCTCATGATTTTCATTTGATCTGACATGCACTGTGAGCTGTGAGGTCTTATATAGACAGGTGTGTGCCTTACCAAATTAAGTCGTATCAGTTTAATTAAACACAGCTGGACTCCAATGAAGGAGTAGAACCATCTCAAGGAGTAACACAAGGAAATGGACAGCATGTGACTTAAATATGAGTGTCTGAGCAAAGGGTCTGAATACTTATGACCATGTGATATTTCAGTTTTTATTTTTTATTAAATTTGCAAAAATTACTACAATTCTGTTTATTTTCAGTCAAGATGGGGTGCAGAGTGTATATTAATGTGAAAAAATATGAACTTTTTGAATTTACCAAATGGCTGCAATGAAATAGTGAAAAATTTAAAGGGGTCTGAATACTTTCTGTACCCACTGTAGTAAAATTGCTTAGCAGTTATTTATCTTGCTGCACTTGAATTACATTTACACTTTTTTTTCTTAATTTTCTATCTACTAGAAAGCAGCAGCAAGGCAGAACAATAGTTGTTACTGAAAAAAAATAAATCTGAAATTAATGGCAGGCGATGTGCTTTCTATGTGACTGTACTGAGTTTTTACATTGTTTGTGTAATCATTTTTGTGACTGGGAGAATAATTGCTTTTATAAAATACGAAAGAAAATTCCCCAAAATCCAGACGTTTAGCTATTTTTTTTTTTTGCACATCTGTTTTACTAGTCAAATTTTATAGATATGTCACACTAATATAGTGCCATGTTGAAGGTGTTGGCTTTATGGATATGTACCTACCTAACATTTCTTACTTTGTTATTTTTCAGAAGGGGTTTTAACGTTGAAATGGATTTTTTTAAAAAAGTAGACATTTTTTTCACACCTGTTTTACTAGCGCAATTTGATCACCATACACACTACACCTATTCTATGGCCTGCTACCACATTTTACTTTCTGTATATGTACCTAGCAACCTAGCATTTCTTATTATGTCTTTTTTGGCAAGCGTTGAATAATTAAGGTTGAAAAGATTGTCAAAAGTTAAGTGTTGTAAAAATTGTATTGTAAATAAAAAAAGTCAGTGGTGATAAACAGGTTAGCATAAAAGAAAAAAGTGTGTGGAAACTGCTAGCAGCAGTCTAAACACTTTTTTTTTTTCACTACTACCACTGGCAACGGCCATCCGGGCAGTTGCACTATCAAATACAGACCTCAATTGACATCCTTTGCCTCCATCATGCGTATTACTGGGCAGGAAGTGTAGGGTGTTATGGAATAAATGGCACATGACTTATCTGCGTCACAGCAGGATGATGTTACCTCTAACAGCGACACCATCAGTTTAACCCATTGACGCCGCAGCAAATTTCCGTTTTATGTTTTAATTTTTTTCTCCTTTTCCAAGAGCCATACATTTTTTATTTTTCTGTCCACATAGCTGTATGAGGGTTTTTTTGCAGGTCGAATTGTACATTTAAAAGGCATCATTCATTTTATCATGTGATGCACTGGAAATTAGAAAAAAGGTTCATTGAAAGTGCAAGAAAAACTCCAATTCCGCAATTGTTTCTTGTTTTTTTCTATTCAGCATGTTCACCATATGAAACTATGACATTTTTAATTATATCTTTTTGGGATAGATACAATGCAATAATTATCTGTTGTTGCAATGTTGCGGCTGCCAAAAACCCCACAAATTTAGTGATGCACCATTTACCAATCGGATTAATTTATTTTATATTTTGATAAACTGGACTATTACAAGCGCAGTGATATCAAATATGTGTACTTTTCTTAATTGCTTTATTTTTAATGGGGCAAGAGAGGGTGATTTATACTTTTAGATCTTTTTTTACTTTTTTGATATTCTTAAAAACATTTTTTCTCTTTATACTGTATTTGTAAGTCCCCTTAGGGAACTTGAATTTGCGATCATCAGATGGCTTTTACTATGCATAGCAGTGCTATAGGACTTCTATGTATAGCGAAATTCACTGTCTGCTATGAAAGCCAGCTATAGGCTGGCTTTCACAGGAGTACCGTAATGACAGGCATGAGGTCTTCAGCAAACCCCTGACTGTCAAATGAGTAAGAATATTTTTTGAACAGTTTTTTTAATTTTGTTGTTTTATTTTAAAGAACTGTGTTATTAAATGGGACATTGGTTACTACTTGGTTACCATTCGGTTCTATGGTGAAGTCACTTTAACATTACTAAGGTTATGTTTTTGCATTAAAGGGACACTGTCACCTGGATTTGGAGGGAACAATCTTCAGCCATGGAGGCGGGGTTTGGGGGTTTTTGATTCACCCTTTCCTTACCCGCTGGCTGCATGCTGGCTGCAATATTGGATTGAAGTTCATTCTCTGTCCTCCGTAGTACATGCATGCACAAAGCAATCTTGCCTTGTGCAGGCATGTACTATGGAGGACAGAGAATGAACTTCAATCCAATATTGCAGCCAGCATGCAGCCAGCGGGTAAGGAAAGGGTGAATCAAAAACCCCAAACCCCGCCTCCATGGCTGAAGATTGTTCCCTCCAAATCCAGGTGACAGTGTCCCTTTAAAGAGATTGCAATGAGTTGGATACAGCCTACCCTAGGAGACCTCAGAGTGTTACATATATCCTTTCACGGCAATTGGAGTACCTCAATTCATCACAAATTTATTCAAAACAAATCAGATTTTTTTTTTAAATTCACGAAATTAGACATTTAAAAGATTTTATCATCTCTAATACTATGTCTACAGCTTTTAATATCCAAAGATAGCTAAGTGTGTTGCTGTTCGTCAAGTGCAATACACTTAGAATGAAGCAACAGGGAGCATGCATGAGCAGATGCTCCGACTCCTCTTAGGCCGGTTTCACACGCCAGTGGCTCCGGTACGTGTGGTGACAGTTTCCTCACGTACCGGAGACACAGACACACGTAGACACATTAAAATAAATGTGTCTCTGCAGATGTCACTGTGTTTTCAAGGACCGTGTGTTAGTGTGCAAAACACGGAGACATGTCAGTGTTCGTGGGAGCGCACGGATCACACGGACCCATTAAAGTCAATTGGTCTGTGTAAACATGTACCGCACATGGATGCTGTCCGTGTGCCATCCGTGTGATGTCTGTGTGCGTTTTTCCTGTCATAGGGTTAAAATTGTAAAAATTGTTGCAATACACAGACACGGACACACATTTTCTCCGGTACCGGAATTATCTGGACGTGTGAGACTGGCCTTAGGCCGGTTTCACATGTCAGTAGCTCCGGTACGTGTGATGACAGTTTCCTCACGTACCGGAGACACAAACTCACGTAGACACTTTAAAATATATGTGTCTCTGCAGATGTCAGCGTGTTTTCATGGACCGTGTGTCCGTGTGCAAAACATGGAGACATGTCAGTGTTCGTGGGAGTGCATGGATCACACAGACCCATTAAAGTCAATGGGTGCGTGGAAACACGTACCGCACACGGATGCCGTGTGCTGTCCGTGTGTCCATGTATTGAAACAATTAGTTTCAATTTTAACCCTATGACTTTAAAAAAAAGCACACGGACAGCACACGGACAGAACACGGATGATAAACACTGACACACGGATAGCACACGAATGACACACGGATGGCCTACATGCATACACAAACACATGGACACGGATAGCTCTGGGACCGTTTCTTCCGGTACCGGAAATATCTGGATGTGTGAGATTGGCCTTAGTCAGGGTTTTTGGCCAGGAGAAAACAATGGAACTCAAGTCCCTTGTTCGGCGGATCAATGGTAATTCCTGCTGTGGAATCTACAGTGATCTAAATATTATCACCTATGCAGTGGATTTGTGATAATTTATGTAGACCTATGAAATATAATTTAATTTATGGCAAATGATCTAATTCACCAGAAAACAGAGTCATAACTTTTTTGATCGTTACTACAGTTCTATATCCTCAACCAGCTATAAGTGAATCTCCACTTTGTATCAACATGTTAGCTTTGGGCACAAAATTCTGAGCTGATTAATTTTATACTGTCTTTCCGATAGAAAATCTGAATTTTCACTCTATGTTTGACGTTTTGGATACTAATTTCTTTTCAAGTAATTTGAAAATGGATGCGTAATGAAGACAGTTTTCAGTATGATAGCATCTAAAGCAACAAAAAAGAGGAAAACAGTTGGCGGCATCATGTATGACTTCATGAAAAGAAAATAATATGAGTCAGAGGAAGAGGAACCTATTATTATATACTCAAAAGACCATGTATACAAATAAGGAAGTCTACAGCATTGGATTTCACCAACAAACTCACAGGGGGCTGACCAGAGACTAAACCGACAACTCTCACAGGAAAAGGCTGCTCAGTATTACAGTTTTCAAGGAATATTAAGGAAAGGATGCGGAAGTTTGTGGCTAAAAAAGTTAGGAGAATAGCAGGAAGAATACACTATAAATGTGGGTATGTAACAAAAAATCTAGCCTGATTTTGTAGTAATTTAAAAGGGTTGTCTCATGATAGACCACACATTCATATGAGAGCTGCTATGGACATCAGCTCCAAAAACCCTGGTGAAGACTGGAATTTTTTGGTCACAGATATGTTACATGTCATCTGCCTGCTTACGAGGGTTCACTCCTCTTTTTGTTGTACATAGTCACTGCTAGAGTGGAACAGCCTCTGTCTGACAATCACAGACATTGATGGAGATTATATTATTTTAACATTTGGGACAATGTCTTGTACTTTGAGTCAGAGGGGAGGAGGGATATCCACGGATTTATGGCAACTCTTAACATTATGTTCCCACACAGAGTTTTTGGGAAATTGTTTTGTTCTGCAAATTTGTGCTGCACAAAAAGAGCACCGTTTTACAGTTTCAGTAAAGTAGATGGGATTTATAGAAATTTCATGTTCACTGTGCTGTGTTTTATGCTGAGTAAACTGACCTGCGGTGCGATTTTTAAAATGCGCAACATGTCAATTTCTCTTGCAAGTAAACTGAGTTTTAAGTGTGGATTTGCCCCATAAATTTGGATGCATAAAATCTGCAGGTAAAAAAATGCATATGCGTTTTTAGTGCATTTCGGCTGTGGAACAGCACAAAAACTCACAAATGCCACACACAGAGCCGTATTTAGAGTTTATGCTCCCCTAGGCACTTTTCGTGCCTCCCCCATTGGTGAGTATGACTAATGCAGACACTGTCGGCAGTGACTTAGGCTACTTTCATATCAGCAATTTTTACCATTTGCGGCAGATCCAGCAGCACTGCTTTCGGCCTCATTCATTCCCTGTGGGACTTGCAGACATGTGTGGCACTTGCGGTTTTGTCGCGATCCGGTAAATGCGGTACTTGCAGCAATGGAAAAAAAATGCTGCTAGCAGTGTTTTTTTTGTCTCATCGTAAGTGCAAAACTGCAAGTGCTGCACATGTTCGCAAGTCCCATAGGGAGCTGCCTGTCTCGCCGTCTTCCTCTTTTGACACTGCAGTGTGGTGGACAAGAGAGCATTAACTGGTTAACAACAAGAAGTATGGTGTCTGTGTACTAACTGAACTATAAAGTCTCCCCATACCATGTCCAGCAGACACTGTAGGATTACTATATGGACTTTATCATTCTATTACTGATACTGTATAATAGCCACACATGATGCTCCATACTATATAACGGCCACATATGATGCTCAATGCATACTGTATAATGGCCCACCTCCCTTCCATACTGTATGCATGGCTCATCTCCCCTCCGTATGCATGGCTCGTTGGCTCCCTGCTCCCATCATGCATGGCTCATCTCTCCCCCCTCCCTGTATGCATGGCTCATCTCCCCCCTCCCATTCTGTATGCATGGCTCATCTCCCCTCCTCCCTGTATGCATGGCTCATCGACTCCCCACTCCCATCATGCATGGCTCATCTCTCCACCCCTCCCTGTATGCATGGCTCATCTCCCCCTCTCTGTATGCATGGGTGGCTCTGGCTCATCTCCCCCCCGTATGCATGGCTCATCAGCTCCCATCTTGCAGGGCTCATCTCTCCCCCCTGGCCCCCTCCATGCATGTCTCATCTGCTCCCTTCCACTCCCATCTTGCAGGGCTCATCTCTCCCCCCTGGCCCCCTCCATGCATGGCTCATCTGCTCCCTGCTGCTCCCATCTTGCAGGGCTCATCTCTCCCCCCTGGCCCCCTCCATGCATGGCTCATCTGCTCCCCACCGCTCCCATCTTGTAGGGATCATCTCTCTCCCCTGGCCCCCCTCCATGCATGGCTCATCTGCTCCCCGCTGCTCCCATCTTGCAGGGCTCATCTCTCCCCCCTGGCCCCCTCCATGCATGGCTCATCAGCTCCCTGACACTCCCATCTTGCATGGCTCGGCTCCCCGTCCTCCTTCATCCTCCCCCGTCCTCCCTGGCTATCATACAGTCATACTCACCTTTTCCACACCATCCGCACAAAACTGAATCCTCTACCTCTGTCCTGGCGGCCGGCGCAGCACCTTCTGCCTGCATGTGCGGTCACGTGGTACCACTCATTAAGGTGATGAATATTCATCCATATTCATCACCTTAATGAGCGGTACCACGTGTCCGCTCACACAGCACTAGCTGCCGTCGCTGAGACCATACCAGGCATCGCTGGAGTAGGTGAGTATGACTCAAACAGTATGATTCATACTGTATGATGTCTTCAGGGAGGCAAGCGGGCGGGCGGGGTTTAAGGTGATCCCGACCCGGACTTTATGAAAAAAAAAAAACCTTGCTCAGGTGCCGCCCCCATGCATTGTGCCGCCCTAGGCACCTGCCCTCAAGTGCCTAGTGGCAAATACGGCCCTGGCCACACATAGCTGTTGTCAATATGTTTTATCAAAGTAAACAAATAAAAAAAATAACGAAAGTAACTTAATTGATCTAATATGTAGAAAATCCGTCACATCCAAAATGTTGGATGAATGTTAAATGTTTTTTGATGAAAGTTTTGGCACTACCCCGGCCGTTTAGAAAGTCCCACCCTTTTAGCCCTTTTAAAGATCTGGCTCCTGAAAAATCCCCTGGATCGCATCCACATTATAGCTACTGAATAATAAAGAGCGTAAAAGTGGAATAGTAGACAAACAGGATCAATATCAGATGGAAGAAAAAAATTCAGAAGACAGAGACATTGTCAATTGGCTAGCTGGGGTTAAAATCCAGAGATCCGAAACAGAGTTCAAATCAGCAGGCAAGAAAAAGGTTAATTCAGTCCAAAGTCAAGTTTAGGTGTAAAACGTTAGTATACATAGGAGACAACTATTAGGCCGGCATCACACTAGAGAGTTTTACGGATGTATGAGAGGCGCAAAAACTACGCATTGCACACGGACCAATGATTCTCTATGGGGCAGCTCCTATCTGGCATATATTTCGCAGCCATATTTTACAGCCGTAGAAAATCGCAGCATGCTACATTTGCCAGCGTATTGCGCAAAAAATCTGCCAATGCAAGTCTATGGGTGTGCAAAAAATACGGATTACAAACGGACCAGCAGTGTGACTTGCAAAAAATACGCCAGACATCTCCAGGTGACAGGAAATATGCCAAGCCCTCATTTAGGAAGCTTAGACATGCTAATTAGCTGAAAAAGCCAGACAGACATCCTGGAGGTCTGGCGCACTCCTCCTCGGAGTTGCAAGCAGCATGGCAAACATAATCAATGTTGATATGCTCCTGGTCCTGGTCCAGGAAAGGCCCGAGATTTGGGACCAACGTGATTCCAACTATGCTAACCGGGCAAGGAAAGAGGCTGCTTGGAGGAGCATCTGTGGGATCCTTTTCCCAGATTATGAGCAGTGGCCATGTGAGGGAGAGAAGCAAATAACTAAGTACACTCATGTTTTTCAATTAATTAATATTGTAAATTGCAGTAAGAACAATATTTTTACACTATTATTATTTAGCTTATTCTGATTTTGTATGTATATTGCACCATTTATTTAATGGTTCTGGACATGAGAAAAGGGTTACGTACAGCGTTTATAGATGTCGCTTACAGTAAGCAAATAGACAATGACAGACTGGTATAGAGGGGAGAGGACCCTGTCCTTGTGTACTTACATTCTATGGTGTTACCCTTTCATTGTATTGTGGTATTTGTGTGTTAAATTTGATTATTGAAGATATTTATTAAGAAATGCAGCTTACTAGGGCATATTACAATCTGGTAAATCACTGACATCTTGTGGTCCAACTGTGCAAAATGGACTTAGGCTGGTTTCACACTTGCGTTTTAAAACGCATGCGTTTAAAAAAAAAATGCATGGTGAAAAAACGCATGTAAGCGTGTGCAAACGCCGCGTTTTTTTGACGCATGCGTTTTTGCATGAGGTGAAAAAACGCGCCGTTTTAACGTGTTTACATGCGTTTTTCATGCGTTTGCGTTTTTTAAACGCATGCAGATAAATGTGTGACAGCTGCCAATCATCAACATAAAGTAAAAAACCCACTATAAACAGAAAGAGCTAGGGTTAGGGTTAGGGGTAGGGATCCTAACCCTAACCCTAAAGGGATCCTAACCCTAACCCTAACTCTAACCCTACCCCTAGCCCTAACCCTACCCCTAACCCTACCCCTAACCCTAACCCTACCCCTAACCCTAACCCTACCCCTAACCCTAACCCTACCCTTAAAGGGATTAGGGTTAGGGGTAGGGTTAAGGTTAGGGGTAGGGTTAGGGTTAGGGGTAGGGTTAGGGGTAGGGTTAGGGTTAGGGTTAGGGGTAGGGTTAGGGGTAGGGTTAGGGGTAGGGTTAGGGGTAGGGTTAGGGTTAGGGTTAGGGGTAGGATCCCTTTATCAATTTTATGGTGTGGGGTGGTTTATCAGTGTGTTTTCTTGTTTTTTTAATTAAAAACGCATGCGTTTTTAACGCATGCAAATGCATGTGGTTAAAAACGCATGCGTTTACATAGACAGCAATGCATTTTTTTGCTGCAAAAAACGCATGCTTTTTTTTGCGGCAAAAAAAACCCGTTGCTAAAATTACTACATGTTGCATTTCTGCAACACAACGCATGCATAAAAAAGATGCATGCGGTGGAAAAACGCGGCAAAACGCATGCAAAAAAACGCATGCGTATTTAATGTTAAGTATAGGGGAAAAACGCATGCGTTTTTTTGCATTTTTTACCGCAAAAACGCAAAAAAAAAAAAAACGCAAATGTGAAACCAGCCTTATACATTATTTTCTTCTCTGTCATTGCAGTGGAAGATGTTATGAGATGTTGGCACAGCATTCGGGTCCGGAACTGGAGAGAAAGGCAGCAGCAGTCCAGAAGTGGGTCATCTGCTCCGGCAAAAAGAAAGTATATTTATTTTGACCGGCTCTCCTTTCTGGATCCCAGTATGGATCTCAGACTGTAAGTACAAACCTCGCACCACATTACCCATATGTTTGGAATGCTCAAAGAAGATTTCTAAAATTAAAATGTTCAATTTTCGTAACAGAACACAATTCCACCTCACTGAGAGGGAGACAACAGGGTCCGGATCGGAGCCATTGATTGATCCTGTTGGGGAAGGAGAAGAGGTGGCTGGCCCATCTACGGCTCCTACCATGTTCATCCCTCCGGATCCATCTTCGGAAGCCCCTCATGTTCAACATCCACCTGGGACAGATGATGCAGCCCCAGACACAGATGCACCAGCTTCAGGGATGCCTGAAGATCCTGGCCACAGCAGCAGCCCCACTGTACCGTTGGAGGCCTCCTCACAGCCTGCTGTGACCTCTCGCCATGGCCGCAAAAGGAGAGAGCTAATGGAAACCCGAAGGAATGTGGACACTGGTGTCTTAAATTATTTGGCCAGGGCTGATCAGGATGATGGTGAGGAGGCATTTTCTCGAAGCCTGGCCCAGTATCTCCGTACCATAACTGTGAGGTGAGGCTATGTGTAAGAGGGTGCTTTCAAATTCTTGATGTATGCACCCCCCAAATAGCCCTTATAATTTGTTTGAGTACATTGAGAGGTGGCAGCTGTCAACATGTAATGTCCTGCGTATGCAAACAAATCAACCAGTGCATGCTCAAGAGGGATCTGAAGCACCTCCTCCACGTATGCCTACACCTCAACCCTTTCCCCAACATAACCCACCAATGCCTACACCTCAACCCTTTCCCAAACATAACCCACCAATGCCTACACCATACCAAATGGCACCCTTCCAGCATCATTACCAGCAATATGGCCACTTGTCTAGACCCAGGGATGAAGGCTGGTCCCAACCTGGGTTTGAACGACATGGCCATATTGGTGGGGGTTATGACTCATGTGAGGTGTACTATCGTCATGATGCCCATAGTATCCACCCTTATGGCCAGTACTCATCTGGTCAATCTGAGCATGGGCAGATTTTGGAGCAGGCCCAACAGAGAAGTCACCAACAGGGTGAAGGACAATTGGCCCAACAAAGGCCACAAGAGCAGCAACCCGAACTACCGCCATCACCTCCACCAACATATCAGAATCTTTAAAAAATTATTTGTTGTTGATAATTTTGTGTTATCTACCAAAATTATTTAATATGCTGTGATAGCAATGTTGTTTGTTTAATTTTTTACACTTTGGCCAAGTTTAAATGGCCACAAATGCCATATGATGTATATATGGTGATACAAAAAAAATGTTGGCTTATGATATCATTTATAAAAAAACATTAACAAGCCAATTTCTTTGTGTTTGACAAATCATTATTACACCATACACAATTCAAACATTTTGAAACATATCAAATGTAAATTTTACAAAAAAAATTACAACATAGAGACAGCATTATCTTGCCAGGGAGTAGCACCCTGAGGAGAAAGAAAATAATTTGTATAAATATCCCTAACTTTTAGGCCAGAAAGGGGACGCCGCTGAGGAAGGATTTGTGGTGTAGGCCTACCCATATTGGCTAACATGCCTTCACCACTGTCAGCTGAGGAACACTCATGAATTCTTGTGAAGTTGTGTAAAACAACACAAGCTTTTATGACTTCATTAACATTTGCCTCATTCAGCTGAATGGCAGACTGGAGGACATGCCATTTGGCACACATAATGCCAAAGGCACACTCCACCAGTCGCGGTGCCCGTGAAAGTCTCACATTAAACACCCGCCGCCGGTGGTCCAGGTTGCAACGGGGATAAGGCCTTATGACATGCCTGGTCAATTGGAAGGCCTCATCTGCGACAAGTACATAAGAGACTGCTTCAGCATTGGAACCTGGGAGCTGTCGTGGTGGTGGGAGGTCAAACAGGTTTTCACGTAGCCGCCGACCCATAATGGACGCATTGAAGACTCTAGAGTCTCCAGTTCACCCTTAGGCCCCAATATCTACAATTATAAACCTGTAGTTACTGTCAACTACAGCTAACAGAACTACAGAGAAAAACTGCCTATAATTGTAGAATTGGGAGCCCGAGTTCAGCGTCTTACGCACCCTGATATGTTTCCCATCCAGGGCTCCAATACAGTGAGGAAAATCACAAGAGTCAGTAAATCCACGGACTAGTTTTATCCAATACCCGGCATCACAAGTTCATGTAGTTTGTCCCATATTTGAACACATGTATCACGCACAATGCCGGAAATAGTGGACCTCCCTATCAGAAATTCCAGATCTATTCCAGCATAAGACAATCCAGTTGACAGGAATCTGAAAGCACACCCAAAAAAAAAAAATATTAGCAATGTTACAATGCTTGTTAAAAACCATAGTAACGCAAAGTAATATGAGGATATAAAAAGGCAGGATACCAGTGTACCTTACAAAATGTACACTGGCTACTAACATTTAACATTAACTACATATTTGTATCTGATTTTGTTAAAATTGAATAATATAATTTAAATTTGATGCTAGGAAAATCAAAATAGGACAAAAAACATCATCAACATACAGTATATGAGGATGGAGAATACATATCGTACCTTATGAAGAGGTAAGCTATAGGCTGGACCACGGTGAGTCATTGGACGTGGTATATCTCGATTTTTCCAAAGCGTTTGATACCGTGCCGCACAAGAGGTCGGTACACAAAATGAGAATGCTTCGTCTGGGGGAAAATGTGTGTAAATGGGTTAGTAACTGGCTTAGTGATAGAAAGCAGAGGGTGGTTATAAATGGTATAGTCTCTAACTGGGTCGCTGTGACCAGTGGGGTACCGCAGGGGTCATTTTTTCGGCCTTACTAACTATGTTACTATGTTACTATGTTACTATGTAAGGTAAGGAGAAGACGCTCTTCTGTGGATATGCATTTCTGCATCCTGGTATCCTAATACGTTATTCCTGGATGTACTGTCTCCAACAAGATATCAAAAGTGGGTATTGTCTGCGACAGTACTGGAAGAATTTGTCCAGATGTGTCTGCAGAGCTGAATAGAGCCTGTGAAAATGCCCTTTAGTGAGGCACTGCCGCAAAAGTGGATGCACCCATATTCTTCTTCTCCTCCTTCGCGAATCAACTATAATGGGGTATGGCTGTCCAAAGCGGCCTGACAAGACCCAATTAAATAGCACCCGCTGAGTTGGTCTGAAATGCAGGAGGTCACACATGTTGCCCAAGTACCACCAAAACACCTACACAAGCACAGCAGCAAAATGGCCATATGGGGGGGGTTCCACCTGTTGGAGAGGCCTTAAATAGGTTTATGCAGTTGATTTAAATAAATTTCAGACCTCAAAACCGTTAAATGTCCATTTTGTAAGGTTGCGTGAAAAAAAAACACATTACGGATGCCATACGGATTACATACGGAGGTGTACATGCGCAAAATATGCAGCCACACCTTGCCTACAGATGACATACGGATCACTGTTTTGGGATCATTTCTGTATATTACACCTGTAAAAAATGGACCGTATTTCCCTACGCTGAGTGTGACCCCGGCCTTAGAATCAGTATCGAATTGCATATAGAATTTGCACATAGAATTATTATTATTGCGCCATTTATTCCATGGAGCTTTACATGTGAAAAGGGGTATACATAATAAAAAACAAGTACAATTATCTTAAACAATACACCATGCTCCAAATTATTATGCAAATTATATTTTTCTTGGATTTTCCTAAATGGTCGGGGCAAATGACAGTCAGTCTAATAAAAGTCATCACCCTTTAGACTATACATCGAATTTTATTGAAGAAACCTCCCAATGATAATAGTTTCATCTCCAAAATGAATAAAAACTCAAAATGCACTGTTCCAAATTATTAGGCACAGTAGAATTTCTAAACATTTGATATGTTTTAAAGAACATAAAAATCTCATATGTTGAATTTGCAGCATTAGGAGGTCACATTCACTGAAGAAAAAAGCTGTTTAACTCCAAAACATCCTAACAGGTCAAGTTACATGTTAACATATGAACCTTCTTTGATATCACCTTCACAATTCTTACATCCATTGATCTTGTGGGTTTTTGGAGAGTTTCTGCTTGTATTTCTTTGCATGAAGTCAGAATAGCCTCCCAGAGCTGCTCTTTTGGTGTGAACTGTCTCCCACCCTCATAGATCTTTTGCTTGATGATACTCCAAAGGTTCTCTATAGGGTTGAGGTCAGGGGAAGATGGTGGCCACACCATGAGTTTATCTCCTTTTATGCCAATAGCAGCCAATAACTCAGAGGTATTTTGTTATGAAAGGCAATTCAGTACCACAATGGACATAGCGGTCAGAGAACATACAGTGATCTGACAATAACCCAAAATCATAGAACAAGCTCTGAGACGTGGGAACTCTGCAGACCGCAATCCCTAATCCTCTCCAAACAACACTAGAGGCAGCCGTGGATTGCGCCTAACTCTGCCTATGCAACTCGGCACAGCCTGAGAAACTAACTAGCCTGAAGATAGAAAATAAGCCTACCTTGCCTCAGAGAAATACCCCAAAGGAAAAGGTAGCCCCCCACATATAATGACTGTGAGTTAGGATGAAAAGACAAACGTAGAGATGAAATAGATTCAGCAAAGTGAGGCCCGACTTTCTTAACAGAGCGAGGACAGAAAAGGTAACTTTGCGGTCTACACAAAACCCTAAAGAAAACCACGCAAAGGGGGCAAAAAGACCCTCCGTACCGAACTAACGGCACGGAGGTACACCCTTTGCGTCCCAGAGCTTCCAGCAAAAAATTAGACAAGCTGGACAGAAAAAATAGCAAACAAATAGCAAAGAAGAACTTAGCTATGCAGAGCAGCAGGCCACAGGCATGATCCAGGGAAAAGCAAGTCCAACACTGGAACATTGACAGGAAGCCAGGATCAAAGCATTAGGTGGAGTTAAGTAGAGAAGCACCTAACGACCTCACCAGATCACCTGAGGGAGGAAACTCAGAAGCCGCAGTACCACTTCCCTCCACCAACAGAAGCTCACAGAGAGAATCAGCCGAAGTACCACTTGTGACCACAGGAGGGAGCTCTGCCACAGAATTCACAACATATTTTTTGCAGCATTAGATGGTGCATTGTCGTGCTTGAAGATGATTTTCCTCCTGAAGGCTCACATCTGCTTTTTATAAAATGGAAGAAAATTGTCAGTCAGAAACTCTATATACTTTGCAGAGGTCATTTTCCCACCTTCAGGAATCTTAAAGGGCCCTACCAGCTGTTACCCCATGATTCCGGCCCAAAACATGACTCCTCCACCTCCTTGCTGACGTTGCAGCCTTTTTGGGACATTGTGGCCATCCACCAACCATCCACTACTCCATCCATTTGGAACATCGGCACTCATCAGTGAACAAGACTAGGGTTGAGCGAAACAGATCGGTCATTTTCATAAGTCGCCGACTTTTGGCAAAGTCGGGTTTCATGAAACACGATCCGATCCCAGCGTGGGATCAGCCATGCGGTACGTGACCTTCGCGCCAAAGTCACGTTTCATATGACGCGTTCAGCGCCATTTCTCAGCCAATGAAGAAGGACGCAGAGTGTGGGCAGCGTGATGACATAGTTCTCGGTCCCCACCATCTTAGAGTAGGGCATGGCAGTGATTGGCTTGCTTTCTGCGGTGTCATAGGTGCTATAAAGGGGCGTGCACGCTGACCGCCATCTTACTGCTGCTGATCTGAGCATAGGGAGAGGTTGCTGCCGCTTCGTCAGAAGCAGGGATAGCGTTAGGCAGGGAATATAAACCCCCAAACCGCTTGTGCTGTAGCGATTTCCACTGTCCAACACCACCTTTTCCTTGCAGGGACAGTGGAGGCTAGATTTCTGTGCATCAGCTCTGTAGCTTATTAGGCTGCCCTAGAAGGCTCCCTGATAGCTGCATTGCTGTTTGTACGCCGCTGTGCAAACCAACTGCTTTTTTCAAAGCACAAATCCTGTTGCACCTTCCTTTCTGCACAGCTATCTTGTTTGCTTGTCCACACTTTTGTAAGCAGCAGTCCTTTTAATTGCTGCCTGCCATACTTTTCTGAGATTACTGTAGGGAGATAGTAATTGTAGTACAGTCCCTTTTTTTTTTTTAATACATCTTCAAGCCACTTTCTGCCCCTGAAACTGTGTAGTGTGAAACAGTGGGCCTGTATTTTTCTGCACTGTCCCACACCTAAAAAGGGAGATTTATATTGCCAATCAGTGCATCTGTGCCAGTCCAGTCTGTGGTATCTGTCTGTCAGTCATTTTCTGCCACAGAAACAATACTGTAAAACAGTGGGCCAGATTTATTCACTAGTCTTCCAAAAAAAAAAAAAGAAGGGGAGATTAATATTGGCAAATCTGTGCATCTGTGCCAGTCCAGTCTGTGGTATCTGTCTGTCATTGTCTGCCACAGAAAAAATACTGTAAAACAGTGGGCCAGATTTATTCACTAGTCTCCCATAAAAAAAAAAAGAAGGGGAGATTAATATTGGCAAATCTGTGCATCTCTGCCAGTCCAGTCTGTGGTATCTGTCTGTCATTTTCTGCCACAGAAACAATACTGTAAAACAGTGGGCCAGATTTATTCACTAGTCTTCCATATAAAAAAAAAGAAGGGGAGATTAATATTGGCAAATCTGTGCATCTCTGCCAGTCCAGTCTGTGGTATCTGTCTGTCAGTCATTTTCTGTCACAGAAACAATACTGTAAAACAGTGGGCCAGATTTATTCACTAGTCTTCCATATAAAAACACAAAGAAGGGGAGATTAATATTGGCAAATCTGTGCATCTCTGCCAGTCCAGTCTGTGGTATATGTCTGTCATTTTCTGCCACAGAAACAATACTGTAAAACAGTGGGCCAGATTTATTCACTAGTCTCCCATAAAAATAAAAAAAAAGAAGGGGAGATTAATATTGGCAAATCTGTGCATCTCTGCCAGTCTAGTCTGTGGTATCTGTTTGTCATTTTCTGCCACAGAAACAATACTGTAAAACAGTGGGCCAGATTTATTCACTAGTCTTCCATATAAAAAAAAAAGAAGGAGATTTTTATTTCCAGTGTGTGCATCTGCGTCAGTCCTGTTGGTGGCATATCTGTCAGCCACTGTCTGCCACTGAAACTGTGTACTGTAATGCAGTGGGCCTGATTTTCCCTGCAGTCTCACACACCTATAAAGGGAGATTTAAATTCACAACAATTTTGCATCCACCTTGTAACTGGTTTTACAGTACCAAATACCGTTTGTTAGTTTGGCTACATATTTCCAAGAATGAGGAAGTCTGGTGGAAGAGGTCGTGGCCGCGGGCGGTCATTGCCAGCTGGTAATGATGGTAGTGGTGGTGGAGCAGCAGGTGGTCATGGGAAAAGCAATATAGCACCTAAGTCTCGAGTTGTTCAGCCACCGTCATCGTCTGGCTACACAAGGCCTCGAACGCTCCCTTTTCTGGGAGTAGGAAAACCGCTTTTAAAGCTGGAGCAGCAGGAACAAGTTTTGGCTTTCCTTGCTGCCTCTGCCTCTAGCTCTTTTGCCTCCTCTTCGGAAAGTGCAAAATGTAAAAGCAGTGCGTCGTCAGTGGATGTTCCCGGTCAGGGACAAGTCGCTTCCTTGCGTTCTTCACCCAGAACAACAGAGAAGGATGCGTCAGGCGACGCAACGGGTTACTCCATGGAGCTCTTTATAGATACCGTTCCTGGGTTAGAAAGGGAAATTGTTAACAGGCCATGCCCATTACAAGATGAATCGGATATGGAGTGCACAGATGCACAGCCACAGCCAGATTATTATGCTGTTCCTTTGACTCAGATCACAACATTGCCCTCGCAGTGTACTGAGCCAGAATCTGACCCAGATGAGACTATGGAGCCCCGTCACGAATGCTATAGCACCGGCTTACACGGTGACACAGAGGAAGGTGCACAGGACATAGAAGAGGAGGTCATAGATGACCCAGTTGTTGACCCCGATTGGCAGCCATTGGAGGAACAGGGTGCAGCCGGCAGTAGCTCTGAAGCAGAGGAGGAGCCGCAGCAGGCATCAACATCGCAACAGGTTCCATCTGGCAGGCCTGTATCTGGCCAAAAACGTGTGGCAAGACCAAATCCAGTTGTAGGACAGCGTGGCCATCCGGTTAAAGTAGCTCAGTTTGCAATGCCTGAAAAGGTATCCGATAGTAGGAGGAGTGCAGTCTGGCATTTTTTTAACCAAGATCCAAATGATCAGTGCAAAGTCATCTGTAAGAAATGCTCAAGGACCTTCAGCAGAGGTCAGAATGCTAAAAATCTAAATACAAGTTGCATGCGTAGACATTTAACCACCATGAACTTTCAAGCCTGGACTAACTACCAAACGTCCCCTAACATTGTTGCACCCTCTCACAATGAAGCTAGTCAGCAATGCAACATCCCTTCCCTCACTGTAAGCCCACCGTTTACCACACCACCTGCAGCAAATGTGGAGGTTTCATTGCAAGGCCAAAGCAGCCAGGGAATCACCAGGTTCTTGGTAGGAAACACTGTATGTAGGCCAACAGCAAGAATACCATCACCAACCCTCTCTCAGTCTGCCATGTCAACAATCACCCCCGCTAGTGACACCATATGCAGCACTTCAGTCCAGCTCACCCTACAAGAGACTCTCGTTAGGAAAAGGAAGTACTCATCCTCTCATCCGCGTACACAGGGTTTGAACACCCACATTGCTAGACTAATCTTGTTAGAGATGATGCCCTACCCGTTAGTTGAAAGCAAAGCTTTCAAAGCCCTGATGGACTACGCTGAACCATGCTACGAGCTACCCAGTCGACACTTCTTTTTGAGAAAAGCCATCCCAGCCCTCCACCAGCATGTAAAAGACCGCATCGTCCATGCACTCAGTCAATCTGTGAGTACAAAGGTGCACCTGACAACAGATGCATCGACCAGTAGGCATGGCCAGGGGCGTTACGTGTCCATCACGGCACACTGGGTTAATGTGGTGGATGCAGGGTCCACAGGGGACAGCAATATTGGGACAGTTCTGCCTAGCCCACGGTCTAGGAAACAGTTGGCTCCTTCTCCTCCTCATCCTCCAGCAGAAGCAAGAGCTCATCCACAGACCGCAGTCGCACGACCTCTCCATCCGCAGCTGCCACTGTTGCACATGAGGTGTCCCATTATGGAACAGCTAGTGGCAAGCGTCAGCAGGCTGTTTTGGCAATGAAGTGTTTGGGCGACAACAGACACATCGCGGAAGTTCTGTCCGAGTTCTTGCAGCAAGAAACTCAGTCATGGCTGGGCACTGTACATCTTGAGGCAGGCAAGGTAGTGAGTGATAATGGAAGGAATTTTATGGCTGCCATAGCCCTTTCCCAACTGAAACACATTCCTTGCCTGGCTCACACCTTAAACCTGGTGGTGCAGTGCTTCCTGAAAAGTTATCCGGGGTTACCCGACCTGCTCCTGAAGGTGCGCAGACTTTGCTCGCACATCCGCCGTTCGCCCGTACACTCCAGCCGTATGCAGAACCATCAGCGATCTTTGAACCTTCCCCAGCATCACCTAATCATCGACGTTGCAACAAGGTGGAACTCCACAATGCACATGCTTCAGAGACTGTGCGAACAAAGGTGTGTTGTTATGTATTTGTGGGAGGATACACATACACGGGCAGGCAGTTGGATGGCAGACATGGAGTTGTCAGGTGTGCAGTGGTCGAAGCTACAAGACCTCTGTCAAGTCTTTCAGTGTTTTGAGGAATGCACACAGCTGGTTAGTGCAGACAATGCCATAATAAGCATGAGCATCCCCCTAATGCGTCTGCTGATGCAAAGTTTGACGCACATAAAGGAGCAGGCGTCTGCAGCCGAGTTCGAGGGAAGCCATGATGACAGTCAGCCATTGTCTGGTCAGGGAAGTCTACTGGACGAGGTGGCGGGCGAAGAGGAGGAGGACAAGGAGGATGATGGGGATGAGTATTTTTTGGATGAGGAAGCTTCTCAGGGGGCAATAGAAACTGGTGGCGTTGCAAGGCCAGGTTCAGGGTTTTTGAGGGAGGCAAGTGACGTTGATTTGCCCGAAAGTGCTCCTCAACCCAGCACAAGCAGTGAATTGACAACTGGAACATTGGCCCACATGACGGAGTATGCCTTGCGTATCCTAAAAAGGGACCCCCGCATTATAAAAATGATGACCGATGACGATTACTGGTTGGCCTGCCTCCTGGATCCACGCTATAAGGGGAAACTGCAAAACATCATGCCACATGAGAACCTTGAACAAATATTGGCAACCAAACAAGCAACTCTGGTTGACCATTTGATTCAGGCATTCCCAGCACACAGCGCCGGTGATGGTTCTCACACGAGCTGCAGGGGGCAACAGGGCAGAGGTGTTAGAGGTGCACAAATCAGAAGTGGCGTTGGACAGAGGTTTTTTTTGAACAGGTTGTGGAGTGATTTCGCAATGACCACAGACAGGACAGATACTGCAGCATCAATTCAAAGTGACATGAGACAACATTTGTCCAGTACGGTTACTACCGTATTTTCTGGTGTATAAGACGACTGGGCGTATAAGACGACCCCCAACTTTTCCATATAAAATATGGAATTTGGGATATGCCCGCCGTATAAGACGGGGGTCATCTTATAAGCCCTATTATTATAAGGTAAATTAAGATTGACAAGCTTCAGTACCAAGAATGGATGTTTTTGCCATTAAAAAGGGCACTGTAGGTGTTTTCCTGGCCTCCACTCACTGCCGACTATGCTTCCCCATTGACTTGCATTGGGTTTCGTGTTTCGGTCGATCCCCGACTTTTCGCGATAATCGGCCGATTTCACTCGACTCGACTTTTGAGATAGTGGGGTTTCGCGAAACCCGACTCGACCCTAAAAAACTAAAAGTGGCCGAATAATAGGCTTATGAACCAGAGCAAGCCTTTGAAGGATCCTACATCTTGAGGTTCGAGGGACTCCAGAGGCTCACACATACTTTTCATATAGACACCTTTGTACTTTATATCTCTTTGCACAGCACATCAAGCACTTTATATTAAAAGTGGCTATAGTTCATGAGTTGCACAGCACACCAAGCACTTTTTATTCAGGAGGGCGCTACATGGTACAATTTTTGCATATGCATAGATCTGCTGTGTCAGGCTAGATATATTTTTTGCACACTTATGACCCTCAGTAACTCCTGGAGAAAATCATTGTGTTTTTTACTCATTTGGAGCACTTTATCTGTATATACATGTATCTCTCTGCTTGCACCTTGCACTAGGCACTTTTTGTTAGCATTTGCTAGCTATTGCCATTTGTAGCATTTTTTTGCACATAGATTATATTATTATATCATTATCATCTGACATTAGTATTTATTCATGGATTTTTCTGTCTACATCTTGCACTAGGCACTTTTTTGTTAGTATTTTTTACTATTGTTATTTGTTATTTTTTGCATAGAGGTTATTTTTGTTATTATTATTATCATCAAATATTTATATATTTTTGATGTGCTTCTATGGATTTTGGACAAAACTTTTAGTCATCATTGTGACATTTATATATGTTGGGCACTGTCCATAGGTTTCCTCTCAAGTGTGTCCTTCTTTTTGTATGGCTCTAGTAGCTTGCTTTGGTATTTTATTGTTCTTTTTTAATAATATATCTAATAAAATTCATTATATTTTATTTTGGCTTTTTTCGTTTTTTCTACCCTCCATTGTAGTGGTAGTGTGTTTTTCATCAAATCTCTTACGAGATGATCACGATGATCACGCTTACGTGTTTGGGAAATATCTAATGTTTTCATCCCTTGACCAAGGCATTGCACTATTTGATGCTTTTCGGCAGCAGAGAGAGCCTTTTTCTTTCCCATGTTACTTGAAAACTGTGGCCTGCTTAATAATGTGGAACATCATTTTTAAGTAGTTTTCCTTTAATTAGAATCACCTGGAAAACTAATTATCACATGTGTTTAAGATTGATTTCAGTTATCCATTGAGCCCTGAGACACAATACCATCAATGAGTATATTTGAAAAACAAAACAATTAAATCTTTATGACACTTAAATCCAATTTGCATAATAATTTGGAACACGGTGTACAAGTCACAATTGGTACAGGAAGAGAGAGGACCCTGCCCGCGAGGGCTCACAATCTACAAGGGATGGGTAAGGATACAGTAGGTGAGAGTAGAGCTGGTCGTGCAGAGGTTTGGTGGATCGGTGGTTACTGCAGGTTGTAGGCTTGTCTGAAGAGGTAGGTCTTGAGGTTCCTTTTAAAAGTTTCCACGATAGGCGAGAGTCTGATATGTAGGGGTAAAGAGTTCCAGAGTAGAGGGGATATGCGGGAGAAACCTTGTATGTGATTGTGGGAAGAGGAGATAAGAGGGGAGTAGAGAAGGAGATGTGATGTGTGATGCAACCCAAGATAGGGCCAAGTCTGTGATGCCAAGAGATGAGAGGGTCGATAATAATAGAGAGTGGTCCACTGTGTCAAAGGCAGCGGACAGGTCCAGGAGGAGGAGGACAGAGTAGTGTCGCTTGGTTTTGGCAGTCAGTAGTTCATTGGTGACTTTAGTTAGGGAAGTTTCAGTGGAATGATGCAGTTGGAAGCCAGATTGAAAGAGGAGCAGGAAGTGAGGTGGTAGGACAGTTCGAAATGGATATGTTGTTCCAGTAGTTTTGAGGCATAGGGGAGAAGTGATATGGGGCGATAACTAGATACAGAAGATGGGTCAAGAGAAGTCTTTTTGAGGATGGGTGTGATTGAGGCTTGTTTGAAGCATGACAGGAAACACCAGTTGTTAGTGATAGGGTGAAAAGAAGGGTTAGGGTTGGGATGAAGACTGTGGTTAGGTTTGGGAAGAAATGGGATGGGATCAGGTCAAGTGCACAGGTGGTGAGATGTGATCTTGAGAGTTGGTCTTCTGTAATGATGGAGAAGCTGATTTTGGAGGAGGAGGGCTGAGTAGTTAGGAAGAGGTGTTGTGGGGGTTGTAGGACAAAGCTTTCTCTGATGTTATCAATCTTCTGCTTGAAAAGTTAGGCAAAGTTTTCAGCTGAGATGAGTGGAGAGGGAGGAGGTGCTGGGGACAGAGAAGAGAATTGAAGGTGTTGAATAGCTGTTTAGGGTTGTGAGACAGGGAGGATATGAGAGATAAGAAGTAGATTTGTTTTGCTGTAGTGAGTGTGGACTTGAAAATAGTGAGGGACTGTTTGAATGTGATGAAGTGCTTGCTGGAATGTGATCTTTTCCATCTCCTTTCAGCAATCCTGGAAGCCCGCCTCAGTTCTTGGGTCAGGCAGTTGTGCCAGGGTTGTCTGTTGATTTTGCAACCGATTCAAGAGCCACAGCTATCGTGGTATTATAACTTATGTCTCTAAGAGGGAGAAGGGATTCAGAGAATGAGTGTAGGTCGAGGTGTTTAAGATTTCTGCTAGGGTGTGCAAGTTTGTGGGGTGGGGATTGTGGACCTGGAGAGGAGAGGGAAGAGAATGTATGCAGATGGTGGACAGAAAGAGGTAGAGGTGAGTTAGAGAGGTTAGATAGGGAGCAGAGGCGGGTGAAGATCAGGTCCAGTGTGTGACCATCTTTGTGAGTGGCTGCAGAAGACCATTGAGCGAGGCCAAAGGAGGAAGTGAAAGATAGAAGTTTAGTGACAGCTAAGAGGGAAGTGTCAATGGGGATGTTGAAGTCACCCATGATGATAGTGGAGATGGCAGCGGAGAGGAAATGAAGTATCCAGGTGGTAAAGTGGTTGAAGAAGGTGGTGGCTGGCCCTGGGGAGCAGTATATGACAGCCAGTTGGAGGTTTGTGGGACACATAGTGCACCTCAAAGGAAGGGAGGGTATCAGAGGGTGGCAGTGGGATATGGGTGAAGGAGCAGCTATCTGACAGGAGAAAACCAACTCCTCCGCCATGCTTGCTGCTCAGGTGAGGGGTGGGGGAATGGTGGAATCCATCATACGAAAGTGCGGCTGGAAAGGCTTTGTCAGGGGGGGGTGAGCCAGGTTTCGGTGATAGCGAGGAAGGAAAGTTTGTAAGTAATGAAAAGATCAAGGATGCATGAAAGTTTGTTACAGACAGAGCGTTTCATAGAACTCCTGTTAGTGGGACTGGGGAAGCAGGACTGGGAAAATAGGTATAAGGTTAGAGAGGTTATGGAAATTTTTGATAGAGCGTGGATGGGAGTTAGAAATGACTGTGGGGATGTGGTGAGGAGGGCCAAGATTTGGAGAAATATCACTGGCAGTGAGGAGGAGTAGAGAAAGTGATAGCAGGTGGGAGCAGGAGAGGGCATGAAGGGGCTGTCTGTGTTTGGAGACAGAGGATTGTATGCTGAGGAAAAGTTCTGAGGAGGAGGTGAGATGGATAGAGAGTAGTGTTGAGCGATACCGTCCGATACTTGAAAGTATCGGTATCGGATAGTATCGGCCGATACCAATACAAGTCAATGGGACATCAAGTATCGGAATGTATCCTCATGGATCCCAGGGTCTGAAGGAGAGGAAACTCTCCTTCAGGCCCTGGGATCCATATTAAAGTGTAAAATAAAGAATTAAAATAAAAAATATTGTTATATTCACCTCTCCGGCGGCCCCTGGACATCAGCGGGAGGATCCGGCGTCCGGCACGGCTTCTTTCTTCAAAATGCGCGCATTTAGGACCTGTGGAATGACGTCCCGGCTTCTGATTGGTGGCGTGCCGCCCATGTGACCGCCACGCGACCAATCAGAAGCCGCGACATCATTCCTCAGGTCCTAAAAGGCGCTCATTCTAGGACTTTAGCTGAGGAATGACGTCGCGGCTTCTGATTGGTCGCGTGGCGGTCACATGGGCGGCACGCGACCAATCAGAAGCCGGGACGTCATACCACAGGTCCTAAAGGCGCGCATTTTGAAGAAAGAAGCCGTGCCGGACGCCGGTTCCTCGCGCAGATGTCCAGGGGCCGCCGGAGAGGTGAATATAACAATATTTTTTATTTTAATTCTTTATTTTACACTTCCGATACCGATACCCGATATCACAAAAATATCGGATCTCGGTATCGGAATTCCGATACCGCAAGTATCGGCCGATACCCGATACTTGCGGTATCGGAATGCTCAACACTAATAGAGAGGATTAAGGGAGAGATAACAGTTCCTTACTAGGTGTAGGGACTAGGGGGTTAGTAGAAAGCGAAGGTTTATGGGGGTGAGAGTGAAAACAAACAGAAATATTGTTTACAGTGACTATCCAGTTACCTTCAGTTCCCTTCTGGTTCAATTCTGGATTAATTCTTTCATAGCTCCACACACTTCTATGATACACTTATATGATGCACTGGGCAGACTTGACTCCTTGGCAGACTTATGGTTTGCAATATTTTGCCATAAAGTGCATTCAGGTGTGAAGTAGAGGCGAGTGGTCTGTGCTAATCTTGGTTACATAATTAAGAGGGAGCCAGATGCATATGATTAAGGCAAATTAAACAAGGTAATAAATAACATTGGCATTGCATGGGTTAGTTGAAAAGTATACCAAGTGTTTGAAAGAAGCTGTGAAATGGGAAAGTCAGTGTGGAAAGCTGGGTCACGTACCAAGTGGTTACAAGAAGCTGAGGTATGGGAACGCCAATGTGAAAGGATTAAAGTTTAGAATCAGTATCTATATATATAATTGTCTAAGGGTCTGTTTGTCAGTAACCAAAATCTTGCGTCGCTGATTGGTCGCGCCCGGCCGGCCTCTACCAATCAGAGTTCATAAATAACCTACATACTTACAATAGAACGAATAACATGAAGGACAGTCTGTGAGGAAAAGAATAACATGGAGGACTGTCTGAGAGAGAGAGAATAACATGGAGAACAGTCTGTGAGGGAGAGAATAACATGGAGGACAGTCTGTGATGGAGAGTATAACATGGAGGACAGTCTGTGAGGGAGAGAATAACATGGAGGACAGTCTGTGAGGGAGAGAATAACATGGAGGACAGTCTGTGAGGGAGAGAATAACATGGAGGACAGTCTGTGAGGGAGAGAATAGCATGGAGGACAGTCTGTGAGGGAGAAAATAGCATGGAGGACAGTTTGTAAGGGAGAGAATAACATGCAGGACAGTCTGTGAGGGAGAGAATAACATGGAGGACAGTCTGTGAGGGAGAGAATAACATGGAGCTCAGTCTGTGAAGGAGAGAATAACATGGAGGACAGTGTGTGAGGGATAGAATAACATGGAGGACAGTCTGTAAGGGCGAGAATAACATGAAGGACAGTCTGTGAGGGAGAGAATAACATGGAGAACAGTCTGTGAGGGGTAGAATAACATGGAGGACTGTCTGTGAGGGAGAGAATAACATAGAGGACAGTGAGTGAGGAAAGAATAGCATAGAGGACAGTCTGTGAGGGCGAGAACAACATGGAGGACAGTGTGTAAGAGAGAGAAAAAAAAATGTTCCCCGTTTTTAAGTTTATTATATGGAAAAATAAATGGTGTCTTTGAAAACTATAAGTCATCCCGTAGAAAACAAGCTGTTATACAGCGATAAATGACTAATAATGTTTTGACTCTTAAAATAAAGACAGGAGAAAAACAATGGCAGTGTGTCCAATGGGTTAAAACATAAATGTAAGCACCAATGTTTATATGAATACTAGATGGTGGCCCGATTCTAATGCATCAGGTATCTAATATATAATCGTATAATTCTGTCTGTTTGTCTGTAACGGAAATCCCACGTCGCTGATTGGTCTCACCAGCTGCCAACGACCAATCAGCGACAGGCGCAGTCCGGCCGCGAATTGGCACGGGATTTGAACCATGCTTCGCTGATTGGTCGCGCCTGGCCGGCCGTGACCATTCAGCGACAGGCGCAGTCCAGCCGCGAATTGGCCCGGGATATGACCCATGCTTCGCTGATTGGTCGCGCCTGGCTGGCCGCAACCAATCAGTGATATTGGCGCGAGATTTAAACACCGCTTCACTGATAATGTATATATTTTACCCGGAAAATCCTGTGTATTCATTGCATTATTCTTAAATCTTCATAAATAAACTACATACATATTCTAGAATACCCAATGCGTTCCAGTGTCAGTAAAGAGTTTTAACCCTTAATGACCTATGACGTGCATTTTCATGATAGATCCCTAATGCAATTATAAAGACCGTAAACGGTTGGACTGGGGTGTCTGTGGCCACAGAAGGAGTTGACTCTTTGGGCTCACATTACAGCTATATGTTCATATCTGTTATTCATTATCTCCATTATAGTGGAGAGTCGAATATGAAATGCAGCTAACTCCCACACATCTACTATGCGCACACCAGAACTATGATGTATAATTACTGTAGTTTGCATTAAAGTTTTTTTGGTGAAAATAATGTAATAGAAATAGAAATAAAGAGTTTTCTTCTTATTGTTATCAAAGAAAGTAAGTGACCTCCATACACAACACAATTCACTATGCCAAGACTAGTATACCAATAATACCACATACAAGAGACAAATACTGCCACACAGTGACCAGATCACATATTACCATCACATAGGGACAGAATAATATAACATACATGAGAGAATTACTGCTATACCGTGTCCAGACAACATATTACCAAAACATGATGACTGAATAATACCACATGCAAAAGAGAAATGCTGTCAAAACGTTACCAGATCACTTATAACCACAAAACAGTGACCAAATAATATCACATAAAAGGGACAAATACCAACACACCATGACTAGACCAGATATTACCATCAGTGATGAGCGAGTATACTCGTTGCTCGAGTCTCCCCTAGCATGCTCAGGTGGTCTCCGATTACTTTGGCGTGCTCAGAGATTTAGTTTTCGTCTCCTCAGAAGCATGATTTATGGCTGCTGGACAGGCTGAATACATGTGGGAATTCCCTAACAAACAGGCATTCCCTACATGTATTCAGTCTGTCCAGCAGCCGCAAATCATGCAGCTGAGGTGACGAAAACTAAATCTCCGAGCATGCCAAAATACTCGAAGATTACCCAAGCATGCTCGGGGAGACCCAAGCAACAATGCTACTCGCCCATCATTAAAGGGAACCTGTCACCCCCAAAATCGATGGTGAGGTAAGCTCACCGTCATCAGGGGCTTATCTACAGCATTCTGTAATGCTGTAGATAAGCTGCCGATGTTACCTGAAATAGGAGAAAAAGACGTTAGATTATGCTCACCCGGGGGGGTCCCGCTGCGGTATGGTCAAATGGGTGTCTCAGGTCCGCTCCAGCACCTCCCATCTTCATTCCATGACGTCCTCTTCTGGTCTTCACGCCGTGGTTCCGGCGCAGGCGTACTTTGTCTGCGCTGTTGAGGGCAGAGGAAAGTACTGCAGTGTGCAGGTGCCAGAAAGGTCAGAGAGGCCCAGTGCCTGCGCACTGCAGTACTTTGCTCTGCCCTCAACAGGGCAGACAAAGTACGCCTATGCCGAAGCCGTGGCATGAAGACCAGAAGAGGACATCATGGAATGAAGATGGGAGGCGCCAGAGTGGACCTGAGACAGCCATCGGAGCAGGACCGCCCCTGGGTTAGTAGAATCTAACGTCTTTTTCTCCTCTTTCAGGTAACATCGGTGGCTTATCTACAGCATTACAGTATACTGTAGATAAGCCCCTGATAACTGAGAGCTTACCTCACCATCGATTTTGGGGGTGACAGGTTCCCTTTAATTAGCACCATGCAGTGACCAAATAATATCACATACAAAGGATAAAAACCAACCACACAAAGACTAGACAACATGTTATCATCAAATAGTAACCGAATATGCCACTTATACTTGAAGTCTGCAGCAAAGTTCAGAGTTCAGGGGAAGAGAGTGACATAAAGAAGTTTTCTAGCTCAAAAGTCCAGCTCCCCATTGTTTTCACTGGGGTTCATGTTCTGGTTCAAGTTTGGGTACAGTTCTAGTACCTGGACCGAACTTTGGAATAAAAGTTCTGCTCATCCCTAAGGCTAGGGTCACATTGCGTTTTAGTGTGAGCGCTAACGGACAGCGTTGCACAGCAAAATTAACGCCATTCAACACGCCCGTTAGCGCTCCCATAGCCCGCAATCGGGGATCTGCGAGAGCGGGGACGTTCACGCGACCCCGAAATGCGGCCCCTTAAAAACATTGCGTTAGCGCAATCCGCTAGCGCTAAACGGATTGCCCTAACGCAATGTGACCCTAGCCTAATTAACACCACATAGTGATTGTATAATACTAAGTACAATGGAGAATTACTGCCACACTATGACCAGACCATATATAGTCACTACATAATGACTGAATAATAGCACATACAAGGGACAAATAACGCCATTCTGTGACCAGACCACAGGCTGCCACCACATCGAATAATATAACATTCAAGTAACAAATACTGCCACAACGTGACCGGGCCACATATTGTCACCAGAAAATAACTGAATAGTACCACACATAAGGGACAAATACTGTTAAACCTTGACCAGATCACATATTACCATCACATAGTGACCGAATATTATAATGCTGATCATTATTAAAATCCTTAATACCAAGAGCTAGTGATGGCTAAGTGTGCTCGGCACTGCTCGAGGCTCGTTTGACCATCTTGCTGCTCGAGGACCTCGGTACTCGTTCAAGTATCTGAGTACTCAGGCACCATATTTGATTTCCTGGCCATGATGGTAGCGTATTGTATATAAGCCACTGAATTGCATTTTTTTGCAATTTCAACACTTGGAATTTATTTTCTCGTTTTCTGTACATCAGATGGCAAAATGAATGTCAACCTTCATGTCAACCGAAAAATTAAAAAGGGACTGCTCTTGTAAGAAAAGGGAGGAAAACTGAAAGTGCAAAAACAAAAAATTCCTGGGTCCTTAAGGGAAATGGAAGGCATGTTGATTTGCCTGCTGACCAGCCCAGCCATTGACTGGCCAGCAAGATGTAATAATAATAATCTTTATATTCCGCAGTGCTTTACAGTGTGCACACATTATCATTGCTGTCCCCAATGGGGCTCACAATCTAAATTCCCTATCAGTATGTTTTTGGAATGTGTGAGGAAACCAGGGTACCCGGAGGAAACCCACGCAAATACATGGAAACAATACCATCTTCTTGCAGATGTTGTCCTTGGTTGGTTTGAACACAGGACTCCAGCGCTGCAAGGCTGCAGTGTTAACCACTGAGCTACTGTGCTGCCCAATATTATTACTTTCTTTACCACTATATTTTTGGACCATGTAAAAGAAAACTAGAATTTCATAATGTAATGTTAAATTATTGTGAATGTAACTCTTAAATTGCACTGTTAATTTCCACAGCACTTTACAGACATCATCATCACTCTCCCCACTGGGAAAACCAACATACAGGAGGACATACAAACTCCTTGCAGATGTTGTCTTGGTGGGATCTGAACCCAGGGCCCCAGGTCTGCAAAGCAAGAATAACAAACACTGAGACACCTTACAGCAAATCATGCATATTCAAACACAACAGGCATAGTAGTGGTTTTTAAAAAATATCACTAAAAAGTTATGAAATAAAAGCCATAGCCTAAAATAACATTTCTGCTGCAAGTCACCCAATGCTGTTGGAGTTTTGAGGTGCAGCACATTTTTACAGTACAGGGTCATTATTTTGCCTCTTAAAAACAACACAACAATGCTTTATATTCTGCAAGTTTATATATGCATGTTTTATCAATTTTTTTTTTATAGCTTTTTTTGGACAGCTCTTTATTGAGTTTTTGATGACCTATAATGAAGACTGTGGGGAATATGTAAGAAAAAAACCTAAATGTTTGGATCTGGTTTGAAGTGAGGTAAATCACCTCAAAAGTAAAGGGATAATTTAAAGATTGATGGCCTACCCATTGCACAAATAGAAACAGATCCCATCACTTACCATGTACTATTTATAATACTGTTTTATAATGTGTTAGAGGGACCTCTGCCCCTCCTGGAGCAACATGGATTCAGCATAATTGCACCCTTGCCTAAAATGTAAACAATATGTTTTCTCAGCAGTTTCTTCACAGTCCTCACCTTAAGGCCGAATTCACATTAGTGCGTCTCTGCGCAGCATATGATCCGCATACATCCGCACACATCATGCGTACATATCTTTAACATGGTGTACGCAGGGACATGCTTTTGCATGCGTTCACATGCGGATGTGTCATTTTGCGGTGTGCGGCGGTGTCCGGCGAACGCAACATGTTGCATTTTTGGAGGCATCAAATATTGCACAATCATGCACATGCAGATGATTGCAGATGAGTGCATAAAAAAACCGCATTACTGTCTATGGGAACGCATTGGTATGCAATGACATGCGTACGCATGCGTTCGTTACACATGCGTTCTTTAGACTGCGCATGTCCAGAAAATGATGTCACCGCCTCCACCATGCGCATAAAAAACGCAAACGCATGCCAAAATGCATTTAAACGCATGCACACACAGTGTTTTTGTTTGTGCCATGCGCAAGATGATGCCCAGGCGTAAGCATGCTTTTGCATGCATTATGGCATGCATTTGCGCATGCAGTTGATATGCTGCGCATAGAAACCCTAATGTGAACCTAGAGTAATTCAGTCACATTGAATCAAGGGAATCTCTTATCTTTGTGCAACTTAGACTCCCTTTTCCTCCTTCCTAAAGAAAAACAGATTGGATTAGTTTGTCATATATATTAATTTGCAAATAGTGAATTATAATTTATTAAAGTCTTGATTCCATCATGGAAGGAAGAAGAACATATATGGACATACATTATTCAATAAATATTCAATGATTACAAAAGATGTTGCTCTCCCAGTTCACATGCCAGGCAGAGGAAGAGCAAAAATGTAAAGACAGGAAACCGCAAATTCTATTCTAACTCCCTATAGAATATACTGACCTTGTGGTCCATCTGTTCTAGATGTAAAACTTCTGTTCTCACTTGTCCCTTGATTTATCTCAACAACATCCTTTAAAATATGTCTACAGTTGCTGTTAAACAAAAAATATTACCTTCCGTAGGGCTTTATGAGAGAATTTAACAAGGGACCTTACTTTTTCTTGCATCTTTTCAAGAGGATGTCAGCAATCTATGTAATTATGTCATATGTATAACACAGAATGGAGCTCTCTACTCAGTCACCATGAAAAGCCATAATGGAGAGGCAGATTTGGTCCAAAGCGAAGTTTGTCAATATATTAGCACATGAGTCACTTTGTGTAAAATTTGGCCCCAATTCATCAATACAGGCCATCTTAATGCCGATCTTGACGAGTGAGGTGGAGAAGAGGTTCATGATTAATTTAGAGCACCATCTCTTTTAATGAATCAGAAGTATCAGACAAGTGGTATGTGGATCTGTTAAACCTCATCACAAATCTTACTCCAGTCTCTGCTGGTGTAAGATTTGTGGCAAATCGATCACCACTGCTCATCATGAATTTGAAGAGGCATTGTTGACACGCTGCCATCTTTCAATAATCAGCTCTGGTCACTTTGTCAGAGTTGGGCAAAAAATTGCATGAAAACCTAAAAGTTACGTTTTAGGCTGCCGTCACACTAGCAGTATTTGGTCAGTATTTTACATCAGTATTTGTAAGCCAAAGCCAGGAGTGGAACAAATAGAGGAAAAGTATAATAGAAACATATGCACCACTTCTGTATTTATCACCCACTCCTGGTTTTGGCTTCAGGTACCGTTACACTAAACGACTTACCAACGATCTCGACCAGCGATACGACCTGGCCATGATCGTTGGTAAGTCGTTGTGTGGTCACTGGGGAGCTGTCACAGACAGCTCTCTCCAGCGACCAACGATCAGGGGAACGACTTCGGCATCGTTGAAACTGTCTTCAACGATGCCAAAGTCCCCGGGTAACCAGGGTAAACATTTGGTTACTAAGTGCAGGGCCGCGCTTAGTAACCCGATATTTACCCTGGTTACCATTGTAAAAGTTAAAAAAAAAACCACTACATACTCACATTCCTATGTCTGTCACGTCCCCCGCCGTCAGCTTCCCGCAATGACTGTGTCAGCACCGGCCATGAAGCAGAGCACAGCGGTGACGTCACCGCTGTGCTCTGCTTTACGGCCGGCGCTGACAGTCAGTGCAGGGAAGCTGACGGCGGGGGACGCGACAGACATCGGAATGTGAGTATGTACTGTTTTTTTTTTTTTTTTACCTTTTTCAATGGTAACCAGGGTAAATATCGGGTTACTAAGTGCGTCCCTGCTCTTAGTAACCCGATATTTACCCTGGTTACAAGTGAACACATCGCTGGATCGGTGTCACACACACCGATCCAGCGATGACAGCGGGTGATCAGCGACCAAAAAAAGGTCCTGATCATTCCCCACGACCAACGATCTTCCAGCAGGGGCCTGATCGTTGGTCGCTGTCACACATAACGAGATCGTTAGCGGGATCGTTGCTACGTCACAAAAAGCGTGACGTTGCACCGATATCGTTAACGAAATCGTTATGTGTGAAGGTACCTTTACAAATACTGATGCATAATACTGACCAAATACTACTAGTGTGACGGCAGCCTTAGAGTTGCATCAAAACTTCGTAATTTTGCAAAGCTATTTATGCCAGAATTCTGGCATAAAAGTTTGGATGAATTGGGCCCTCTGACTTAAATAATTTCTTAATCATGAACAGCTTGTAGTCAGATGCAACATATAACCAATGGCAATGGTGGATGGCTATTAGTATGTGTTTTGTTAAGGTTCAAAAAATTGTGATGAATAAATAAACGCTCACACGACAATTGAATAAACTAATATGAATTTACTTAATAATAGATAATAAATATAAGCTGTCACTCAAAAAAACAAATAATCAATAGTCATACATTACACTCTCAAGGTAGAAGTGCATGGCTCATCATTGTCCAGGAAGCAAGAGAGACCCAAGCACATGTGCTCTTCTGTTATATCTCTCCAGCTACCAGAGGTGTCCAGCTCCCACAAGTGGGGAATGATATCACCAGTCTCTTGTCCACTCCCAAAGGTACATCCCCTCAATCCCCAATGAAACCTGATTTATCAGTTTTTGCAACTGGAGGAGGGGGCTTCATGTAGGACACATGGCAGAAATTCAACAACTGAGGGATGGGCCTCTGAACACATGTGGGGGAAATATATATATCTGATTGAAATTATATTAATAGATCTATAATTTGTATTAATTTGAGTGTTACATAGTAACATAGTAACATAGTTAGTAAGGCCGAAAAAAGACATTTGTCCATCCAGTTCAGCCTATATAATAAATCCCCAGATCTACGTCCTTCTACTGAACCTAATAATTGTATGATACAATATTGTTCTGCTCCAGGAAGACATCCAGGCCTCTCTTGAACCCCTCGACTGAGTTCGCCATCACCACCTCCTCAGGCAAGCAATTCCAGATTCTCACTGCCCTAACAGTAAAGAATCCTCTTCTATGTTGGTGGAAAAACCTTCTCTCTTCCAGACGCAAAGAATGCCCCCTTGTGCCCGTCACCTTCCTTGTTATAAACAGATCATCAGCGAGATATTTGTATTGTCCCCTTATATACTTATACATGGTTATTAGATCGCCCCTCAGTCGTCTTTTTCTAGACTAAATAATCCTAATTTCTCTAATCTATCTGGGTATTGTAGTTCTCCCATCCCCTTTATTAATTTTGTTGCCCTCCTTTGTACTCACTCTAGTTCCATTATATCCTTCTTGAGCACCGGTGCCCAAAATTGGACACAGTACTCCATGTGCGGTCTAACTAGGGATTTCTACAGAGGCAGTATAATGACCTCTTTTAATGCACCCCATGATCCTGTTTGCCTTGGCAGCTGCTGCCTGGCACTGGCTGCTCCAGGTAAGTTTATCATTAACTAGGATCCCCAAGTCCTTCTCCCTGTCAGATTTACCCAGTGGTTTCCCGTTCAGTGTGTAATGGTGATATTGATTCCTTCTTCCCATGTGTATAACCTCACATTTATCATTGTTAAACTTCATCTGCCACCTTTCAGTCCAAGTTTCCAACTTATCCAGATCCATCTGTAGCAGAATACTATCTTCTCTTGTATTAACTGCTTTACATAGTTTTGTATCATCTGCAAATATCGATAATTTACTGTGTAAACCTTCTACCAGATCATTAATGAATATGTTGAAGAGAACAGGTCCCAATACCGACCCCTGCGGTACCCCACTGGTCACAGCGACCCAGTTAGAGACTATACCATTTATAACCACCCTCTGCTTTCTATCACTAAGCCAGTTACTAACCCATTTACACACATTTTCCCCCAGACCAAGCATTCTCATTTTGTGTACCAACCTCTTGTGCGGCATGGTATCAAACGCTTTGGAAAAATTGAGATATACCACGTCCAATGACTCACCGTGGTCCAGCCTATAGCTTACCTCTTCATAAAAACTGATTAGATTGGTTTGACAGGAGCGATTTCTCATAAACCCATGCTGACATGGAGTTAAACAGTTATTCTCATTGAGATAATCCAGAATAACATCCCTCAGAAACCCTTCAAATATTTTGCCAACAATAGAGGTTAGACTTACTGGCCTATAATTTCCAGGTTCACTTTTAGAGCCCTTTTTGAATATTGGCACCACATTTGCTATGCGCCAGTCCTGTGGAACAGACCCCATCGCTATAGAGTCCCTAAAAATAAGAAATAATGGTTTATCTATTACATTACTTAGTTCTCTTAGTACTCGTGGGTGTATGCCATCCGGACCCGGAGATTTATCTATTTTAATCTTATTTAGCCGGTTTCGCACCTCTTCTTGGGTTAGATTGGTGACCCTTAATATAGGGTTTTCATTGTTTCTTGGGATTTCACCTAGCATTTCATTTTCCACTGTGAATACCGTGGAGAAGAAGGTGTTTAATATGTTAGCTTTTTCCTCGTCATCTACAACCATTCTTTCCTCACTATTTTTTAAGGGGCCTACATTTTCAGTTTTTGTTCTTTTACTATTGATATAGTTAAAGAACAGTTTGGGATTAGTTTTACTCTCCTTAGCAATGTGCTTCTCTGTTTCCTTTTTGGCAGCTTTAATTAGTTTTTTAGATAAAGTATTTTTCTCCCTATAGTTTTTTAGAGCTTCAATGGTGCCATCCTGCTTTAGTAGTGCAAATGCTTTCTTTTTACTGTTAATTGCCTGTCTTACTTCTTTGTTTAGCCACATTGGGTTTTTCCTATTTCTAGTCCTTTTATTCCCACAAGGTATAAACCGTTTACAGTGCCTATTTAGGATGTTCTTAAACATTTTCCATTTATTATCTGTATTCTTATTTCTGAGGATATTGTCCCAGTCTACCAGATTAAGGGCATCTCTAAGCTGGTCAAACTTTGCCTTCCCAAAGTTCAGTGTTTTTGTGACTCCCTGACAAGTCCCCCTAGTGAAAGACAGGTGAAACTGTACAATATTGTGGTCGCTATTTCCTAGATGCCCGACCACCTGCAGATTTGTTATTCTGTCAGGTCTATTAGATAGTATTAGGTCTAAAAGTGCTGCTCCTCTGGTTGGATTCTGCACCAATTGTGAAAGATAATTTTTCTTGGTTATTAGCAGATACCTGTTGCCTTTATGGGTTTCACAGGTTTCTGTTTCCCAGTTAATATCCGGGTAGTTAAAGTCCCCCATAACCAGGACCTGATTATGGGTTGCAGCTTCATCTATCTGCTTTAGAAGTAGACTTTCCATGTTTTCTGTTATATTTGGGGGTTTGTAACAGACCCCAATGAGAATTTTGTTACCATTTTTCCCGCCATGAATTTCGACCCATATGGACTCGACATCCTCATTCCCTTCACTAATATCCTCCCTTAAAGTGGACTTTAGCCAAGACTTTACATAGAGACAAACCCCTCCTCCTCTCCGATTTTTACGATCCTTTCTAAACAGACTGTAACCCTGTAAGTTAACTGCCCAGTCATAGCTTTCATCTAACCATGTCTCGGTTATTCCCACTATGTCAAAGTTACCTGTAGATATTTCTGCTTCTAGTTCTTCCATCTTGTTTGTCAGGCTTCTGGCGTTTGCGAGCATGCAGTTTAGAGGATTTTGTTTTGTTCCAATCTCCTCGCTGTGGATTGTTTTAGAAATGTTCTTACCTCCCTTCTGAGTATGTTTTCTTGGGTTTTCTTTGCTTGAGTCTAATGTTTTTCTTCACGTCCCCTCTTCTTATAGTTTAACGCCCTCCTGATGAGTGTAGCGAGTCTTCTGGCGAATGTGTGTTTCCCAGGTTTGTTGAGGTGTAGTCCGTCTCTGGCGAGGAGTCCATCGTACAAGTAATTCACACCGTGGTCCAGGAATCCGAATCCTTGTCTGCACCATCATGTTAGCCAGTTGTTCGCATCAAGGATCCTGTTCCATCTCCTGGTGCCATGCCCATCTACTGGAAGGATAGAAGAAAAAACTACCTGTGCATCCAGTTCCTTTACTTTCTTCCCCAACTCTTCAAAGTCCTTGCAGATTGTCGGTAGGTCCTTCCTTGCCGTGTCATTGGTGCCAACATGTATCAGAAGAAATGGGTGGACGTCCTTGGAGCTGAAGAGCTTTGGTATCCTATCGGTCACATCCTTGATCATCACACCTGGAAGGCAGCATACTTCTCTTGCAGTTATGTCCGGTCTGCAGATGGCTGCTTCTGTGCCTCTCAGTAGTGAGTCTCCCACCACCACCACTCTTCGTTGCTTCTTGGCTGTACTTTTTGCTGTCACTTGTTGCTGTGTGCCCTATTCTTTTTTGCTTGCTGAGTGTTGAAATCATTATAAAAATATATCATACTACACAGTATGCAGCACATCCATGGAAGAACTAGAGCAAAAATAGTAGAAAAAGTATTCACTATTAATAGTATTGACCTACTGAAAGAAACCCGGAAGGCAAGGAAATTCATGCAACTCATGTCTTACAGCCAGAAAACTTACAAATATTGATGTAAAATACTGGCCAAATGCTGAACGTGTGAATATGGGCTAAGAGTGTATTCAGATGATTATATAAAGTGGATCTCCTGACCTGAGCATGACAGCTTCATATACAGTCATAGCCAAAAGTATTGGCACCCTTGAAATTGTTCAAGAAAATGAAGTGTTTCTCCCAGAAAATTATTGCAATTACGCATGTTTTGTTATACACATTTTTATTTCCTTTGTGTGTATTGGAATAATAAAAAAAAAATAAGAGACAAAAGGCAAAGTGAAGCCTTTGCCTAACTATAATCAATGGCTTCCTATAACAATCAATTGAATCAAACTTGAATTTTGGACCACTCTCCTTTTGCAAACTGCTCCAGGTCTTTCATATTTGAAAGGTGCCTTCTCCCAACAGTAATTTTAAGATCTCTCCACAGGTGTTCAATGGGATTTAGATCCAGACTAATTGCTGGCCACTTCGGAACTCTCCAGAGCTTTGTTTTCATCCATTTCTTGGTGCTTCTTGAAGTATGATGTTTGGGGTCATTGTCCTGCTGGAAGACCCATGACCTAAGACTTAAATCCAGTTTTCTGACACTGGGCACTACATTGTGATCCAAAATCCTTTGGTTTTTTTCAGATTTCATGAAGCCTTGCAGACACTCAAGGCACTCAGTGCCAGAGGTTTCAAAACAACCCTAAAACATATTTGAACCTCCACAACATTTGACTGTAAGAACAATGTTCTTTTCTTTATAGGCCTAATTTCGTTTTCTATAAACAGCAGAATGATGTGCTTTACTAAAAATCTTGAACTTGATCTTATCTGTACACAAGATGCTTTTCCAGAAGGGGTTTTGCTTATTCACATACATTTTGGCAAACTGCAGTGTAGATTTTTTATGTTTTTGTGTCAGTAGTGGGCTCCTCCTTGGTCTTCTGCCATAGTGTTTCCTTTCATTCAAATGTTGTCAGATAGTTCGCGCTGACACTGATGCACTCTGAGCCTGCAGGATAGCATGAATCTCTTTGGAACTTAATTGGGGCTGCTTATGCACCATCTGGACTATACTTTGTTGCAACCTTTCATCAATTTTTCTCAGCAGACCACATCCAGGAATATTAGCTACAGTGCCATGGGCTGTAAACGTCTTGATTATGTTGCGCACCATGGACAAAGGAACATCAAAATCTCTGGAGATGGACTTTTAACCTTGAGATTGTTGATTTGGTTCAACAATTTTGATTCTCAAGCCCTCAGACTGTTCTCTTTTCTTCTTTCTATTCTTCATGCTTAGTGTGGCACACTCAGACACACAATGCAAAGGTTGAGTCAATTTTTCCCCTTTTAATCTGGTTTCAAGTATAATTTTCATATTGTAGTGAGAAAAGAATAAAGGTAGATATGCACTAAATGCACCTGCAATCTGTTGATGAGAGTTATGGAGGCATAAGTGGTGAATTGCAGATAATGGATCCCTACCTGTGGAAATGAGTCTTCTCTATGTTAGTACTGTGTAAGGTGTTCTTTGGTGAATGACGATCCTTTCGATGAGGTCGATGCTGAATCGAGTGGATCTTTTACTTGGATTCCGTGCTGTGCTATGAACAGTGTTAGCAGTGTTCTGGCCAGTCATGCTTGCTGAGATACTGTCCTCCAAATAAAGGAGGACGGTATCTCTGAAATGCGAAGATAATCAGTGCTCTTCTTTTTGCCTTCAGAATATCCCATAGCAGTGACGTCACCAGTGCTGAGGGCGGTGGTTTTCAAAATGGTGATTTTTGTGGTTTTGTGTGAAATGATGTCCAATTTGCTTTTATTCAGTTTTTTTGTTTTGTTCCAATTAACACAAAGGACATAAACATTTGACAGAGTTACTGGTGTAGTGATGGAGTCACTGCGCATAATGGCATCAGTGATGTAAAACCAGAATAGTTTCCTCCAGCACACTGCATGCTGGGATGGTTTATATAAAGTTATGTGATAGGCTGGTTTTAGTGGACTTCCATAGAGCGGGTGGGAGGCGGTCTACATATCTCCACGTATCTCCACTTGCTGTGTCCTTACAGGACCTGTGAAAAATGTTGAAGGAAAGAGCGCATATAGTGTCTTATCTGACAAGGTTAAAAAGTTAATCCATAAGATTGCACTCACCAGATGTAGCTGAGTTGAAGCAGTGAAAGGTTTCGCTGTAGCAGATCCATGAGTCCAGGAAGGACCAGCCGTTAGATACAAATTGGGATAATTGTCATACATTTCTACGCAGCTGAATCACTAGAATTCCAGAATAATTAGTACACTAGATGGTGGCCCGATTCTAACGCATCGGGTATTCTAGAATATGCATGTCCACGTAGTATATTGCACAGCCCATGTAGTATACTGCCCAACCACGTAGTACATTTTCCAGCCACGTAGTATATTGCCCAGCCACGTAGTATATTGCCAAGCCACGTAGTATATTGCCCAGCAACGTAGTATATTGCCCAGTGACGTAGTATATTGACCAGCCACATAGTATATTGCCCAGTCACGTAGTATATTGCCCAGTCATGTAGTATGTTGCCCAGTTACGTAGTATATTGCCCAGTGACGTAGTATATTGCCCTGCCATGTAGTATATTGCCCAGCCACTTAGTATATTGCACAGCGACATAGTATACAGCACAGAGCCACGTAGTATACAGCACAGACATGTAGTATACTGCCCAGTCACGTAGTATATTGGCCAGTCACGTAGTATATTGCCCAGCTACGTAGTATATTGCCCAGCCATGTATGTAACAGGTTAAAAAATAAAAAATAAACATATACTCACCCTCTGAGGGCCCCGTGTAGTCCTGTCGCCTGTGTGCGGTGCACGCAGCGGCTTCCGGTCCCAGGGTTGGTATGAGCGCAGGACCTGTGATGACGTCACGGTCACATGCACGTTGGAGGGTGAGAATAACCTTTTTTTATTATTATTATTTTTAACATTAGATAGTTTTACTATTGATGCTGCATACGCAGCATCAATAGTAAAAAGTTGGTCACACAGGGTTAATAGCTGCGTAACCGGAGTGTGTTACACCATGCTCCGGTAACGCTGTGTGAGGGCTGACTGGATGACTGGAGGGGAGTATGGAGCGGGCACTGACTGGCCGGAGGAAAGAGCGGCAGTGTGTGTGTGGACTGTGGCCATCGCTGATTGGTCGTGGGCGTTTTGCCACGACCAATCAGCGACTTGGATTCCATGACAGACAGAGGCCGCGACCAATGAATATCCATGACAGAAAGACAGGAGGACAGACAGATGGACAGACAGAAAGATGGAAGTGACCCTTAGACAATTATATAGTAGAAGTGGCTTAATTATTCTACATGTTTCAGAGTTCAAGACTCCTTCATCAGGAAACACCACAGGAACAACAATGGCTTGGCATACGCAGCATCAATAGTAAAAAGTTGGTCACACAGGGTTAATAGCTGCGTAACCGGAGTGTGTTACACCATGCTCCGGTAACGCTGTGTGAGGGCTGACTGGATGACTGGAGGGGAGTATGGAGCGGGCACTGACTGCGGGGAGGAAAGAGCGGCAGTGTGTGTGTGGACTGTGGCCATCGCTGATTGGTCGTGGGCGTTTTGCCACGACCAATCAGCGACTTGGATTCCATGACAGACAGAGGCCGCGACCAATGAATATCCATGACAGAAAGACAGGAGGACAGACAGATGGACAGACAGAAAGACGGAAGTGACCCTTAGACAATTATATAGTAGAAGTGGCTTAATTATTCTACATGTTTCAGAGTTCAAGACTCCTTCATCAGGAAACACCACAGGAACAACAATGGCTTGGCAACTTCACCCATGATGGTGCTCTGGGGAGCAGTTGCCCACCTTGTATCTCTGGCCACCACACTCTTCCTGCTTTTTGTGGTGCTGCAGATCCATCCCCCTCTGAGCTGCTGTCCTTGTTCGGCATTTCACCTTCCCAGGTTGGGTCAGTGACTTTATCATCTACCACCTCATCTTCCACTTTCACACCCTGGTCCTTCTCCTGACTTGCTGACCTAACAATACCACTTGCTGACAATTATGTATCATCATCATCTGGGTCTTGCGACAGTAATTGCATTTTCCTTTTTGTGAGCAAGACTGCTCAAAAAATTGAGCATTGCTACATGCTTCATGTCCCTGTTGGAACGGGCAGGGTGAGAGGCCAGAATCTATAAATGAAAATGTGAACAGCTCTTCCAAATGCCCGAGTGTGGGATAACTTGTTTCCGGGTACTCGACATGGTGGGAGGAAGGAGGATGAGGATAAGGATTATCTGGTCCAGATTCACGGCTACTTAGAATGGACAGTGTGGTCAAAGTGACTGGAAGCATTATCTGCTATCCATTCAACAACCTTTTTACACTAGTCTCGCTTCATAAGTGGTGTTGTGCACCCATCTGGAAAGCATGACAGGAAGGTAGATCGACATTATGTATGTGTTTTGTTGTTCTACTGCCGCAGGCACAGTTTCGCCTTGCCCACTTCCTCGGCCTCTGGGTGCACCATCAGCATCATGTCAACTTCCCCATCCTTTACCATGCGCCTTGTCCATTTTAAATTACGTATGATATATCCCTGCTCAGAAAACGTTGCAGGTAGTATTACAATGCCAGCAAAATTTGCCCACTACAGGTGGATGTATATGACTATAGTATCAATATAGCAATGTTATTTGAAGGTTTTTTGTGTTTTGAGGATTATTTCTAGCACTATAAATGCCGTAGAAAATGTCACTGCTGAAAAAAAATTGCAGTATTACAAAGCCAGCAAAATGTGCCGACTTCAGATGGATGTCTAAGACTGCAGTATCCATATATCAATGTGATTTTTAACAAAGGTTATTTTTTGGGGGGTTTGAGGCCCAACTGTAGCACGCTAAATGGTGTATAAACTTTCACAGCTCCAAAAAAAGTCTGTTGTTTCAATGCCAGGCAAATTTGCACACCTCAAACTAACATATCAGACTGCAGTATAAATATAGCAATATAATTTTTTTAACATACATTTTTTTGGTGGGATTTTGAGGCTGAACTGTAGCATGATAAATGTTGTTTAAAATTTCACTGCTCAAAAAAATTGCAGTATTACAATGCCAGGGAAGTTTTCCCAATTTAGATGTACGTATGAGTCTGCTGTATCAATATAGCCATGCTATTGAGATCCAACAAAGTTTGGCTGTATGCTTTTGACGCATAACTGCCGCAGTAAAAATGGTGTATATTCTCTGGTGTATAATTTCCCTGCTCAGAACAATTTGCAGGATTAATAGCAAAAAGAATATTATTAGCTCTGAACAGATGTATCAGTTACAGGCTGCAGCATAAAGGAAGCTCAATTCACCCTATCCTGTCTTACATGATCGCTTCAGCACAATCTTTCCCTAAGTGCTGCTAACAGCAATATTAATATTGACTAGAATTAGCCGTAATAAGGGCTGTTGATGTCCTTCACAGATATATAAATATGGTTGAATCCCTGGCTAATATGCAGCTACAATTCTGCCTCTCACCATCACCTCTCCTTACGCTGCCTTTGTCAGTGGTACAGTGTGCCAAGCATAGCATTTCAGGTCTTATATAAACCTGATGGCACTATATGGCCAACCAATCATAGTAATGCCACAACCAAGATGGCTATGGAATTACAATTACAGTGACTGTTAGGCAATCCCTGCATGTTTATTGACTGTCTGCAAAGCGCCAAACATGCTGGGCGGCAACTTGAGCTCCCTCTCGAACATACAAAAAATACTCTCCTAGTAATGAGCATCTGAGCACACTGATGCTGGAACATGTAATGAGTACAAATGAGCACTCTCGCTCATCACTAGCGATTAGTTGTGATAAGTGAGACTGCTCACCGCTGCTTGATACTCAATCAAGCAGCAGGGTGCTCGGGCATGCTTGTTACTTGATTGAGTTTTGAGGGTGCTTGAGCACAATGCCTGAGCCCCACCCCGCATGTTTGGTGCCTATTAGACAGCCAATAAACATGCAAGGATTGTCTATTAGCATTACTGTGATTGGCCGGCTACATCGCGTCATGAAGGCTTATATAAGACCCGGTGATGTGATGCTTTGCACATTGTATTCAGGAAGCAGTTTAGGTAGAGTTATTATAGGAGAGAGAGTGCATTTTAGAGCAGGGATATACGCAGGGTTTAATAATATTGCTTTTGCAGTAGTTGTATACCTCTGCTGTATAGTTAAACCAACAATTAGAGGCATGGATTAGAGGCATCTAGGCAGGGTTTAATATTAATATTGCAGTACTTGTATACCGCTGCTGCTGGACCATTAAGACAACATTCCTTGTCAGGGCTAAATATTTTCCTTTCCTTTTTAATACTAACTTAACACGCAAAATTAACCCAAGTCCAGATTAAACCCGGGTACCGTTTGGCCCCATCCAGAGTATACCCCCGGGGATAAACTGTCCTAGTCAAAACTATACCCGGGGGTGTAAAAGAGCCTAGGCCAAACTATACCCCTCCAAGCTACAATATACCCCTCTACTCTATGAGCTCTTGTAAATTCGATTTTTACCTTAGAATGCAATTGTTACTTGATCTTATCACTTCACTGGTTTTCTCACTCTGTCTCTGATTGGTTGAAAAGTGTGCAGATCTCTTTCTATTATACTCAGACATACAGCTGCTTTTAATGTGTAAGTACTGAAAAGTGCATAAGAAAAAAAATTGTAGTCAACTCACTTGTCCTGCAGTGTTTCCCTATGTTCACAGCTCGCCCGGAAGGGTAGAGCAGCCAATCTTGAAGCAAACGAAAAGTAAATTGAATCCAGCAAGAAGTAGTAAATCCAAGTAAATCAAACTTCTGTGAAATCAAACTGTCCACTGAGGAAGCAACACTGTTTGACAATGAATTTCACATGCTGTTTTGCAAATGGAATAGACAACAGATGGAAATTATTGGCAATTATCAAGACACACTCAATAAAGGAGTGGTTCTGCAGGTGGGAACCACAGACCACATCTCAGTACCAATGCTTTCTTTCTTTATTCAGGATGGCGGGGAGGTTTGCTGTATCCACAATCCTTCTGCTTTCTTTTAATAGTGTTGTGTTAAATAGCCACACATATAGTGCTTTTAAACTGAAAGTGCCACACTATTTTCCTTTAACATCTTACTAAGTTTTAGAGGTGCTCTTTGTGTGGCACAGTGAAATAGTATTCCTTAATGCTCCTTTCGTACGTATAATGAAAACCTTCCCTATAGAGCATATTAGGGTCACTACAATTTCTTTTCATTCTATTAAGCTCACCAACCGGAATGGCACACAATGTGTGATTAGGGTGGCTATTACGGGCATGCAGAATGATGTTACCAGCAAGGGGTTTAACCCTTTAATCCCATATGACGTACTATCCCGTCAAGGTGACCTGGGACTTAATTCCCAGTGACGGGATAGTACGTCATAGTGGATCGGCCGCGCTCACGGGGGGAGCGCGGCCGATCGCGGCCGGGTGTCAGCTGACTATCGCAGCTGACACCCGGCACTATGTGCCAGGAGCGGTCACCGACTGCTCCCGGCACATTAACCCCCAGCACACCGCGATCAAACATGATTGCGGTGTGCCGGCGGTATAGGGAAGCATCACGCAGGGAGGGGGCTCCCTGCGGGCTTCCCTGAGACCCCCGGTGCAAGGCGATGTACTCACCTTGTACCGAGCATCTCCTCCCTGCAGGCCCTGGATCCAAAATGGCCACGGGGCTACTTCCGGGTCCTGCAGGGAGTACTTCCGGGACCAGAGCAGGCTCTGTTACCTAGCAGCAGGGCACGCCAGATCGCTGATCTGACACAGTGCTCTGCAAAGTGTCAGATCAGCGATCTGTCACTATACAGTGATGTCCCCCCTGGGACAAGGTAAAAAAGTAAAAAAAATTTTTTTAGATTTGTAAAAAAAAAAAAAAAAATTCCTAAATAAAGAAAAAAATTTTTTATTGTTCCCATAAATACATTTCTTTATCTAAATAAAAAAAAAACAATAAAAATACACATATTTAGTATCGCCGCATCCGTAACGACCCGACCTATAAAACTGTCCCACTAGTTAACCCCTTCAGTGAACACCGTAAAAAAAAAAAAACAGAGGCAAAAAACAACGCTTTATTATCATACCGCCGAACAAAAAGTGGAATAACACGCGAATTAAAAGACGGATATAAACAACCATGGTACCTCTGAAAACATCATCTTGTCCCGCAAAAACGAGCTGCCATACAGCATTATCAGCAAAAAATAAAAAAGTTACAGTCCTCAGAATAAAGCAATGAAAAAATAATTATTTTTTCTATAAAATAGTTTTTATCGTATAAAAAGCGCCAAAACATAAAAAAATGATATAAATGAGGTATCGCTGTAAACATACTGACCCGATAGAATAAAATTGCTTTATTTATTTTACCAAATGCGGAACGGTATAAATGTTCCCCCCAAAAGAAATTCATGAATAGCTGGCTTTTGGTCATTCTGCCTCACAAAAATCTGAATAAAAAGCGATCAAAAAATGTCATGTGCCCGAAAATGTTACCAATAAAAACGTCAACTTGTCCCGCAAAAAACAAGATGTCACATGACTCTGTGGACCAAAATATGGAAAAATTATAGCTCTCAAAATGTGGTAACGCAAAAAATATTTTTTGCAATAAAAAGCGTCTGCCAATCATAAAAATCCACTAAAAAACCACTATAATAGTAAATGAAACCCCCCTTCATCACCCCCTTAGTTAGGGAAACATAAAAATTTTTTAAAAAATGTATTTATTTCCATTTTCCCATTAGGGTTAGGGCTAGGGTTAGGGTTAGGGCTAGGGTTAGGGTTGGGGCTAGGGTTGGGGCTAGGGTTGGGGTTAGGGCTAGGGTTAGGGCTAGGGTTAGGGCTAGGGTTAGGGCTGGGGTTAGGGTTAGGGCTAGGGTTAGGGCTAGGGTTAGGGCTAGGGTTAGGCCTGGGGCTAGGGTTAGAGTTGGGGTTCGGGTTGGGGTTAGGGTTGGGGCTAAAGTTAGGGTTGGGGCTAAAGTTAGAGTTAGGGTTGGGGCTAAAGTTAGGGTTGGGGCTAAAGATAGGGTTAGGGTTGGGGCTAAAGTTAGGGTTGAGGCTAAAGTTAGGGTTGGGGCTAAAGTTAGAGTTAGGGTTACATTTACAGTTGGGATTAGGGTTAGGGGTTAGGGTTTCAGTTAGAATTGGGGGTTTCCACTGTTTAGGCACATCAGGGCTCTCCAAACGCGACATGGCGTCCAATCTCAATTCCAGCCAATTCTGCGTTGAAAAAGTAAAACAGTGGTCCTTCCCTTCCAAGCTCTCCCATGCGCCCAAACAGGGGTTTACCCCAACATATGGGGTATCAGCATACTCAGGACAAATTGGACAACTATTGGGGTCCAATTTCTCTTGTTACCCTTGGGAAAATAAAAATTTGGGGGTCTAAAAAAACATTTTTATGGGAAAAAAATCACAACTCTGCGTTATAAACTGTAGTGAAAAACTTAGGGGTTCAAAGCTGTCAAAACACATCTAGATAAGTTCCTTGGGGGGTTTAGTTTCCAAAATGGTGTCACTTGTGGGGGCTTTCTACTGTTTAGTTGCATCAGGGGCATTGCAAATGCATCGTGACACCTGCAGACCAATCCATCTAAGTCCTCATTCGGAAACGGCACTCCTTCCCTTCCGAGCTCTGCCATGCACCCAAATGGTGGTTCCCCCCACATATTGGTTATCAGCATACTCAGTACAAATTGGTTAACAACTTTTGGGGTCAAATTTCTCCTGTTACCCTTGGGAAAATAACTAATTGGGGCAAAAAATCATTTTTGTGAAAAAAATATAATTTTTTTATTTTGGCAACTCTACATTATAAACTTCTGTGAAGCACTTTGGGGTTGAAAGTGCTCACCTCCCATCTAGATAAGTTCCTTAGGGGGTCTACTTTCCAAAATGGTGTCACTTGTGAGGGGTTTCAATGTTTAGGCACATCAGGGGCTCTCCAAACGCAACATGGCGTCCTATCTCAATTCCAGTCCTTTTTGCATTGAAAAGTCAAATGGCGCTCCTTCCTTTCCGAGCTCTGCCATGCACCTAAACAGTGGTTTACCCCCACATATGAAGTATCGGCGTACTCAGGACAAATTCTACAACAACTTTTAGGGTTCAATTTCTCCTGTTACCCTTGGTAAAATAAAACAAATTGGATCTGAAGTAAATTTTTTGTGAAAAAAAGTTAAATGTTCATTTTTATTTAAACATTCAAAAAATTCCTGTGAAGCACCTGAAGGGTTAATAGACTGCTTGAATGTGGCTTTGGGAGTCTAAATTCACCGCACACTCTAGTGGAATATCTTGCAGAAATCATACAGTTTATTATATACAGAGCAGAATAAACATAGGAAAATATATGCCACTATAGCAGGGCGCAGGAGCACTGCTTAATCACAATGCAGGATAATGTCCTTAACCACACTGGCCATTATACCAATAGGTCTGCCACAACGAATAATTATCCTAGCTACTACGGATTACACAGTGCTTCTAATCTTGAATCTGTACCTTAATTTCCTCTATACACCAGGGTTAAGCACATAGTGGTTTTTCCTATGTTTATTCTGCTCCCATATATGTATATATTAAACTGTATGATTTCTGCAAGATATTCCACTAGAGTGTGAGGTGAATTTTGACTCCCTTGATATAGGACCTTAGGTCCGTTGCACCAGCACATTAATTCTATTGCAGAGTGCAGGCTAAAATCTTTACTTTAGTTGAAAGTGGTTTTTAGCACCTTGAGGGGTGCAGTTTTTAGAATAATGTCATTTTTGAGTATTTTTACCATATAGACCCCTCAAAGTGACTTCAAATGTAATGTGGTCTCTAAAAAAAATGGTGTTGTAAAAATGAGAAATCGCTGATCAACTTTTAACCCTTATAACTCCCTAACAAAAAAAAATTTGGTTCCAAAATTGTGCTGATATAAATTGGACATGTGGGAAATGTTACTTATTATGTATTTTGTGGGACATATCTGTGTGATTTAAGGGCATGAAAATTAAAATTTGGAAAATTGCTCAATTTTTAAAATTTTCGCCAAATTTCCATTTTTTTCACAAATAAACCCAAGTTATATCAAATAAATTTTACCACTGTCATGAAGTACAATATGTCATGAGAAAACATTGTCAGAATCACCAGGATCTGTTGAAGTGTTCCAGAGATATAACCTCATAAAGGGACAGTGGTCAGAATTGTAAAAATTGGCCCGGTCATTAATGTGCAATAGTCTGCGGGAGTCACGTTGCGTTTGCAGAGCCCCTGATGTACCTAAACAGTAGAAACCCTCCACAAGTGACCTCCATATTGGAAACTAGACCCCCCAAGGAACTTATATAGATGTGATGTGAGAACTTTGAACCCCCAAGTGTTTCACTAAAGTTTATAATGCAGAGCTGTGAAAATAAAAAATCATTTTTTTCCACAAAAATAATTTCTTAGACCCCCATTTTTTTCCCCAAGGGTAACAAGAGAAATTGGACTGCAAAAGTTGTTGTCCAATTTGTCCTGAGTACGCTGATACCCCATATGTGGGGTAAACCACTCTTTGGGTGCACAGCAGAGCTCAGAAGGGAAGGAGCACTGTTTTACTTTTTCAATGCAGAATTGGCTGGCATTGAAATTGGACACCATGTTGCGTTTGGAGAGCCCCTGATGTGCCTAAACAGTCTTTTTGATTGCGTGTTATTCCACTTTTTGTTCCGTGGTATGATGATAAAGCATTATTTTTTGCTTCGTTTTTATGGTGGTCACTGAAGGGGTAAATAGTGAGACAGTTTTATAGGTCGGGTAGTTACAGTCGCAGGGATACCAAATATGTGTTCTTTTATTGTTTTTTTTTATTTGCATAAAGAAATATATTTATTGGAACAATATTTATTTATTTTTTTCTTTATTTAGGATTTTTTTTAAATACATTTTTAACACAGTCTAATATTTTTTTTTTTACTTTTTTACTTTGTTCCTGGGTGGGACATCACTATATAGTGTCAGATCGCTGATCTGACACTTTGCAGAGCACTGTGTCAGATTCAGATCAATGAAGAGGCAGGAGGCTTCTCAGGTCCTGCTCTCAGCAGGCACTGATGAGCCACCTCTCTGCAGGACCCAGAAGGACCCCGTGGCCATCTTGGATCCGGGGGCCTGCAAGGAGGAGACAGGAGGAGATCCTCGGAACAACGCGATCATATTGCGTTGTTCTGAGGGTTTCAGGGAAGCATGCAGGGAGCTCCTCTTCCTGCGCGATGCTTCCCTTCCACAGATTTTTCAAAAAAATAAAACTCATGAAATAGTTCTGGACAGAATTGATGGAACCCCTGAAAATAATGTGACAAAAGGGACATGTTAAATCAAAGTCTGTCCACTAACTAGCATCACAGGTGTCTACAATCTTGGAATCCGTGAGTGGGCCTGTATATAGGGCTACAGATACTCACTGTGCTGTTTGGTGACATGGTGTGTATCACACTCAACATGGACCAGAGGAAGTGAAGGAAAGTGTTGTCTCAGGAGTAGTGTTGAACGATACCTTCCGATATCAAGAAGTATCGGTATCGGATTGGATCGGCCGATATCCAAAAAATATCGGATATCGCCGATACCGATACCCGATACCAATGCAAGTCAATGGGACACAAATATCGGAATGTAAATAAGCAGGCCCGCACAGAGCCCCGGCAGCCCACACAGAGCCCCAGCAAGCCCACACAGAGCCCCGGCAAGCCCGCATAGAGCCCCGGCAGCCCACACAGAGCCCCGGCAAGCCCACACAGAGCCCCGGCAGGCACGCACAGAGCCCCCACGGTCACGCACAGACCCCGCCCACACACACACACACAGTCTCCGCCCACGCACCGCCCACACTCCATTATAGTGCATAATTGCACTATGGAAACTTCCGATTCCGGTATCCGATATTGCAAAAATATCGGAACTCAGTATTGGAATTCCGATACAGCGAATATCAGCCGATACCCGATATTTGCAGTATCGGAATGCTCAACACTGCTCAGGAGATTAGAAAGAAAATTACAGACAAAATTGTTAAAGGTAAAAGTTATAAGACCATCACCAAGTAGCTTGATGTTCCTGTGACTACAGTTGCACATATTATTTAGAAATGTAAGATCCATGGGACTGTAGCCAACCTCCCTGGATGTGGCCAGAGGAGGAAAATTGATGACAAATCAAAGAGATGGAAAATACGAATGGTAACAAAAGAGCCCAGAAACACTTCCAAACAGAGTAAAGGTGAACTTCAAGCTCAAGGAACATCAGTGTCAGATCGTACCATCCGTCATTGTATGAGCCAAAGTGGACTTCATGGGAGACAATCAAGGAGGACCCACTTGTTAAAAAAAAATCATAAAAAAGCCAGACTGGAATTTGCCAAACTACATGTTGACAAGCCACAAAGCTTCTGGGAGAATGTCCTAAGGACAGATTAGACAAAATGGAATTGTTTTGGCAAGGCACATCAGCTCTATGTTCACATATGGAAAAATGAAGCATATCAAGAAAAGAAAAGAACACTGTCCCTACTATGAAACATGGAGGAAGCTCTGTTATGTTCTGGGTTGCTTTGCTGCATCTGGCAGAGGGTGTCTAGAATTTGTGCAGGGTACAATGAAATCTCAATGGATTCTAGACCGAAATGTGCTGCCCAGTGTTAGAAAGCTTGGTCTCAGTCGCAAGTCATGGGACTTGCAACAGGATAATGACCCAAAACACTCAGCTGAAAACACCCAAGAATGGCTAAGGGGAAAACATTAAACTATTCTGAAGTGGCCTTCTATGAGCACGGACCTAAATCCTATTGAGCATCTTTGGAAAGAGCTGAAACATCCATCTGGAAAAGGCAACCTTCAAACACAAGACAACTGGAGCAGTTTGCTCCTTAGGAGTGGGAAAAAATACCTGTCGAGAGGTGCAGAAGTCTCATTGACAGTTACAGGAATCATTTAATTGTGCCACAAAATATTAAGTTAAGGGTACCATCGTTTCTCTCCAGGCCTATTTCATGAGTGTTTTTTTTTATTATTCTGTGGAAGCATGGTTGAAAAGCAAGGTTGGACTTTAATTTGTTCATTTTCATAGATTTTTATTTATTATTACTTTTGTCAGATTCAAGTTATATCTGTGACCATTGTGAGTTTTTTTGTCATTAAACCATGTGTGTAACTATTCTCTGCCTTCATCTCTGAGTTGTTTGATCGCTTCAAAGGTTCCAGAGTCTTCACGACACTCGACTTTTGAGGGGCGTATAACCTTATCCGAATATGCCTGGGGGACAAATGGAAGACGGCGTATAACACCCTCGATGACCATTATGTGTATCATGTAATGCTATTTTGGCTCTGTAGTATTACAAGAACTGATGAACGACATCTTCCATGACATTCTATACACGTGTGTGGTAGTTTACCTGTACGACATTTTGATGTTTTATCCCGATCTGCCACACACACAGGAAGGAAGTTTGCCAGGATCTGCTGCTAAGGAAGAACTCAACTCCGGAATGTAACTACTCGATAGTCGATTGAGAACTGTTGGCGATAAAACTGAAGGCATGGTGATTTTTCTTGAAGGTGCAATGCATCGGGTGGTTATTCACACAGACAAGAAGACTCTAGCCTATCTGCAGTAAGCACTTTGACTAAATCCACAGAAAGCCATGTGGTCACTATTCTTGATTGCTTCAATTTTATTCTCCATTTCTGGCAGGCCGATAAGGACATCAAGGCGCGTGCACTCTCTAGGGTCTGTCTGTCTTCCGACCAGGAGCTACAGCCTCAATACAACACTGAACCCTTTAAAATAGTTATCGTTGCCCCTCTTGATTGGTCTTAGGTCCTATCTGGAAACAATGTTCTGGCTTAAGCAGAAAGGAAGCTGGGTCTTCACTTGGGTCACTTGCCTAAATTGGCAGGTCATGCCGGAAAGAGTAAAACTGCTTTCCTCATTTCCTGGCACTATTGGTGGCCAACCCTGTGCAAAGATATTACAGATTTCATCTTGGCCTATCCCTCTTGTGCCCCTAACAAGACTCCAAAGCACTTTCCAACCGGCTGGATACTTCCTTTGCCTGTACCATCAGCTCTCTGGCAGCATATTGAGATGGATTTAATTACTTCATCTGGGTTGTTGTGGATCGCTCCTCTAAAATAGCCCATTTCACACCACTGTCCGGTCTCCTGCCTGCTCCTGTGCTTGCCAAGAAATTCATTCAACATATTTTCCTCCTCCATGGTTTACCTCCCCATATATTGTCTGATAGAAGTGTTCAGTTTACATCTCTCATCTGAAGACTACCTGCATACTACTGAATGTCACCATGAATTTCTCTTCAGCCTATCATCCACAATCCAATGGCCAGGTAGATCTTCACCAACTCCTGTAGCATTTCGTCAATGCTCACCACAATGATTGAGCCGAATTCCTGCTTTAGGCCTAATACTCATACAGCAAACATTTAAGTGAATTCTCAGCTGAATCACCATTTTTTGTGGTTTATGGACCACATCCCAATATTCAATTTATTGTGTCTACTATCACTGACATTCCTGCTGTCGAATCCCATGTTAAGGGCTTTTCTAAGATCTGGGAAGACACCAAAACCTCCTTGTTGAAATCCTCTGAACGGATGAAGAGACACGCAGACCAGAGACTTTATGATAAGCTGCCGTTTCGTACTTGGGACAAGGTTTGGCTGTCTTCAAAGTATGTCCATCTCAAGCTACCCTCATACTGTAAAAATTGGGTCCTTGCTTCATTGGCCTGTTTGAAGTTCTCAAACAGATGAATCCTGAAACCTACAAGCTTAAACTCCCAGCCTCTTTACGGATCCCCAATTCATTTCACTTGTCTCTCCTCGAGCCTGTTGCTCTCAGTCCTTTCTTCAAAGATCCAGGTGCCAATCCTGCTTCAGTCAGCTCTGAGGATGTCTTTTTTAAGTTAGAAAATATTCTGGCCTCCAAGAGGGTAGTAGAGATTTCCTGTGGGACTGAAGAAGAGGGGGCATAAAGGGGGGTATAATCAATCCAGAAGTAGAAGAAGTTAGCCGCATCATACAAGTCTTCCTTATCTTTAAAAACCTTTGTCCTTTTTTACAAACATCGTGATGTGGACATGGTTACAAAGGGCAGGACGGCTGCAGATTAAGCTGGTGCAATTAATGGATGACGGCCGTTTCGTGTATTGCACGCTTCAACGGGTCCATTCAACTTGGACCCATTGAAATGTGCAATACGGAAAACGGCCGTCGTCCATTAATTGCACCAGCTTAATCTGCAGCTGTCCTGCCCTTTGTAACCATGTCCACATCACGATGTTTTTAATAAAGGACAAAGGTTTTTAACTATAAGGAAGACTCGTGTGGTGCGGCTAACTTCTTCTACTTCTGGATTGATTATACATGTTCTTTCAAGCAAGCACACCAATTTCCAGTGGAGTCACCGCATGGGGTGTTGTCGACTCAGCTAACCTGCTTCATTAGTGAGTATCCACCTCGTTCCTAGTGCCATTCAGTTTACTCTTGTTTTGTTCATGAAGTATTGTAGTTGCTACTGCGCATGCGAAGCAGGTGCCATTTTCAAATTGACTTTTTTTTCCCTCGCTCAATTAAACAAGAAAAAGAGATTAAGTGCACTGCAACCATGAAATTATGCTGCAGCGCAAGTGCCACGGCTGGCACCTACCTGTAGAAGCGTTTTTTTCTTCACTATGTACATATATTCATTATGCAAACTAGGGGGCAGGTCACTGAGGGATCAGTGACCTGTCAGCAGGCTGCATTATAAATATATTATCAGAGCACCACATACACCAACCTCGCCTTAGGGCATGAGAATCTCATTAACACAAAACTGAAAATAAAGATTAAGAAACAACAACAAGATGGATTTCATCAACCAAGGTATTATTTTATTCAGCATAACGACGCCGACCTGAAAGTGTGTGTAGGTTACTATGCACAATCCTGTTGACAGGTTCACTTTAAGGTCTGAAAACTTGGCTAGAGATATATCAGCACACAAATCCCCAAGAAGACAATATTTTTTTTTGCCTAAAATACAAAGGAAATGTATCATCTTTAGTGTTGAGCATTCCGATACTGAAAATATCGGTTATCTGTGTAGGCTGCCGTGGCTCTGTGTGGGCTGCCGGGGCTCTGTGCGGCCTGCCGGGGCTCTGTGCGAGCTTGCCGGGGCTCTGTGCATGCTTGCCCGGGCTCTGTGCGGGCTACCGGGGCTCTGTGCGGCTTGCCAGGGCTCTGTGCGGGCTTGCCGGGGCTCTGTGCGGGATTGCTGGGGCTCTGTGTGGGCTTGCCGGGGCTTTGTGTGGCCTGCCGGGGCTCTGTGCGGGCTGCCGGGGTCTGTGCAGGTATCGTCTGATGGGACTACAAGTCCTATCGGACGATGCCTGCAACAGTGACAGTGATTGACACATTAGCCAATGATGGGACAGTATTCGTCCCATCATCCGGCTAATGTGTTGAATGTAAAAAAAAATACTACATACATACTACATACTACAAACATACTACATACTACATGCATAATACATACATACTAAATACTACATACATACTACATACATACTGTATACATGCTGCACACATACTACACACATACTATATACATACTACATGCTACATACATACTGCATGCTACATACATACTACATACATACTACATACATACTACATACATACTACATACATACACTCATACTACATACATACTATATACATACATAAATACTTCATACATACTACATACATACTACAAACTACATACATACTATATAGATACTACATACTACATACATACTACATACAACATACATACTACATACATACTGCATACATACATACATACATACTACATACATACTACATATTAAATACATACTACATGCATACTATATACTACATACATACTACATACTGCATACAATACATTCATACATTACATACAATACATACATACAGTCATACAGTACATTAAACATAGACTACATATTCGCCATCACTTGTCACTTTGTTCCCCGAAGCCAGTGTCATGTGTAAAAAAGATTAAAATAACAAACTACCAATATACTCCCTGTCTGTAGAAATCCACGAGTCTCCCATGACGATCTCCTGTGGAGAACGGCAGCATCAGCTGATGCAACCGCTCTCTAAGGGCTACAGGAATACAATGACGGGAGGAAAGTATCCTTCCGCACTGTATTCCTCCGCCGCTGTAAAAAAATAGTCCCTAGTCTCACTTTTGGCATTGCTGTGTGAGAAATTTTCCCACGCAGCAATTGCCATAAAGTGAGACTTTGTTCTAAGATAACCTCTCAGTGATGCACTGCAGGAGCAATTGTCTCCTGTCAGTGTGTCACTGAGGGTCCTATAGAGCAGTGACATCACCCGATGTCACTATTCTATAGGGGAGATCGTCGTGGGACACTCGTTATTAATTGGACTATGGCAGACAGGTAGTAAGCGGTTTATTATTTTACATTTTTTGCAGGCGCTGAAGTATGGTAAGTATGGTTAAATGAAGAATATTAAAATACTTTTTTCCTAATGTGTGTGTGTTTTATTAACCCTTTCCTACTATTGGATTAATAATGGATCGGCCTTTCTATTATATATCTATGGATATATCTATCTACAGATATATTTATAGATAGATATATCTATAGATACATAGATTTATCTATCCATATATCTGGCTGCTTTCACACATCAGGTTTTTGCCATCAGGCACAATCCGATGAGTTTTGAAAAAAACGGATAGGCGGAAAAAAACCGGATCCGGCAAAAAACCCCGGATCCGGCGGAAAAAAACAGATCCTGCGGAAAAAACGGAAAGGCTACGCAGACAGCTGCAGGCTGATATTCATAGCCTAGAGAGGGGCCATGGATATTGGCCCCCCCGGCTACAAATACCAGTCTGCAGCCGCCCCAGAAATAGCGCATCTGTAAGATGTGCCAATTCCGGCACTTAGCCCCTCTGTTCCCACTCCCGTGTAGCGGTGGGTTATGGGGTAATAAGGGGTTAATGTCACCTTGCTATTGTAAGGTGACATTAACCCAGGTTAATAATGGAGAGGCGTCAATAAGACACTTATCCATTATTAATCCAATAGTAATAAAGGGTTAATAAAACACACACATTAGGAAAAAAGTATTTTAATATTCTTCATTTAACCATACTTACCATACTTCAGCGCCTGCAAAAAATGTAAAATAATAAACCGTATACTCCCTGTCCGCCGTAGTCCAATTAATAACGAGTGTCCCACGACGATCTCCCCTATAAAACAGTGACATCGGGTGATGTTACTGCTCTATAGGACCCTCAGTGACACACTGACAGGAGACAATGGCTCCTGCAGTGCATTACTGAGGTTACTATAGTTTAAAGTCTCACTTTATGGCAATTGCTGCGTGGGAAAATTTCTCACACAGCAATGCCAAAAGTGAGACTAGGGACTATTTTTTTACAGCGGCGGAGGAATACAATGTGGAAGGATACCTTCCTCCCGTCATTGTGTTCCTGGAGCCCCTAGAGAGCGGTCGCATCAGCTGATGATGCCGTTCTCCACGGAAATCATCGTGGGACATTCGTGGATTTCTGCGGACAGGGAGTATATTGCTTGTTTGGTATTTTAATCTTTTTTACAGATGACACTGGCTTCGGGGAACAAAGTGACAAGTGATGGTGAGTATGTAATCTATGTTTAATGTACTGTATGTCTGTATGTATGTATTGTATGTAATGTATGAATGTATTGTATGTACACCATGTTCCAAATTATTATGCAAATGACATTTTCCTCGGATTTTCCTAAATGGTCGGTGCAAATGACAGTCAGTCTAATAAAATTCATCACCCGTTAGAGTATACATCGAATTTTATTGAAGAAACCTCCCAATGATAACAGTATAATCTCCAAAATGAATAAAACCCCAAAATGCACTGTTCCAAATTATTAGGGACAGTAGAATTTCTAAACATTTGATATGTTTTAAAGAACTGAAAATGCTCATTTGTGGAATTTGCAGCATTAGGAGGTCACATTCACTGAACAAACAAGCTATTTAACTCCAAACCATCCTAACAGACTAAGTTACATTAAACATTGAAACCCTTCTCTGATATTACCTTCACAATTCTTGCATCCATTGAACTTGTGAGTTTTTGGAGAGTTTCTGCTTGTAGCTCTTTGCATGAAGTCAGAATAGCCTCCCAGAGCTGCTGTTTTGATGTGAACTGCCTCCCACCCTCATAGATCTTTTGCTTGATGATACTCCAAATACTCTCTATGGGGTTGAGGTCAGGGGAAAATGGTGGCCGCACCATGAGTTTATCTCCTTTTATGCCCATAGCAGCCAATGACTCAGAGGTATTCTTTTCAGCATGAGATGATGCACTGTCATGCATGCAGATGATTTTGCTCCTGAAGGCACGTTTCTGCTTTTTATACCATGGAAGAAAGTTGTCAGTCAGAAACTCTACATACTTTGCAGAGGTCATTTTCACAACTTCAGGAACCTTAAAGGGCCCTACCAGCTGTTTCCCCATGATTCCAGCCCAAAACATGACTCCTCCACCTCCTTGCTGATGTCGCAGCCTTTTTGGGACATGGTGGCCATCCACCACTACTCCATTCATCTGGACCATCCAGGGTTGCTCGACACTCATCAGTAAACAAGACTGTTTGAAAATTAGTCTTCATGTATGTCTGGGCCCACTGCAACCGTTTCTGCTTGTGAACACTGTTTAGGGGTGGCCAAATAGTAGGTTTATGCACCACAGCAAGCCTTTTAAGAATCCTACACCTTGAGGTTCGAGGGACTCCAGAGGCACCAGCAGCTTCAAATAACTGCTGCTTTGTAATGGTATTTTGACAGCTACATGCTTAATCCAATGAATTTGTCTGGCAGAAACCTTCCTCATTATGCCTTTATCTGCATTAACTCTGTCTGTGCTCTGTTTCAGTCACAAATCTCTTCACAGTATGATGATCACTCTTAAGTTTTCATGAAATATATAATTTTTTCATACTTTGTCCAAGGCATTGCACTATTTAACGCTTTTCAACAGCAGAGAGATCCATTTTATTTCCCATATTGCTTGAAATCTGTGGCCTGCTTAATAATGTGGGACATCATTTTTAAGTAGTTTTCCTTTCATTAGAATAACCTGGAAAACTAATTATCACATGAGTTTAATATTGACTTCAGTGATCCATTGAGCCCTGAGACACAATACCATGCATGAGTGTATTTGAAAAACAAAACAATTAAATCTTTATGACACTTAAATCCAATTTGCATAACAATTTGGAACACAGTGTAGTATGTATGTAGTATGTAGTATGTATGTAGTATGTAGTATGCATGTAGTATGTATGTAATATGTATGTAGTATGTATGTATGTATGTAGTATATATGTAGTATGTATGTTGTAGGTATGTTTTTTTTTTTTACATTCAACACATTAGCCGGATGATGGGACTACTACTGTCCCTTCATTGGCTAATGTGTCAATCACTGTCACTGTTGTAGTCCCATCGGACGATGCCTGCACAGACCCCCGGCAGCTGCACAGAGCCCGGTTAAGCCCGCACAGAGCCCTGGCAGGCCGCACAGTTGCCCTGGCAGCCCACACAGAGCCCCGGCAGACCGCACAGAGCCCCGGCAGGCCCGCGCAGAGCCCCGGCAGGACCGCACAGAGCCCCGGCAGGACCACACAGAGCCCCGGCAAACCCGCACAGAGCCCCGGCAGCCCACACAGAGCCCCGGCAAGCCCACACAGAGCCACAGAGCCCCGGCAAGCCCGCACAGAGCCCCGGTAGCCCGCATAGAGCCCCTGCAGCCTGCATAGAGCCCCGGCAAGCCTGCACAGAGCCCTGGCAGGCCACACAGAGCCCCGGCAGGCCCGCACAGAGCCCCGGCAGGCCGCACAGAGCCCCCGCAGCCCATACAGAGCTCCAGCAGGCATGCACAGATCCCCGGCAGGCACGCACAGACCCCCAGCAGCCTGCACAGACCCCAGAGATGCCCGTACAGATCCCCGGCAGGCCCGCACACACAGACAAGCACAGTGTCCACCCACGCACCGCCCACACTCTTCCCCCCTCCAGAACAGGATGTAGAAGGACAGAAAGGGCTTATTTACATTCCGATATTTGTGTCCCATTGACTTGCATTGGTATCGGGTATCGGTATTGGCGATATCCGATATTTTTTGGATATCGTCTGATCCAATCCGATACTGATACTTCTTGATATCAGAAGGTATCGCTCAACACTAATCATCTTTAATTTTAGGCCTAATAGAGATCATTTCATCTTCAACTTGGTTAACTGTTCACAATAACAGTAATTTTGACAAGGGGTGTCCAAGCTTTAACATGCCTCTGTATAATGCCACAGCTGTCTGTTTTACCTTGGCCAGTTATAAAAAATAAGGGGGGACCCCGCGTTGTTTTTTTATTATTATTTATTTACAAGGTTAAATAAGGCTAGACACCCTTTGGTGCCATATGAAAGGCACTAAAGGGTGCTAGTTTAAAATATCTAGGGGGCCTCTGACATTAAATAACTAAAGGATATCTAGCTAGTAATTAATCTATCAATATATCTATTCTATCTAGCTAGCTATCCATTCATCTATCTATGTTTATATAAGATTGCTTTCTTATTTATGAGTATGAGCATTATGAATATTTAGTATGTAAAACATTATGTTAAAAATGCATTGCTTACGGATGTCATATGGATGCAAAGTTAGAAAACAAACGCACAATCGCATGACATACGCCTGATACTCGCCTGACACTCCCCAGCTTTTTTCACTGATAATTAGTGTTGAGCGATACCTTCCGATATCGGAAAGTATCGGTATCGGATTGGATCGGCCGATATTCAAAAAATATCGGATATCGCCGATACCGATACCCGATCCCAATGCAAGTCAATGGGACCAAAATATCGGAATTAAAATGAACCCTTTCTTTCCTTGTAAGTTCATTCTACATGAAGGAAAACAACTAAGAATAATGCTGGATGTATTTGGGGAGGTGGCGGAGACATTAAAGTCATAGAGGTTTATCCCAATCAAATAGAATAGCATGTTTTTTGTTTTTTTTTAAGACGTTCGGAGTGACAAAGATATTGACTATGTAAATTTTTATTTTTATTTTGTCAGATATTGAGGTTTCACTATTCCACGCCCTTCCCCTTCTTTTTTTTCTTTTTTTTTTTTCTTTTCCCACACTTTCATCTTCATCATCATCAGCATCTTTGACATCAACTTCTTCTTCACCTTATTCATCTTCTTCTTCATCCTTTACCTTTTTTTTTTTTTTTATTACATTCTTCATATTCATTTTATTCAACTATTATTATTCTTCCTATTCTACATATTCTTTTTATTCCACTGTTATTATTCTTCCTATTCTACTTCTTCATCATATTCTCATTTGTGACAGGCATTCCCGTAGTTGCTATATAAAAGTTGGAAGATTACACCTTCCGTTCTGCCAGTCACAAAAGTTACATTTGTCCGCGTTCAGTTTGGCCTGCAGCATCAGGCTTTATCCAGGGGCACCACGAAGAGGAACGGACTCACCCCCATACACTGCTTAGTCTTCTTCTGCATATAATTTAGATAATATCTTTTGCTCTGATATTAAGTCTTATGCTTAATGTTCTTCTGCTCTTTGTTCTGCAGCCTCTTGTTCTTCTGCTTCTCGGTCTTCCATGTCGTCGTCTCCACGGTCGTCGTCTCCAGTGTCGTCATCTCCGCCGTCGTCGTCTCAGCCGTCGTCGTCTCCGCTGTCGTCGTCTCCGCTGTCGTCGTCTCCGCCGTCGTCGTCGTCGTCATCGGGGTGGTCTTCCGGGTCGTCGTCGTCGGCATCGGGGTGGTCTTCCGGGTCGTCGACTTTAGGGTCTTCAACTTGGAAATGTAGCAGAAGGTACAAGAAGGCTGAGAAAATGCCAAGAACCAGCTGATGGAACTGGAACTCGGATGGCTACCCGAAGGTTCAAGAGCCTATGGAACTACCGAGGACCAGCTGACGTTACTGGAACCCGGTTACTAAGCAGGAGGTACCCGTGCTAAAAAGCACTACCAAGGACCGCCTGACGTTGGCGGAACTCGGATACCCAGAAGGAGGCACCTAAGCCAAAGGCTCTGCCCGGAACCAGCTGACGGTACTGGAACCAGGATGGGGAGCAGAAGGTACAAGAGCAAAAGACACTGCCGAGAACCAGCTGACGGTACTGGAACCCGGATGGGTAGCCGAAGGTCCAAGAGCCAATGGAACTACCGAGGACCAGCTGACGTTACTGGAACCTGGTTACTAAGCAGGAGGTACCCGTGCCTGAAAGCACTACCAAGGACCACCTGAAGTTGGTGGTACTTGGATACCCAGAAGGAGGCACCTAAGCCAAAGGCTCTGCCCGGAACCAGCTGACGGTACTGGAACCAGGATGGGGAGCAGAAGGTACAAGAGCAAAAGACAATGCCGAGAACCAGCTGACGGTGCTGGAACCAGGTGGTGGACCTGAAGGCCCACAGGAGAGGAGAGAACAGCTAGGCCGCGAGGCAGCCGCAGTTACCGAACCCCAACAGTCCTACAGGGGGAGCTGGGCCTACTGGCACTACAGAACCAGCCTTGACTACCAGTTCACGCAGCCCACATAGGAAGCTCCTAAACTGGAGGCACCCTGGAGTTGGCTAACCCGACCGCACCACGACGGGGCAAGCATAGGGGTCTCAGTGAGCTTGACACAACCCGGAAACAGCTGACGGTGCTGAAACCAGGCTTGGCACGAGGGAATACCTGTGTCAAAAACACTGCCGAGAACCAGCTGGCGTTGCTGGAACCCAGATGCGTTGCCCCAGTGTGCAAGAGCCAATGGCACGACCGAGGACCAGCTGACGGTGCTGGAACCCGGTTACTAAGCTGTAGGTGCCCGCGCTTAAAAGCACTACCAAGGACCGCCTGACGTTGGCGGAACTCGGATACCCAGGAGGAGGCACCTAAGCTAAAGGCTCGGCCTGGAACCAGCTGACGGTGCTGGAACCAGGTGGTGGACCCGAAGGCCCACAGGAGAGGAGAGAACAGCTAGGCCGCGAGGCAGCCGCAGTTACCGAACCCCAACAGTCCTACAGGGGGAGCTGGGCCTACTGGCACTACAGAACCAGCCTTGACTACCAGTTCACGCAGCCCACATAGGAAGCTCCTAAACTGGAGGCACCCTGGAGTTGGCTAACCTGACCGCACCACGACGGGGCAAGCATAGGCGTCTCAGTGAGCTTGACACAACCCGGAAACAGCTGACGGTGCTGAAACCAGGCTTGGCACGAGGGAGTACCTGTGTCAAGAACACTGCCGAGAACCAGCTGGCGGTGCTGGAACCCAGATGCGTTGCCCCAGTGTGCAAGAGCCAATGGCACGACCGAGGACCAGCTGGCGGTGCTGGAACCCGGTTACTAAGCTGTAGGTGCCCGCGCTTAAAAGCACTACCAAGGACCGCCTGACGTTGGCGGAACTCGGATACCCAGGAGGAGGCACCTAAGCCAAAGGCTCGGCCTGGAACCAGCTGACGGTGCTGGAACCAGGAGGTGGACCCGAAGGCCCACAGGAGAGGAGAGAACAGCTAGGCCGTGAGGCAGCCGCAGTTACCGAACCCCAACAGTCCTACAGGGGGAGCTGGGCCTACTGGCACTACAGAACCAGCCTTGACTACCAGTTCACGCAGCCCACATAGGAAGCTCCTAAACTGGAGGCACCCTGGAGTTGGCTAACCTGACCGCACCACGACGGGGCAAGCATAGGCGTCTCAGTGAGCTTGACACAACCCGGAAACAGCTGACGGTGCTGAAACCAGGCTTGGCACGAGGGAGTACCTGTGTCAAGAACACTGCCGAGAACCAGCTGGCGGTGCTGGAACCCAGATGCGTTGCCCCAGTGTGCAAGAGCCAATGGCACGACCGAGGACCAGCTGGCGGTGCTGGAACCCGGTTACTAAGCTGTAGGTGCCCGCGCTTAAAAGCACTACCAAGGACCGCCTGACGTTGGCGGAACTCGGATACCCAGGAGGAGGCACCTAAGCCAAAGGCTCGGCCTGGAACCAGCTGACGGTGCTGGAACCAGGAGGTGGACCCGAAGGCCCACAGGAGAGGAGAGAACAGCTAGGCCGCGAGGCAGCCGCAGTTACCGAACCCAACAGTCCTACAGGGGGAGCTGGGCCTACTGGCACTACAGAACCAGCCTTGACTACCAGTTCACGCAGCCCACATAGGAAGCTCCTAAACTGGAGGCACCCTGGAGTTGGCTAACCCGACTGCACCACGACGGGGCAAGCATAGGCGTCTCAGTGAACTTGACACAACCCGGAAACAGCTGAGGGTGCTGAAACCAGGCTTGGCACGAGGGAGTACCTGTGACAAGAACACTGCCGAGAACCAGCTGGCGGTGCTGGAACCCAGATGCGTTGCCCCAGTGTGCAAGAGCCAATGGCACGACCGAGGACCAGCTGGCGGTGCTGGAACCCGGTTACTAAGCTGTAGGTGCCCGCGCTTAAAAGCACTACCAAGGACCGCATGACGTTGGCGGAACTCGGATACCCAGGAGGAGGCACCTAAGCCAAAGGCTCGGCCCGGAACCAGCTGACGGTGCTGGAACCAGGTGGTGGACCCGAAGGCCCACAGGAGAGGAGAGAACAGCTAGGCCGCGAGGCAGCCGCAGTTACCGAACCCCAACAGTCCTACAGGGGGAGCTGGGCCTACTGGCACTACAGAACCAGCCTTGACTACCAGTTCACGCAGCCCACATAGGAAGCTCCTAAACTGGAGGCACCCTGGAGTTGGCTAACCCGACAGCACCACGACGGGGCAAGCATAGGCGTCTCAGTGAGCTTGACACAACCCGGAAACAGCTGACGGTGCTGAAACCAGGCTTGGCACAAGGGAGTACCTGTGTCAAGAACACTGCCAAGAACCAGCTGGCGGTGCTGGAACCCAGATGCGTTGCCCCAGTGTGCAAGAGCCAATGGCACGACCGAGGACCAGCTGGCGGTGCTGGAACCCGGTTACTAAGCTGTAGGTGCCCGCGCTTAAAAGCACTACCAAGGACCGCCTGACGTTGGCGGAACTCGGATACCCAGGAGGAGGCACCTAAGCCAAAGGCTCGGCCTGGAACCAGCTGACGGTGCTGGAACCAGGAGGTGGACCCGAAGGCCCACAGGAGAGGAGAGAACAGCTAGGCCGCGAGGCAGCCGCAGTTACCGAACCCAACAGTCCTACAGGGGGAGCTGGGCCTACTGGCACTACAGAACCAACCTTGACTACCAGTTCACGCAGCCCACATAGGAAGCTCCTAAACTGGAGGCACCCTGGAGTTGGCTAACCCGACCGCACCACGACGGGGCAAGCATAGGCGTCTCAGTGAACTTGACACAACCCGGAAACAGCTGACGGTGCTGAAACCAGGCTTGGCACGAGGAAGTACCTGTGACAAGAACACTGCCGAGAACCAGCTGGCGGTGCTGGAACCCAGATGCGTTGCCCCAGTGTGCAAGAGCCAATGGCACGACCGAGGACCAGCTGGCGGTGCTGGAACCCGGTTACTAAGCTGTAGGTGCCCGCGCTTAAAAGCACTACCAAGGACCGCATGACGTTGGCGGAACTCGGATACCCAGGAGGAGGCACCTAAGCCAATGGCTTGGCCCGGAACCAGCTGACGGTGCTGGAACCAGGTGGTGGACCCGAAGGCCCACAGGAGAGGAGAGAACAGCTAGGCCGCGAGGCAGCCGCAGTTACCGAACCCCAACAGTCCTACAGGGGGAGCTGGGCCTACTGGCACTACAGAACCAGCCTTGACTACCAGTTCACGCAGCCCACATAGGAAGCTCCTAAACTGGAGGCACCCTGGAGTTGGCTAACCCGACCGCACCATGACGGGGCAAGCATAGGCGTCTCAGTGAGCTTGACACAACCCGGAAACAGCTGACGGTGCTGAAACCAGGCTTGGCACGAGGGAGTACCTGTGCAAAGAACACTGCCGAGAACCAGCTGGCGGTGCTGGAACCCAGATGCGTATTAAAGATTGTCTTCCTAGAGCCCCAACTAGCGGTGCTGGAGCAAAGGGTAAGCAGGGGGAGCAGAGTGTAGGCCGAAGCCTGCACTGGAGGCAGCTTTGTGTCAGCATTGCGTTTGCAGGACACTTTGCCGGCTACACAGTGTGGGAACATCTGGCGTTGCTGAACCCCACTAACACAATGGCGGGTGTTTTTCTCTGTGCAGCTAGCACTTGCGGGCAAAAACTAGCGATGTTAGAGCCCGTGGTGAAGCAGGAGGAGGAGGATGAGAGGAGCAGAGTGTAGGCCGAAGCCTAGTTTAACCAATTTCAAAGGAAACCTTTAACCCCCCCTCAGGTGTTACAAAGTACAAGAGACACACCTTGTGCAGTATTAATGCTGCACAAGTGAAAGGTTGCTCTATTAATTTGTCTACTTGCACACGCTGAATGAAAGACGTACACAATTTTGCCCATTCTACAGTCAAACTGTAGTGGATGCGTGACTTGGCTTTTTAAGGAGACGCAGCACAGGTGTCCCAAATAATGCCTTGGTGCTTGGCGCAGCTTCCTGAGCGTTGTTATTTGCTGTACAGGAGTCAGCACTCTTGTGTTATCCCTTGGCAATGCCCTGTTAGAGCTGCCCGTCTTATGACCTCATTTCATGTTGGCCGGTGCGGTTAACGATGGCCATAAATCCCAGACCCACAGTGCCTTTTCCTAAAGTCACACTGCGGTGCTGGGATTCGTGGCCTTGTGCAGTAAATATGTTCGCCGCTCACACATGTCCTTACACCTGCTTCAGACTGGGCGGCCTCAGCTGATCCCTTATCGCATGCCGCGGCCATGAGGCCGCACAGTCAGAAGAAGGCGGAAGGAGGGGAGTGAAGACAGGGGAACATATGCACTGCTCGTGCCCATCAATCACACCCTCGCAGTCAAAACATATGAGACAACAAGGGGCGTTGTGTCGGGCAGGGCGGACGCACAGGCACAGCCAGCCAACCAATGATGTCAGAAGACGGGCAGCGCTAACAATGGGGGTGCTGCGTGTCATTAGAAAGGAAAGTCACACCTCAGGGACAGTGGAATGGTCTCTAATGAGACACATTTTGTACGTGTTGAGTTCCACGTGGGCAAGGAGAAAAAAGTCAGCCACCTTGTACAAATGCAGCAGTACTGCTGTACAAGGTGGCTGTTATACATAGAAACACCTGGGGGTGGGGGGCAGGCTCCCTTCAATTTCAGTTCATGTGCCTGCGTGGCGTTTGCAGGACACGTTGCCGGCTACACAGCAGGGGAACAGCTGGCGGTGCTGAACCCCACTAACACATTAGCTTGTGTTTTTCTCTGTGCAGCTAGCAGTTCTGGGCAAAAACTAGCGGTGTTTGAGCCCAGGGTCAGCAGGAGGAGGAGAGGAGCAGAGTGTAGGCCGAAGCCTGCACTGGTGGCAGCTTTTGGTCAGTTGTGCCAGCGTGGCTTGTGCTGGACACGATGCCGGCTACACAGCAGGGGAACAGCTGGCGGTGCTGAACCCCACTAACACATTGGCTGGTGTTTTTCTCTGTGCAGCTAGCACTTCCGGGCAGAAACTGGAGGTGTTTGAGCCCAGGGTCAGCAGGAGGAGGAGAGGAGCAGAGTGTAGGCCGAAGCCTGCACTGGTGGCAGCTTTTGGTCAGTTGTGCCAGCGTGGCTTGTGCTGGACACGATGCCGGCTACACAGCGGGGGAACAGCTGGCGGTGCTGAACCCCACTAACACATTGACTGGTGTTTTTCTCTGTGCAGCTAGCAGTTCCGGGCAAAAACTAGCGGTGTTTGAGCCCAGGGTCCCTAGGAGAGGAGCAGAGTGTAGGCCGAAGCCTAGTTGAACCAATTTCAAAGGTTACCTTTAACCCCCCCTCAGGTGTTGCAAGGTACAAGAGCCACACCTTGTGCAGCATTAATGCTGCACAAGTAAAAGGTTGCTCTATTTAATTTGCTTCTTGCACACGCTGAATAAAACACGTACACTATTTAGCCCACTATACTGTCAAACAGTAGTGGAGGCGTGACTTGTCTTTTTAAGGAGATGCAGCACAGGTGTCAAAATTTACACCTAGCTGCTGGGCGTAGATTCCTGAGCGTTGTTATTTGCTGTACAGGAGTCTGCGCTATTGTGATCCCTTGGCCATGCGCTGTGACTGAGCGCTTCCTGTCTTCTGACCTCATTTCATGTCGGCCGTTGCGGTTAGCGATGGACATGAATCCCAGACCCACAGTGTGTTTTCAAAAAATCACACTGCGTGGCTGGGATTCGTGGCCTTGTGCAGTAAATAGGTTTGCCGCTCACACATGTCCTTATACCTGCTTCAGACTGGGCGGCCTCATCTGATCCCTTATCGCCTGCCGCGGCCATGAGGACACCCAGTCTGAAGAAGGCGGAAGGAGATGAGTGAACACAGGCAAACATATGCACTGCACATGCCCATCAATCACACCCTCGCTGTCCAAAAAAAGAAGACACCGAGGGGCGTTGTTTCGAGCAGGGCAGACGCACAGGCGCAGCCAGCTAACCAATGATGTCAAAAGACGGGCAGCGCTAACAAGGGTGGTGCTGCGTATCATTAGAAAGGAAAGTCACACCTCAGGGACAGTGGAATGGTCTCAATGAGACACATTTTGTACGTGTTGAGTTCCACGTGGGCAAGGAGAAAAAGTCAGCCACCTTGTACAAATGCAGCAGTACTGCTGTACAAGGTGGCTGTTATACATAGAAACACCTGGGGGTGGGGGGCAGGCTCCCTTCAATTTCAGTTCATGTGCCTGCGTGGCGTTTGCAGGTCACGTTGCAAGCTACACAGCAGGGGAACAGCTGGCGTTGCTGAACCCCACTGACACATTGACTGGTGTTTTTCTCTGTGCAGCTCGCATGTCCGGGCAAAAACTGGCGGTGTTAGAGCCCAGGGTCAGCAGGAGGAGGAGAGGAGCAGAGTGTAGGCCGAAGCCTGCACTGGTGGCAGCTTTTGGTCGGTTGTGCCAGCGTGGCTTGTGCTGGACACGATGCAAGCTACACAGCAGGGGAACAGCTGGCGGTGCTGAACCCCACTAACACATTGGCTGGTGATTTTCTCTGTGCAGCTAGCACTTCCGGGCAGAAACTGGAGGTGTTTGAGCCCAGGGTCAGCAGGAGGAGGAGAGGAGCAGAGTGTAGGCCGAAGCCTGCACTGGTGGCAGCTTTTGGTCAGTTGTGCCAGCGTGGCTTGTGCTGGACACGATGCCGGCTACACAGCGGGGAACAGCTGGCGGTGCTGAACCCCACTGACACAATGGTGGGTGTTTTTCTCTGTGCAGCTAGCATGTTCGGGCAGAAACTGGCGGTGTTTGAGCCCAGGGTCAGCAGAAGGAGGAGAGGAGCAGAGTGTAGGCCGAAGCCTGCACTGGTGGCAGCTTTTGGTCAGTTGTGCCAGCGTGGCTTGTGCTGGACACGATGCCGACTACACAGCAGGGGAACAGCTGGCGGTGCTGAACCCCACTAACACATTGACTGGTGTTTTTCTCTGTGCAGCTAGCAGTTCCGGGCAAAAACTAGCGGTGTTTGAGCCCAGGGTCAGCAGGAGAGGAGCAGAGTGTAGGCCGAAGCCTAGTTGAACCAATTTCAAAGGTTACCTTTAACCCCCCCTCAGGTGTTGCAAGGTACAAGAGCCACACCTTGTGCAGCATTAATGCTGCACAAGTAAAAGGTTGCTCTATTTAATTTGCTCCTTGCACACGCTGAATAAAACACGTACACTATTTAGCCCACTATACTGTCAAACAGTAGTGGAGGCGTGACTTGTCTTTTTAAGGAGATGCAGCACAGGTGTCAAAATTTACACCTAGCTGCTGGGCGCAGATTCCTGAGCGTTGTTATTTGCTGTACAGGAGTCTGCGCTATTGTGATCCCTTGGCCATGCGCTGTGAGCGCTTCCTGTCTTCTGACCTCATTTCATGTCGGCCGTTGCGGTTAGCGATGGACATGAATCCCAGACCCACAGTGTGTTTTCAAAAAATCACACTGCGTGGCTGTGATTCGTGGCCTTGTGCAGTAAATAGGTTTGCCGCTCACACATGTCCTTACACCTGCTTCAGACTGGGCGGCCTCAGCTGATCCCTTATCGCCTACCACGGCCAGGAGGCCGCACAGTCTGAAGAAGGCGGAAGGAGATGAGTTAAGACAGGCGAACATATGCACTGCTCGTGCCCATAAACCACACCCTCGCTGACAAAATAAATATGACAACGAGGGGCGTTGTTTATAGCAGGGCGGATGCACAGGCGCAGCCAGCTAACCATGATGACAAAAGACGGGAAACGCTACCAAGGGGGGTGCTGCGTATCATTAGAAAGGAAAGTCACACCTCAGGGACAGTGGAATGGTCTCAATGAGACACATTTTGTACGTGTTGAGTTCAACGTGGGCAAGGAGAAAAAGTCAGCCACCTTGTACAAATGCAGCAGTACTGCTGTACTAGGTGGCTGTTATACATAGAAACACCTGGGGGGGTGGGGCCAGGTTCCCTTTAATTTCAGTTCATGTGCCTGCGTGGCGTTTGCAGGTCACGTTGCCGGCTACACAGCAGGGGAACAGCTGGCGTTGCTGAACCCCACTAACACATTGGCTGGTGTTTTTCTCTGTGCAGCTAGCACTTCCGGGCAAAAACTAGCGGTGTTTGAGCCCAGGGCCAGCAGGAGGAGGAGAGGAGCAGAGTGTAGGCCGAAGCCTGCACTGGTGGCAGCTTTTGTTCTGTTGTGCCAGCGTGGCTTGTGCTGGACACGTTGCCGACTACACAGCAGGGGAACAGCTGGCGGTGCTGAACCCCACTGACACATCACCTAGTGTTTTTTCTGTGTAGACAACACTTCCAGGTGGCAACTGACAGTGTTGAAACCCAGGGAATCAAAGAGGAGCAGAGTGTAGGCCGAAGCCTGCAGTGGAGCAAGTTGAAAGGGAACCTTTAACCCCCCCCCCCAGGCATTTGTTGCTGAAAGAGCCATCTTGTACAGCAGTAATACTGCACATGGAAAATGGTGGCTCCGAAAATTATGCTCCTTGCAAACGCTGAAGTACACACTCATATAATGTGTCCCCTCACACCGTCAAACCATCCCGGAAGTGGGACTTTCCTTTGTAATGTGACACAGCACAGCCGTCATTCCAACCCCCTTGGTGCCGGGCGCCACTTCCTCAACGTTGTTTGGTTCTGTCACGGAGCCCGCGCTGTAATGTTATCCCTTGGCCATGCACAGTTAGCGGTGGCCGTCTTCTGACATCATGTAGGTGTCAGGCTGGCAGTGCCTGTGCGTCCAAGCTGCCCGAGATCAAACCTTGCAGTGTCATCTAATGTAGTCCCACTGCGGGCCAGGGATCCATGGGCATGCGCAGTGCATATCATCGCCTCTCACTCACCTCCTTCCTGCTTCTTCAGACTGTGCGGCGTCACGGCCGTGGCATGCTATTAGGGATCAGCTGACGCCGCCTAGTCTGAAGAAGCGTGAAGAAGGGGAGTGAGAGGCTAGTAGATGCACTGCGCATGGCCATGGATACCAGGCCCACTGTGGGATCACATTAGACGACACTGCGAGGTGTGATTTCGGGCAGCGTGGACGCACAGGCGCAGCCAGGACGACAACAAATGATGTCAGAGGACGGGCAGCGCAAACTGTGCATGGCCAAGGGATAACATAACAGCGCAGGGTCCATGACGGAATCAAACAATGCTAAGGAGGCAGCGCACGGTGCCAAGGGGGTAGCAATGACGGCTGTGCTGCGTCACATTACAAAGGAAAGTCCCACCTCCGGGACGGTTGGACGGTGTGAGGGGACACATTACATGAGTGTGTAGTTCAGCGTTTGCAAGGAGCATAATTTCAAGAGCGACCTTTCCCTTGTGCAGTATTAGTGCTGCACATGGTGGCTCTTTCAGTAACAAACGCCTAGGGGGGGGGGGACAGGTCCCCTTACATTTTAGTTGTGCCAGCGTGGCGGTCGCATGACACGTTGCCGGATACACAGCTGGGAATCAGCTGACGTTACTGAACCCCAATAACAGAGGAGCGACTGTTGACTGTGCACACAGCACTTCCAGGCACCAACTGGCGGTGTTAGAGCCCAGGGACAGCAGGAGGAGCAGATTGGAGGTATTGCCGCACACACAGCTGGGGATCAGCTGACGTTACTGAACCCCAAAAACAGAGGAGCGACTGTTGACTGTGCACACAGCACTTCCAGGCACCAACTGGCGGTGTTAGAGCCCAGGGACAGCAGGAGGAGCAGATTGGAGGTATTGCCGCACACACAGCTGGGGATCAGCTGACGTTACTGAACCCCAATAACAGAGGAGCGACTGTTGACTGTGCACACAGCACTTCCAGGCACCAACTGGCGGTGTTAGAGCCCAGGGACAGCAGGAGGAGCAGAGGAACAGAGTGTAGGCCGAAGCCTGATTGTAGCAAGTTGAAAGGGAACCTTTAACCCCCCCCCAAGACGTTTGTAGCTGAAAGAGCCATCTTGTGCATCACTAACGATGCAAAAGGAAAAGGTGGTTCTTTTAATTATGCTCCTTGCAAACACCGAAGTAAACACTAAAAATGTGTCCCCTTATACCGTTAAACCGTCCCGGAGGTGCGAATTTCCTTCGTAATGGGACACAGCACAGCTGACATTCCTATCCCCTTGGTGCCGTGCGCTGCCTCCTCAGCGTTGTTGTAAGCTGTCATGGAGCCTGCGCTGTTCTGTTAGCCCTTGGCCATGCCCAATTAGCGCTGCCTGTCTTCTGACATAATTTGGTGTCAGGCTGTTACTGCCTGTGCGTCCACGCTGCTCCAGATCCCACCTCGCAGTCTCGTCCAACGTAATCCCACTGCGGGCCTTGGAACCATGGGCATGCACAGTGCATATCCTCGACTCTCACTCCCCTCCTTCCCTCTTCTTCAGACTGTGCGGTGTCACGGCCGTGGCATGCTATTAGGGATCAGCTGACGGCGCACAGTCTAAAGAAGGCGGAGGGAAATGAGCGAGAGCCCTAGGGGAAGATATGCACTGCGCATGGCCATGGATCCCAGGCCCGCAGTGTGACTCAATCAGAAGACACAGCGAGGCGGGATCTCGGGCAGCGCGGCCGCACAGGCGCAGCCAGCCTGACACCAAATTATGTCAGAAGACAGGCAGCACAAATAGGGCATGCCCAAGGGATAACAGAACAGCGCAGGCTCCGTGACAGCTTAAAACAACGCTGAGGAGGCAGCGCATGGCACCAAGGGGGTAGGAATGACGGCTGTGCTGCATCACATTGCGAAGGAAAGTCCCAGCTCCGGGACAGTATAACGGTATCAGTGAACACATTTTATAAGTGTTAAGTTCTGCGTGTGCAAGGAGCTAAAAAAAAAGAGCTACCTTTTCCTTGTGCAGCATTACTGCTGCACAAGATGGCTCTTTCAGTAACAAACGAGGGGGGGGGGGACAGGTTCCCTTACATTTAGGTTGTTGTGTCAGCGTGGCGGTCGCAGGACACATTGCCGGCTACACAGCTGGGGATCAGCTGACGTTACTGAAACCCAATAACACTGGGTCGTATGTTTTTACTGTGCAGCCTGCACTTCTGAGCCGCAACTGGCGGTGTTGGAGCCCAGGAATAGCAGTTCAGGTGGTAGAAAGATGAACACAGCAGGAGACCTGGATGACACCCAATTACTTAATCAGGCAGAGGAGTGGCAAATTCCTGCGAGATCCAGGCCTGGTTCATTTTCAGGAAAGTAAGCCGGTCAACGTTATCGGAGGATAGTCGCATGCGACGGTCTGTTAGTACACCACCTGCGGCACTAAAGACACGTTCCGATAAGACACTAGCCGCAGGGCAAGCCAGCACCTCCAATGCATACTGGCTTAGCTCTGGCCATGTATCCAGCTTAGAGACCCAAAACTTGAACGGGGAAGAGCCGTCTGGGAGTACAGTAAGAGGGCAAGCCATGTAGTCTGTCACCATCTGACGGAACCGTTGCCTCCTGCTGACTGGAGCCGCCTGTGATGGTGTAGACATTTGGGGCGGGCACACAAAAGTGTGCCAGAGTTGTGCCATACTGGGCTTGCCTTGGGCAGAGGCACTGCTTCTGCTCCCTCTTTGGGCAGAGCCTCCCTCACTGCCTCGACGCACTGAGCTGCTTTGTAAAGCACTAGCAGCACTCCTCTCAGTTGGACAGGAGAAGATGATGGAATTCACCAGTGTGTCGTGGTACTCCCGCAATTTACGCTCCCGGGTCAACGCAGGGATGAGGTTTTGGACGTTGTCCCGGTAGCGAGGATCGAGGAGGGTGAACACCCAATAATCAGGCATGTTGAGAATGTGGTCGATGCGGCGGTCGTTTCTCAGGCACTGCAGCATGAAATCCACCATGTGCTGCAGAGTGCCAACTGGCCCAGAAACGCTGTCCCCTGCTTGAGACATGATCTCTGCCCGCTCGTCATCACCCCACCCTCGCTGTACACACTGACCACTGGACAATTGTGTCGCTCCCTCCTCTGGACGGAGCTCTTCCTCCTCCATTGACTCCTCCTCATCCTCCTCACAAATTGGTCCCTGCGTACCCCTTTGTGAGGAACCACGTGGCGCTGACTCTCCAGAAGCTGATGGAAAAGGTGACTCCTCATCCTCCACCTCTTCCACAACATCATCCCTTAACCCTTGCAAAGTTTGCTGAAGCAGGCAGATAAGGGGGACAGTCATGCTGACTAGTGCATCATCTGCACTTGCCATCCGCGTGGAATAATCAAAAGGACGCAAAACCTGGCAGACGTCCTTCATAGTGGCCCACTCTGTGGTTGTGAAGTCTGATCGGCGCTGACTGCGACTTCTTTGCGCCTGATGCAGCTGGTACTCCATAACTGCTTGCTGCTGCTCACACAACCGCTCCAACATATGTAACGTGGAATTCCACCGGGTAGGTAGGTCACATATGATGCGGTGTTCCGGAAGGCGGAATCGGCGCTGCAGAGCAGCAATGCGGGATCTGGCCAAGCTGGAACGCCGCAAGTGAGCACACTCTAGGCGGACCTTGTGCAGCAGGGCATCAAGATCCGGATAGTCCCTCAGAAAACTCTGCACAACCAAATTGAGCACATGTGCCAGACATGGGATGTGAGTGAGGTTGCCAAGGGCCAAAGCTGCCACCAGATTTCGGCCATTGTCACACACTACCATGCCTGGCTGGAGATTCGCTGGCAGTAACCACACATCGCTCTCCTGCTTGATGGCATTCCAGAGCTCCTGCGCTGTGTGGCTTCGATGCCCCAATGAAACTAGTTTCAAGACGGCCTGCTGACGTTTGGCCACGGCTGTGCTCATGTCGGTCATAGGTAAACGTTCACGGGTCCATGTGGAGGTGGACTGTGACGGATCCTGCAGAGAGGAATCTGAGGAACTGGTGTAAGAGGAGGAGTCGATGCGTACAGACTGGATTCCTGCAATCCTTGGAGTGGGCAGGACACGTCCTGCGCCACTCGCACGATCTGTACCTGGCTCAACAACATTAACCCAATGGGCAGTGAGGGAAACATATCGCCCCTGTCCATGCTGACTGGTCCACGCATCGGTGGTGAGGTGGACCTTGCTACTGACGGCGTTCAGTAGCGCATGTTTTATGTTTGCCTCAACATGCCTGTGCAGGGCAGGGACAGCCTGCCTGCTGAAGTAAAAGCGGCTGGGCACCTTGTACTGTGGGACTGCCAATGCCATCAAGTCACGGAAGCTGTCAGTCTCCACCAGCCTGAACGAGAGCATTTCCAGGGACAACAGTTTGGCAATGCCTGCATTCAGAGCCTGTGCTCGGGGGTGGTTGGCCGAGAATGCCCGCCTTTTCTCCCATGCCTGTACTACCGATGGCTGTAGAGTAGACTGGGAGTGTGAGGATGACTGGGAAGGTGGTGCTGTGGGTGGAATTACACTAGGTCTCTGGACAACAGTGGAGGAAGAGGCAACACGAGATGAAGAGGTGGTAGCTGCCGCTGTTGGTTGGCCTACGTCTTCACTGTGTTTCTGTAACTCCACCGCGTGCCTGGTCCGCACATGTTTCCACATATTTGTGGTATTGAGGTTGCTGACACTTTTACCTCTTTTGACTTTCTGATGACACAGCTTGCATTTGACAAAACAAATGTCATCTGCAACTGTGTCAAAAAAGGACCAGGCACTGCAAGTCTTGGGAGCGCCCTTTTTGGCTTTGGAAGGAGACAGGCTCCTAACGGGTGCCAAAGTGGAGGCTACAGGCTCCGCAGTCTTCCCCCTCCCTCTCCCTCTTTGGCCCGTAAGGGGAAGCTCTTCCTCAGAGCTGCTCCCACCACCTTCCTGTTCCTCACGCCACGATGGGTCAAGGACCTCATCATCTCCACTACCCTCTGCCACCAACTGCTCCTCCTGGGTAGTCTCGGCAGCACAGTACGCATCAGAAAGCGGCATCTGAGTTTCATCATCAGATGCGTACTGCGCTGTGGTCACCGGAGGCACTGGCCCACCTGCCTCTTCAGAGTCAGAGAGAAAAAGCTGTTGGGCATCACTGCACACTGCCTCTTCTTCCATTTCTCCAATGCTGCTTGGCTGGCCCCCTGTTTCCAAGCCAAGAGATTCAGAGAACAGAAGTAGAGACGGCTCCTGTCCTGGGCTCTCTGACTGCCTGGCCAATTTGGCAGGTGGTGAAGAGACAGATGGCTGCTCTCCAGTGCTCTGTGCCTGAGAGGATGTGGCACTAACTGAAGTCGATGCCGAGGCGTTAGCTGCCATCCACCCGACAACGGCTTCAATTTGGTCTTCACGCAGCAGCGGTGCACGGCGCTCTCCGACAAAGCTGCGCATGAAGGACTGTTCCCTGCTGAAACTGAGTGACGACGAGTCACCGGCGCCCGCAGCAGGCACAGAATCACCACGTCCTCTCCCTGCTCCTCTCCCTGCTCCGCGCCCACGCCCACGTGCCTTACTCCCTGCCCTCTTCATCTTGGTTGACAGATAAAGATAAGCAGAAAAGTACTAAGGCCTTAGCGTTCCTGAAATGCTCCTCCTAACAGGTGTAAGAAACACTAATGTTGTAAAGTGTGGACTAAACTTTATTATTTTTCAAATGTGGCCTACACAAGTGTTAAGTTATGTTTGGTGAACTTTACTTTTTTTTTTGTGCAGATCGGGCTACAGAGCTAGTTTAAATCACACGGAGACCGTGCAGACAGCCGTAAACGGCGCTGCAAGGCCAAAAAACCCTCCTCTAGGTTATCCTATGTAGTGTTTTTCCACTATTTAGCTGGAGACGGGTGGAAAGACACTAATAGGAATTTTTTTTTTAATTTTAAACAGGCTGCACTATTTGAAAAAAAGGAAATTGTTTTTCAAGGTATGAGGCAGTAACGCACCCTGAGCTGAATCTAACCGGCTATAGCTGCACACAGACTACAGGGCGAGCTGCGCTCACACAGAGACCGTGCAGACAGCCGTAAACGGCGCTGCAAGGCCAAAAAACCCTCCTCTAGGTTATCCTATGTAGTATTTTTCCACTATTTAGCTGGAGACGGGTGGAAAGACACTAATAGGATTTTTTTTTTTTAAATTTTAAACAGGCTGCACTATTTGAAAAAAAAGGAAATTGTTTTTCAAGGTATGAGGCAGTAACGCACCCTGATCTGAATCCAACCGGCTAGAGCTGCACACAGACTACAGGGCGAGCTGCGCTCACACAGAGACCGTGCAGACAGCCGTAAACGGCGCTGCAAGGCCCAATAAACCCCCTCTAGGTTATCCTATGTAGTGTTTTTCCACTATTTAGCTGGAGACGGGTGGAAAAACACTAATAGGGAATTTTTTTTTAAATTTTTAAACAGGCTGCACTATTTGAAAGAAAGGAAAATTTTTCTCAAGGTATGAGCCAGTAACGAACCCTGAGCTGAATCCAACCGGCTATGGCTGCACACAGACTACAGGGCGAGCTGGGCTCACACGGAGACCGTGCAGACAGCCGTAAACGGCGCTGCAAGGCCCAAAAACCCCCCTCTAGGTTATCCTATGTAGTGTTTTTCCACAATTTAGCTGGAGACGGGTGGAAAAACACTAATAGGAAATTTGAGAAAAAATGTGCAGCAGGCTGCACTATGAGCAAAAAAGGACAACTGTGTGAGGCAGTGTGATCCCCCCCTGAGCTGAATACAACCGGGTATATGGCTGCACACAGACTACAGAGTGAGCTGCACACACACACACACAGAGACCTTGCAGAACGCTGTTAATACAGCGCTGCAAGGCAAGAGCAAGGTGAACAGTGAAGAACACACAGCGTTTTGCTAAATTAGCCTTTGGAAAGGAAAATAAAGCAATTAGCTAGCTCAACTGGCCCTCAGTTAGAACACAGCGTCCTGTCCCTAACTGAAATCACAGCAGAGTGAGCGCAAAATGGCGGCAGCGTTTTTTATAGTGCAGAGTGACATCATTTCAGCAGCCAATCACAGCCTTGCCAGTACTTACATGCCCACCATGCTAAACAGGATGTGCCCACACTTCCAATCATTCCTCATTGGCTGCTGCATGCAGTTTGAATTCTGGGAACTTCCGATTCCGGTATCTGATACGCGGGAAGTATCGGAATTCGGTATCGGAATTCCGATACCGCAAATATCGGCCGATACCCGATACTTGCGGTATCGGAATGCTCAACACTACTGATAATCTGAGCGATTTTATATACGCAGAGGTATTCACATCTGGTGCCGTTATTCTAATAATGTTGGTACCGGTTGTTATGTCCTGTGAGCCCTGTAGCCAGTCAGTGGTAGTTGATGGGCTGCAACTGACATTTGTAAGAAGTCAGAATTGCTGCTGTTCTCATTCCTCTGGATGTCAGTTTGGTCTGAAGCGAGTGAGATTGAAGTGACCCATTAGCAGCTGCTGATTGGCTGCAACATTCACGTAACATAAGAATGTCGTAGGAGCCCCGGGAGGTCTAGCGCCGATGTGAGTCGGGGCTGCTTTAATTTTATGTAAGGTAATATAGTAATTGAGAAGGAGTTGTCCAAGTAGTGGATGACCCCTTAAATGTAAGCGAATAATTGGTAAGAAAGTTTTCCTTTGCCTTTACATCAGATGCAACTCCAAAATGTCCTTGAAAAGAGGAACGGGGTTCAAGCAAAAGCTTTCTCTAAGGCCCAACCTATGCTGCCAAAAAATGGAAAATAGCTCAAGCTACTTATGATAGCAAATGAATTCAATTTTGCCACTGCAAATATTAAGAAAAATAAATTTCATGCTTTTATACTGCTAATACTCTTTCTCATCTCTCTCCTTTCTCTCCCTCTCCTCTCACTCTCTCTCCTCTCCTTTCCCTCTCTCCTTTCTCTCTGCTCTCTCTCCTTTCTCTCTCTTCTCTCTCTCTCCTCTCACCTCTTTCCTCTCTCCTCTCTCTCTACTCTCTGTCTCTCTCTTTCAACTTGCCTTAGGGTACCGTCACACTAAACGATTTACCTACGATCACGACCAGCGATACGACCTGGCCGTGATCGTAGGTAAATCGTAGTGTGGTCGCTGGGGAGCTGTCACACAGACAGCTCTCCAGCGACCACCGATGCCGAGGTCCCCGGGTAACCAGGGTAAACATCGGGTTACTAAGCGCAGGACCGCGCTTAGTAACCCGATGTTTACCCTGGTTACCAACGTAAAAAAAAACAAACAGCACATACTTACATTCCGGTGTCCGTCAGGTCCCTTGCCGTCTGCTTCCCGCACTGTGACTGCCGGCCGTAAAGTGAAAGCACAGCACAGCGGTGACGTCACTGCTCTGCTCTGCTTTCACTTTACGGGCCGGCAGTCACAGTGCGGGAAGCAGACGGCAAGGGACCTGACGGACACCGGAATGTAAGTATGTGCTGTTTTTTTTTTTTACATTTACGCTGGTAACCAGTGTAAACATCGGGTTACTAAGCGCGGCCCTGCGCTTAGTTACCCGATGTTTACCCTGGTTACAAGCGAACGCATCGCTGGATCGCATCGATAGATCGGTGTCACACACACCGATCTAGCGATGACAGCGGGAGATCCAGCGACGAAACAAAGTTCCAAACGATCTGCTACGACGTACGATTCTCAGCAGGATCCCTGATCGCTGCTGCGTGTCAGACACAGCGATATCGTAACGATATCGCTGGAACGTCACGAATCGTACCGTCGTAGCGATCGAAATGGCAGTGTGTCACGGTACCCTTAGACAAAAGGTTAGTATTTACAGTTTTCTACTATTTAATATGCAGTTTGTTTATAGCTACAGTAAATACGTAAATACTTTAGATTCAGCTATTCACATTCATGAGTGCTCTGCCCTGGTGAATCATTTTAGAACCCTCAATGTAAAGACAAATAACTATATATAGATCATAGGTGAAGCATATTTGTAACATTTTATAGTGCAACACCCTTATATTAGATGCGTGCAAATTAGCTACAGCCCATTGATGACTTGGTCAATTTAAAAAAAAAAAAGGCCAAGAAAAAAAACGAAGTTGTATATTTGTCATGCTAAGTGGTGAAAGGTTATCTGTCATTAGGATTTACCCCTAAAAAAGGTATTAAGAGCGCTTTCTCAGCCCACTAATACCATCTTTATTTGTATTTGTATTAGCTCTAAATACTAAATGTAACTGTTTAAAATCTAAATGTAATCGTCCCTGCTCTTCCTGCCTGCAGTCATCTGACTTGTCTGGGATTGCTGTCAATCAATGCCACTGTGTAGCATGCCCCCATCAGTGTAACTGACGTCCTGTCATGTGCAGGGAGGAGGAGTAGAAGCCATCCCTCTTCTTCCCTATATAAAGTATCAAGGCCAAATAGCCCACTTATTTACAGTATGATGGCCCCACATCTCCTCTGTACACAGTATGATGTCCAAATAGCCCCCTATAAACAGCATGATGTCCACACAGTCCCTATACACATATATACATATTCAGTATGATATCCTTACAACCCCTACATACAGTATGCAGTATGATGGCAACAAAGCTCCTTTATCTATCTTATGATGGCCACATAGTCCAACCATATACCATTTGGAAGTTCACAGTATGATGGCCCCACAGCACTCTAGATACAGTATGATGGCCCCACAGCTCTCTATATTTAGTATAATGGCCCCACAGCTCACTGTGTACAGTAAGATATCCATCACAGCTCTATTTATACAGTATGGTAACCACACAGTCCTGGCCACATATCTCTTCTATATACAGTATGATCGACCCATAGCCAGGCTGTGTTTACCTCTATGCATGTCACTCACCACCCATTAAACCCTATTGCTTGCAGCTACTCGCTGGTTCGTGCATGACATAATTCAGCAAATACAGATGTGCACAGCATGCTGTGAGGCAACGTATGCTATTTGTGATGCATTCGGAAGGGCACACAGCATATTTGAATGTATAGTGCCGCCCCAGTGGATAAAGCTAAACAGTTATTCAACACCTTCAACTCTCTCCTCCGTCCCCCAGCACCTCCTCCCTCCCCACTCATCTCAGCTGAAGACTTTGCCTCATTTTTCAAGCAGAAAATTGAGAACATCAGAGACAGTTTTAGTTGACAACCCCCAGAGCCCTTCCTCCAAACTACCCAGCTCTCCACCTCAAAAATCAACTTCTCCACCATTACAGAAGATCGACTCTCCACTCTACTCTCAAGATCACATCTCACCACCTGTGCACTTGACCCGATCCCTTCCCACTTCATCCCAAACCTCGCCACAGTCTTCATCCTAGCTCTGACCCATCTCTTCAACCTATCACTAACAACTGGTGTTTTCCCCTCAAACTTTAAACATGCCTCAATCACACCTATCCTCAAAAAGCCCTCTCTTGACCCATCCTCTGTATCTAGCTATCGCCCTATATCAGTTCTCCTCTATGCCTCAAAACTACTGGAACAACACGTCCATCTCGAACTGTCCTCCCATCTATCTTCCTGCTCTCTTTTCGACCGCTTACAATCAGGCTTCCGGTCACACCACTCCACTGAAACTGCCCTAACTAAGGTCACCAATGACCTATTATCCGCCCAGAGCAAGCGACACTTCTCTATCCTCCTCATCCTGGGCCTGTCCTCTGCCTTTGACACAGTGGACCATTCCCTATTACTACGGACACTCTCATCCCTTGGCATCACAGACTATCCTGGATCTCGTCATACCTAACTGACCGAACATTCAGTGTCTCACATTCACACACCACCTCCTCACCTCGCCCCCTATCTGTCGGAGTCCTGCAAGGTTCAGTTCTAGGGCCCCTGCTCTTCTCCATTTACACTTTTGGCCTGGGACAACTCATAGAATCTCACAGTTTTTAGTATCATCTCTATGCTGATGACACACAGATCTACATCTCTGGACCAGATATCACCACCCTACTAACCAGAATCCCTCAATATCTATCCGCTATTTCATCCTTCTTCTCCGCTAGATTTCTAAAACTTAACATGAACAAAGCAGAATTAATTGTCTTTCCCCCATCTCACGCGACCCCCCCAACGAACTTATCCATTACAGTAAATGGCTGCCCACTCTCCCCAGTCCCACAAGCTCGCTGTCTCGGGGTAATCCTTGACACTGATCTCTACTTCAAACCGCATATCCAAGCCCTTTCCACTTCCTGCCTCCTTCAACTCAAAAATATTTCACGGATCGTACATTCCTAAACCAAGAATCTGCAAAAACCCTAGTCCATGCCCTCATCTGTTATGGCTGGCAATCAGGCAACACAGCGTGCAGTAATCAGCGCACATACATAGTAACATAGTAACATAGTAACATAGTTAGTAAGGCCGAAAAAAGACATTTGTCCATCCAGTTCAGCCTATATTCCGTCATAATAAATCCCCAGATCTACGTCCTTTTACAGAACCTAATAATTGTATGATACAATATTGTTCTGCTCCAGGAAGACATCCAGGCCTCTCTTGAACCCCTCGACTGAGTTCGCCATCACCACCTCCTCAGGCAAGCAATTCCAGATTCTCACTGCCCTAACAGTAAAGAATCCTCTTCTATGTTGGTGGAAAAACCTTCTCTCCTCCAGACGCAAAGAATGCCCCCTTGTGCCCGTCACCTTCCTTGGTATAAACAGATCCTCAGCGAGATATTTGTATTGTCCCCTTATATACTTATACATGGTTATTAGATCGCCCCTCAGTCGTCTTTTTTCTAGACTAAATAATCCTAATTTCGCTAATCTATCTGGGTATTGTAGTTCTCCCATCCCCTTTATTAATTTTGTTGCCCTCCTTTGTACTCTCTCTAGTTCCATTATATCCTTCCTGAGCACCGGTGCCCAAAACTGGACACAGTACTCCATGTGCGGTCTAACTAGGGATTTGTACAGAGGCAGTATAATGCTCTCATCATGTGTATCCAGACCTCTTTTAATGCACCCCATGATCCTGTTTGCCTTGGCAGCTGCTGCCTGGCACTGGCTGCTCCAGGTAAGTTTATCATTAACTAGGATCCCCAAGTCCTTCTCCCTGTCAGATTTACCCAGTGGTTTCCCGTTCAGTGTGTAATGGTGATATTGATTCCCTCTTCCCATGTGTATAACCTTACATTTATCATTGTTAAACCTCATCTGCCACCTTTCAGCCCAAGTTTCCAACTTATCCAGATCCATCTGTAGCAGAATACTATCTTCTCTTGTATGAACTGCTTTACATAGTTTTGTATCATCTGCAAATATCGATATTTTACTGTGTAAACCTTCTACCAGATCATTAATGAATATGTTGAAGAGAACAGGTCCCAATACTGACCCCTGCGGTACCCCACTGGTCACAGAGACCCAGTTAGAGACTATACCATTTATAACCACCCTCTGCTTTCTATCACTAAGCCAGTTACTAACCCATTTACACACATTTTCCCCCAGACCAAGCATTCTCATTTTGTGTACCAACCTCTTGTGCGGCACGGTATCAAACGCTTTGGAAAAATCGAGATATACCACGTCCAATGACTCACCGTGGTCCAGTCTATAGCTTACCTCTTCATAAAAACTGATTAGATTGGTTTGACAGGAGCGATTTCTCATAAACCCATGCTGATATGGAGTTAAACAGTTATTCTCATTGAGATAATCCAATACAGAGATCTGGCAATAACCAAAAACAATAGGATGAGCTCTGAGACGTGGAATCTCTGTAGACTGCAGTACCTGATCTATCCTCACACAACTATAAGCAGCAGTGGATTGCGCCTATCACTACCTATGCAACTCGGCACTGCCTGAGGAGCTGACTAGCCTGAAGATAGAAATACAAGCCTGACTTACCTCAGAGAAATACCCCAAAGGAATAGGCAGCCCCCCACATATAATGACTGTTAGCAAGATGAAAAGACAAACGTAGGAATGAAATAGATTCAGCAAAGTGAGGCCCGATATTCTAGACAGAGCGAGGATAGCAAAGAGAACTATGCAGTCTACCAAAAACCCTAAAACGAAAACCACGCAAAGGGGCAAAAAGACCCACCGTGCCGAACTAACAGCACGGCGGTGCACCCCTTTGCTTCTCAGAGCTTCCAGCAAAAGTTAATAGCAAGCTGGACAGAAAAAACAGAAAACAAACTAGAAGCACTTATCTAGCAGAGCAGCAGGCCCAAGGAAAGATGCAGTAGCTCAGATCCAACACTGGAACATTGACAAGGAGCAAGGAAGACAGACTCAGGTGGAGCTAAATAGCAAGGCAGCCAACGAGCTCACCAAAACACCTGAGGGAGGAAGCCCAGAGACTGCAATACCACTTGTGACCACAGAAGTGAATTCAGCCACAGAATTCACAACAGTACCCCCCCCTTGAGGAGGGGTCACCGAACCCTCACCAGAACCCCCAGGCCGACCAGGATGAGCCACATGAAAGGCACGAACAAGATCTGGGGCATGGACATCAGAGGCAAAAACCCAGGAATTATCTTCCTGAGCATAACCCTTCCATTTGACCAGATACTGGAGTTTCCGTCTAGAGACACGAGAATCCAAAATCTTCTCCACAATATACTCCAATTCCCCCTCCACCAAAACAGGGGCAAGAGGCTCCACAGATGGAACCATAGGTGCCACGTATCTCCTCAACAACGACCTATGGAATACATTATGTATGGAAAAGGAGTCTGGGAGGATCAGACGAAAAGACACCGGATTGAGAATCTCAGAAATCCTATACGGACCAATAAAACGAGGTTTAAATTTAGGAGAGGAAACCTTCATAGGAATATGACGAGAAGATAACCAAACCAGATCCCCAACACGAAGTCGGGGTCCCACACGGCGTCTGCGATTAGCGAAAAGCTGAGCCTTCTCCTGGGACAAGGTCAAATTGTCCACTACCTGAGTCCAGATCTGCTGCAACCTGTCCACCACAGAATCCACACCAGGACAGTCTGAAGACTCAACCTGTCCTGAAGAGAAACGAGGATGGAACCCAGAATTGCAGAAAAATGGAGAGACCAAGGTAGCCGAGCTGGCCCGATTATTAAGGGCGAACTCAGCCAACGGCAAAAATGACACCCAATCATCCTGGTCAGCGGAAACAAAACATCTCAGATATGTTTCCAAGGTCTGATTGGTTCGTTCGGTCTGGCCATTAGTCTGAGGATGGAAGGCCGAGGAGAAAGATAGGTCAATGCCCATCCTACCACAAAAGGCTCGCCAGAACCTCGAGACAAACTGGGAACCTCTGTCAGAAACAATATTCTCAGGAATGCCATGTAAACGAACCACATGCTGGAAGAACAAAGGCACCAAATCAGAGGAGGAAGGCAATTTAACCAAAGGCACCAGATGGACCATTTTAGAAAAGCGATCACAGACCACCCAAATGACCGACATTTTTTGAGAAACGGGAAGGTCAGAAATGAAATCCATCGAAATATGTGTCCAAGGCCTCTTCGGGACCGGCAAGGGCAAAAGCAACCCACTGGCACGTGAACAGCAGGGCTTAGCCCTAGCACAAATTCCACAGGACTGCACAAAAGCACGCACATCCCGCGACAGAGATGGCCACCAGAAGGATCTAGCAACCAACTCCCTGGTACCAAAGATTCCTGGATGACCGGCCAGCACCGAACAATGAAGTTCAGAGATAACTTTACTAGTCCACCTATCAGGGACGAACAGTTTCTCGGCCGGACAACGATCAGGTTTATTAGCCTGAAATTTCTGCAACACTCTCCGCAAATCAGGGGAGATGGCAGACACAATGACTCCTTCCTTGAGGATACTCGCCGGCTCAGATAACCCCGGAGAGTCGGGCACAAAACTCCTAGACAGAGCATCCGCCTTCACATTTTTAGAGCCCGGAAGGTATGAAATCACAAAATCAAAACGAGCAAAAAATAACGACCAACGGGCCTGTCTAGGATTCAAGCGCTTGGCAGACTCAAGATAAGTAAGGTTCTTATGATCAGTCAAAACCACCACGCGATGCTTAGCACCCTCAAGCCAATGACGCCACTCCTCGAATGCCCACTTCATGGCCAGCAACTCTCGGTTGCCCACATCATAATTACGCTCAGCAGCAGAAAATTTCCTGGAAAAGAAAGCACATGGTTTGAACACTGAGCAACCAGAACCTCTCTGTGACAAAACCGCCCCTGCACCAATCTCAGAAGCATCAACCTCGACCTGGAACGGAAGAGAAACATCAGGTTGACACAACACAGGGGCACAGCAAAAACGATGCTTCAACTCCTGAAAAGCTTCCACGGCAGCAGAAGACCAATTAACCAAATCAGCACCCTTCTTGGTCAAATCGGTCAATGGTCTGGCAATGCTAGAAAAATTACAGATGAAGCGACGATAAAAATTAGCAAAGCCCAGGAATTTCTGCAGACCTTTTAGAGATGTCGGCTGAGTCCAATCCTGGATGGCCTGAACCTTAACCGGATCCATCTCGATAGTAGAAGGGGAAAAGATGAACCCCAAAAATGAAACTTTCTGCACACCGAAGAGACACTTTGATCCCTTCACGAACAAGGAATTAGCACGCAGTACCTGGAAAACCATTCTGACTTGCTTCACATGAGACTCCCAATCATCTGAGAAGATCAAAATGTCATCCAAGTAAACAATCAAGAATTTATCCAGATACTCACGGAAAATGTCATGCATAAAAGACTGAAAAACAGATGGAGCATTGGCAAGTCCGAACGGCATCACCAGATACTCAAAATGACCCTCGGGCGTATTAAATGCCGTTTTCCATTCATCTCCCTGCCTGATTCTCACCAGATTATACGCACCACGAAGATCAATCTTAGTAAACCAACTAGCCCCCTTAATCCGAGCAAACAAGTCAGAAATCAATGGCAAGGGATACTGAAACTTAACAGTGATCTTATTAAGAAGGCGGTAATCAATACACGGTCTTAGCGAACCATCCTTCTTGGCTACAAAAAAGAACCCTGCTCCCAATGGTGACGACGATGGGCGAATATGTCCCTTCTCCAGGGACTCCTTCACATAACTGCGCATAGCGGTGTGTTCAGGTACGGACAAATTAAATAAACGACCCTTAGGGAATTTACTACCAGGAATCAAATCGATAGCACAATCACAATTCCTATGCGGAGGTAGGGCATCAGACTTGGACTCTTCAAATACATCCTGAAAGTCCGACAAGAACTCTGGGATGTCAGAAGGAATGGATGACGAAATAGACAAAAATGGAACATCACCATGTACTCCCTGACAACCCCAGCTGGTTACCGACATAGAGTTCCAATCCAATACTGGATTATGGGTTTGTAGCCATGGCAACCCCAACACGACCACATCATGCAAATTATGCAGTACCAGAAAGCGAATAACTTCCTGATGTGCAGGAGCAATGCACATGGTCAGCTGGGCCCAGTACTGAGGCTTATTCTTGGCCAAAGGTGTAGCATCAATTCCTCTCAACGGAATAGGACACCGCAAAGGCTCCAAGAAAAATCCACAACGTTTAGCATAATCCAAATCCATCAGATTCAGGGCAGCGCCTGAATCCACAAACGCCATGACAGAATACGATGACAAAAAGCACATTAAGGTAATGGACAAAAGGAATTTGGACTGTACAGTACCAATAACGGCAGAGCTATCGAACCGCCTAGTGCGTTTAGGACAATTAGAAATAGCATGAGTAGAATCACCACAATAGAAACACAGTCTGTTCAGACGTCTGTGTTCTTGCCGTTCTACTTTAGTCATAGTCCTGTCGCACTGCATAGGCTCAGGTTTACTCTCAGACAATACCGCCAGATGGTGCACAGATTTACGCTCGCGCAAGCGACGACCGATCTGAATGGCCAAGGACATAGACTCATTCAAACCAGCAGGCATAGGAAATCCCACCATTACATCCTTAAGAGCTTCAGAGAGACCCTTTCTGAACAAAGCCGCTAGTGCAGATTCATTCCACAGAGTGAGTACTGACCACTTCCTAAATTTCTGACAATATACTTCTACATCATCCTGACCCTGGCATAAAGCCAGCAGATTTTTCTCAGCCTGATCCACTGAATTAGGCTCATCGTAAAGCAATCCCAGCGCCTGGAAAAATGCATCAACATTACTCAATGCAGAATCTCCTGGTGCAAGAGAAAACGCCCAGTCCTGTGGGTCGCCGCGCAAAAAAGAAATAATAATCAAAACCTGTTGAATAGGATTACCAGAAGAATGAGGCTTCAAGGCCAAAAATAGCTTACAATTATTTCTGAAGCTCAGGAATTTAGTTCTGTCACCAAAAAACAAATCAGGAATCGGAATTCTTGGTTCTAGCATCGATTTCTGATCAATAGTATCTTGAATCTTTTGTACATTTACAACGAGATTATCCATTGAGGAGCACAGAGCCTGAATATCCATGTCCACAGCTGTGTCCTGAAGCACTCTAATGTCTAGGGGAAAAAAAAGACTGAAGACAGAGCTAAGAAAAAAAAATGATGTCAGGGTTTCTTTTTTCCCTCTATTGGGAATCATTGGTGTGGCTCCTTGTACTGTTATGGCTGGCAATCAGGCAACACAGCGTGCAGTAATCAGCGCACATACAGAGATCTGGCAATAACCAAAAACAATAGGACGAGCTCTGAGACGTGGAATCTCTGTAGACTGCAGTACCTGATCTATCCTCACACAACTATAAGCAGCAGTGGATTGCGCCTATCACTACCTATGCAACTCGGCACTGCCTGAGGAGCTGACTAGCCTGAAGATAGAAATACAAGCCTGACTTACCTCAGAGAAATACCCCAAAGGAATAGGCAGCCCCCCACATATAATGACTGTTAGCAAGATGAAAAGACAAACGTAGGAATGAAATAGATTCAGCAAAGTGAGGCCCGATATTCTAGACAGAGCGAGGATAGCAAAGAGAACTATGCAGTCTACCAAAAACCCTAAAACGAAAACCACGCAAAGGGGCAAAAAGACCCACCGTGCCGAACTAACAGCACGGCAGTGCACCCCTTTGCTTCTCAGAGCTTCCAGCAAAAGTTAATAGCAAGCTGGACAGAAAAAACAGAAAACAAACTAGAAGCACTTATCTAGCAGAGCAGCAGGCCCAAGGAAAGATGCAGTAGCTCAGATCCAACACTGGAACATTGACAAGGAGCAAGGAAGACAGACTCAGGTGGAGCTAAATAGCAAGGCAGCCAACGAGCTCACCAAAACACCTGAGGGAGGAAGCCCAGAGACTGCAATACCACTTGTGACCACAGAAGTGAATTCAGCCACAGAATTCACAACACTCATCATCTCCCGCCTCGACTACTGTAACCTCCTGCTCTGTGGCCTCCCCTCTAACACTCTTGCACCCCTCCAATCTATTCTAAACTCTGCTGCCCGACTAATCCACCTGTCCCCCCGCTATTCCCCGGCCTCTTCCCTCTGTCAATCCCTTCACTGGCTCCCCATTACCCAGAGACTCTAGTACAAAACCCTAACCATGACATACAAAGCCATCCACAACCTGTCTTCTCCATACATCTGTGACCTCGTCTCCCAGTACTTTCCCTGTCTATATCGCTGCAGCGTCGCTGAGTGTGACGGTACCTTAATTGTTAGAAAGGAGAAGACCAACTCCTCCATCAGGATTATCACTAGGGCGAGCAGTGTGGGTGAAGTGAAGGCCACACCGTGCAGCAAGGGATGCTGTGTCAGAGGGTTTTAGATATTTTTTTTTAGGCCCAGGAAGGATAGATTGGAGCTTATTAAAGATGGATCTGGCATTCCATAGTGGTCGAGAGAGAGGGAGTGAAGGAGTGAGGATGAAGTGAATGGGTTTTAGGTTAGAGAAGTTGTTGAAAAGTCTAGTAGCTGGGAAATGATAGGAAGGAGAAATAATAGTAGATATTAGTTGTTGAATAACAGGATTGGGAGATATATCACCAGCAATATGGCGAAGCAGATAGAGGAGAGGATGTGGGAGGAGGCGAGTATGTGGCTTGTGTTTAGTTTTTAAAGGAGGGATCTAAGGCTTAGAAGAAGGTCAGCACATGAGGTCTGGTGTGTGTATGTGTATGTGTGGGGGGTTATACTAGGGAGGGAGATGGCATTTGTCTTTGGGGTTAACTAAGGAGAGAAAGGATTAGGGGATCAATAACTGTAAGGGCATAAAAAAGCATGTAAAAAGGTTAATTGCAGAAAAATTACAAAAAAAAGTGCAGTTAGTAATTGGTTGTTGATCTTACCCTCTGTTCACTTCTGGTATATTTCTCTTATATTTCTAATGTGCACTTAAAGGGTTGGTCCTACATAAAAAGCAATTTCCATCTTAAATCCATATTTATTTAATGCAATAATCTAAACTAATTTCTAACATACTTGAATTAAAAATTACCTATCCTTTCCTAACTACACTATCTACTTGCTTTATTTTTTTTACTACTTCCTTTTTTCATGACTTTTTGTGTTAGAGAATACCAGGGCATGCTACCCTATATACATTACCATGGGCCCACAGCTTCCTTATGCCCAGTATTAGCCACCCACTGCTCCCCTATACACAGTATAATGCACCTACAGCTCCTCTTTAAACAATATGATGTTGAAAACAACTGCCCTCTACATAGTATCATGGGCTCACAGCTCCCCTATAGACAGTATGGTGGGCCCACAGCTTCCCTATACATAGTATAATGGGCCCAAAACTTCATTCTAAACAGTATAATGGGTCCACTGTTCCGCTATGCACAGTATGATGGGCCCACAGTTGACCTACATATAGTAAGAAGTCCCCACTACTCCCCCAAAGCACAGCATAATGACACCAACAGTAGCCCTCAGACTGTATACTGGCCCCTGCATTAACTCCCAAACTGTATAATGTCCCCACATTAGCTCCAAACTATATAATGGCCCCCACACTGCATAATGACCCCTGCATTAGTCCCCAAGCTGTATAATGTCCCCCACATTAGTTCCCACACTGTATAATGGCCTCTGCATCAGTCCCTAAGCTGTATAATGACCCCTTCATTAGTCCACAAGTTGTATGATGGTTCCTACATTAGCCTACAAGTTGTATAATGACCCCCACATTAGCTCCTTAGCTGTGTAATGGACCCCACACTAGCTCCCAAGCTGTACAATGGCCCCTGCAATAATGCCTAAGCTGTATAATGGCCCCTACATTTGCTCCCAAAATGTATAATGTCCCCTGCATTATTCCTGTATAATGGCCCATGCATTAATGCCCCAACTTAGCTATATAATGGCACTCACATTAGTCCCAAATGTGTATCATGACCCTCGCATTAGTCCCCAAGCTGTAGAATGGTCCCACATTAGTCCTTTAGCTGTATAATGGCCCCCTCATTAGTCCCAAGCTGTGTAGTGGCCACTGCATTAGTCCATAAGCTGTATAATGGCCCTTACATTAGCCCCCAAGCTGTATAATGACCCCTGCTTTAGTCCCCAAGCTGTATAATGACCCCTGCATTAGTCACCAAGCTGTATAATGGCCCTTCCTTTAGTCCCCAATCTGTATAATGGCCCCTGCATTAGTGAACAAGCTGTATAATGGCCCCTGTATTAGTCCCCAAGCTGTATAATGACTCCACTTTAGTCCCTAAGCTATAGAATGACCCCTGCTTTAGTCCACAAGTAGTATCATGAGCCCCCCACCCGCGGTTTAGTCCACAAGCTGTATAATGGTCCCTGCATTTGTCCACAAGCTGTATAATGACTCCTGCATTAGTCCCGAAAACTTATGAGGTCTCCCCGCATTGTTTCAGGTTCTCCCACATTATGTATAAGGGTGCCCCATTGTTTATGATGCCCCATATCATACCACAAATTTAAATTAAAAGAAAAATCATATACTCATCTAACCTAGGATCCTGACGAGTCCATTGACAAGGCAATGTGCTTTCATAGCGCCGATGTATGCACAGAATGTCAGTGTCCTTGAACTCAATTACATCACCATACTGGGACTCTAACATCGTTTGCTGCGTTGGTGCCTCGATCATTCTGTAGACCGCAGACTTAAAGCGACCTGCTGTATGCAGTATGGAGAGTGGTAGTGCAGGGAGATCATGTCTCCCTTCTCTACTGCAGAACTTAACTGGACTGGTGCACTTTGCACGTTGATCAGTTAAGGGTAGCGCAGCTGCTGGTGGGTCCCTCTGAGTGTAGGGCCAGGGGAAACAGCCTTATGGCAGCTACATTACTGGTCTGCTATATATTTTCATTACGATAGCTCACAGTTTCCTCGGATTTTACTTAATTTTTTGCATTGAAAAATAAAAAAAATTTCACTGGCATGGTGAATTTGTCATGAATTCCAGCTTTTTCATCTTTACAGATGAATGTTCAGGGAAATAGTGAAACAAACACTGCTGATTTAAATGAGTCTAAAAAATAAGGTCAATAAATCATGTCATGACTCATAGTCAGTCCATGACAAGTTAATGGTAGTATCTGGGCAAATACTAAAATAATAGATTGCACAATGTGAAGTATGTTAAGACACTCCTATGTCATTGCGTAACATTCAGTTTAATTTATTTATCATAGGCACTTAATCTAATAACAGCCTTGTATCTACACTAGATGAGCGAAATATCTCGGGCAATAGAATAATCAATTCAAACATTTATTAATAACTAATCAGTATATGAATTATAATGTTTAGCAAAAACAGAGTGAGCATTGACTTGATAACGACTGAGTCCCGTTTATTTACGATGCTTTGATTTTTTGCTAATGTAGCAAAATGCGGTAGCCGACGACAGCAGGAGCAGGTCCATAGCAGGGGACCAAGGATGGACTGGTACTAAAATTCAATCCTGGCATTTTAAAGCACATAGGCCCATGCTGTCCCTTCCCCTTACTTGGATTAGTGTCTTTATTACCAATATTATCCTGCCTGGAGGAAATCAAGATTCATTACTACCTATATTGCCTATAGATAAAATGATAATAATATTAATATGCAATATACGATTGTGACGCCCAGGAGACCGGGATACCCAGCACCGGACCAATGGAGTCTGTCTCTTGAGGGGGATGTCACGGGTGGCTTGACCCGGTGCTGTGGCCTCAGGCAATGCACAGTGTAAGGGGTATCATGAGGGGACAGGCACTTACTTGATCAGCAGCAGGTTCTCCCAGCGGTGACGATCTCGATCCTGGATAGATGGCTATTGTCCAAATGAAAGACTGAGGCACTGAAACGTTTAACCAGTTTACTTTAACATAAAAGGATTTACAACCAGTCCTGTCACCGGAGTCTGTATGGGAACTCTGAGTTACTTTGACCCTGCCGGGGTCTTCGCCTCTTATTGTGCGCAATTTCTGTGTGGCCCTGCTGCTGTATGTGAACTGGCTGCCGGCCCAATCTGTCCCCTCCGGGTCCTGGTTCGACGGGCAACCCGAGTCCTTTTATCGGTTTACCCCCTCTGGGAGTACCGCTGAACTCTGTGTCTGTTGCTGCATCCGACCCTAGTGAAGCTGATATCACCTCACGTTTTTCCGGTTGCTGTATTATATATAATGAATACAGCCACGGATCCGGTATCCGTCTTTGCGCCTGTTCTGGGTAGTGATTAATGCTACCCGGTTCTCACAATGTCCTTTTTCTCTATCCCTCTTCTCCTCAGGCCGGTGATTTAGGCCTGGTCACAGTCACAGGGCTGTTAGAGATTCAACTGTATGACCTCTCACTATCAGCTCCTTGGCCCAACTGCCATTTCTTCTCTCAGACCAGAATGGATCAAGGGGAGTCTCTGGAGCTCCCCCTTCTGGCCGGAGGTGGTAGTGCAGTCTTGCTATTTTAGTATTTGTACTTACTGTCAGTAACTATTTTTGTGGCAAATACCCCTAGGGGTGCCACATTCCCCCTTAGTTAAGAACAGTACTCCGGGACTGTGGGACAATAACATTTTGAAATAACAATTAATATGTACAGAGTCTTAAAAATGAAAAGTTACAAAAACCACTCAAGGAAACAAAAATAGAGTTCTGTAAAAAGTCACTTCAAATAGCGTCCATTAATACAGTTCTATCCTTGAAGGTATTAGGAACGGCACTGTACTTAGTGTCCAGGAATTTAGTTCCATTTTTCCAACGGAGTTATCAATATAAAGTCTAAAGAAAGTTCAAAAAGAGCAAAAAGCAAAGTTCAAAAAGCAGTCTTTCCGGAGCTTTGATTTAGTGCCTCCGGGCTGATAAAAAGTTCAAGAATATGCAATAAGTTCATATAGACAAGTCTCTGTAGGCACTGGGCTTAAACGTTGCAGACTGATAGCAATGACTATACTACATTTTCTGTTTAACTATATACGGCATAACATATATACAATTCACATTATGAGCTTTATAGTTGGTAATCTGCATACCTGGCCGGTAATTGACCCTGGGTACTACGCTGTGATCTACGTAATAGCGGTGTCTCTTCATGTGGTGTACTACTGTCTACTGCGGATGTAGTATCTGCCCGCTCTGCTAAAGATAATTCCACGACTATGGAGTTGGCAAGTCCACCGTGAATGGGATTACTCTGACCAGGAATCTGTTCTTCCTGGCCTGGAACCTCCTGTAGTACGGGGTCAGCCTCTTCCTGTCTTGGGACTTCTGGTATTGGGCTCGGTGTTGGGTAAAAGGCCACCATGGGAACCACTACTGCACCATGGTATGTTAGTAGGGTTTTGGGAAAGTCTCCTATACAGGTGTGATACACTTCCTCTTCTTTTTCCTTTACTGGTTGAACCTGTATGGGTTGAATAACTTCTGGTTCTGGCTGGACAACGTCTGGCTCTTTCAATGCTTCCGGACATAATTTAAGATTGTCTCTTGACACTAGTACAGATGTTAAGCCTCCGTTTTTGCTAATGAGACACATTTTAGGATTATCCACTCTTGTTGGTAAAACTGTGTAGGGTACGGCTTCCCACTGATTGTCCAGTTTATTGGTTCGACGATTTCTCTTGAGCACTTGGTCACCCGGTCTTGATGGGGTCGCTAGAGCATTCTGGTTGAAAGTTCGCTCTTGTCTTTCTCTAGTTTGCTGAAGGCTTCTTTCCACACTCTCTTGCACTTGGCGATACTGCTTTTGCCGTATGATATCCCAATTGGAGTCTTGAACTTCTGCGTCTGGTTTCAGAATTCCCATTTCTAGATCGATTGGTAATTGGCCGGGTCTTGCACGCATAAGGTAAGCTGGGGTGCAGTTGGTGGAGCTCACCGGGACATGATTATACAGATCCACCAAGTCAGGCAATTTCTCTGGCCATTGATTCCTTTCTGTCTCAGGTAAAGTCTTTAGTAGGTCTATTACAATATGGTTCATCTTCTCGCATAAGCCGTTTGTTTGTGGATGATAGGCCGTCGTCCGGATCTTTTTGCAACCATACATATTACAGAATTCTCTGAAGATCTCTGATTCAAAGGCTGTACCTTGGTCGGTGAGAACCTGTTCCGGATATCCATGGGGTCTACAAAAGTACGTTTGGAACGCTTTGGCTGCTGTTTTTGCTGTCAGATCTTTTACGGGTACTACTACCAAGAAACGTGAATAATGGTCCACGATGGTCAAGGCATAGACATAGCCGGACTGGCTTGGTGTCAACTTCACGTGGTCCATGGCTACAAGTTCAAGTGGTTGTTTGGTGATTATGGGCTGCAGTGGTGCTCTTTGGTTCTTTTGATCGTTTCTTCTGAGGTTACACGGGCCACAATTTCTGCACCACTGTTCGATTGATTTTCTCATCCCGACCCAATAAAATCTTTCTCTTAGAAGTACTTCTAACTTTTTCCAACCGAAGTGACCAGCACCATTATGGTAAGCTTCGAGGACCATCTTCACATCTTGTTTAGGCACAATAATCTGCCAAACCAATTCATGTGTTTTCGGATTGGTGTATCTTCTACAGAGCTTCCCTTGATACAGGAACATTTTGCCTCTCTCTTTCCAGAGTTGATGCGTCTCTTCTGGGGCATCCTCATAGGGATATGCACTTTGCTCAGTCAACAGTTCCTTCACCAACTTCACAGCCGGATTGCTGTCTTGGGTGTCAGCCCATCTATGGTGTGCTAACGGATTAAAATTCACCTCTTGTTGTTTCTGATAGGTACTTGACTGATGATGTTTTGCCTTGGGACGATGGAAGGCTGGTAGTTCAATTTCTTCAAGCTCCCCCGTTTCCTCTTCTACATCTCTCAAGTGTGGCATCCAGGATAGGGCATCGGCATTTCCATTCTTGCGACCTGCTCGATACTTGATTATGAAGTTGTAATTAGATAACCGGGCTATCCATCGCTGTTCTAACGCACCTAATTTGGCTGTGTCCAGGTGGGTCAACGGATTGTTGTCAGTATAGACAATAAATTCTGCAGCGGCCAGATAGTGTTTGAAACGCTCCGTCACAGCCCAAACTACTGCCAGTAGTTCCAATTTGAAGGAGCTGTAATTTTCTGAATTTCTTTCAGTAGGCCGGAGCTTTCTACTTGCAAAGGCGATGACTTTCTCCCGACCTTCTTGCTTTTGTGACAGCACCGCTCCTAGTCCCACATTACTGGCATCGGTGTAGAGGATGAAAGGTTTATGGTAATCTGGGTATGCCAGAACCTCTTCTCCAGTTAGTGCCTTCTTTAGTTGTTCAAAGGAGTCTTCCCTTTCGTCGTTCCACTGAAAAGGAGGGTTTCGGTTTGAAGGTTTCTTCGTCTGCCCTACCAAGGTGTCTTGCAAGGGTGCTGCCAACTTGGTAAATCCTTTTATAAATCTGCGATAGTAACCCACCAATCCCAGGAATTGTCTCACTTCTTTTGCGCTGGTAGGTCTTGGCCAATCCCTTATGGCGCTTATTTTCTCGGGATCTGGTGCTACTCCCTCCGAACTCACGATGTGTCCCAGGTACTGTACCTTTGGCTTGAGAAGGTGACATTTGGATGGCTTGACTTTCATGCCATACCTGGATAAGGCTTTGAACACTTCTGCCAGGTCTATTAAGTGTTGTTCGTAAGTCTTTGAGTAGACGATCACATCATCTAGGTACAGGAGGACGGTCTCGAAGTTCTTGTGTCCGAGGCAGCATTCCATCAGCCGCTGGAAGGTACCGGATGCGTTGCAGAGTCCGAACGGCATGCGATTAAATTCACATAGACCCATTGGTGTGGTGAATGCCGTCTTTTCCTTATCTCTCTCAGCCACAGGGACTTGCCAATACCCGCTTGTTAAGTCTAAGGTGGAAAAATAATTAGCAGATTTCAAAGCAGTTAAGGACTCTTCTATCCTAGGCAAGGGGTAGGCGTCTTTATGGGTGATGTTATTAATCTTCCGGTAGTCTACGCACATTCTCATGGTTCCGTCTTTTTTTTTGACAATCACTAGAGGGGCCGCCCAGGGGCTACAGCTGTCTCTTATTACCCCGGCCTGTTTCATTTCCCTCAGCATATCTTTTGCACATTGATAGTGAGCGGGCGGTATGGGTCTATATCTTTCTTTTATTGGGGGATGGTCACCTGTGGGGATTGTGTGTTCTACCCCTTCTATCCGTCCGAAGTCCAATGGGTGTTTACTGAAGACTTGTTCATATTCCTTCACTAGCCTATACACCCCTTGTTTTTGATGGGTAGGTGTTGAATTTATGCCCACGTGTAGCTGTTGGCACCAATCCTCCATTTCTCCATCTGAGCCATTGCCTTCCACCTGACAGGTTGGTTCTAAGGGCTCAATGGTTGTGATGGCATTGTTGTCAACAGTATATAGCTTTGCCATTGTAGCATACCTTGGCAAAGTGACCTCTTCCTCTCCACAGTTCAAAAGTCGTACCGGCACTCGTCCCCGGTGTACCTCGACTATCCCTCGTGCTGTGAGTATAGTGGGCCTGCTGTCGGTGTACACTGGTTCTATTAAGGCTTGATAATCTCGTCCCTTAGTACCAATGGCTGCTCTACACCATACCAGCATTTCTGTTTTTGGTGGGATTACAATAGACGTTGGATCACTTACCCTCACACTGCCGATTTCTCCACCTGCAACTTCTACCTGTTGCCTTAACATCAATACTTTTATTTCCCTCCGGAGAACTCTCTGCTGGCAGGATTGGGCAGTTTCAGCAATTTGCTGTAAGACAGAAATGACTTCGGAAAAGTAGTTCTCTAACACATTCATTCCTATCAATACAGTTGGTTCACAGTTCCGCCGGTCAACATCAACAACAATTATACCCTGTTTCTTCAGTTCTACTTTACCAATCTTTATGGTCATCTCCCTGAATCCTAGTTTCGGTACCAACTTACCATTACTGGCCCATATATCTAGTTCAACATCAGAGGGCCCTTTATCAATATCTGCATCAGCCCAGTACCTCTTATAAAGGATATACGGTATAGATGAAATCTGGGAACCTGTGTCCAGCAAAGCGTTGAGGGGAATTCCGTCCAGCACGATAGGGATAATGGGTCGTCCTCCGATGTACCTGTCGTGCCAGGGTGTTGGGCCTTGAAAGTTCATTCCTGCGAAGCGGCCCGCATTCCCAGGGGATTCCCGTTTAAATCACAATCTCGTGCAAAGTGGCCCGGCTGCTGGCAACGGCGGCAAATGGGCTGTCCATCCGGTTGGTAGCGGTCGCGGGGTCGTCCTCTCCATGTCGGGTATCTCCGGGGTCTCATCCATGGAACATCCTCTCTACAGTTTGCCAACTCCATCTTGTGTCCTCTCATCTCCTGCATGGTTTTAGCCATTGAAGCAACAACATCAGCTAAAGAGTCAAGCTTTTGTTGAAGAGCCTCATTAGTACTGGGCCCCAGGGGCTTAGCAATGGCCCCAGACATAGCTGATGTCACTGGCACTCCCTGTTGTTGAGGTGCCTCTGCCATGGGTTGCGCAGGATCCTGATCCCGAGGTGCCTCTGCCAGCTGGAGACGTATAGCGCTCTCCTTTAATTGGGCAAATGTCAATTCAGGGTTCTTAAAAACAAGCATGCTCACATGCCCCCGGTGAGATGGGGTGTAGAGTCCCTCAATAAATTGATCTCTTAGCAGTTTATCCGCTCCGGTGTTAAAAATGGGTTCAGCCAGTGTAAGTGATTTAAGGGCTTCCTGCAGGTTTAAGGCAAAGTCTCTCACGCCCTCATTAGCTTTTTGTTTGCAACTAAAGAATTGTATTTTAGCTTTGCTGCTGGCCGTGGTTTCAAATGTAGCTTTTAATCCAGCAAATATGCGTTCAACAGTGCCTTTTAGATCAGCTGCCCATGCTGTGACTTCTCGCTTAGCATGGCCACTTAACTGCATCATCAGGAGACTAACACGCTGAACTTCACCCACAGGGAACATGTCAAAATGGGCCAGCATCTTTTCTCTGAAATCGTCAAGGGTATTAGGCTCACCTTCATACATTGGAAGCCATGGGCCACCCGGGGTATATGGCATCAGCACCGGCATGATGGGCGCCACTCCTTGCACCGCTGCACTGCCGGACTCTCTATTGACACTCTGTCTTTCAGCTGCATTAGCGTTGCCGAGTGCTGCGGCGTCTCCGTGCTGCGACATACTGTGCCCCCTTAGTTAATCCGGACCCTTCCGGTCCTCCGCTTCCGTCGGGATAGTGTAGATTCGTTCCGCTGTGCAGCAGGATCGATTTTCCCCTTGCTCTGATGTCAGAGCGCTCAGCTTGGTGCCGCCCACAATGACACGCCCCCTGCTGCTCCCACCCACCGCGCTCTGTAATGGCGGATTCTGAAGTTTTTCAGTTAGACTGGGGCTCAGGTGATGGCGTAGCTCAATTAACAGTCTCGTGCCTAACGGTTATGAAGTGATTACCTCAGGGGATGGCGGCCATCTTTACTCCATTATAACCAATGGGGAAAAGTCACTTTCAATAGTTTTCAATGGGGAATGGATTTTTCTTTAATAAAGTCAATTTTCAAGATTTTTCATCCCAGTTTTCACAGTTTTGGGCTCCAATCACGGCACACAATACCCAGTATACGGGCTGGCTAGATCCTGTTCGTGACGCCAATTGTGACGCCCAGGAGACCGGGATACCCAGCACCGGACCAATGGAGTCTGTCTCTTGAGGGGGATGTCACGGGTGGCTTGACCTGGTGCTGTGGCCTCAGGCAATGCACAGTGTAAGGGGTATCATGAGGGGACAGGCACTTACTTGATCAGCAGCAGGTTCTCCCAGCGGTGACGATCTCGATCCTGGATAGATGGCTATTGTCCAAATGAAAGACTGAGGCACTGAAACGTTTAACCAGTTTACTTTAACATAAAAGGATTTACAACCAGTCCTGTCACCGGAGTCTGTGTGGGAACTCTGAGTTACTTTGACCCTGCCGGGGTCTTCGCCTCTTATTGTGCGCAATTTCTGTGTGGCCCTGCTGCTGTATGTGAACTGGCTGCCGGCCCAATCTGTCCCCTCCGGGTCCTGGTTCGACGGGCAACCCGAGTCCTTTTATCGGTTTACCCCCTCTGGGAGTACCGCTGAACTCTGTGTCTGTTGCTGCATCCGACCCTAGTGAAGCTGATATCACCTCACGTTTTTCCGGTTGCTGTATTATATATAATGAATACAGCCACGGATCCGGTATCCGTCTTTGCGCCTGTTCTGGGTAGTGATTAATGCTACCCGGTTCTCACAATGTCCTTTTTCTCTATCCCTCTTCTCCTCAGGCCGGTGATTTAGGCCTGGTCACAGTCACAGGGCTGTTAGAGATTCAACTGTATGACCTCTCACTATCAGCTCCTTGGCCCAACTGCCATTTCTTCTCTCAGACCAGAATGGATCAAGGGGAGTCTCTGGAGCTCCCCCTTCTGGCCGGAGGTGGTAGTGCAGTCTTGCTATTTTAGTATTTGTACTTACTGTCAGTAACTATTTTTGTGGCAAATACCCCTAGGGGTGCCACACGTTTAAGTTCCCATGACGAGTGTTTGGTGAGTTTTTGATACTGTGTACTTTTGTTGCACAAAAAAATACAGCATATTACAGTTGCAACAAAATGGATGAAATTTATAGAAATCTCACATCCACTGTGCTTATTTAATGCTGCATAAACTGGCCTGCAGTGCATGTTTGAAATTCATGACAAGTCAACTTCTCTTGTGAGTATGTAAGGAGGTAACGGAGATCCTCATCTGCCTCCTCTCTCTCCTTCCTGATACTGTATTTACACGATATGAGAGACAAATTGCAATATTCATCCTTGACATCTTATATTTTAAATGTCAAACTCGAGGACAGTCAGGGAAACTGATATAATTTAACTACTGTATAATACTACAGGTTGGGCTATGTATATGGATACACCTAAATAAAATGGGAATGGCTTATGATATCACCTTCCTGTTTGTGGCACATTAGTATATGACGGGGGGGAGGGGGGGGACTTTTCAATTTGGGTGGTGACCATGGTGGCCATTTTGAAGTCGACCATTTTGGATCCAACTTTATGTTTCCGATGGGAAGAGGGTCATGTGACACATCAAACTTATTGAGAATTTCACAATAAAAACAATGGTTGCTTGGTTTTAATGTAACTTTATTATTTCATGAGTTATTTACAAGTTTCTCTTTGTTTACAGCCATTGACAAGTCGCAGAGGTTAACACGTGAGGAGCGGATAGAAGTTGTGTTGATGTCTGGTGAACGCAGTACCCGGGTCATTGCAGCACATTTCAATGCAAGACACCCTACGCAAGAAAACTGTCATCATTCCCATTTGATTTAGGTATATCCATATAAATGGCCCACCCAAAAAAGTTTGCCTCATCACTGAACATAATGTTCTGTGTAAACTGAGGGTCCTATTCAAATTTTTGTTTCGCCCATTCTGCAAATTCAGTGCGCCGAAAGCGAACATTAATGAGGAACCAAAACCTTCATCAGTACATGAATGCTGTAGTGCACCAGAAGCACCGTTACACAGTGAAGAGGCAGTGACCTACAAAATTCAAACACAAAAGTCTCTTTATTGTGTTATCTTAGTGTTCAGTTCACACCACTCCATAGCAGTACATAGTACACGACTTTAAATCACTGTCCCTAAACACGCCGGATTTCCCTTTGTCCAGTTTCTGTGGGTGACTGCACGCCATATCAAAGTCTCTTAAACACAGCTTCAATCCATTAGTTTGCATGGTACACGACTTTAAATCACAGTCCCTAAACACGCCAGACTTCCTTGTGTCCAGTTTCCGTGGGTGACTGCACAACGTATCAAAGTCTCTTACACACTGCTTTTACTCACAACTTTACTTCATTAGTTTGTGGCCACTAAACACGGTGGACCTCCTCTGACCAGTTCCCGTGGGTGACTGCAGTGCTGTGTTAGCAGTGGATGCCAGGCATCTCAGCTCCCCTGGCTGTTTGGCTCTGCTCTGTCCTGTGTCACCACAAACTGACAAAGCTCTACAAAGCCTCTTGCTTTCCTCCAAACACCAGCCGGACACTGACTCTGACCCTGACACACTCATACCCCTTCTTGCAGGGCTTTTAACAAAGAATCCTGTAGCCTTTAGCCTCATGGAAAACCTGGGCCTGGAGTGAAATGGACTGCACAAACTACTATCCTGCAGTCTATTTCACAACACAACATCCCAGAGCAGGTTTTCCTTACATCTACCTTGGACACTAGCATGTCCAAGGTTAACACTTATTTTTAATATTTTTAGTCTGCATTACAGTCACAGCTACGCCCATGATGCCATACACTCCTATGGCCTTCATACGCCTCTGTGCACACCCTGGGGAGAACACATAGTGACCCCTACCTGTGACATCAGTCACTGCTTCACCATTGCAATCTGCGATTGCAATGCCCCCTATGGCCTCAATATGCCTCTGTGCATATCCTGGGGGAAAAAAAGCAACCCATACCTGTAACATGGGTAACTGCCTCACATCTCCCTCCCCCTGTTCATACCTGTGGGGTTGAACACTTGTCACCCCACATAGAAGCGAGACAGGGCATCCTCATGACCCTGTGACATCCCTGCCCAACACTGCACTATGAAACCAAAGTAAGGACAAGAACCATCGATTGGCACACCACGTTCCCTGTCACAGATGACATGCCCATTTTCATGTTTAACTGCAGCTTTCAGCCTGTTTTGGGTGGTCTCAATCTTGTTTATTTTGGATTCAGTAACCCTGCATCTCATCCTGTCACCTAAGTACTTGCCTTCGTGCTCCTGGTACCATTTCCTCCGTACCCCCACCCTTGCCTCTGTGATTACGTCACCCTGAAATGCCATGGTCAAAAACAGTGTTTACTAAGTACCCTATGTTAATTATTTAATTCACTTGCTTTTTAATTTATTTTCAATTGGGTATATGCACATATTGTTTTTTCTTTGGTTTTGTTTCCATGGCCGGTGTGAACATCCTTTTACATCATGCATGTTTTTAAGTCATATCCGGCTCAGTTTTCTGATTTTTCTGCAGTATTTTTGTATTGAATACAAATAGGGTGTGGCCACCTTTTCAATGAGCTGGCAGTTTATATTTAGTTCCTCCAAAGCTGGGTCTCCGATTTGTACCCTGTGACTCTCTGCCAATATTCACACTAGGTAGGTTTTAACATTAGAGAGTGTAGTTACTGCCCCAATTGGGTACACCTTGTCGCGGTGGGGCAGTTTTATGCTTTTTTGATCAAAAACAGTGTTTACTAAATATCCTATGTTAATTATTTAATGCACTTGCTTTTTTATTTATTTATTTTCAGTAGGGTTTATCCACATATTGTTTTTTTCTTTGATTTTGTTTCCATGGCCAGTGTGAACATGCTTTTACATCATGCATGTTTTTAAGTCATACTTAGGCTCAGTTTTCTGTTTTTTCTGCAGTAAGTCATTTGCCTGAGACTTGGCGGGCCAAGACTTTACATAGGACCACTGGTACACCCACTGATCACCCCTTACCTTTGGGGTCTCTTCATGACTCTTTTGATCGCCCCTCAACTTAGAGGTCTCCTCTTTTCACCACTGCAGCTCTGGTTGATGATGCTGCAGTGCCTCCGGGGCCTCTCTGACCTTCCCTACTCACCTAGGGAAGGTCAGAGAGGCCCCAGAGCCTGCGCACTGCAGTACTTTGCTCTGTCCTCAACAGGGCAGATAAAGTACACCTGCACAGGAATCGCAGCAGGAAACAAAGAAGAGGATGTCATCGTATGAAGATGGGAGGCGCTGGACCCGGACCGCGATGCCCATTGGACCGGACTGCATCGGGACCGCCCCTGGGTGAGTATAATCTAACTTGTTTTTCTTATCTTTCAGGTTACATCCGGGGCTTATCTACAGCATTACAGAATGCTGTAGATAAGCCCCTGATGCCGGTAGCCTTAGCTTATAGGCGAATTTTGGGGTGAGAGATTCCCTTTAAATCACAGTCCCTAAACACGCCAGACTTCACTGTGTCCAGTTTCAGTGGGTGACGTCATGCCATATCAAAGTCTCTTGCTTACAGCTTTTACTTACAACTTTACTCCATTGGTTTGCGGCCACTAAAAATGCTGGACCTCCTCTGACCAGTTCCCGTGGGTGACTGCAGCGCTGTGGTAGCTGTGGATGCCAGCCTTTTCAGCTCCCATGGCTATTTGGCTCCGCTCTGTCCTGTGTCACATCACACCGACAAAGCCCTCTTGTGACAGCCCCTGTTCATTTGCAAAACAATTATATAAAAATAAGGAAAATAAAACAAGCTTATGCTCACCTAATCCAGGCTCTCCATCCAGCACAGCCTTCGTCTCTTCTTCTTTCTGGTATAGTAGTGGGGGCTTGATGTCCCCTTTGTGTACTGTCTCCAACAGAGTTCAGGCTGGTAGTAACTTGGGTTCTGATGGAGTTCACGATGGAGCAGGCAATTGATTAAACTCCTCTGCTCATGTTCAGGGCAGTGCTCACATCAATTGCATTTGCGTTTGATAGAAGTGAAGCCAATTTGGCGAGGTGATGGAGTGACAGCTAGGGCGCAGACAGAGATGGGAGAACAGTGTCAACAAGTGACAATTGGTGTGCTGAGCGCTTGTAGCTGAGGGTATGCATCGGGCGGCCACAGGCATTGAGAAATGTCTTTTTTTTTTCCAAAGTGCAACCCCCTGGGTAGGCAAGAGGTATTGCTCTAGGTGGGTGCCTACCCTGACTACTCTTCATCTCGACCCTAAAATCATGCTCAGCTCATCTCTATAATTCATATTTATTGTCTATAAAAATTAGATGGGCATTGCAGCCTGACATTTTTATCACCTATATGAGACAGAATAATGTTCGGACAATAGTTATCAAGCATGATAGGTGCTCTTAGATACAACACAATGAGTGTTGCAAATGTTGCAAAAGTATGCACATCAAATTGGATCAATAAAATGGGCATGCAAAAATCTGTACTGTGTGTGACATGACTTTGTGAGACAAATTTAAATGTTTTTTTCTTCTTCCATTAATATGAATGGCTTACATTTACATAAAAGCAAAGAAAATGTGTGATTAAATTCCCGCAGCACTATAACCACACTTATCAAACAATCATCAGATGCAAACTATGTGTCTACTTGAATCAAAGACACTCCTTTATCTCTTCCTATCAGATACATCTGTTTTAAATATCTGTTTTATTAATCTTCCTCACTGCTGTGCTTTTATATATTATCTATTTGTAGTGATGATGCAGTCACCCGAAATACGTATCTGAAAATGAAGTTTCTGGTTTGCCTTCTTATCCTTAGTTTTGAGGCATGGCTCGTTAGAGTGTCGATATTGACTTCTAGATTGCTACTTCCAATATGTGGCACTAGCTTCCCTCTTCTCTTCCTCTCTGAAGTGGCTACTTACATATTTAAGTTCCCAGAGGAGCATTGCAAATCCTATATATCTTCTTATGCTGACTTGGTACAGTGCACAAAGAGAAAATGTTCCTCTTAGACACGATTTGTACAATTTCTTCACAATTTTATGGCGTTCTCTCACTATCTCTACAGATAATCTGTGAGCTGTGATATTACTATCCAGATTCACTAGAAAATGGCTGCTGCATTCTCTGCTTGTGCTTTCATGCAGGCTATGATAGTCTCTCCACATTGATGTGCTTCACAATGTGATTGCTGCAAGGTATTATGGGGAAAGCCATGCTTAAGGTCATGTGGTCCTTCTCTGGCTCATGCAATCTTTGCAATTTGTAAAATGATTAAGAACATTTTGGGCAATTTACTCAAAGCAAATTACATTTTCTTAAATTTTACCTGCTTCAAATTTGATTACATTACAATTGATTTGTTCATCTACAGTACTCACCTGTTTCTCAGGACACTATAGTGGAGTGAGGCAAGAAAGCCCCTCATTATAGTAGGGCAGTGCACCATTTGCCATGCTTTTTTCACAAGTACCGTAAGTTTGGCAAATGCTTACTTCCCTCGTCACAAACTCATGCTTAGCCGATGAAAGCATGCATGTGTATAGAGGAACCGGTGGATATACCAAAAGGCTAATTTGCTATCTATCGGGCATAGCTAATTGGATGATGATGTGATGCCATAAATCAGTGAGAAATTCCATTTAGTTGAGGCCTCCCTTTTCTCTATGTATCCAGTTACTTTTGCCATTTTTATTTTGTTCTAACAGTCAAGAAGTAAAAGAATGCAATAACATGGCAAAATTGTTACCCAGATGCTTTGTCTAATCTCATCACTGTTATTTGTGGTCTTGTTTTTACACTGAAATCCCAAGAAATAGACTTTAGAGTACCTTGTTCCAGGAAAAATTTGGCCAGTTGAACATTGTAGACAATTTGCCTGAAGAAGTTATTAAATTATATATGATGATATCAATTAGCAAATATTGCTTTGTCTTCCATTCCAGAATCAGAACCAATTAGCTCAGAGCTTTCTATTCTTTAGAGATCCCAGATTGTATTTTCATTTGTTCTGATTTTATTGTTGGAGTGGTTATGTTCCAATTGTTTTTAGACTAAGTGCAACATTGGTTCATTATACTTTTAATTCTCCATTAAAGTAAAGCTGAGATTTAACGAACAGACAAATGTTAGATCAGTAATATATTTCAACTGATTTAACCCCAGAAAGACTAAGCCATACTTTCAGTTTTGCATTTTTATATTTTCAACCTTTCTCAAAGCAGCAACAACTTTTAACTAGTGTTGAGCATTCCGATACCGCAAGTATCGGCTATCGGCCGATATTTGCGGTATCGGAATTCCGATACCAAGTTCCGATACTTTCAGTATATCGGATACCAGAATCGGACGTTCCCATAATTCAAAGGGCCCGAATTCAGCCAATGAGGAATGGTTATAAGTGTGGGCACATCCTGTTCTGCATGGTAGGCACGTAACTACTGGCATGGCTTTGATTGGCTGCTGAAATGATGTCATGATGCACTATAAAAGTCGCCGCCGCCATTTTGGGCTCACTCAGCTGTGAACTCAGTTAGGGACAGGACGCTGTGTTCTGACTGAGGGCCAGTTTAGAGATAGTGATTTGCTTCATTGTGCTTTACCCAGGCTAATTTAGCAACTGCTGTGTGAGGACCTTGCTTTTGCCTTGCAGCGCTGTTCACAGCTGTCTGCAAGGTCTCTGTGTGTGTGAGTGCAGCTCACTCTGTAGTCTGTTCGCAGCCACCGCTGGTTGTAGTCAGCTCAGGGTGCGTCACTGCCTTATACTGTTCAATCCATTGTCCTTTTTTGCAATTAGTGCAGCATGCTGCACATTTTTGTCAAATTTATCCTATTAGTGGCTTTCCATCCATATCCTGCTAGATTGTGAAAAAACACTATATAGGATCACATAGAGGAGCTTTTTTTGGCCTTGCAGCGCCGTTTACGGCTGTCTGCACGGTCTCTGTGTGAGTGCAGCTCGCTTTGTAGTCTGTTCTACCGCCACAGCCGGTTGTAGTCAGCTCAGGGTGCGTCACTGCCTCATACCGTTCCATTGTCCGTTTCTCAATTAGTGCAGCCTGCTGCACATTTTTTCAAATTTATCCTATTAATGGCTTTCCATCCGTATCCTGCTAGATTGTGGACAAACATTATATAGGATTACATAGAGGAGCTTGTTTTGGCCTTGCAGTGCCGTTCACGGCTGTCTGCACGGTCTGTGTGTGAGTGCAGCTTACTCTGTAGTCTGTTCTGCAAAAAAAATAAATAAATAAAGTTCACCAAACATAACACTTTACAGTTGTGTAGGCCACATTAGCTCATATAAAAGTCTAGTACACACTTTAGAAAATTAGTGTTTCTTATACCTGTTAGGAGCTGTTCAGGAATAAGCACACTAAGCCCTTAGTACTTTTCTGTCTATCTTTATCAGTCTACCAAGATGAAGAAGGCAGGGAGTAAGGCACGTGGGTGTGGAGCAGGGAAAGTACGTGGGGATTCTGTGCCTGCTGCAGGCACCAGTGACTCATCATCACCCAGTTTCAGCAGGGAACAGTCCTTCATGTGCAGCTTTGTAGGAGATCGCTGTACCCTGCTGCTGCGGGAGGAGCAAATTGAAGCCATTGTCGGATGGATGGCAGCTAACGCATCGACTTCAATTAGTGCCACATCCTCTCAGGCACAGAGCACTGGAGAGTACCTGTTGTGAGTTCTGTTGTTGGGCTCCCTCCTGTGGTCATGAATGGTACTTCGGCTGGTTCTGTTCATTGACTTTCTCTGGTGGCTGTGGGTGTTTCTGAGTTTCCTTCCTCAGGTGACGAGGTTAATTCGTTAGCTGGCTGCTCTATTTAACTCCACTTAGATCTTTGCTCCAGGCCACCTGTCAATGTTCCAGTATTGGTCTAGTTCACTTCTGGATCGTTCTTGTGACCTGTCTTCCCAGCAGAAGCTAAGTGACTACTTGTTTTTCTCTGGTTTGCTATTTTTCTGTCCAGCTTGCTATTTTGATTGTTCTTGCTTGCTGGAAGCTCTGGGACGCAGAGGGAGCGCCTCCGCACCGTGAGTCGGTGCGGAGGGTCTTTTTGCGCCCTCTGCGTGGTCTTTTTGTAGGTTTTTGTGCTGACCGCAAAGTATCCTTTCCTATCCTCGGTCTGTTCAGTAAGTCGGGCCTCACTTTGCTAAATCTATTTCATCTCTGTGTTTGTATTTTCATCTTTTCTCACAGTCATTATATGTGGGGGGCTGCCTTTTCCTTTGGGGAATTTCTCTGAGGCAAGGTAGGCTTTATTTTTCTATCTTCAGGGCTAGCTAGTTTCTTAGGCTGTGCCGAGTTGCATAGGGAGCGTTAGGCGCAATCCACGGCTATTTCTAGTGTGGTTGATAGGATTAGGGATTGCGGTCAGCAGAGTTCCCACGTCCCAGAGCTCGTCCTATATTATCAGTAACTATCAGGTCATTGCGTGTGCTCTTACCCACCAGGTCCATTATTGTCCTGACCACCAGGTCATAACAGTACAGGTGGCCCAAAGTACTAATGCATCTCAATAGAGGGATAAGAGAAGTTCTGAGATCATTTTTTTTCTTTGTAGTGTGTTTTGTCTCTCTTTTCACCTTTACATCTGGGTGGTTCAGAACACAGGTGTAGACATGGACATTCAAGGTCTGTCCTCTTTGATGGATAATCTCACTATAAGTGTACAAAACATTCAAGATTTTGTGGTTCAGAATCCGATGTCAGAGTCTAGGATTCCAATTCCTGATTTGTTTTTTGGTGATAGATCTAAGTTCTTGAATTTCAAAAATAATTGTAAATTGTTTCTTGCCTTGAAATCTCGCTCCTCAGGTGACCCTGTTCAACAAGTAAAGATCATTATTTCTTTGTTACGGGGTGACCCTCAAGACTGGGCATTTTCCCTTGCGCCAGGAGATCCGGCATTGCGTGATGTTGATGCGTTTTTCCTGGCGCTTGGATTGCTTTATGACGAACCTAATTCAGTGGATCTGGCAGAGAAAATCTTGCTGGCTCTGTGTCAGGGTCAGGATGAAGCGGAGATATATTGTCAGAAGTTTAGAAAGTGGTCTGTGCTCACTCAGTGGAATGAATGTGCCCTGGCGGCAATCTTCAGAAAGGGTCTCTCTGAAGCCCTTAAGGATGACATGGTGGGATTTCCCATGCCTGCTGGTCTGAATGAGTCTATGTCTTTGGCCATTCAGATCGAACGACGCTTGCGTGAGCGTAAAGCTGTGCACCATTTGGCGGTACTATCTGAGCATGGACCTGAGCCTATGCAATGTGATAGGACTTTGACCAGAGCTGAACGGCAAGAACACAGACGTTGGAATGGGCTATGTTTTTACTGTGGTGATGCCACTCATGCTATCTCCAATTGTCCTAAGCGCACTAAGCGGTTCGCTAGGTCTGACAACATTGGTACTGTACAGTCTAAATTTCTATTGTCCGTTACTCTGATTTGTTCTTTGTCATCCTATTCTGTTATGGCATTTGTGGATTCAGGCGCTGCCCTGAATTTGATGGACTTGGAGTATGCTAGGCGCTGTGGTTTTTTCTTGGAGGCCTTGCATTATCCTATTCCATTGAGAGGAATTGATGCTACGCCTTTGGCCAAGAATAAGCCTCAGTACTGGACCCAATTGACCATGTGCATGGCTCCTGTACATCAGGAGGATATCCGCTTTCTAGTGTTGCTAAACCGTTGACTGATTTGACCAAGAAGGGTGCTGATGTGGTCAATTGGTCTTCTGCAGCTGTAGAGGCTTTTCAGGAGTTGAAGCGTCGTTTTTCTTCTGCCCCTGTGCTGTGCCAGCCAGATGTTTCGCTCCCGTTTCAGGTTGAGGTTGATGCTTCTGAGATTGGAGCTGGGGCTGTTTTGTCGCAAAGAAGTTCTGATGGCTCGGTGATGAAGCCATGTGCTTTCTTTTCTAGAAGGTTTTCGCCTGCTGAGCGCAATTATGATGTTGGTAATCGAGAGTTGTTGGCCATGAAGTGGGCATTCGAGGAGTGGCGTCATTGGCTTGAAGGAGCCAAGCATCGCGTGGTGGTCTTGACAGATCACAAGAATTTGACTTATCTTGAGTCTGCCAAACGGTTGAATCCGAGACAGGCTCGATGGTCGTTATTTTTCTCCCGTTTTGATTTTGTGGTTTCGTACCTTCCGGGCTCTAAGAATGTGAAGGCTGATGCCCTGTCAAGGAGTTTTGTGCCTGACTCTCCGGGTGTTCCTGAGCCGGCGGGTATTCTCAAAGAGGGGGTAATTTTGTCTGCCATCTCCCCTGATTTGCGGCGGGTGCTGCAAAAATTTCAGGCTGATAGACCTGACCGTTGCCCAGCAGAGAAACTGTTTGTCCCTGATAGATGGACTAGTAGAGTTATCTCTGAGATTCATTGTTCAGTGTTGGCTGGGCATCCTGGAATCTTTGGTACCAGAGATTTGGTGGCTAGATCCTTTTGGTGGCCGTCTTTGTGACAGGATGTGCGTTTTTTTGTGCAGTCTTGTGGGACTTGTGCTCGGGCTAAGCCCTGCTGTTCTCGTGCCAGTGGGTTGCTTTTGCCCTTGCCGGTCCCGAAGAGGCCCTGGAGGCATATTTGTATGGATTTTATTTCGGATCTCGCCGTCTCTCAAAAGATGTCGGTCATTTGGGTGGTTTGTGATCGCTTTTCTAAGATGGTCCATTTGGTACCCTTGTCTAAATTGCCTTCCTCCTCTGATTTGGTGCCACTATTTTTCCAGCATGTGGTTCGTTTACATGGTATCCCGGAGAACATCGTTTCTGACAGAGGTTCCCAGTTTGTTTCGAGGTTTTGGCGATCTTTTTGTGCTAGGATGGGCATTGATTTGTCTTTTTCCTCGGCTTTCCATCCTCAGACAAATGGCCAAACCGAACGAACTAATCAGACTTTGGAAACATATCTGAGATGCTTTGTTTCTGCTGATCAGGATGATTGGGTGTCCTTTTTGCCGTTGGCTGAGTTCGCCCTTAATAATCGGGCCAGCTCGGCTACTTTGTTTTCGCCGTTTTTCTGCAATTCTGGTTTCCATCCGCGTTTCTCTTCAGGGCAGGTTGAGTCTTCGGACTGTCCTGGTGTAGATACTGTGGTGGATAGGTTGCAGCAGATTTGGACTCATGTGGTGGACAATTTGACATTGTCCCAGGAGAAGGCTCAACGTTTCGCCAAACGCCGGCGTTGTGTGGGTCCCCGACTTCGTGTTGGGGATTTGGTTTGGTTGTCGTCTCGTTATGTTCCTATGAGGGTTTCCTCTCCTAAGTTTAAGCCTCGTTTCATTGGTCCGTATAAGATTTCTGAGGTTATCAATCCTGTGTCATTTCGTTTGGCCCTTCCTGCTTCTTTTGCCATCCATAATGTGTTCCATAGGTCATTGTTGCGGAGATACGTGGCGCCTGTGGTTCCATCAATTGATCCTCCTGCCCCGGTGTTGGTTGAGGGGGAGTTGGAGTATGTGGTGGAGAAGATTTTGGATTCTCGTATTTCGAGACGGAAACTCCAGTACCTGGTCAAGTGGAAGGGTTATGGTCAGGAAGATAATTCCTGGGTTTTTGCCTCTGATGTTCATGCTGCCGATCTGGTTCGTGCCTTTCATTTGGCTCGTCCTGGTCGGCCTGGGGGCTCTGGTGAGGGTTCGGTGACCCCTCCTCAAGGGGGGGTACTGTTGTGAGTTCTGTTGTCAGGCTCCCTCCTGTGGTCATGAATGGTACTTCGGCTGGTTCTGTCCATGGACTTTCTCTGGTGGCTGTGGGTGTTTCTGAGTTTCTTCCTCAGGTGACGAGGTTAATTCGTTAGCTGGCTGCTCTATTTAACTCCACTTAGATCTTTGCTCCAGGCCACCTGTCAATGTTCCAGTATTGGTCTAGTTCACTCCTGGATCGTTCTTGTGACCTGTCTTCCCAGCAGAAGCTAAGTTCCAGCTTGTATTTCTTTGGTTTGCTATTTTTCTGTCCAGCTTGCTATTTAATTTGTTGTCTTGCTTGCTAGAAGCTCTGGGACGCAGAGGGAGCGCTTGTTTTTCTCTGGTTTGCTATTTTTCTGTCCAGCTTGCTATTTCGATTGTTCTTGCTTGCTGGAAGCTCTGGGACGCAGAGGGAGCGCCTCCGCACCGTGAGTCGGTGCGGAGGGTCTTTTTGCACCCTCTGCGTGGTCTTTTTGTAGGTTTTTGTGCTGACCGCAAAGTATCCTTTCCTATCCTTGGTCTGTTCAGTAAGTCGGGCCTCACTTTGCTAAATCTATTTCATCTCTGTGTTTGTATTTTCATCTTTTCTCACAGTCATTATATGTGGGGGGCTGCCTTTTCCTTTGGGGAATTTCTCTGAGGCAAGGTAGGCTTTATTTTTCTATCTTCAGGGCTAGCTAGTTTCTTAGGCTGTGCCGAGTTGCATAGGGAGCGTTAGGCGCAATCCACGGCTATTTCTAGTGTGGTTGATAGGATTAGGGATTGCGGTCAGCAGAGTTCCCACGTCCCAGAGCTCGTCCTATATTATCAGTAGCCATCAGGTCATTCCGTGTGCTCTTATCCACCAGGTCCATTATTGTCCTGACCACCAGGTCATAACAAGTACCCATCTGTCTCTTCACCACCTGCCAAATTGCCCAGGCAGTCAGAGAGCCCAGGACAGGAGCCATCTCTACTTCTGTTCTTTGAATCTCTTGGGTTGGAAAGAGGGGGCCAGCCAAGCAGCATTGGAGAAATGGAAGAAGGGGCAGTATGCAGTGATGCCCAACAGCTTTGTCTCTCTGATTCTGAAAAGGCGGGTGGGCCAGTGACTCCGGTCAGCACACCTCAGTACGCATCTGATGATGAGACTCAGGTGCCACTTTCTGGTGCATACTGTGCTGCTGAGACTACCCAGGAGAAGCAGTTGGTGGAAGAGGGTAGTGTAGATGATGAGGTCCTTGACCCATCGTGGCGTGAGGTACAGGAAGGTGGTGGGAGCAGCTCTGAGGAAGAGATTCCCCTAACGGCCCAAAGAGGGAGAGAGAGGGGGAATACTGTGGTGCCTGTAGCCTCCACTTCAGCCCCCATTCGGAGCATGGCTCTTCCAATAGCAAAAACGGGCGCTCCAAGACTTGCAGTGCCTTGTCCTTTTTTGACACAGTTGCAGATGGCATTTGCTTAGTCAAATGCAAGGTGTGTCATCAGAAAGCCAAAAGAGAGAAAAGTGTCAGCAACCTCAGTACCACAAATATGTGGAAACATGTGCGGACCAAGCACGCGGTGGAGTTACAAAAACACACTGAAGACCTAGGCCTACCTACAGCGGCACCTATCACCTCTTCAGCTTGTGTTGTTGCCTCTTCCTCCAGCTCACACACAGCTGGTTCGGCTTCCTCACAGGATCGCCATGGAAGAACCTCTGGCACTGTTGTCCAGAGACCCAGTGTAAATCTACCCACAGCACCACGTTCCCAGTCATCCTCACACTCCCAGCCCAGTCTACAGCCATCGGTAGCACAGGCATGGGAGAAAAGGTGGCCATTCTCAGAAAACCACCCCCGAGCACAGTCTGTGAATGCTGGCATTGCAAAATTACTGTCCCTGGAAATGCTGTCATTCAGGCTGGTGGAGACTGACACCTTCCGTAACTTGATGGCATTGGCAGTCCCACAATACAATGTGCCCAGCTGCTTTTATTTCAGCAGGCAAGCCGTCCCTGCCCTGCAAAAGCTTGTGGAGGGACACATATTAAACGCACTACTGAACGCAGTCAGTAGCAAGGTCCACCTCACCACCGATGCGTGGACCAGTCACCATGGACAGGGGCGATACCTTTCCCTCACTGCCCATTGGGTTAATGTTGTGGAGCCGGGTACAGATCGTGCGAGTGGCGCAGGAAGTATTCTGTCAACTCCAAGGATTTCAGGAATCCAGACTGTACACATTGACTCCTCCTCATACTCAAGTTCCTCGGAATCATCGCTGCAGGAGTCGTCACAGTCCACCTCCACATGGACCCGTGAACATTTACCTGTTACGACCAATATGAGCACAGCCGTGGCCAAACGTCAACAGGCCGTATTGAAATTAATTTCTTTGCAGAATCGAAGCCACACAGCGCAGGAGCTCTGGAATGCAATCAAGCAGGAGAGCGACTTGTGGTTTGTGCCAGCGAATCTCCAGCCAGGCATGGTAGTGTGTGACAATGGCCGAAATCTGGTGGCAGCTCTGGGCCTAGGCAACCTCACTCACATCCCATGTCTGGCACATGTGCTCAACTTGGTCGTGCAGAGTTTTCTGAGGGACTATCCGGATCTTGATGCACTGCTGCACAAGTTCCGCCTAGAGTGTGCTCACTTGCGGCGTTCCAGCATGGCAAGATCGCGCATTGCAGCTCTGCAACGCCGATTCCGCCTTCCGGAACATCGCATCATATGTGACCTACCCACCAGGTGGAATTCCACGTTACATATGTTGGAGCGGTTGTGTGAGCAGCAGCAAGCAGTAATGGAGTTCCAGCTGCATCAGGCGCAAAGAAGTCGCACTGCGCACCGCTCAGACTTCACAACCACTGAGTGGGCCATTATGAAGGATGTCTGCCAGGTTTTGCGTGCCTTCAATGATTCCACGCAGATGGCGAGTGCAGATGATGCACTAGTCAGCATGACTGTCCCCCTTATTTGCCTGCTTGAAAGAACACTGCAAGCACTAAGGGATGATGTTGTGGAAGAGGTGGAGGATGAGGAGTCACCAATTCCATCTGCTTCTGGACAGTCAGCGCAACGTGGTTCCTCACAAAGGCGTAGCCAGGGGACACTTTGTGAGGAGGATGAGGAGGAGTCAATGGAGGAGGAAGAAATTGGTCCAGAGGAGGGAGTTACATAATTCTCAAGTAGTCAGTGTGTAGAGCAAGGGTGGGGTGATGCAGAGCAGGCAGAGATCATGCCTCAAGCAGGGAACAGCGTTTCTTGGCCAGTTGGCAGTCTGCAGCACATGGTTGATTTCATGCTGCAGTGCCTGAGAAACGACCGCCGCATTGCCTACATTCTCAACACGGCTGATTATTAGGTGTACACCCTCCTAGATCCGCGCTACCGGGACAGCTTACAAAGCCTCATAACACCATTGAACCAGGAGCGTAAAATGCGGGAGTACCAAAACACACTGGTGCATTCCATCATCTTCTCCTGTCCAAATGAGAGCAGTACTGCTAGTGCTTTAACAGGGCAGCTCAGTGCGTTGAGGCAGTGGAGGAAGGTCAGCACAAGCAGGGAGCAGAAGCAGTGCCTCAGCACAAGGCAAGACCAGTATCCAGTCAGCAGGAGGCAATGTTTCCGTCAGATGGTGACAGACTACATGGCTTGCCCTCTCAGTGTACTCCCAGATGGCTCTTCCCACTTCAAGTTTTGGGTCTCTAAGCTGGATACATGGCCAGAGATTAGCCAGTATGCATGGAGGTGCTGGCTTGCCCTGCTGCTAGTGTATTATCGGAACGTGTCTTTAGTGCTGCAGGTGGTGTACTAACAGACCGTCGCATGCGACTATCCTCTGATAACGTTGACCGGCTTACTTTTCTGAAAATGAACAAGGCCTGGATCTCGCAGGAATTTGAAACTCCTTTCCAGACTAAAAAATTGTTTGGCTACAGTATCCATGTCTCCTGTTGCGTTCATGTTTCTACCACCTGAACGGTAATCTCTGGGCTCCAACACCGCCAGTTGCTGCTCAGAAGTGCTGTCTGCACAGTCAAAACACATGACCCAGTGTTATTGGGTTTCAGTAACGTCAGCTGATCCCCAGCTGTGTATCCAGCAATGTGTCCTGCTACCTCCACGCTGACACTACATTTGACATTTAAGGCAACCTGTCCCCACCCCAGGCATTTGTTACTGAAAGAGCCACCTTGTGCAGCAGTAATGCTGCACAAGGAAAAGGTGGCTCTTTTAGTTATGCTCCTTGCACACGCTGAACTTATCACTTATAAAATGTGTCCCCTCATACCGTGAAAACACTTGCTGCCGTGTTATTGGGGTTCAGTAACGCCAGCTGCTCCCCTGCTGTGTGTGCGGCAAAATCTAAAGTCTGCACTTCCTGCTTTCCCTGGGCTTCAACACTGCCAGTTGTTGCCCAGAAGTGCTGTCTGCACAGTCAACAGGTGCTCCTTTGTTATTGGGTGTTATGATCAGGTAATTCAGAACCACAATGGACATTGAAGTTCAGAGCACACAAAGTGACCTGACAATTACCAAAAACAAAGGACGAGCTCTGAGACGTGGGAACTCTGCTGACCGCAATCCCTAATCCTAACACACCACACTAGAGGTAGCCGTGGATTGCGCCTAACGCTCCCTATGCAACTCGGCACAGCCTGAGAAACTAACTAGCCCTGAAGATAGAAAAATAAGCCTACCTTGCCTCAGAGAAATTCCCCAAAGGAAAAGGCAGCCCCCCACATATAATGACTGTGAGTAAGATGAAAATACAAACACAGAGATGAAATAGATTTAGCAAAGTGAGGCCCGACTTACTGAATAGTCCGAGGATAGGAAAGATAGCTTTGCGGTCAACACAAAAACCTACAAACAACCACGCAGAGGGGCAAAAAGACCCTCCGCACCGACTAACGGTACGGAGGTGCTCCCTCTGCGTCTCAGAGCTTCCAGCAAGCAATAAAAACCAATAAAGCAAGCTGGACAGAAAAAATAGCAAGCAAAAATAACACAAGCAAAACTTAGCTTATGCAGGATAGACAGGCCACAGGAACGATCCAGGAGAAAGCAAGACCAATACTAGAACATTGACTGGAGGCCAGGATCAAAGCACCAGGTGGAGTTAAATAGAGCAGCACCTAACGACTTAACCTCATCACCTGAGGAAGGAAACTCAGAAGCCGCAGTACCACTCTCATCCACCAAAGGAAGCTCATAGACAGAACCAGCCGAAGTACCACTCTCGACCACAGGAGGGAGCTTGGCCACAGGATTCACAACAATTGGGGTTCAGTAATGCCAGCTCTTCCCCTGCTGTATGTGCAGCAAAAACTAAAGTCTGCTCCTCCTGCTTTCCCTGGGCTTCAACACCGCCAGTTGTTGCCCGAAAGAGCTGTCTGCACAGTCAACACTTGCTGCCATGTTATTGGGGTTCAGTAACGCCAGCTGCTCCCCAGCTGTGTGTGCGGCAAAAATTAAAGTCTGCTCCTCCTGCTTTCCCTGGGCTTCAACACCGCCAGTTGTTGCCCGGAAGTGCTGTCTGCACAGTCAACAGGTGCTCCTCTGTTATTGGGGTTCAGTAACGCCAGCTCTTCCCCTGCTGTATGTGCAGCAAAAACTAAAGTCTGCTCCTCCTGCTTTCCCTGGGCTTCAACACCGCCAGTTGTTGCCCGGAAGAGCTGTCTGCACAGTCAACACTTGCTGCCATGTTATTGGGGTTCAGTAACGCCAGCTGTTCCCCTGCTGTGTGGCCGGCAATGTGTCCTGCGACAGCCACGCACAACTGATATAAAACTGCCTCCAGTGCAGGCCTTGGCCTACACTCTGCTCCTCCTGGATTCCCTGGGCTCCAATATCGCCAGTTGATGCTCGAAAGTGTTGGCTGCACAGAGAAAAACACTTGCTCATGTGTCAGCGGGGTTCAGTAATGCCAGCTGTTCCCCTGCTGCGTGGCCGGCAATGTGTCCTGCGACCGCAATGCAGACAAAGCAACTGATATAAAACTGCCTCCTGTGCAGGCCTCAGCCTACACTCTGCTCCTCCTGGATTCCCTAGGCTCCAATACCGCCAGTTGGTGCTCGGAAGTGCTGGCTACACAGAGAAAAACACTCGCCACTGTGTCAGTGGGGTTCAGTAACGCCAGCTGTTCCCCTGCTGTGTGGCCGGCAATGTGCCCTGCGACCACCAGGCATACACAGCAACTGATGTGTCAGTGGGGTTAAGTAACGCCAGCTGTTCCCCTGCTGTGTAGCCAGCAATGTGTCCTGCGACCGCCACGCTGACACAACAACAGATATTAAAGGGAACCTGTCCCCCCCCAAGGCATCTGTAACAAAAAGAGTCACCTTGTGCGGCACTAATGCTGCACAAGGAAAAGGTGCCTCTTTTCATTATGCTCCTTGCACACGCTGAACACTTATAAAATGTGTTCCCTCATACCCTGAAACCGTCCCGAAGGCTGCACTTTCCTTCTTAAGGAGACGCAGCACAGCTGTCATTCACACCCCCTTGGCACCGTGCGCCTCCTCCTCAGCATTGTTTGAATCTGTCCCGGAGCCTGCGCTGTTATGTTGTCCCTTGGCCCTGCGCAGTTAGTGCTGCCCGTCTTCAGACATCATTTGTTGCCAGGCTGGCTGCGCCAGTGCAGCTGCCCTGCCCGAGATCACGCCCCGCAGTGTCTTCAGATTTATTGACACTGCAGGGCTGTGATTCATGGGCATGCGCAGTGCATATCTTCGCCTCTCACTCATCTCCTTCCGCCTTCTTCTGACTGTGCCGCAGCACGGCCGTGGCATGCAATTTGGGATCAGCCTGATGGCTAGTCTGAAGAAGGAGGAAGGAGATGAGTTAGAGGAGAAGTTATGCACTGCGGATGCCCATGAATCCCAGGTCCACAGTGTCTTCAGATTTATTCACACTGCGGGCCTGTGATTCATGGGCATGCGCAGTGCATTTCTTCGCCTCTCACTCATCTTCCACCTTCTTCTGATTGTGCCGCGTCAAAGCCATGGCATGCAATTTGGGATCAGCTGGCGCGGCACAGTCTGAAGAAGACGGAAGGAGATGAGTGAGAGGCGAAGATATGCACTGCGGATGTCCATGAATCCCAGGCCCGCAGTGTGAATAAATCAGAAGATACAGCGGGGCGGGATCTCTGGCAGGGCAGTCGCATAGGCGCAGCCAGCCTGACAACAAATGATGTCTGAAGACGGGCAGCACTAACTGCGCATGGCCAAGGGAGAACATAACAGCGCAGGCTCTGGGACAGATTCAAACAATGCCGAGGAGGCGGCGCACGGCACCAAGGGAGTGTGAATGACAGCTGTGCTGCGTCTGATTAAGAAGGAAAGTCCCGCATCTGGGAAAGTTTCAGGGTATGAGGGGACACATTTTATAAATGTTAACTTCAGCGTGTACAAGGAGCATAATGAAAAGAGGCACCTTTTCCTTGTAGAGCATTAGTATCCAATCCGATACCGATACTTTTGGATATCGGAAGGTATCGCTCAACACTACTTTTAACCTTTTTCTGAACTTACCTTTTTTAATATACTGTATATATATATATATATATATATATATATATATATATATACTCTATATATATTTTTTAACTTTTCACTTCTTTATTTTGGTCCCCGAATATACACCGCAATATTGAAGGGTTTAAAAATCAGAATTGAATTATGGCAGCAATATGTAGTATGTTGTCTCTAAAAATATACACTGCTCAAAAAACAACACTTAAACAACAAACTATAACTCCAAGTAAATCAAACTTCTGTGAAATCAAACTGTCCACTTAGGAAGCAACACTGTTTGACAATCAATTTCACATGCTGCTTTGCAAATGGAATAGACAACAGATGGAGATTATTGGCAATTATCAAGACACACTCATGAAGAAGTGGTTCTGCAGGTGGGGACCACAGACCACATCTCAGTACCAATGCTTTCTGGCTGATGTTTTAGTCAATTTTGAATATTGGTTGTGCTTTCATTCACGTGGTAGCATGAGATGGACTCTACAACCCACACAAGTGGCTCAGGTAGTGTAGCTCATCCAGGAAGGCACATCAATGTGAGCTGTGGTAAGAAGGTTTGCTGTGTCTGTCAGCGTAGTGTACAGAGGCTGGAGGCGCTACCAGGAGACAGATCAGTAAACCATGAGATGTGGAGGGGGCCATAGGAGGGCAACAACCCAGTAGCAGGACCGCTACCTCAGCCATTGTGCAAAGAGGAACAGGAGGAGCACTGCCAGAGCCCTGCAAAAAGACCTCCAGCAGGCCTCAAATATGCATATGTCTGCACAAACGGTTAGAAACCGACTCCATGAGGATGGTCTGAGTGCCCGATGTCCACAGATGGGGGTTGTTCTCACAGCCCAACACCGTGCAGGGCGCTTGGCATTTGCCACAGAACACCAAGATTGGCAAATTTGCCACTTGCGCCTTGCGCTCTTCACAGATGAAAGCAGGTTCACACTGAGCACATGTGACAGGCATGACAGAATCTGGAGGTGCTGTGGAGAGCAATCTGTTGCCTGCAACATCCTTCAGCATGACCGGCTTGGCAGTGGGTCAGTAATGGTGTTGGGAGGCATTTCTTTGGAGGGCCGCACAGCCCTCCATGGGCTCGCCAGAGGTAGCCTGACTGCCATTAGGTACCGAGATGAGATCCTCAGACCCCTTGTGAGACCATATGCTGGTGCAGCAGGCCCTGAGTTCCTCCTAATGCAGGACAATGCCAGTCCTCATGTGGCTTGCAGTTCCTGCAAGATGAAGGCTTTGAAGCTATGGATTGGCCTGCCAGTTCCCCAGACCTTAATCCGATTGAACACATCAGGGACATCATGTCTCGCACCATTCACCAATGTCACGTTGCACTGCAGACTGTCCAGGAGTTGGCAGATGCTTTAGTCCAGGTCTGGGAGGAGATCCCTCAGGAGACCATCCACCGCCTCATCAGGAGCATGCCCAGGCATTGTAGGGAGAACATGCAGGCATGTGGAGGCCACACTCACTACTGAGCATCATTTCCTTGTCTTGAGGCATTTCCACTGAAGTTGGATCAGCCTGTAACTTCATTTTCCACTTTGATTTTGAGCATCATTCCAACTCCAGACCTCCGTGGGATATTAGTTGTGATTTATGTTGATAATTTTTAGGTTTTATTGTTAATAACACATTCCACTATGTAATGAATACAACTGGAATATTTCATTCAGTGATATCTAGGATGTAGGATTTTAGTGTTCCCTTTATTTTCTTGAGCAGTGTATATAGGCCCCATGTGGCCTTCAGGAGAGTAAAAGAAATTAAAATGTCATGCAAAGCAAACCCTGTGGGTGCTGTAACTATAGTTGTTCAATAGTTTGTTGAAATCAGTATCTGGTTGGGTAATTAATGCGATTATAGAAGTCAAATTTACTTTACAGTTACCATTTGTTGTTTATGTAAATCTAGTAATAATGCTTTTATATTTTCCATGGTGAAGTTTGTATACATTTTTTGGTCAAGCTTGTCGTAAAATTGATAATCTCCTATGATGCCAGCCACAGGCTGGACATGACAGGAGAAATAACATTACATTAGCAGCATAGCAACCCTTTCGGCCAAAGATAGTTTGCAGTTCTAAAAGGGAACCTGTCAGCAGGATTGAGCTCAGTAACCTACAGACACTGTCAGGTTGGTGCCGTTATACTGATTAAAATGAGATTACTGATTAAAATGATACCTGGGCTGATGAAATCCATCTTGTGGTTGTTGTTTAATCTTTATTTTCAGATTTGAGTTAATTATATGCTCGTGCTTCGGTGCAGGCCGGTGGGGAGGGGGTCTTTGTGTGGTGCTCTGATTAGGTATTCATCTGTATGGCTTCTGACAGATCACCGATCCCTCAATGACATGTCTTTTATATTACATGCTGATTATACTGTATGTATTGAAAATAAAAACATTCAGCAGGCAGGCGCCGGCGCCTAAGTTGTAGCATGACCGCATCTATAATGTGCATTAAATTGTTTAATTTAGTCTGGTTTCACATTTGCGTCTGTGGGCGCAACTTTTCATCTGCATAGATCCGCATGCGTCATGTGTACATATATTTAACATAGTGTACACAAGGACATGCGTTTGCATGCGTTCGCATGCCTTTGCGTATTCATGCATCGTTTCGCAGGGTGCGGGGAACGCAACATGTTGCATTTTTGGAGGCGTCAAATATTGCACAATCGTCCGCATGAGGATGATTGCTTAAAAAAAACGCATTACTGTCTATGCGAATGCATTGGTACGCAAGGACATGAGTATGCATGCGTTCGGGACACAATGCGTACTTCACAATAATCATGTCCAGGAAACTATGTTACCACATGCAAAATCACCGATGTATAAAAGGGGGAGACAGGTAGTCCTTTACTCTTAAGACTCTGGATGGAAGCAGAAGACTCTGGACGGAAGCAAAAGACCCTCAACGGAAGCACAAGACTCTGCATGGAAGCACAAGTTGTCTCCTGGTGCTGCCATCTTTCCTGGTGCTGGCGTCTCTCCTGGTGCTGCCATCTGTCCTGTTGATGCTGTCTCTGTTGCTGGCATCTCTCCTGGTGCTGCTCTCTCTGGTGCTGGCATCTGTCCTGGTACTGCTGTCCGGATGAAGACAACACTGGCTACATAAGTATAGAACCTTTGAAAATGTTTGTCTCTGTTAATTTTTCTTTCTGTTCCTTTAGACTGGTTGTGTCCTGGTGCTGCCATCTCTCCTGGTGCTGGAGTCTCTCCTGGTGCTACCATCTGTCCTAGTGCTGGAGTCTCTCCTGATGCTGCCATCTGTCCTGGTGCTGCTGTCTCTGGTGCTGGCGTCTCTCCTGGTGCTGCCATCTCTCCTGGTGCTGCTGTCTCTGGTGCTGGCGTCTGTCCTGGTGCTGCTGCCCTGGTGAGGACAACACTGGCTATGTAAGTATAGAACCTTTAAAAATGTCAGTCTCTCATAATTTTTTTTTCTATTCCTTTAGTCTGGTTGTTTCCTGGTGCTGCCATCTCTCCTGGTGCTGGCGTCTCTCCTGGTGCTGCCATCTGTTCTGGTGCTGCTGTCTCAGGTGCTGCCATCGGTCCTGGTGCTGCCATCTGTGCTGGTGCTGCCGTGTGTCCCTGTCCTGTGCTGACTGCTTTGCTGTTGGACTACTGCCTGTAATGTAAGTATTGGTGTCCATTTTTGGGGGGCTACGTTGTGTTTGGCTCTTAACAAGTTTAAATTGTGTTGTATTTTTTTGTATAGTGTTTCACTTGACTGCTGCCTGCTCTTCAACCATGTCCTCAAGAGAAAAAGTGACTGCCTCCCAGGGTGGACATGACACCGATTATGTAATCACATTTGCTATACTGATTGGTATGTATTGACTGGCAATACTATACCTGTGTTAAAGGGAACCTGTCACCCCCAAAATCGAAGGTGAGCTAAGTACTGGCACCGGGAAAAGTCAAAGAGGCCCGGAGCCTGTGCACTGCAGTACTTTGCTCTGCCCTCAACAGGGCAGACAAAGTGCGCCTGCGCCAGAGCCGCAGCGTGAAGACAAGAAGAGGACATCATCGTAAGAAGATGGGAGGCCTCGGACCGGACCGCAACACCCATCGGATCAGACCGCCCGCCCAGGTGAGTATAATCTAACCTCTTTTTCTCATCTTTCAGGTTAGATCGGGGCTTATCTACAGCATTCCAGAATGCTGTAGCTAAGTCCCTGATGCCGGTGGGCTTAGCTCACCTTCGATTTTGGGGGTGACATGTTCCCTTTAAATCATGTAATTTCTTAACAGGTACCTTCCACTGATGTAGAGCAGGAGCAGTCGAGTGGAAATGAATCTTCCTAGGGTCGTCATGCTCATGTGTCTCAGGTGGAAAGACGTGGTGTAAGTATTCTTTTCATCAGAGTTTTAATCGACTTTTGTTTCATTTTTACTTAAAATTTTGTTTTATTTGATCTATAGGTTCCACAATGGGAAGAAGCCCAACAGGACATTGAAAACGAACAACTAATTCACCTTGTGCAAGAGCGAGTACCATTGTGGGACACCCGTGATCGCCAGCACTTCGACGTTGGTGTCATTCGACGACTCTCGGAAGAAGTGGCAATAACGCTGCTGCATGATTGGGACCTTGCCACGCCACGTACCAGAAAGTATTTTGGTAAGCATTGCAATGTGGTGTGACGCGCCAATGAAAATGTAGGTGCATTGTTTTACAATTATTTTTTTCCTTTTTTTCCCCCTTCACAGTGAAGAGAATAAGAGTACGCTGGCGCTCGATGAAGGATCGCCTCAACAAGGACATGAGACAAGAGAACCAGGTTAAAGTGGTGCAGCTCAAAGGATACTAGAAAATACAAATACCACCGTAACCTTGCTTTTCTGAGGCCTGCACTTGCTTCGCAAACGTGAGTATATTTTGTGCTGTCTTACTATTATTTAACCTTTTTTTGTGTTTTTCTAATATTTTTCTTTTCTTTTAACCACAAAACCTGGTGCAGCACGACACCACCTGGATTGTCCTCTGTTGAAGCGGACCCTCCTCAACCAGCCAACGAACAGACTCAGTCCCAATCATCCACCGACAAAGGTGCCATCTGGCAGACCTCACAGGCTGAGGAACAGGCAACTGCCGGTCCATCAGGTTTTCCCCTCTCCCAGCCCTCTGTCGCTACTTTTGTTGGGTCTTCTCATCAGCAGCAGAGGGCCTTGGAGAGGTCACTGATGACCGAGCTAATGCACTTAAGCTTGGTCTTCCAGGATGGAATTAAGGTGCTTGGTGATAGACTGAAGAGTGGGTTCACCCATGTGAACACACTTCTACAGGATGTCAACAAACACCTTGACCACCTGGAAGCTGACCTTGAGAGTCCAGTGTGAGATTTTTTTCTTCAATAGAGCAGGAAGTGTCGGAATACTTTACGCCTCAATTCCAGATCAACATCCTGCAGGCCTGCCAGGCTGCTTACAGCCACGCATTGCAGCAGCAGCCCAAAAGCTACAATCCACAGCCGGAGGATATTGCTAGCAGCCGAACATCTACTTTCAAGCTCCCACAGCACCGAACTATCCACCACCACCCCCGCCTCCAGTTCACAGATCCACCACGCTGGCAACTTCATCTTCCCTGCAGCCAGCAGCATCCCCGACTCTACCCAGTCCAGCACCATGCCAGAAGACTGCTACAGAGGCAACCACTAGTGATGAGCGAATATACTCATTACTCAAGATTTCTCGAGCATGCTTGGGGGTCCTCCGAGTATTTTTTAGTGCTTGGAGATTTAGTTTTTCTTGCCGCAGCTGAATGATTTACATCTGTTAGCCAGCATAAGTCCATGTGGGGGTTGCCTGGCTGCTAGTTTTACTACAGGTATTTTATTATTTAATTCAGCAAACATTGCAGGTACATTTAACCCCTTCCCGACCTCCGCCCTACTAGTACTGCGCTGCGGGAGGTGCATTATTTCTGACCAGCGCAATACTAGTATGGCCGAACGATCACCGCTGCCTCACGCTGAGCGCTGCGGTGATCGCATGCGGATGTCAGCTGTATGTGATAGCTGACACCCCGCCGCAATGCCCACGATTGGTGCTAGCACCGATCACGGGCATTTAACCCCTCTGATGCTGCTGTCAGTACTGACAGCGGCAGAGAGGACAATCACGCAGGGACGGGGGATCCCTGCGCTCTCCCACCAGAACAAAGCATTGTTCCTGTGGTCTCCATGGAGACCCCCCAGCTCCAAGATGGCCGCGGGGGTCCTGGAGTGAGGTGGCTTGTGAGCGCCTGCTAAGAGCAGGCGCCGGCAAGCCTGCTACACTGCCTGTCAGATCGCTGATCTGACACAGTGCTATGCAAAGTGTCAGATCAGTGATCTGACCTTATATAGTGATGTCCCAACCTCGGACAATGTAATAAAGTTAAAAAAATATATATGATGTGTAAAAATATTTAAAAGAAATCCCCAAATAAATAAATAAATAAATAAAATAAATATTTTACCAATAAATCCATTTATTTATGTAAATAATAATAAAAAAACAATAAAAGTACACATATTTGGTATCACCACGTCTGTAACGACCCGACCTATAAAACTGTCCCACTAGTTAACCACTTTAATGAACACCATTAAAAAAAATAAAGAAAACGGCAAAAAAAATGATTTATCATCATACCACCGAACAAAAGGTGGAATAACACACGATCAAAATGACAAGCATAAATAAACATAGTACTACTGAAATCGTAATCTTGTCCCACAAAAATCGAGCCATCACACAGCATCATCAGCAAAAAAATTAAAAAGTTATAGCTCTCAGAATAAAGCGATACAAAAATAATTATTTTTTCTACAAAATAGTTTTTATTGTATAAAAGCACCAAAACATAATAAAATGATATAAATGAGGTACCGCTGTAATCGTACTGACCCGAACAATAAAACTGCTTTATCAATTTTACCAAATGCGCAATGGTATAAATGTCCCCCCAAAAAGAATTCATGAATTGCTGTGTTTTGTTCATTCTGCCTCACAAAAATTCGGGCACATGATATTTTTTGATCGCTATTATTATTATTATTATTATTATAAAAGCGATCAAAAAATATCATGTGCCCGAAAATGATATCAATAAAAAGATCAACTCGTCCCGCAAAAAACAAGACCTCACATAACTCTGTGGACCAAAACATGGAAAAATTATAGCTCTCAAAATGTGATGATGCAAAAACTATTTTTTGAAATAAAAAGTCTTTTAGTGAGTGACAGCTGCCAAACATAAAAACCCGCTACAAAACCCTGCTATAAATAGTAAATCAAACCCACTTTATCAACCCCCTAGTTAGGGAAAAATAATAAAATTAAAAACAATGTATTTATTTCAATTTTCCCATTAGGGTTAGTACTAGGGTTAGGGTTAGGGCTAGGGTTAGGGTTGGGGCTAGGGTTAGAGTTAGGGCTAAAGTTAGGGCTAGGGTTGGGACTAAAGTAAGGGTTAGGGTTGGGGCTAAAGTTAGGGTTAGGGTTGGGGCTAGAGTTGGGGTTAGGATTTTGATTTCATTTACAGTTGGGATTAGGGTTAGGGTTGGGATTAGGGTTAGGGTTGGGACTAGGTTAGGGGTGTGTCAGGGCTAGGGATGTGGTTAGGGTTATGGTTAGGGTTGGGATTAGGGTTAGGGGTGTGTTGGGGTTAGGGGTGTATTGTGGTTAGGGTTGTGGTTACGGTTGGGATTAGGGTTACGGGAGTGTTCGGGTTAGATGTATGGTTAGGGTTATGGTTAGGGTTGGGACTAGTGTTAGGGGTGTGTTGGGGTTAGGGTTAGAGTTAGAATTGGGGGCTTTCCACTGTTTAGGCACATCAGGGGGTCTCCAAATGCGACATGGTGTCTGATCCCATTTCCAGCCAATTCTGCAAAAAGTACAACGGTACTCCTTCCCTTCCAAGCTTTGCCATGCGCCCAAACGGTGGTTTACCCCCACATATGGGGTATCATCATTCTCAGGACTAATTGGACAACAAGTTTTGCAGTCCAATTTCCCCTGTTACCCTTGAGAAAATAAAAATTTGGGGGCTAAAAATCATTTTTGGGTTTAGGTACATCAGAGGCTCTGCAAATGCAATGTGACGCCCGCAGACCAGTCCATCAAAGTCTGCATTCCAAAACGGTGCTCTTTCCCTTCCGAGCTCTACCATGAGCCCAAACTGTGGTGCCTTCCCCAGATATGGGGTATCAGCGTACTCAGGACAACATGTACAACATCTTTTGGGGTCCAATTTCTCCTGTTACCCTTGTGAAAATAAAATATTGGGGGCAAAAAATCATTTTTGTCAAAAAACAATTAGATTTTTTATTTTTATGGCTCTACATTCTAAACTTCTGTGAAGCACTTAGGGAATCAAACTGCTCACCACACATCTAGCTAAGTTCCTTAGGGGTCTACTTTACAAAATGGTGTCACTTATGGGGGGTTTCCACTGTGTAGGCACACCAGGAGCTCTCCAAACACGACATGATGTCTGATATCAATTCCAGCCAATTTTGCATTGAAAAAGTCAAACGGGGTTCCTTCCCTTCCGAGCTCTGCCGTACACCCAAACAGTGGTTTACCCCCACATGTGGGGTATCAGCGTACCCAGGACAAATTGTGCAACAACTTTTGGGGTCCAATTTCTCCTGTTACCCTTAGTAAAAGTAAAGAAATTGGATCAGAAATAATTTTTTGTGAAAAAAAGTTAAATGTTAATTTTTTTAAAAACATTCCAAAAATTCCTGTGAAGCACCTGAAGGGTTAATAAACCTCTTGAATGTGGTTTTGTGCACCTTGAGGGGTGCAGTTTTTAGAATGTTGTCACTTTTGGGTATTTTCTATCATATAGACCCCTCAAAGTGACTTCAAATGTGATGTGGTCCCTAAAAAAATGGTTTTGTAAAATTTGTTGAAAAAATAAGAAACCGCTGGTCAACTTTTAACCCTTATAACTTCCTAACAAAAAAAATTTGGTTCCAGAATTGTGCTGATGTAAAGTAGACATGTGGCAAATGTTATTTATTAACTATTTTGTGAGATTTAACTCTCTGATTTAAGGGCATAAAAATTAAAAGTTGAAAAATTGTGAAATTTTTCAAAATTTTTGCCAAATTTCCATTTTTTTCACACAAGTCATATAGAGGAAATTTTTACTGCTATCATAAAGTACAATATGTCATGAGAAAACATTCTCAGAATTAGTGGGATCCGTTGAAGCGTTCCAGAGTTATTACCTCATAAAGGGACAGTGGTAAGAATTATAAAAAATTGGCTGGGTCAGAAAGGTGAAAACAGGCTGGGTCTTGAAGGGGTTAAACATTACAGGTACTTTTTAACATTACAGATACATTTTTACATTACAGGTACATTTTATCATTACAGGTACAATTTTACATTACAGGTACATACTTAGCGGCTTAAACCATTTCGTCTTGCCATGCCACAAGTCCATTATCAGAAATAAAGTACGCAGCAACTTATCCCTCATCTGGGCAACTTCCACTGTAATTCTCAGAGGGTGATCTTGGTAATCATGCAATGCAACAGGTTCCTCAGGTTCTAAGTTGGGTCGCTCTTTCGCCAGGATATAATTTTGCATAACAATACATGCTTTCGCAACCTCATCAATTGTCTCAATTTTTAGATTGATTGGTGTTCCCAAAATGCGCCATTTAGATACCAGCAAGCCAAAGGCACACTCCTCAGTTCTTCGTGCCCTTGTCAGTCGGTAGTTGAAAATCCATTTGATGTGATTCAAGTCCCTACATGAGTAAGGTTTTAGAAGGTTGGCAAACATTTGAAAGGCCTCATCCCCCACCACAACAAATGGTATTGGCGAGCCTTCAGTGGAAGAGGTTGTGGCTGTGGAAAATTGAAATTATTATTATGATACAAAAGTTGGCCCTTGTCAGAGTTTTGAAAGTCTGAGAGTCATTTCCTGGTCCAAAGGAGCCAACATCCACGGCGTCCAATCGACATTCAGCATCTGCAATCGCCATGAGAACAATAGAAAAGTATTTTTTGTAATTAAAATACTCAGTTCCACTTCCAGAAGGTTTCATAATCCGAATGTGTTTGCCATCTGCAGCCCCCACACAGTTAGGAAAATTACAAATGTCCTGGAATTTATCAGCATTTTCGAGCCAGAGTTCAGTTGTGGCTTGGGGGAGGAATTCTTGACCCAGAACATCACATAAAGCCTGCAGGTGTCTCCAACAATCCCAGAAAGGGTGGACACTCCAATCTGGAACTGGAAATGGAGACATGATAAGGTCTTTCCGGTAGCCAGGAATCTGTCAAACAGAAAATGGAAATAAAAAAATTAATGCATGGGTTTTTGAACAATAATACTATGAACATGTGTTTGTTTTTCACAATTATGTACCTCAGGGTCACCAACAGACGTTCCTCAGCAGCAATTGCTCTACGGAGTTGCATGTCATGCCTAATGGATCCTCGGACGCGTTGCAGCAAGTCATCGAAACTCCGTTCAGACATCCTCGTGTAGCCAAAAAACTTTTGAGGGTTTGCACGCAGCTCTATGTATAACAAGTGGTTGACTCCACGGCTCTCTCAGAGTTCAAGGATGGGGTGTTGCCAGTAGCGATGACGACGTCTTCTCAGTCTTTGTCTTCTTCTTTCTTCTTGACAAGCAAAAGCAAAGGCAACAGCCAAATTCTGCAGGATGCAGCAGTAAAAGATGAGGATTTCCTCAGTGCCGTGTGTCTCTATATATAGAAATGAGACTTGCCCATTGGGTGTCTGATGTAAAGGAAAAGCTACCTGAAAACATTGAAAATATTGAACGCATGCACAAAAACAAAGCAAATGTATGCAAAAACACATGCAAATGCATGCACATGCAGCATTTTTTACCGTCATGCGTAAGATGATGCGGGTAAAAAACACTGCATAAGCACACGTTTGCATGCGTTTTTCCATGCGTTTGTGGATGATACACTGTGGACTCAAATACTAATGTGAACCTAGCCTTAGTCATATACATGTATTCTGAAAAAAAATCTTTCTCAAAATGGCACCGGCCGAGCCTGCACAGTAGCATATATCGGTGATCCGATAGATGCTACTATGCAGGCGCCGGCAGCGCCATTTTGCTAGAGGAAAAAAAAATTGTCTCCACCAAGATAGTGCCGCTTGGTGCCTGCACGGTAGAATTTATCGGTGATTTGATAGACCACCACATAGTGACCGAATACTACAATACTGATCATTAATGAAAAAGCACAATACTAATATTACCTTAAGTGCCGCTACACACAATAGTTCTGTACATAGTATATAGTGTATAGTGTAAGTATACAGGTAATACAGGGACTCATCAGTGAAATTATAAACAGGAGCTCTGTATATAGTGTACAGGTAATACAGTGATCACCAGTGACATTACACGCAGGAGCTCTGTATATGGTTTATAGTGTACAGGTAATACAATGATCGCCAGTGACAATATAGACAGGAGCTCTGTATGTAGTGTACAGGTAATACAGTGATCACCAGTGACATTATACACAGCAACTCTTTATTTACTATATAGTCTATAATGTATGTGTACAGGTAACACACTGACTCACCAGTGACGTGTGTAGATGAAGTCCTTCATCTTCACCTTTCTTCATTCAGCACAGACTGCCATCACTTCTTCCAGCCAGAACTCGTCTCTTCAGAAAACCCACCACTCTCAATTGATCGTCATTTACTCTCCTCCATTCCACAGCCTCAAGTCATCATCATTTGTTCTCCTGCATCCACCAGTTTCAATTCATCATCATTTGCTGTTCCCCACCCCCAAGTCTCAATTCATCATTAGCTGTACTCCATCACCAAGTCTCAATTCATCATTATTTACCCCACTTTTAATACATAATCTTTTACGCTTTCCCTTTCCTCAATTCATCATCATTTACTCTCCCCACCGCCCACTTTCCCCACATTAAATTCATCATTTGCTGTCCCCAACCCCCAATTCATCATTACTTGTGCTTCCCCATTGTACTCTCAATACAGCATAATTTACTGCACCTCGTACCGAACCCTCAATACAGCATAATTTGCTGTCCCCTGTCCACCATGCTCCATACATCATCATTTACTGTCCCCCATCCCCCGTCCCCCACCCTTAATACAGCATTTAATTTATTTAATAAAAAAAGAAAAAAATGTCTTGCATACTTACCTTTTATAGGATCCCCTTCAGCTCCATTTCCAGTCACCTGACCTCAGCACGTCACAGTAGCGGAAGGAGGTTGGAGCTGCTGTGAAGGCCGTGCAGCTCCAGGAAAGATCTTAGTGCTGGCACGATGTGCACACTTCTGCCCCTAGGGCCCAGTTTGGTCCTTTCTTTTGCTTCTGCTCAGCAGGCCCCATACACCAGAAAGAGCAGTAATGCCCTCATGACGGCACCTGCTGTTACCAACTGTAGCAGAGCAGCTGGAGTAAGGCAGGCTACTTTTGGAGGTTGCAACCATGCAAGGAAAGTCAGCTGGCATAATGTCACCACTGCATCGTGTTGCCTTATGCCCACTGCGAGACAAGTTAAAACAGAAGATGAAGGCAGAGGTAGATGGGGAACTTAAATTAGGTATGTTTGTTTTTTATTATGCAACCCGAGTTGTGATGGGGGTCAGCAAGAATCTAAGTTGTAATCATATTGTGTATTTGGGGCTTTTCGGGCATTATATTGTGTATATGGGACCATAGTACCATCATATCAACTTTAGGTGGCTATGAGGTATTATACTTTTCATAGGGGGCATCATACTTTGTATAGGGAGCTATGAATGCATTATACTATGTATAGGGATGCATTATACTATGTATGAGTGGCTATAGATATCATACTGTATATAGGGGATTTGGGGACATCATACTGTATATGAGGGACTATGTGCACATTATACAGTGTATCTGGGGGCTATAAAGGAATTATACTGTGTGGGGGCTAAGGGACATTGTAATGTGTATAGGAGCGATGGCGCATTATACTGTTTATAGAGGTTACGATAATGTACATAGGGGTTATGGGTTCATGATACTGTGTAAAGAGAAATATAGGGGCACTATATTGAGTATAGGGGAGCTATGAGCATCATAGTGTGCAAAGGGGGTTATTGAGGACTTATACTATGTATGTGCGCTATGGAGGCATTATAATGTGTATGGGGCTATGGAGGAATTACACTGTGTAGGGGGATATAGGGACTTAATACTCTGTATGGGAAGCTGTTTTGGCCCTATATTGTGAATAGTGTATTTGGCGGGCATCATTGTGTATAGGGCAAGTATGAGAGTATCAAAGCTGACATCAACTCCAACATATTACCCCACTTGCCAACGCACCAGGGCCTAGCAAAGTGCCAGAATTGGCAGATCTAATGGATGCACCTTTTCTGGGGAGGCTGTGTTCTGCTATTTTTAGGCTGGGGAGGGCAAAATATCCAAGGGCCTTCCCAGCCTGAGAATACCAGCCCCCAGCTGTCTGATTTAGCTTGGCTGGTTGGTGGGACCTCATTCTGTTTTTAAATTATTTATTTAAATAATAACAAAGGTATGGGGGCCCTCTATTTTTGTTATTCAGACAAGATAAACCAGACAGCTGAGGGCTACAGCCCACAATTGTCTGTTTTAACTGCACTTCTTATCAAAAATAGAGGCCCCAAGTATTTTTTGTTTTTTACATAGTTCACAGGCCAAAGGCCAATCACAGCCATGCCGAAAATTGACATGGCTGTGATGGGGCTAGAAGTGCCCACACAGGAAAAACTGGCTGCAGCCTTTCAAAAAACTTTGTTTGGGCTGCTGAACCTGAACAGTAACATGGACTTCAGAGAGAAGTCCGTGTTTGGGGTCCGGACTTTGAACTCTACCATTCATATTCGCCCATTTCTAGAAATTACAAAACAAAATGCAATTTTTTTTAGATTTTGTTATCTTGCATTCATTGTTTAGTAAAAGTGACCTGGCAACATGATTCTTAAGGTCAAAACAATTATAGTGATACCAAACTTGTCCAGTTTTTTTGTTATTCAAAAATGTATAAATGAAAACAATTTTGCTTCTATCTCCATCTTCTGAGACTTCTTTATTTTGCCATCTACAGGGCAGTATTTTTTTTTATAATTTCTACATTTTTAATTTGAGGAAAGGGTGGTGATTTCTGTATTTTATATTTCCAGATTTTGTTAATTTTTATTTTCCAAAAATGAAAACTTTTTTTTGAGTCACTTGAGGGGATTTCAACCTTTGTTCATTCAATCACGTATTCTACATACTGCAATACCAAAGTGTTGCAGTACATTGGGAAACTGCAGTTCTTTTATGAAGCTCAGCCTGTAGCTCAGCTTTTTTGGAGGCTTAAGGCTAAGTTCACACGTTCCACTTTTGATGCGTTTTTCCGCAGGCAAAACCTGCCCTCTTGGCAGTAAAGAAGCAACGTTAAGTGTACCTGTATTTTTTGCAGTGGTTTTGCAATGGGAGAAAGAAGGCTGTAAAAACGCTGAAAAAAATGCTAAATGAAGTGACTTACTGCATTTTGCAAAAAGGCAGGTCTTTGACAAAACAGGTCAAAAAAACAAGGTGTGTGGATGAGATTTCTGAAATCTCATAGACTTAGCTGGTACTGTAAAATGCAGCGGAAAATTAGCAAAAATGTAACGTGAACATAGCCTAGGGTGAAAGTGATGAGGTCCACATAATTTATGTGGCAGGAAAAGCACCATTAACATTTAGAAAGTGCATTGAAGCACAAAGCACCCTCTCTCATCATATAAGAAGAGCAAATGCGCAAACCCCCATAGAATAGAGATAAAAACATGCTGCATACTATGTAAAGTGCCAGTGCAAAATAATCTGCACAATTACTACTTAGCTTACTGCCTGCCTGTCACATATTAACTCACTTCTATTTTCTCAACTCTTTTTATAGCCTGTCATACAGAAGAGACCTTATTAGTAGCAGGTAGAGATGAGCAAATCGCTTTCTACAACTTCGGTCCATGGTCCTAGACAATGCTTTTTGTTGTGGAGAGGGGCTATACAAATTAACCGATGTGGTGTTTGATTCGGTGGCCTTGCAGATCGTCATCTGTGCGGTGTGTGGTGGACATACCAGCCCAGATAATAGTGATGGGCAAACCCATGGATGCTCAGGATTGGCTGGACGTTTAACCAAAAACAGGAACCGAACTTTACACTGGTCACAGATCGTCAATGGGGAACCAAACTTTAGTGCTGTAAATTGGTCAGCGTAAGGGCTAGTGGGCTACAAAAGGAAGAAAAATGAGGAAAAGAGCAGGACAATTGCCCTGCAAACAAATAGGAAAATGACTTAAAGGTGTTATTTCACCATAGCAATCATGGTAAATTAGGAAGTAAATGAATAACATAAAAATTTTAACTGTATTCCCTTAGAGACTGAGGCTTGCTACCGCCCGTCCAGTAAAAAATTTCACCTACAGAGCATGGGGGGGAGAGACTCCCCACAGAAGCAGCTTACAAACTTTACTCCCAAGACATGAGGCACAGTACCCCCACACAAGCTGATTCAAATTTTCGCTACAGAGCATGGTGTATAATACTCACACAGAAGAAGTTTAAAAATTTCAGCTTCAGAATATGAGGAACAATACCCTCACATAAGATTACACTACATTTCAGCCACAGACCATGAGGCACGATACCCCACATTTTCAAAAATGTATGCTACTGTACTGTGTGTTCTACAAAAGAATCTGAGGAAAAAACAGTAGCTCCCAAATCCCGAAGAGTTTACCTTGAGAAAATTACTGAGGAAATGCAGGAAACCACACCTGAATTAGGGCCTTTAGCATCCGTCTGAATTAGAAGATTATGCAACCTTTTTGTGGGGGCCCTTAAAATTTCAGATACAGAGCATAATACCCACATAGAATAAGATTAAAAATTTCAGCCTCAGAGCATTGGAAACAATACCCCCACATAAGATTGCAGTAAAGTTCACTCATAGAGCATGCTAGCGATGATTTAATGAAGGTTACCGCGGTTCATCGGCAGGCTCACACTGGCTCACACAGATCTGAGCATGGGAACAGCTGCCCGTGGCTGTCAGTAACCTCTGTGACATTATTGATCCTCACTGAAGCTGCGCTCTGACACTCAGCTCAATGTCTCCTGGATTTCAGGTTAAACGGTCGCATCATGCCAGATGAAGCAAAGATTGATAATGGAGTGGGACAAATGGATTATTGTCGAACATTTGAGGAATATGTTTTTTCTATTTTTATTTTAACAGTAATGAATGGGAAAATGAGGCTGTGGTGTGTTTAATTCAGTTAAAGGTCTTTATTTTTGCTTTGTCTTTTTTACAATATGACTATGGATTTAGTAATGGAAGCGTCTTACAGACACCTCTCCATTACTAACCCCTGAACTTGATGTCAGTTACATACAAAGCTGACATCAACCTCAACCCCATTAGCCCACTTGCCAATGCCACAGGGCAAGGGGGAAAAGAAAGGCAAAACACCAGATTTGGTGCATCTTATGAAGGAACTATTTCTGGGGCGGCTGAAGGCTGATGTTGGTAGCCTGGGAGGGGGGGGGGGGAAATATCCATAACCCCTTCCTTGACTAGTAAGATCAATCTACAGCCGTCTGTTTAGCCTTTGCTGGTTAGAATTTATAGGGGAACCCTTGGTCATTATTTTCTGGGGTCACCTATAAACTAAACACTAAAGGCTGGGAGATTAGTAACCTTAGACCCCAGGAGTTGGCTTTCTCTCTGCTGGTTATCAAGATTACACAGGAGCCCAAGGCAATCTTTGAAATTATTTTTTTATTTTACACACAATGTACACAGCGTGTGCTGAATACAACTCCCAGCATTGTCACCTAGTTGTGCTGATCTCCGAGAGACCAGGTGGCAATGATGAGACCTGTCTTCAGCACCTGGCGACTAGGAAGAGCGCAAACTGTACATTATTTCAGGCGCCGGTACATGTCATGCTGATGACACACAGATGTCAACCATGTGTCATTAGTGTGCACGTGTGCGGCACTCATTTTGTCCATGGTTCGCGTAGAGAATGACAAGTCTGTGGTTTTTTAAATGGACACACGTTCCAGGTGAAAAATCTATCATGTGCGCACCACCATTGAATACAATGAGTGTGCTCGTGCACGTATTTGCAGTCCTTAAAAAACAGCATACAGACATAAAAGCTGGACATGTGAAGGGGACTATACAGAGAGGGAAATTAGATTGTGAGCCCCAATGGGGACAGTGCTGATAATGTCAGTAAAGTGCTGTTGAGTTAAAGGTGCTATATTGCTGAGTACAATTAATAAAGTAATGTTTTTTGGCTTTTTTTTTTTTTTTTCTATTTTTCTTCCTTTTTTCTTCGTACCCGAACTCCATTAAATTGAATGGGAGACAAAAGCAAATGTATTCACAACACATTAAAGGGTGACAAAAAGCTTTCCAAACAGCTATAATTAGGGGCAGACACCAGGAAAAGTGGCATCAATTGAATCACAGTAGAAATTTGCTAATGGTACAACAGCAGTCAGCCGTGGTCCATGCATTTAAAGCTTTGAATTGATGTTTCAATTAGGACCTGGTGGTTAAGGGAGCGGTGTAAGACACCTTCGCTGGGAGCTCTGATACCTCATGCAACAGTTCAATTTTTTTTTCCCCAGCCACACTATGGTGGCACAAACATTAGTTTCATAGAGTACAATTGGTATAAAAATGCAAGGAAAGTAACACAGGTAGTTGACTGATCAACTGACAAACAGCAGAACATTTTATAATGGCACAGAAGTAGTCAGCCATGAGTCATGCAGAGGTATCAGGGTCTGGGCCAACATTTAGAGCTTTGAATTGAAGATTCAATTAAGATCTGGTGGGTAAGGGAGTAGTGTAAGCCTTCTTTGCTGGGATCTCTGACACCTCATGCAATAGCTCAAACTTTTTTTCACGAGGTGTCAGGGACTGGGCCAGCATTTACAGCTTTGAATTAAAGTTTCAATTAAGACCTGGTAAGTAAGGAGCAGTGTAAACCTTCTTTGTTGGGTACCTGGTCATTGTTGGGACAGTAACCCACCCTCTGAGCCATGTGAGGACGACAGGTCTAACATTAGGATGGATTGGGTCTGCTCCTCAAACTTCTGTGCCAACGCCTCATCCGTCATTGCCTGAATTGTTTTTTCAGTTATGGTGTCATCAGCGCTGGGCATATTGCTGGAATATTTGAAGTAGCGCAACACAGCACACAGTCCAACATGGAGGTCCATGGTGGTGAAGTGGTGTTCTGCAGAGCTACCCAAGCGTGTTTGTTTGTTGCAGCTGAACCTCCACTATTGCCTGCTGCTTGTACAATCTTTCCAGCTTATGCAAGGTGGATTTCCAACATGTTGGTACATCACATGTCAGCTGGCAAGCTGGAAAGCAGAAGTGATGCTGCAGCGCAAATAGGCGAGCAGCAGCAGCATGAGAATGCCAAAATTGTACAAACACTGCTGGCACTTTCAGCAGCAGTTTTGACGTGTGAGTAATTTTTAAGGAAGTGCAATATTGAATGAAGGTGGGTACCACTAATAATACCTTATATAATTAAATGGTGGTGCAACCAAATGCGCTGAAAGGCATGCAATATGAGAAGAGACAGTAGCGCAATAAACGGTGCACACACCCAAAATAGAAACATGAAAAAAACCTTTATTGAAGTACCAAGTACACAAACAAACTGTAAAAACAATTAAAAACACAGAGTGTACGTGTGCATCTAGAATGAAGGTGCACAAAGAACAGGCTGAAATGAGGTTCAATAAACTACAAATAGATTACACAGTGCCATCCAAAGTGGGGTTCAAATAAATATAAAAAGCCAAATATCATTTATACAGAGTACCAATAAAAGTCCACTGTAGTGATACATCCATAAAATTGCAACAGGGTATGTTGAAAAAATGCAAGGATTTGAAGTATAAAATATATACAGTATATATATATATATATATATGAGGTAGAATATTTATATTAGATTGTGTCCAGTAATCATTGGAGCGCACACTAGGACCGTGGGGTAATCGGGCCGGGTCCGGTGGTCCTTAAAGGGGTGGTCAGAAAAGCGGGGACCCGGGACCCAGTCCGTGGCCCTGGGCGTCCAACAAAAATGAAGAAGGGAAGTGGAAAAAGGGGAATAAATGTAAATGTTCGTGACGCCACCTGTGGTACTAGGCCACCCCGTCAGCGCCTCATTCCAGGACCACGAGACCACATGTAGGAAAACCAGGATACTTTTTCGCCATTCAGAGACAGTGCTTCACTTTCCTCCAGGACCAGTTCAGAGACTTCTCGCATCACCTATGGCGCTATCGTGGGATTTTCCAGCCTCCACCGTCCAGGAACCAGAGACTGATAAGTTAACTCCATCCAGGAACCAGGGACTGATAAGTTAACTCGTTATCTAACCCTTTGTTTTTACTTTATTACCGTTTACACGCTGTGTGCCTATTTACCTTCACCCCCTTACTTCCTGCATGGAGTAACTTCTGCTGTGATAGCTACAGTACAGACCAAAAGTTTTGACACACCGTCTGGACCGCACAGTGAAGGCAAAAGGGCCAACAAGTGCTAAGCATCTCTGGGAACTCCTTCAAGATTGTTGGAAGACCATTTCCGGTGACTACCTCTTGTAGCTCATCAAGAGAATACCAAGAGTGTGCAAAGCAGTCATCAAAGCAAAAGGTGGCTACTTTGAAGAACCTATAATATAAGACATATTTTCAGTTGTTTCACACATTTTTGTTAAGTATATAATTCCACATGTGTTAATTCATAGTTTTGATGCCTTCAGTGTGAATGTACAATTTTCATAGTCATGAAAATACAGAAAAATCTTTAAATGAGAAGGTATGTCCAAACTTTTGATCAGTACTGTATATATAAAAAACCCGTTAACTCTTGCTCTTCCTCCTGCTCGTCACTGCATCCCACATTCCTGCTAGTATCTTACACTTGGTGTAGTCGGCAGGATGCAGTCCGACAGCACGGAGGCGGTAGACCAAGCAGTTGGGGGTGGCCCTAAGTCCATTATCTCGCATTGTTTAACAATTTGCTAAAGTTTACGGGAAGTAACACCATGTTGTGGAGCTGGACTGAGCGCATAAGGGTTATGATGAGAATGCACTCCATGACCCCTGCATAGGAAGCTGAGGTGGCTATCATGGCATTAGATGGAGAAGCCAGAAACTGAGTTATGTTGTGGACCCCCAGGGAGCGAGACACTTTTAATAATGTGCTGCAAATTTTAGAAGAGACCAATAGAGATCCCACAGATTTGGGGGAACTCAGGACATGTGTCTTTAGTTGCATGCAGAGGGATTGGGAGACTGTGAATCAGTACATGAACGCACTGCAGGAATTACATACTGCGATTGTTAGGAAAGATGGCATTGGTATAGGCCCTATGGACATAATCTTGTGAGACCTTTTAGTGACTGGCTTGCGGGACACGCTGATAAAACAGACCCTGCGGGAGCATGTGCAGGTAAACCCTCATGTGACTTTTTCTGAGATAGGAAGTGAAGCGTGCACGTGTGAACAGGAGCAGGGGGTGACATTCCCGGTGAGAAAGGTCCGGAGCAGGGAGGTGTCTGTAAATGCCATCACCGAAACCCAATGGGTGGAAGAATTGAGGAGATAACTTCTGAATATTAAAAGAGAATTTGCTGATGTTAAAAAGAAGTCAGAGGCTGCTGCAAATTCACCAGGGGACAGGAAAGGCCCGGAGTCTCGCCATTAAACTAGAATGCTTTGTCGATTGAGACCCCTCACTTGCTTTAATTGTGGCGAGAATGGACATATAGCGTGGGAGTGTACACATCGTGGAAGAGTTCCACCCAGTCATCCGTTAAACTAACAGGCTCCGAGCCGGGGGAACGCCACCCAGAGCCATAACAGACTCGGAGGAGTAGTGGATGTTCCAGAAGTCTAGGGTCATCGTGCCCTCTAGTTTGGGTCAAATTTGATGGTCGTGCAATGGTGCCAGGTGGACACAGGCGACAACGATGCCAGAAGCTTACTTCCGGCAGCATTTTCCTGAAGCAAGGCGGCCTGAGTGGGGTCCAGTGATAAAGTTGATGGCTGCCAACCAACTGCCCATTCCGCTTGCAGGGGTGGTGTGGATGCAGATCTCCATTTGTGGAAAGGAACTGGGAAGAAAGGGTGTGGTGCTTACCAAGGGAGAAGTGAGTAGCGGACACACAGTCACCATAGGAATGAACGTTTTGAAGGAATTTGGGAGTCTCCTTATCAATGAACCCTCTAACGATACTCTGAAGCAGTGGAGTCCACATACCCCTCAGAGAAGAGTATTCCAACAGTTAGTTTGTGTAGCTCAAGCTCAAGAGTCTTGCCGTGAAGGCAGAGCAGGGCCAGACTGGCCATTGGGCAATTCTGGCAAATGCCAGAAGGGCCTGTCTGGTCATGGGCTGCCTTGTCTGCTATACTATTTGCAGAATCAGTGTTCTCAAGACTCCAGTACTGTTAACAGTTGTGATGGAGCACAAAGTCGCTGACTCCGTCACTTACCCCAGCAGGCCACGGGTATCATTAGAAATATTGGTCTTGTATTAAATCTTGCTTTCCTCCATCCACGATAATGTTAGTAATATATCCCATCTGGTGCTTGGAAACAGGACAACATGGGCCTGTGTGATTGCAAATGCCAGGGCTGAATTTTAGTCCCAGTCCGTACCTGAGGCAGAGTGTTAGGAAAAGTGATTTTTCCCACTTCTTCCACACTCATTCTACCACCCGGACAAACAATACTCAATATGTCCAAGCTCGCATACCTTTGGAAGGAGTTGAGATTCAAATTGAGCCTTCTTTTTCAGTGCAACTTTCCTCGGGATTCTTGGTGACACATACGTTAGCCCTTGTGCGTAATGTAACTGTTCATGTACGCTGCATCAATTTAGAGGATCAGGACATCACAGTTTTTCCCAAAAGTGAAGTAGCCCGGTTTGTGGGTATGCCTGAAGAGATAGTACCACCTCGGGCTGTGCAGCTGAAAGTACAGCAAGGAGACCCCTGGACTGTGATGGTGAACTCCTCTTCAAAGCCAGAGCTCCAACATATTCAAGATGGATGACTTATCCTGGAGCAAATGCTGGCCGAGTTGGCCGAACTCACTCAGACACAGGTGCAGCAGCTGGAAGTTCTGATAGGGTGACATAGGGACGTGTTCACTCGTTATGAAGACGATTTAGGCTGTACCATGGCCATCACACACGAGATACATGCTGAAAATACCGCTCTCATTAGAGAGCGCTATCGGCAAATCCCACTACAGCTGTACCAAGAGGTAAAGAATATGTTAGGTCAGATGTTGCAGAAAGGTATCATCAGAGAGAGTCAGAGTTCATGGGCTGCTCCTATATTGCTGGTGCTTAAGATAGATGGGACTCGGCATTTTTGTGTGCATTATCGGAAACTCAATGCCTGTACCGTGAGAGTGATATCTATTACCCAGGGTTGAGGAAAAGCCAATTTTTATCAACGTTGGACCTCACCAGCGGCTATTGGCAAGTGCCGATGTCTGAACAGGATTGAGCAAAGACTGCCTTTATTCTACCCATGGGCCTGTTTGAATTCACCCGAATGCCGTATGGCTTGGCCAACGCTCCTGGAACTTTTCAACATCTCATGGAAAGGTGTCTGGGTGAAGATCACTGTGATATAGGATTGGCCCACTTCAGAGACGGTGAAAGATGTTCGAGCATTCCCGGGACTGACTGGGTATTACCACCGCTTTGTGAAGAATTTTACCCACTGACCAAGACTGTTGCTGGAGCTGCTGAAAGGTGTGCTCTTGGGCGCAAAGAACAGGAACATTTGTTGAAACGAACAACAGGAGGAAGCTTTTCAATATCTGAAGAAGACATTGAAGGACGCTCCTGTGTTGGCCTATGCGGACTTTTCTCAACTGTTTTTTCTCCACACCAACAGGAGTTTGCATGGACTAGGGGCTGTGTTGTCACAGATACAGGATGGAAGAGAGAAGGTGATCGCTTACGCAAGTCGGTCTCATCACGATTCCGAACGTAATCCGGACAATTACAGTTCCTTTAAGTTGGAGCTGCTGGCATTGGTGTGCGCTATCACAGAGAGGTTCGCGGAGTATTTGGCCAGTTCTGAAGTGCTGCTACGCACTGATAACAACCAATTTGGCTCATCTGGAAAATGTGAGGCTGGGAGCTCCGGAACAACGATAAGTTTCAGTACAAAATTGCTTACAAAAGAGGAGCAGAGAACACTCTGATGCCCTATTAAGGGTGAAACATGCTAAACCTGAGTGAAATAGAGATGAAGAACTGGAAAGTAAGGATGTCCCCAGGTTCCTAGGTCCCGCCAGGACAGTGGTGGCATTGCAGGACCAGGTACAGACCCTGACTCAGGGGGGCATCTTGGGCCAATCCTGGGGATGAGTGGGTTCGGGTACAGTAAGAAGATAGTGAGCTTGCCCTGCTTAGATGATATGTGACTTTAACCCCTTCATGACCCAGCCTATTTTGACTTTAATGACCTGACCATTTTTTGCAATTCTGACCAGAGTCCCTTTATGAGGTAATAACTCTGACACGCTTCAATGGATCTTAGCGATTCTGAGATTGTTTTTATTCACATATTGGGCTTCATGTTAGTTGTAAATTTAAGTTGATAATTGTTGCGTTTATTTGTGAAAAAAATTGGAAATTTGGCAAAATTTTTGAAAATTTTGCAATTTTCAAATTTTGAATTATTATTCTGTTAAACCAGAACGTTATGTGACACAAAACAGTTAATAAATAACATTTCTCACATGTCTACTTTACACCAGCATTATTTTGTGAAAAAAAATTTTGTTAGGAAGTTATAAGGGTTCAAAGTTTATCAGCAATTTCTCATCTTTCCAGCAAAATTTACAAAACCATTTTTTTCAGTGACCACATCACATTTGAAGTCCATTTGAGGGGCCTATGTGACAAAAAAGACCCAAAAGTGACACCATTCCAAAAACTGCACCCATCAGGCTACTCAAACCTACATTCAAGAAGATGATTAACCCGTCCGAAGCTTCACAGAAACTAAAGCAACGTGGAAGGAAAAAATGGACATTTTAATTTTTCCAACAAAAATGTTCTTTTAGCCTCAATTTTTTCATTTTCACATGGGCAACAGAATAAAATTGATACTAAAATTTGTTGGGCAATTTCTCCTGAGTATACCAATAACTCATATGTGGTCATAAACCACTGTTTGGGCACACGACAGGGCTTGGAAGGGAAGGAGCGCCATTTGACTTTTTGAATTAAAAATTAGCTCCAATCATTAGTGGACACCATGTCGCATATGAAGAGCCCCTGTGTGCCTAAACATTGGAGCTCCCCCACAAGTGATCCCACTTTGGAAGCTAGACCCCCCAAGGAACTTATCTAGATGTATGGTGAGAATTTTGAACCCCCAGGTGTTTCACTAAATATTATAGCACCCGGGCATGAAAATAAAAAAAATCATATTTTTTCCACAAACATGATTTTAGTCTCCGATTTTTTATTTTCCCAAAGGTAACAGGAGAGTTTTGACCCCAAAAGTTGTTGTGCAATTTGTCCTGAGTTCGCTGATACCCCATATGTGGGAGAAAACTACTGTTTGGGCACACATCGAGGATCGGAAGTGAAGTAGTGATGTTTTGGAACTCAGATTTTGATTCAATGGTCCGCTGGCGTCATGTCGCGTTTGGAGAGCCCCTGATGTGCTTAAACAGTTGAAACCCCCAAGTGACCCCATTTTGGAAACTACACCCCCCCCAAGGAACTTATCTATATGTGTTGTGAGAACTTTGAAACCCCAGGTGTTTCACTAAACTTTATAGCGCCCGGTGTGAAATAAAAAAAATCATATTTTTTCCACAAACATGAACTTTTAGTCCCCAATTTTTTTTCCAAGGGTAACAGGAGAAATTGGACCCCAAAAGTTGTTGTACAATTTGTACTGAGTACATACAGTGGGGCAAAAAAGTATTTAGTCAGTCAGCAATAGTGCAAGTTTCACCACTTAAAAAGATGAGAGGCGTCTGTAATTTACATCATAGGTAGACCTCAACTATGGGAGACAAACTGAGAAAAAAAATCCAGAAAATCACATTGTCTGTTTTTTTTAACATTTTATTTGCATATTATGGTGGAAAATAAGTATTTGGTCAGAAACAAAATTTCATCTCAATACTTTGTAATATATCCTTTGTTGGCAATGACAGAGGTCAAACGTTTTCTGTAAGTCTTCACAAGGTTGCCACACACTGTTGTTGGTATGTTGGCCCATTCCTCCATGCAGATCTCCTCTAGAGCAGTGATGTTTTTGGCTTTTCGCTTGGCAACACGGACTTTCAACTCCCTCCAAAGGTTTTCTATAGGGTTGAGATCTGGAGACTGGCTAGGCCACTCCAGGACCTTGAAATGCTTCTTACGAAGCCACTCCTTCGTTGCCCTGGTGGTGTGCTTTGGATCATTGTCATGTTGAAAGACCCAGCCACGTTTCATCTTCAGTGCCCTTGCTGATGGAAGGAGGTTTGCACTCAAAATCCCACGATACATGGCCCCATTCATTCTTTCATGTACCCGGATCAGTCGTCCTGACCCCTTTGCAGAGAAACAGCCCCAAAGCATGATGTTTCCACCACCATGCTTTACAGTAGGTATGGTGTTTGATGGATGCAACTCAGTATTCTTTTTCCTCCAAACACGACAAGTTGTGTTTCTACCAAACAGTTCCAGTTTGGTTTCATCAGACCATAGGACATTCTCCCAAAACTCCTCTGGATCATCCAAATGCTCTCTAGCAAACTTCAGACGGGCCCGGACATGTACTGGCATAAGCAGTGGGACACGTCTGGCACTGCAGGATCTGAGTCCATGGTGGCGTAGTGTGTTACTTATGGTAGGCCTTGTTACATTGGTCCCAGCTCTCTGCAGTTCATTCACTAGTTCCCCCCGCGTGGTTCTGGGATTTTTGCTCACCGTTCTTGTGATCATTCTGACCCCACGGGGTGGGATTTTGCGTGGAGCCCCAGATCGAGGGAGATTATCAGTGGTCTTGTATGTCTTCCATTTTCTAATTATTGCTCCCACTGTTGATTTCTTCACTCCAAGCTGGTTGGCTATTGCAGATTCAGTCTTCCCAGCCTGGTGCAGGGCTACAATTTTGTTTCTGGTGTCCTTTGACAGCTCTTTGGTCTTCACCATAGTGGAGTTTGGAGTCAGACTGTTTGAGGGTGTGCACAGGTGTCTTTTTATACTGATAACAAGTTTAAACAGGTGCCATTACTACAGGTAATGAGTGGAGGAAAGAGGAGACTCTTAAAGAAGAAGTTACAGGTCTGTGAGAGCCAGAAATCTTGATTGTTTGTTTCTGACCAAATACTTATTTTCCACCATAATATGCAAAAAAAATGATAAAAAAACAGACAATGTGATTTTCTGGATTTTTTTTTCTCAGTTTGTCTCCCACAGTTGAGGTCTACCTATGATGTAAATTACAGACACCTCTCATCTTTTTAAGTGGTGGAACTTGCACTATTGCTGACTGACTAAATACTTTTTTGCCCCACTGTATGTGGGTAAACAACTGTATGGGCACACGTCGAGGATCAGAAGGGAGGTAGTGACGTTTTGGAATGCAGACTTTGATGGAATGGTCTGCGGGCGTCATGCCGCATTTGGAGAGCCCCTGATGTGCCTAGACAGTGGAAACCCCCACAAGTGACCCCAATTTGGAAACTACACCCCCAAGGAACTTATCTAGCCACGTGGTGAGAACTTTAAAACCCCAGGTGTTTCACTAAACTTTAAAGCACCCTGGCGTGAAAATAAAAAAAAAATATTTTTTCCACAAACATGAACTTTTAGTCCCAAATTTTTTTTCCCCAAGGGTAACAGGAAAAATTTTATCCCAAAAGTTGTCCAATTTGTCCTGAGTGCGCTGATACCCAATATATGGGAGAAAACTACTGTATGGGAAAACGTCGGGGCTTGGAAGGGAAGTAGTGATGTTTTGAAATGCAGACTTTGATGGAATGGCCTGTGGCGTCATGTCGCATTTGGAGAGCCGCTGATGTGCCTAAACAGTGGAAACCCCCAATTCTAACTCCAACCCTAGCCCCAACACAGCCCCAACCCTAAAGGTGGCCATCGGTGGGGCAGGGGGCGATCATGGGGAAGGGGGTGATCAGGGGGGCAAGGGGGCCATCAGCGGGGCAGGGGGCGATCGCCGGGGCAGGGAGGCAATCAGCAGGGCAGGAGGTGATATGGGGGGGCAGGAGGTGATCAGGGGGCAGGGGGGTGATTGCCAGGGCAGAGGGGCCATCAGTGGGGCAGGGGGTTATCGCCGGGGCAGGGATCGATCGCTAGGGAGGGGGTGAACACCAGGCCAGGGGGTGATCGCTAGGGCACGGGGTGATCAGGGGGGCCATCAGTGGGGCAGGGGGTGATCAGTAAGATAGGGGAACGATCGCCAGGGCAGGGGAGCAATCGCTGGGGCAGGGTAGCAATCGCCAGAGCAGGGGGTGATTGGGGGGCAAGGGGTGATCAGGAGGCAGGGGGGCCATCAGCGGGGGAAGGGGGCGATCACCGAGGCAGGGGAGCGATCGCCGGGGCAGGGTAGCAATCACCAGAGCAGGGGTGCAATTGCCAGGGCAGGGGGGCGATCGCTGGGGCAGGGGGTGATCGCCGGGGCAGGGGGGCCATCAGCGGGGCAGTGGGGGCCATCAGGGGGAAGGCGGGCCATCAGACAGGCAGAGGGTGATCACTGGTGCGGGAGGGTGATCACTGGGGGCAGGAGAGGGCTATCAGGCACAGGGGGGCGGGAGCGGGCTGAGGTGATGCAGGAGATGGAGGCAGAGCTGACAGCAGCAGGGGGCAGGGGGGAGGTAGCGGACGTCGGGGGGGTGGAATCGGATGGTGGGGGAGCGGAGGTCAGCAGAGGTGGTGGCAGGGCAGCATGCATTGACGTCGCTTTTCAGCTTTAGTCTGCCACTCTACATCAGATTGGAGAGCTAGCGTCACATGTACGATAGCTCCAATCAGATCTGGGGGGTGACAAAAAGGGTCACCAGAAGAGATCGTAGCCAGGGGGGGGCAAAGCCACCCCCGGGCTCAAGTGCAAGTCCCCCTGTTCCTGCGAGTCAGGTGAAATTTTAGGTAACCCTTTCACCCGACCCGCAAGAACACGATCCCACCATGATGCATACGCTGCATCACAGGTCGTGAAAGAGACTTCCCAGTTTGGCAGAGAGAAATACTCTATCCCAGGAAACTCTCTTGATTCTTCGACAGTTGGAACGCCTTCAGATGAAGAATGGATTGCTGTATCGTAAAGTGTAACTTCAGACAGAGCTAGGTGCCACCAGACAAGTCATAATTCCAGAAGCGCTGTTGGTCCGAGATAGCCACCGAAGCACATGAAAAAGGAGCGCACTTTGGTTAGGAGAAGACTTTTCAGTGGTTACAATGGTTCATTTATCATCCTTGGCTAAAGATGGTCGTGGAAAAGACTTTCAGGTATGTGAATTGGCTAAGCCACCGGAGCAGAGAGCCCCCATGAAGTCCATTGTGACATCCGCGCCCTGGAGCTGTTAATGATAGACTACCTGACCATCGGGCCGGCCCACCAGGGATATGAACATTGTCTAGTGATGGTATATCACTTCACGAAATTTGCTGTTGCGACTCCAACCAGAGATCAAACTGCGCAATCAGCTGCACATGCAATCTGTAAAAATGTCATTAAATTTTACGGCTGTCCGACACGGATCCATTTTGACTGTTTCTTGGGTAAAGTGATGGAAGGATTACATTGTATGTACCAGATTGACAAATTCCGCACCACACCATATCACCCCTCAGGGAAACAGCACCTGTGAAAGGTTCAACCGGACATTAATTCAAATGTTGAGAACTCTGGAAAATGATCAGAAAGCCCGGTGGCCTGAGTATGTATCAGAGTTGGTGTGGGTATACAACAATTGAGTACACTGAACCACGGGTTATACCCCCTATTCTCTCCTATACGGCCAGGCTGGAAAGGGAATCACTGAGTTAGAATTGGATCCAGAAGAGGACTGCCCGCAGACGGGGGTGTCCTCCTGGGTTCAAGAACATCATCATCGCTTGCTGACTTTTCGGTTGCTACAGATCAGGGTTCGGGAGTTGGATCATGCTGAGAGAACTCCACCGTTGGCAACAGATCTTCAGGTAGGAAACCGTGTCTTGGTGCGAGAAAGACGTCCTCGAGACAAATTGGAAAATCAGTGGGAAAAGGACCCATACTGGGTAAAGCGATGAGTCAGCTCAGAGGAGCCTGAAGGAGAAAGGAATTCTCCCTCTCAGATAATTCACCAGAATATGCTTCGGCCTTGCCTATCGAAAGATCTGGTTCAAGTAGGAGAGGCATCAGAGACTCGAGCCAGTTTCCATGGTAGTAGAGGAAGAAGAGGATGAGGAGAGTGATGAACGAAGACCTGGGGTCCCCGAAGAATCTGATCCAGAGAATACAGACACACAATTGCTCCCTCCTGTACAATGTGATTCTGCCACTCAAGGGGACTCCACTATTCCTTCCAACTTACGACGCTCCGAATGAACAACAGCAGGCAAATACCCCAATTGTTTTGATAAAAAACACTTCATCTGGCAGCAAAATGTACGAAGGAGAGGAAGATGGCCATGTGTTTCACAAAAATCCTCGCCTGTGGAACGGCGAGCAAAAGGAGTGGTGGAATGTAGGAAGATGGATCAGAATAGTGGTCTCTCTTGCGTGCCCGGGCCGGAACTCTCTTGCGTGCCTGGGCCGGAATTGTTGCCTGGGGAAGCACTTTCTGACCGGAGGAGACCTTTACACCTGACTGTTGGGGGCGGGTGTGATATAAAAGAAACTGAGCGTGTGGGAACGGGGCTTTTTGGCAGGTACCCAGCGTGTGCAACAAGAGAAGATTGACTCCCTCTCCATTGAAAGACACCAACTGACGGGCCCGCGTAGCATCCTTCCATCTCCCGTGCATACAGACTGTGCATCTCCAGAGACCATCTCCGCGTTACTCTCTGACCTCTACAGTACTAACCGGATGGTGCCACTGACATCTGCCGACACTCTTTGCAGCGCTGATCCTGCGGTGCACGCAGTTTGTAGTGGTGAGCCTGCGGCCTTCACTCCGGGACTTTATACACCATTAGCGGTGCATCAGACATCCCCTCGGTCAATGCCTCATTCCAGGACCACGAGACCACATGTAGTAAGACCAAGATACTTCGTCGCCGTTCAGAGACAGTGCTTCGCCATCGTGGGATTTTCCAGCCTCCATCCTCCAGGAACCAGAGACTGATAAGTTAACTCGTTATTTGACCTTTTGTTATTATTTATTACCGTTTACACGTTGTGTGCCTATTTACCTTTACCCCTTACTCCCTGTGTGGAATATCTACTGCTGTGATAACTATATATAAAAAACCCATTAACTCTTGCTCTGCCTCCTGCTCATCACTGTATCCCACATACCAGCTAGTACCTTACACGGATGTATATGCTTTCCCCCGGACAACAAAGGAGACAGCCCCAACAATTTCGGACCCGGTGCAAGACAGGTTCCCCCAGCCTGGTCCTTCTGCTTACGTGAGCACACAGCCACATTGGTATGGGGAGTTTACTCATCTTTCACGCATGTGACCATTGGTAAAGCGTCCCTGCAGATCGGGTGAAAGGGTTAACTCCCATTTCACCCGATCTGCAGGGACAGGGGGAGTGGTAGTTTAGCCCAGGGGGGGTGGCTTCACCCCCCCGTGGCTACGATCGCTCTGATTGGCTGTTGAAAGTGAAACTGCCAATCAGAGCGATTTGTAATATTTCACCTATTAAAACTGGTGAAATATTACAATCCAGCCATGGCCGATGCTGCAATATCATCTGCCATGACTGGAAACACTAATGTGCCCCCACCTCACCGATCGCTCCCCCAAGCCACCGATCTGTCCGGTACACTGCTCCGGCTCCCCTCCGTACTGTGCTCCGCTCCCCCCGTGCTCTTGTCCGCTCCCCCCGTGCTCCGATCACCCCCCGTGCTCCGATCCAACCCCCCTGCACTCCCATCCACCCCCCGTGCATCATCCACCCCGTGCTCCGATCCACCCCCCGTGCTCCGTTCCACCCCCCCGTGCTCCGTTCCACCCCCCGCGCTCCGATCACCCCCCATGCTCCGATCCCCCCCCCGTGCCCCCCCCACCCCATCATACTTACCGATCCTGCCGGGGTCTGTCCGTCTTCTCCCTGGGCGCCGCCATCTTCCAAAATGGCGGGCGCATGCGCAGTGCGCCCGCCAAATCTGCCGGCCGGCAGATTCGTTCCAAAGTGCATTTTGATCACTGAGATATAATCTATCACAGTGATCAAAATAAAAAAAATAGTAAATGACCCCCCCCCCTTTGTCACCCCCATAGGTAGGGACAATAAAAAAATAAAGAATTTTTTTTTTTCCACTAAGGTTAGAATAGGGTTAGGGTTAGGGTTAGGGCTAGGGCTAGGGTTAGGGTTAGGGCTAGGGCTAGGGCTAGGGTTAGGGTTAGGGCTAGGGCTAATGTTAGGGTTAGGGTTTCGGTATGTGCACACGTATTCTGTTCCTCTGCGGATTTTTCCGTTGCCGATTTGATAAATCCGCAGTGCTAAACCGCTGCAGATTTATGGCGGATTTACCGCGGTTTTTCTGCGCATTTCACTGCGGTTTTACAACTGCGATTTTCTATTGAAGCAGTTGTAAAACCGCTGCGGAATCCACAGAAAGAAGTGACATGCTGCAGAATGTAAACCCCTGCGTTTCCGTGCAGTTTTTCTGCAGCATGTGTACAGCGATTTTTGTTTCCCATAGGTTTACATTGAACTGTAAACTCATGGGAAACTGCTGCGGATCCGCAGCGTTTTCCGCAGCGTGTGCACATACCTTTAGAATTAGGCTATGTGCACACGGTGCGGATTTGGCTGCGGATCCGCAGCGGATTGGCCGCTGCGGATTCGCAGCAGTGTTCCATCAGGTTTACAGTACCATGTAAACCTATGAAAACTAAATCCGCTGTGCCCATGGTGCGGAAAATACCGCGCGGAAACGCTGCGTTGTATTTTCCGCAGCATGTCAATTCTTTGTGCGGATTCCGCAGCGTTTTACACCTGTTCCTCAATAGGAATCCACAGGTGAAATCCGCACAAAAAACGCTGGAAAT